>NC_051095.1:25070705-25706955 GCF_901709675.1 Syngnathus acus | reverse complement strand
TGTATATATAGCTTTAATGCAATGAATATGATGATGAAACTGAATTAAGTAAATCTGATTTAATGGTGTATTTTACTGAATATCAGTAATTACAGTGCAAATCCAAATTAGTCATATTTTTTAAACAGGTTAGATACATTGGACAATGATGGTTACTTAAAGTTACTGATATCTTGTCTTTTCACGACTAAGATCAGATTCTGCGGGTAAAATTGCAATAATAAGGTGACTTGACTTGGACTTGACCTATTTAAGGACTTGACTTGGACTTGACCTATTTAAGGACTTGACTTGATTTGACTTGCCCAAGAAAAAAATGACTTGGGACTTACTTGAGACTTGAAGGTTAAGACTTGAGACTTACTTGAGACTTGCACATGTGTGACTTGGTCCCATCTCTGCTGTATACTATCTCTAGTTACTTTTTTCTAGTGGACTGGAGTACATATAATTCTTCTTCTCCTTTTGACTTTTCCACTCAGTGGTCACTACAGCTATGCTGTCTGGCTACACTTTCACCTGCCACCACTGATCTCCTTCAGATTCTATCGTCCACACAACATGTAATCCACCTGTGTGCTCCTACCTCCACTCTTGTATGTCACCAAATGTTCCTGCCTCTTCTGGAAGAAAGTATTCACTACAGCCATTTCCATTTTTTTGCAATGTCGACCATCATCTGTCCTGCGTTCCTATCCTGGATGCCAAACCTTATAATGATGTATAATTCCCCTTATAATGCTGTAACAAAGTATTGTTTTAACTGATTACTATTTCTCCCTCCCTTCTGCACTTCTGCCTGCTCCACCTTGCTGCCAGCCACATTTGAAAAGTCCTCAAACCCTTATTATTCAGTTTGTTATTTTTGTCTGTTGCATTCACTTCAGACTAATGAAGTGTGGTTTTAGCAATATGGTGACTCCACTGCATTTATCATTGACTTTGAGTTTAGTTTCAGAGCTTTGAATAATTTATTATGTATGAAGAGGGGTTTAGAGTCTATCACACTTTGATAATGTATTCCTCCTTGAAGCCTCCCCTGAATCTTGATTAGGCGAGTTGGGCCTATACACACATACATTTTTACACACGTGCATACACAGTGCATGAGCAGAGTTGATGTGCTTGACATTCATTGGGAAGCAGTTATCCCATAGCTTTGGGGGAAATGTTTTTCTTCACTGATCTGGAAGAAATAATTTAAATAGAATTTTAAAGTTTTATTAAAAGGTGACCTTGACTCATAAATACCTCTTGCATCTTGCTATGTTTCCCAGTTTGGTGGCTTTTCCGTCATTCTGGGCCTGTCCTAATTCACCAAATTACACAAAAATTGTCTGTTTGAACTACAATCCCATTTCTTCAAAACAGACCAATCACTATCTTAAACATCACCATACTGTCTTCCAGCCAATCATATAACGTCAAAGAGGCTTACACCCCCGAGCCGATCTGAAAATCAGAGTAGATGTAGTACAGGGGTCGGGAACCTTTTTGGCAGACAGAGCCATAAATGCCCATTTTTAAAAAATAATTTACCGTGAGAGCCATACCATTTAAAAAAAAAAAGATAGGCTAAATACAATGCATGTATTTTAATTAAGACCAATGATTTTTTGAGTGTACTAATGTATTCTTTTTAATAACGTTTTAATATTGAAGCCTAGAAAAAAAAACCCTCACCATTAATGAGACTTCTGGGGCTGCATCAGTTTGCTGATGGCTTTGTAGTCCGGTTGAGGTTGAGCTTCATGCAGGCGTTGAGGCTCTCATCAGTCATAATGGCCGGATCGTGAACAGTTCTTGCTGACAGAGGCATGTCTTTTATCCGTTTGAATCTTTTCTTTATCCGTGAAGTCGTCAAAAAGTTCATTAGCCACATCAAGCATAAATGTTTTGAAATACTCGCCGTCCGTGAATGGCTTTCCGTTCCTCACAAGTGTTAATGCGCCAGCAAAACTAGCTGAATTAAAGTCACCTTGTCTGGTCCATACACGGAGTTGCTGTTGAAGAGCTTGGACCTTCCTCTGGAGCTCTTCACACGCTTTCTTTCTGCTGTCCCCAGCTGGGTATTTGGTCACAAATGTAGCATGTCGTGTTTCAAAGTGGCGCTTGATATTGGAGCGTTTCATTGATGCAATTTTGTCATTGCATATGAGGCACGTAGCAGAGCCTCCTCTCTCTACAAATGCAAATTCTACGGTCCACTCACTCAGAAATATTCGGTAATCGTCTTTTTTTTTCTCTTCGCCATCTTTCTTGCTTGCCTGGCACACACCAGCTAGCTAGCTGAAATTTTAAATAACGCGGATGGAATTTTACCTCTCATGACCCCGTAGGCACCGTATTGTCCAATAAAAATCACGCTTTTTTTATCCGACCTGGCGTCACTCTTCTGCACACCGAAGGGCAGCTGGGATTGGCTGATAGGACGCAACCGTGGATTTCAGCGGTAGAAAACAGATGGGATGGATTGCAAACGTGATCATATTTTATATTTTGAAAGCTAATTTAACATTTTGATTTCAGTGGGTCTATTTTTTACTTTGATAATATAACGAAATTATTTATGACTTCAATTGTGTAAACAAATGTCAGATTTGTCCGTGAGCCATACGCAGTCACCAAAAGAGCCATATCTGGCTCGCGAGCCATAGGTTCCCGACCCCTGATGTAGTACCTACACTGGAGCAAAAATAGTGCCCAGAAAGTTCATTACAATTGCACCCAGGTGTCCCTGCTCAACTCCCTCCTGTGCCACCTAGGGGAAAGTAAGAGCAAAAATTGATAAACTGACATTGATAAAACAAAAAAATCAAGACAGAACATGACAGTATAACCATTATGTGAGGTTGACCAAATGACCATGATTGATCGAATGATAGAAATCCAAAATGAGTGGACTTGTTCTCTCTATCTTTTAAAGATGAAACACAATTATACTTTTGCCACAGGCATTCTTTATTTAATCTCTAAAATATTAATATTTTTCGATGAGTTGTTAATAATTTGGAGGCGGCTCGGTGGCGCACTGGGTAGCACGTCCGCCTCACAGTTAGGAGGGTGCGGGTTCGATTCCACCTCCGGCCCTCCCTGTGTGGAGTTTGCATGTTCTCCCCGGGCCCGCGTGGGTTTTCTCCGGGCACTCCGGTTTCCTCCCACATCCCAAAAACATGCTTGGTAGGCCGATTGAAGACTCCAAATTGTCCCTAGGTGTGAGTGCGAGTGCAAATGGTTGTTTGTCTCTGTGTGCCCTGCGATTGGCTGGCAACCGGTTCAGGGTGTCCCCCCGCCTACTGCCCGATGACGGCTGGGATAGGCTCCAGCACTCCCGCGACCCCCGTGGGGACTAAGCGGTTCAGAAAATGGATGGATGGATGGATGTTAATAATTTGAGAGCATTAGGAACTTAAGAAGTTCTGTTCTTAATCCAAAAAGTCTTATGACAAAACCTTTAGCATGAGTGCTTCATTATAGAATGTAGTAATTTTCCTCATGAGAATGACCTTCCAGAGATGTCTTCAAAGTGTAATTACTTTTTTTCAGCTAGGTAATTATAGTGTTTGGTGTCATGATAAATACACCCGTTCAGGCAAAGAAGTGAGAGCATGTACATATGTCTTGTGCAACCAGTTTATTTGAGGTAATTAATGCTATGCTGCTTGGCTGCTTGAATTTACATATAAAGTCAAAGTCAAAGTCAAAGTCAGCTTTATTGTCAATCCCTTCATACGTCAAGACACACAAAGAAACCGAAATTCCGTTTCCTCCATCCCACGGTGACGAGACATACAAGTAGGCGACACAAAACAAAAACAAGTAGGCACAAACCATAAATAATAAATAATAAATAAAATAAAATGAGCGATGAATAAAAACAGACCAATAACCCATTGAATATGAGGGGCAAAACCGAGCCAGTGAGCATACAGCAAGAACAGGACGCTACGCTGAAAGGGGGAGCGAGTTCAGGATCCTAACAGCCTGGAGTACGAAGCTGTTGGAAAGTCTGGTGGTGCGGGAGCGCAGGCTCCTGTACCGCCTCCCAGAGGGCAGAAGTTCAAACAAAGGGTGAGCGGGGTGACTCACATCACTCACAATCTTGGTCGCCTTGCGGGTGAGATGGGAGGTGTAAATGTCCTTCAAGGAGGGGAGAGAAGCACCAATAGTCTTACTAGCCGTTTTCACAATGCGCTGCAGGGCCTTCAAGTCTTGGTCAGTGCAGCTGCCACCCCAGACAGCAATACAGCTGGAGAGGACGCTCTCAATGGTGCCGCGGTAAAACGTAGTCATGACGGCCGGAGGAGTCCCCGCTCGCCTGAGTTTCCGAAGGAAGTACAGGCGGCGCCGGGCCTTCTTCGCCAGCGACGCGGTGTTGGTGGACCAGGAGAGATCCTCACTGATGTGCACCCCCAGGAACCTGGCGCTGCTCACTCTCTCCACCACAGCACCGTCGATGGTCAGCGGCAGGTGTTGGGCGTGACCCTTCCGGAAGTCAACGACAATCTCCTTGGTCTTGTCGACGTTCAGCAGGAGGTTGTTGTCCCTGCACCACGCGGTCAGAAGGTCAACCTCCAGCCTGTATTGAGTCTCGTCTCCCTTGGTGATGAGACCCACCAGAGTCGTGTCGTCAGCAAACTTCACTATGCGGTTGCCGCTGCAGGTGGCAGCGCAGTCATGCGTCAGGAGGGTGAAGAGCAGCGGACTGAGCACGCAGCCTTGGGGGGCCCTGTGCTCAGCGTGATGCTGGCGGAGATCTTGTCGCCAACACGTACCACCTGTGGCCTCTGACAGAGGAAGTCCAGTAGCCAGTTGCAGAGGCCGGTACTGAGGCCCAGCTTGTCAAGTTTGCCGATGAGACGCTGCGGCACAATGGTGTTGAAGGCAGAACTGAAGTCCACAAACAGCAACCTCACATACGAGTCCTTCCCCTCCAGGTGGGTGAGGGCCGAGTGGAGGGCAGAGCAGATGGCATCCTCAGAGGACCGTTTGGCTCGGTACGCAAACTGGAAGGGGTCAGATAGATCACCTGTCACATTTTACATTCACATTTTTAACCACACCAGTGACATTCAATAAATCCATGGCATCCGAAGTGCTCATTCAAAAATAACAGGCAACTGAAATCCAGTATCTAGTATATATATTTAGACTGCAAATGTAGTACATACTGTATGTACAGGGTCCGGCAAAATGATCTGACACATTTGTAGGTTTAATAAAATGCAAATAAATTAAAGAAACAAAAAAGTTTATTTTTATTTTCAAAAACTACATACAATGCCATTTTGTTTCGTTTCATTTCATTTTCGTTTTGTTTTCGAATAATGTTATTTTGGTCTTACCGCTGCCATATTTTCTGGAGTTCTGGCTGTGCGAGGTCGGCCGGTTGATTTTCATTTCAATGCTGATCCACTGGCTCTAAAGTTAGTAACCCATAACAAGATTGTGTTTCGAGCAGGTACGGGATCATGTCTACCAAGTCTGAAGCGCAAACGGAACGCTCGTTGTGTTGCAGTTACAGATTTGTTCTTGATAAACATTTCCACAATGAAAGCGCGATGCTCACCGGTCCAATTCATGTTCGCAACTGAAACTAAACAAAATAACATTATTAGAAAACGAAACGAAAATGAAATGAAACGAAACAAAACAAAACAAAATGACATTATATGCACTTTTCGAAAATAAAAATAAACGTTTTAGTTTCTTTAATTTATTTGCATTTTATTGTACCTACAAATGTGTCAGATCATTTTGCCGGACCCTGTACATTTATATTTTCAAAGTGACACATCGATTATTATACAGATATAGAGTACATGCCCAAAACACATGAACAAGCCCTGAGCAACATCAACCCTGAGCAGCAACCACACATAGTAGTAAACAGCAATAAAGAACCTGTAATATGTTTATGTATGTTCCTTACTGGTGGCTCGGTGGCGCACTGGGTAGCACGTCCGCCTCACAGTTAGGAGGGTGCGCGTTCAATTCCACCTCCAGCCCTACCTGTGTGGAGTTTGCATGTTCTCCCCGGGCCCGCGTGGGTTTTCTCCGGGCACTCCGGTTTCCTCCCACATCCCAAAAACATGCTTGGTAGGCCGATTGAGCACTCCAAATTGTCCCTAGGTGTGAGTGCGAGTGCAAATGGTTGTTTGTCTCTGTGTGCCCTGCTGGCAACCAGTTCAGGGTGTCCCCTGCCTACTGCCCGATGACGGCTGGGATAGGCTCCAGCACACCCGCGACCCCCGTGGGGACTAAGCGGTTCAGAAAATGGATGGATGGATGGATGTTCCTTACTTACAGTACATACAGTCACGCCCGGACTGACCCTCAGGAGAACCGGGAGAATTCCCGAAGCGCCGGCCCAGGATTGGCCTGCTGGCCTGCGTCTCTGTGTTGTTGTTTTTTTGTTTTGGGTTTTTTTGTTTGTTTTTTAAGTCTGCCGGTGCGGCGGCGCGCCTATCAGGGACAGGCCAGGCCACTCAGGCCAAGAGCATGTGAGGAAGGAAAGACGATTGGTTTATATCAATTAACACCCGCCCCCACAGTCCGTATCAACCACACAGAGCGCGTGTGGAGGAATTGATTGATTGAAACCTTTATTGTCCCCTCTGGGCAAAATTAGTTGTCAAACAGCTCGTGACATTTAAAAAAGAGGAAGACAAACAGAAAAAACAAAGTTCACAATGCAATAAATAAACACACTGCTGGTCCAATAACATGCAGTGCAAACTGGTAGTTTACTACAGTGCATCATGTGCAGATAAAAAGTCCCAAGTCTCTAGCTCCAGGTCTCCCCGCGCCTGGGTGGTGTTACGTATGTGTTACGTATGTCAGGTGCCGGTGTTGTGCTCGATTTGGTTCTCCCGTGAAATTTCGTTCCCCCAAGGCGTGCGCGCTCCCGCGGCAGGGGGAACAAAATCTCACGGGGGAACCAAATCGAGCACAACACCTGCTGCTGTGGTGTGTGTAGCTAGCGAGCGGTGCAAGTGAGGATAATAGACTTTGAACATGGTAAAAATAAGAGGAAAGGCGGTGCGGAGAGGGACGAAAAAAGAAAGGCGCTAGAGGAGGACGCGGCCAAATGCAGAAAAGTTACAGATTTATTCAGCCCCCCCCCTCACGCACACACACACACACACACACACAAACACGGTGCCGTTAAAAACTGCGTGTGTGCCCGCGCGTGTATGCATCCCAGTTTGTGTTGTGTGCATATGTGCCGTTGCCATGCAGTAAGGCTGTCCCTCTGCTGATTTATTGTTAGATTTAGTTCTAGTCGATTTTGTAAGTTGAAGAGTCATTTGTTATTCTTTCTTACATGCACATTCCTCTAAACTTTGTAACTGGCCCTGGCTAAATTAATATTGAAATATATATGTCTATGTTTCCTATGCAAAGGTGAAAATATTGCCAGTTTTGGTGCTTCAGACAGTAGGCCCAGTACTAGCTCAGAGCAGCTGACAGGTAAATAACAGACAGTCATCTATCAATGCATGGGATTGAATAGGCTATGACTATGCATGAAACATTTGGGGGGGAAAAAGCATATATTAACCATATCATTCTTTTGATATTGATTAAATGTGTTATTGTCGATAATATAATTATTATACTGGTTGTTCTGACACTACCAGCAGATGCAGAGTATACTGGCAAGACAAGTCCAGGGAAAGGCCAACTCAGGACACAGACAGACAGTCAGACTCAGAGAGACCTTTTGATTATTTTGCTCGCCCTCGTTCTAGAGATTTTGATTTGTTTTTCCGGTACCACCCACAACAAACCCAAAGAATGATTGTGTGCATGTGTGTGCGCACAAATACGTTTTGCTTGTGCCCATGCATTTAAGTGTGGGTGTGAACATGCACGTGTGGGCAAGGCCAGGGTGGCCTGGTTACATAACTGACTCCTGGCCTGAAAAAATCTCCCAGACCGGCCCTGCATACAGTAACTCTAATGCACGATATTTTAGGCTCATTCGATATCATTTCACTATTGGCAGAGGATGTGTAACCAATAGCATTTTTACACGACAGCCCAACTTGGAGATCAAACCCGCTACGCCAGCTCGGGACACAGAGGACGAAAGGTTGAGCTTTAGGTCTGGGCCGCCAATTTGTTTTCTAACCCTATTAGAAGCAACGCAAACGTTACAACAGACTGGCATCAATTATTCATTAAAAAAGTTAATATTCGGGGGCATGGACCTTGCTTGAAGTATATCTCCAGAGTCCTGCAGGCCAAAAAGGGCTAATGGTACTTCTTGTTTAGCTTGACAGCATTCCACATCATCTGTATCCACCAACGGGTTTGGGGGTTGTGGCCACCCCTGACCCAAGTGAGAATAAGCATTTCATAATATGGCTAGATGGACAGGCACAGACTATTTTGCGCCCACAGCTCCTGTCAGCCACTTAAACAATGCAAGCTGGTCCACTCAGACTCAATGTCGCCCACCACCCCCATGAACAAAGTTATGCTGGAGGTGGGAGTTGAAATTTCTTCTGAGGGGACGCTCACCCTGAACCTGTAGCAATCAACCAGAGGTGGGCATTCCGTTCAATGAACGGAATGATCCGTCTATTCGTCACTGATGGGGGCCCATTTTGTGGATGTAGGACAGCAAAGTTCAGAAAGGACAGATGAGCAGGGACAAAAGGGGGTTTTCATCTGTCTGTATGTGTCCCTGACCGGGTAAAGTACAGATGAACTTCTCAGTGCATCACCATTTCACTGACGACTAACGGAAAAGGAAACGCGCTTCTTTGTCTCACGTTTGTAATCTGCCAATACACAATATTTGGACTGTATGTATATACCGTAATTTTCGGACTAAAAGTCGCTCGGGAATATAGGTCGCATTAGCCATAAAATGCACAATAACGTGAAAAAAAACATATATAAGTCGCTCCGGAGCATAAGTCGCATTTTGGGGGGAAATTTATTCGACAAAATCCAACACCAAGAACAGACATGAACGAGCAACAACAGGCTAAACGATAGGTATGCTAACGTGACATAAACACAAACGAAGAGCTGAGAACGGGCCTGACGTAACATTCAGATTTATTAAAAAAAACTATTGCATAAATAACACGTTTATAAAACCATCTGTGTCACTCCAATTCATTAAATCCATCGATCGTCCTTTGTCAACAATGGGTGCACGTCGCTGACGGCGCTTGCACTTCAAAATATTCCACAGGCCCATATAACGATATATAAATTAGATATCAAATAACTATTATATAAGCAATAATATTATCAAACCATCTGTGCACTCTAAATCATTAAATCCATCGATCAAATTCCTCGACCTTTGTGAACAACGCGGCGCGTGCGCCCTGATGTCAGCCTCGTCGTTATTCCACAGATCTAGTATATAACTATATTGTAGCGTTAACAAAGTACAAGGAAAGACATGGGTTTGGTAAACGGCTCTTTATTTAACAAAACAAACTTCCAGGCGTGTGGCGGCGTGGACTTCCAGCCACGGAGGTGGAAGAGAGATCCATAGAATAGGACCGGGCGTGCGTAAAAGCCATGACCGAGCCCCATCCACCGTCCCCGGACAGCCACCCGGCCGAGCGCCGGCCCCCGACTTCTATCCACGGAGGTGAAAGAGAGCTCCGTAGAGTAGGACTGGCCGTGCGTAAAAGCCATAATAGTTTTTCAAACCTTCTGTGTCACTCCAAATCCTTAAATCCTTCAAACTCTTCGTCCTCCGTGTCACTTAGAAACAAAGCCGCTAATGATGCCGGTAGTACGTGGGGCCCTTCGTCATCTTCGTCATCCCGTGATCAATCTTTGTCCTTTTTGTAAACAACCGCCACGCCGCGTCGCGCTGCTGACGTCACTTGAAATTCAATTACAGTAATCCCTTGCTACATCGCGGTTCGTTTATCGCGATTCACTTTTTTTTTTTCTTTTTTTTTTTTAATTTTTGAAAAAAAACACAAGTCGCTCCTTATTATAAGTCGCCCCCCCACCCAAACTATGAAAAAAACCGCGACTTATAGTCCGAAAATTACGGTATGAATGTATGTGTGTATGTAAATATATGTATGTATATGTGTATATATGTATGTTTGTGTGAATGTATGTTAGTGTATATATGTGTACCGTATTTTCCGCCCTAAAAGGCGCACCGGGTTATAAGGCGCACCTTCAATGAACGGCCCATTTTAAAACTTTGTCCATATATAAGGCGCACCGGATTATAAGGCGCATAAAATAGAAGCTATACTGCAACAAACTGAGGTTGACTAGGGTTGCGGTATGCATCCACTAGCCAATAACCAACGAGCCCTCTGTAAACAATCGCGTTTCTCAAACGATCTCCTATAAAATGATCGGAACTGACTAAAGTTCGATCTAACGCATTGGTACTACTTACCTATGTTTCCCTTCCATATCGATCCGTAGATTTACTCGAAACATTAACAGAGCAGCCTATTTTCACATGAAATAGCCTGGTACGTATAGCAGCTATCGCCATAGCATTAGCCATCCGCAAAGTCCCACGAGCCTCAGCTCGCAATTTCCCATAAGCCTCAGCAAAGTGTAAACAATCGCGTTTCTCAAACGATCTCCTATAAAATGATCGGAACTGACTAAAGTTCGATCTAACTCATTGGTACTACTTACCTATGTTTCCCTTCCATATCGATCCGTAGATTTACTCGAAACATTAACAGAGCAGCCTATTTTGACATGAAATAGCCTGGTACGTATAGCAGCTATCGTCATAGCATTAGCCATCCGCAAAGTCCCACGAGCCTCAGCTCGCAATCTCCCATGAGCCTCAGCAAAGTGTAAACAATCGCGTTTCTCAAACGATCTCCTATAAAATGATCGGAACTGACTAAAGTTCGATCTAACGCATTGGTACTACTTACCTATGTTTCCCTTCCATATCGATCCGTAGATTTACTCGAAACATTAACAGAGCAGCCTATTTTCACATGAAATAGCCTGGTACGTATAGCAGCTGTCGTTATAGCATTAGCCATCCGCAAAGTCCCACGAGCCTCAGCTCGCAATCTCCCATGAGCCTCAGCAAAGTGTGAACAATCGCGTTTCTCAAACGATCTCCTATAAAATGATCGGAACTGACTAAAGTTCGATCTAACGCATTGGTACGACTTACCTATGTTTCCCTTCCATATCGATCCGTAGATTTACTCGAAACATTAACAGAGCAGCCTATTTTCACATGAAATAGCCTGGTACGTATAGCAGCTATCGTCATAGCATTAGCCATCCGCAAAGTCCCACGAGCCTCAGCTCGCAATCTCCCATGAGCCTCAGCAAAGTGTAAACAATCGCGTTTCTCAAACGATCTCCTATAAAATGATCGGAACTGACTAAAGTTCGATCTAACGCATTGGTACTACTTACCTATGTTTCCCTTCCATATCGATCCGTAGATTTACTCGAAACATTAACAGAGCAGCCTATTTTCACATGAAATAGCCTGGTACGTATAGCAGCTATCGTCATAGCATTAGCCATCCGCAAAGTCCACGAGCCTCAGCTCGCAATCTCCCATGAGCCTCAGCAAAGTGTAAACAATCGCGTTTGTCAAACGATCTCCTATAAAATGATCGGAACTGACTAAAGTTCGATCTAACGCATTGGTACTGCTTACCTATGTTTCCCTTCCATATCAATCCGTAAATTTACTCGAAACATTAACGGAGCAGCCTATTTTGAAATGAAATAGCCTCGCGGGTACAACAGCTATTCGGTGACGCCCCCTGACTACAGTTACCGTAATGTTGGGAAGCGATGCGACCTTGTAATTTACTAGTCGTACTAAAACGTACTGAAACATTTTGGCAGAGCACTGTGTACAACCAGTATGGATCAACAAATTCATCAATTGATCCATATATAAGGCGCACTGGACTATAAGGCGCACTGTCGGCTTTTGAGAAAATTTTAGGTTTTTAGGTGCGCCTTTTAGGGCGGAAAATACGGTATATGTTTATACATTTATATACACGTACCGTAATTTTCGGACTAAGTCGCGGTTTTTTTTTCATAGTTTGGGTGGGGGGGGCGACTTATAATGAAGAGCGACTTATATGTGAATATTTTCAAAAATTTTCAAAAAAAAGTGAAACCACGATAAACGAGCCGCGATGTAGCAAGGGATTACTGTAATTTGAATTTCAAGTGACGTCAGCGGCGCGGCGGTTGTTTACAAAAAGGACAAAGATTTTCTCGGGTCCTTTCGGCTCATCTCGAGAGGTTTGACCTCCGAATTTTGTTCGACAACCGAAGGAAGCAAAAAAATCTCGAATTTTTCATTCGAATTCCGATTTGTTCGAGAACCGGGACGTTCGAAAACCGAGGTTTGACTGTATAAATTATATATCAAATAACTATTATATAAACAACAATATTATCATACCATCTTTGTCACTCCAAATCATTAAATCCATCGATCGTCCTTTATGTAATCAACGCCGCCGCGTGTGATCCGCGCCACTGACGTCGGAGCAGTTCAAATTATTCCACAGGCCCATATAACAATATATAAAGTATATATCAAATTCCTATTATATAAACACCAATATTATCAAACCATCTGTGTCACTCCAAATCATGAAATCCATTGATCAAAATCTTCGTCCTTTATGTAAACAACGCCGCGTGTGCGCCGCGCCGCTCACGTCGTCAGTTGCAGTTCAAATTATTCCACAGGCCCATATAATTATAAACAACAATTTTATCAAACAATCTCTGTCACTCCAAGTCATTAAATCCCGTGATCGAATCCTTTGTCCTTTATGTAAACAACGCTGCATGTGCGCCGCGCCGCTGACGTCAGTTGCAGTTCAAATTACAGTAATCCCTTGCTACATCGTGGTTCGTTTATCACGGTTTCACTACATCGCGGATTTTTGAATTCTGAAAATTTGTGAATAATTTCACATATAAGTCGTGTATATATATATAGGTATGTAGAATATGTCACACCAAGGGATCAAATTTCTCAACATCTATCAACAACTACAGGTCAGTGGATGATGCGGTCAACATGGGACTGCACTACATCCTGCACCACCTGGACACTCCAGGAACGTACGCCAGGATCCTGTTCGTGGACTTCAGCTCGGCGTTCAACACCATCGCTCCTGACATCCTCCAACAGAAGCTCATCCAGCTTGCGGTGCCTGCCCCCACCTGTCAGTGGATCACCAGCTTCCTGACCAACAGGAGACAGCGTGTGAGGCTGGGGGGCATCACATCTGACACCCGGACCACCAATACTGGAGCCCCTCAGGGGTGCGTCCTCTCCCCACTGCTCTTCTCTCTCTACACCAATGATTTCTCCTCAGATGACTCTCCTGTGAAGCTCCTGAAGTATGCAGACGACACCACTCTCATCGGACTGATCCAGGACGGTGATGAGACTGCGTACAGACAGGAGGTGGAGCGGCTGGTCCACTGGTGCAACCAAAACCATCTGGAGCTGAACCCGCTCAAGACCGTGGAGATGACAGTGGATTTCAGGCGAGACCCTTCACCACTTTTACCCCTCACTATCCGCAGTGATACTATTCTCTCCACAGACACCTTCAAGTTCCTGGGAACCACAATCTCTCGGGACCTGAAATGGACCGGCCACATAGACTCTGTCCGGAAGAAGGCCCAGCAGAGGCTGTACTTCCTGAGACAGCTCAAGAAGTTCAACCTGCCGCGAGAGCTTCTGAAGACCTTCTACACTGCCATCATCCAGTCTGTCCTCTGCACCTCCATCACTGTCTGGTTTGGATCAGCCTCCAAACAAGACAAGCACAGACTGCAACGGACGATCAGGACTGCAGAAAAGATCATTGGAATCAACCTCCCTTCTATCCAAGACTTGTACCTGTCCAGGACCAGGAAACGTGCAAGGAACATCTCTACAGACCCTTCTCACCCAGGTTGCAGTCTGTTTGAACTACTCCCCTCCGGACGGCGTTATAGAGCTCGGTACGCCAAAACCAGCAGACACGAGACAGCTTCTTCCCCCAGGCTGTTGCTCTGATGAACTCACACCACTCATAGAGTCTCAGAGGCATTACTGTGCAATAACATCCTGCTCTTCACACCTTTTGAATTTGTCTACACTGTTTTTGCCATTATTCACATGTCCTGAGTGTTGTTAGTCACCTATATGTTGAACAGAGGGTGTGTTTTACCGAAGTCAAATTCCTTGTTTGGCACGCTCAAACATGGCGAATAAAAACTCTTGAATCTTGAATCTATCATTTCAGCATTTGGCAAAACACAAAAACACATTTTTTGTTGTTTTACCACAGAGACAAGAGCTAGTGTCATTTAATCAGGTCAGTTGCTAATTAACCGAGTAATTTGAATAAACGTCTGGTTTAGGGATGCACCGAAAATTCGGCCACCGAAAATCTTCGGCCGAAAATGACCCAAAAGTGCATTTTCGGTTTTTGGCCGAAAGACCGAAATCACCGAAACAACACGGCCGAAACTTGTGATGACGTGAGCAAACAGCGCAGCCAGCACGCGGGAAAACGGGATAAGAGCCAGCATGTCTGCGGTGTGGACTGATTTCACTATCTCAGAGAAAGACCCACGGATAGCGATTTGCAAAACATGCAATGCTGAAATTTCAAGAGGGGGTGCATCTGCAAAAGGTTTCTCCACGTCGGGTTTAATTCATCACCTGAAATCCAAACATCCCGATCGCCATTCTGAATATGAGAAGAAGGCGACACAGAAAAGGAAACTGACACCGAGCACGCCCACTCCGTGGCGGACGTTTTTGAAAAGGCAAGAAAGTTCTCCAGTGATTCTGCCAAGAGAACATATTTAATTTTACAGTCTTTCAGCAGGCCAATCAGTTATAAGCCTGTAAATTATTATTTAATGTACACATGAGTGGGGTCAAGTTAAACATTTTATTTTTATTTCATTTTATTTTTGAATTTTAATTTATATTGTGCATTGTTGTAATGTCAGTGCTAAATAAATATTTTCATACTTTTGTAACTGGTTTATTGCAATGCCTTGATTTTAGTGAGGTTAGTACACATGTAGCCATAAATGCTGTGGTTCTAATAACTGACAATCATTTCTTTCGGTGTTTCGGTTTTCGGTTTTCGGCCTTGGTTTCCTCATTTTTGGTTTTCGGTTTCGGCCAAGAATTTTTATTTCGGTGCATCCCTAGTCTGGTTCTGCAATCATGATGCAAGCAGGAAAGAGGCAAAAGGCAAAAAGAGAAAGATTTCTGATGAGAACAGAGGGTTTAAGAAAGAATGGACTCAACTAGTTGTTTTCATTGCCAATGCTGAAGGATTGCCTGAATGTTTGATTTGCAATGAGAAGTTGTCAAATATTACAAGAAGAGCAATTTGGAGCGACATTTTCAGCTAAAGCATGCTAAATTTGCTGCCGATCACCCAGTTGGTACTGAGAGGAAAGGTGCAATTTGAGGAACGAAAAAACTGTTTCAACCACCGCCAGTTCCGTGAATTGCTAGATGAAGTTGACCGCGAATATGCCGATCTCCTGCTGCACAACAAAGTCCGCTGGCTATCCAGGGGTGACGTTTGGCGTCGCTTTGTTGCTTTGTATTTGTAGCCTACTTAAATATTGTAATAGTAGGCATACAGCTCATGTATTGACAGTCTATGTTGCCTTATAAAAAGCTTTTAGATTTTTTTTTTGGGGTCAATATGGCTCTTTGAACATTTTGGGTTGCCGACCCCTGGCCTATACCCTTTTGCCAGTTTGCCTGTTGCCCCTATGAGCCACAGTGCCTGTTACCTTTTTGCCAATAATTCAGTAAAACAATCAAAACTGAACCACGTCTTCCCTCCTGTGTTCTGACCGACACCCGGGGGCGAAAAGAGCATAACCATCCGAGCCAACCACCTATACAGTCCTCAGGCTCCCCAACAATAGCGGTAGCAGTTTGCATTATTTTATTGCAATGTTTTTCCTTATTCAGATTTGTTTCAAGACTACAGTTAGTTAGAATTCACTTTGATGGTTAATGCAGTTATTGCAATTGTGTTGTTGTATCACAGTGGATTGGTTTATTTACATTTCAAAAAACAGAAGCCATTCATTTACAAATGTGATTGCACTTTAGTTTGCATATTTAAATGTTCAGATATTAAGATGTGATAGACAGTTTTTGCATGATTTAAATGAGGCAAAATAACGTGCTTTTTCTCTCGAATATATTGTTATAATCATTTGTTTCAGATGTAATTATTTATTGTATAAAAATTAAATTTGGTGTTCAAAAAGTATTTGAGTCTTGAAAAAGAGGGGTCATCTTATATTTAAAGTCGTCTTATAGTCGGGCCAATACGGTAATACATTATAAGACCAAAAGCTGTGGGCCGTATGAAATCCAACCGGAGGCCGGATTCAGATGTACCGTAATTTTCGGACAATAAGTCGCTCGGAGTACAAGTCGCATCAGCCATAAAATGCTCAAAAAAGTGAAAAAAAAAATATATACGTAAATCGCTCCGGAGTATAAGTCGCATTTTGGGGGGCAATTTATTCGACAAAATCCAACACCAAGAACAGTCATGAACGAGCAACAACAGGCTAAACGATAGGTATGCTAACGTGACAAACACAAACGAAGAGCTGAGAACGGCCCTGACGTAATATTCAGAGTTATTTATTACCAGCTCAGTGGCCTAGTGGTAGAGTGTCCGCCCTGAGACTGGAAGGTTGTGGGTTCAAACCCCGGCCGGGTCATACCAAAGACTATAAAAATGGGACCCATTGCCTCCCTGCTTGGCACTCAGCATTAAGGGTTGGAATTGGGGGGTTAGATCACCAACTGATTCCCGAGCGCGGCACCGCTGCTGCTCACTGCTCCCCTCTCCCCCAGGGGATGGATTAAAATCACACGGGGATGGGTTAAATGCAGAGGACAAATTTCACCACACCCAGGTGTGTGTGTGACGATCATTGGGACTTTAATCTTTAATCTTTAATTTAAAAAAAAACTATTACATAAATAACACGTTTATAAAACCATCTGTGTCACTCCAATTCATTAAATCCATCGATCGTCCTTTGTCAACTGACGGCGCTTGCACTTCAAAATATTCCACAGGCCCATATAATGATATATAAATTAGAAATCAAATAACTATTATACAAGCAATAATATTATCAAACCATCTGTGCACTCTAAATCATTAAATCCATCGATCAAATTCCTCGTCCTTTGTCAACAACCCCGCGCGTGAGCCCTGACGTCAGCCTCGTCGTTATTCCACAGATCTAGTATATAACTACCGGTTTTTTTCCATGTATAATGCGCCCCCATGTATAATACGCACCCTAAAAATGGCATGTCGATGCTGGAAAAAAGCCTGTACCCATGTATAATACGCACCCAAATTTTGACATTTTTTTTCTTTTTTTTTTTTTTTTAGTTTTCTTTTTTTTTTTAAAGTCCCAATGATCGTCACACACGCGTCTGGGTGTGGTGAAATTTGTCCTCTGCATTTGACCCATCCCCGTGTGATTTTGATCCATCCCCTGGGGGAGAGGGGAGCAGTGAGCAGCAGCGGCGCCGCGCTCGGGAATCATTTGGTGATCTAACCCCCCAATTCCAACCCTTAATGCTGAGTGCCAAGCAGGGAGGCAATGGGTCCCATTTTTATAGTCTTTGGTATGACCCGGCCGGGTTACTTAAGTCCGTAAACATAAAATTATTTCAGAAAAAAGATCATCTTTGGGAACAACCGGATGTTATTCTGCCGGTCAGTATCACTGCGCATGCAGTAGCAAACTCGATAGCGAAGAAATATGTGAGACTCTCAACGGAATCACCAATATTTGAGTGATGTTCCAGTTATTTATCACAATTATTTATTATTATAATAATAATATATATAATAAATATTTATTTATTATTCACAATTGTCATGGTGATCTTTCTGGTGATTTCTTAACTAGGCTGGATGTATTTTTTTTGTTGGCGTTGATTTCTCCGACTGCCCAGAAAGGCACCACCGCGATCAGTTAAGTTAAAATGAAAAGAGAGGAAAGTGACGTTGTAAAGAACCATCCGTGACAAGATTTTCTTCAAAAATTGTTGTACCATGATTTTCTTCACAAAAAAAAAAAAAGAGAAAAAAAATAATAAATTAAAAAAATTGTACCCATGTATAATGCGCACCCCAGATTTTAGGACAATAAATTAGTTAAATTTTGCGCATTATACATGTAAAAAAACGGTAGATTGTAGCGTTAACAAAGTACAAGGAAAGACGTGGGTTTGGTAAATGGCTCTTTATTTAACAAAACAAACTTCCAGGCGTGTGGCGGCGTGGACTTCCAGCCACGGAGGTGGAAGAGAGATCCATAGAATAGGACCGGGCGTGCGTAAAAGCCATGATCGAGCCCCATCCACCGTCCCCGGACAGCCACCCGGCCGAGCGCCGGCCCTCGACTTCCATCCACGGAGGTGAAAGAGAGCTCGGTAGAGTAGGACTGGGCGTGCGTAAAAGCCATGTCCGAGCCCCATCCACCGTCCCTGGACAGCCACCCGGCCGAGCGCCGGCCCCCGACTTCAATCCACGGAGGTGAAAGAGAGCTCCGTCGAGTAGGACCGGGCGTGGCTAAAAGCCATAATAGTTTTTCAAACCTTCTGTGTCACTCCAAATCCTTAAATCCTTCAAACTCTTCGTCCGCCGTGTCACTTAGAAACAAAGCTGCTAATGATGCCGGTTGTTAGGGTAGTGTTCACTCTAACTTATTTTGCAAGAACCACACTGGAGACAAGTTAGTCGTTTCAGACACCTGCAGGCGGAGAGTTCACTCGTCGCTGTGCTTACAGCGATGGTCGAATGAAGTCTGAAGTCAGGCCTCATCAGGTGCATATTTATTGAGAAGAAACACAGTGGGGTTGAAAGTGGGGGTGTTGGAACACAGGATGGGGTGTAGCCGCTCCCCTGCTGATCAAAGCATAGCAGGGGGCCTTTTACGACTTTGTGGAAACAAAGCAACTCTGATTGCTTCCTCTGCAGCTTGTCAATCAGGTGAAAAGAGCTTAGCACTTTGGTCTACTACTTTTGGTAAGACAGGACAGGCTAGGTAAATTATCACAGGTTACATTCCAACATAATCATACGATGAAGATATTCTGCAAACCCTAACATATCCCCCCTGTTTTATCATATGAGTATGTCAAACCCGATCAATCAAACATAAGAAAGAAAATACAATGACAGCAATAATTTCCAGTGAAGACGAGGTATTTCCCTCAATGCTCCAGTCCAAATTTTGTGTGCAACTGAAAAACCTGCGGCCAGATTAAATGCAGGAAAAGAGTTACACGGCCCCTTTGCCTTAGGCGACCAGAATGTTATCAATAAAAAAAGAAAAAGAAAAACACAGAAACAGTACATCATTGTACCCATCACTTGCAAGGCATTTTCGATGGTCAAATCATCAAGTTTCTGTAAAAGAATGCTGAGCTAAACAGCATCTACGCAATCCACATCTCGCAGCACATCATAGTCATCACATCCGTCATCTCTAAGAAGTTGTATATGCACTTGTGCCACGGTAGAAGACACAAACCTTGTCACAGCAGACTTCAAACACGGGATAACACAGGTTGTAAACAAGCACAACAATACCAGCACAGCAAGCACAGGAGTCACAAGTTTCAACAGCAACTGCCACCACGCGCCAGAGAATAGCCATGAAAAGAAATCCCATTGATGTGGGATGTTATCCTCCGACATGGCCTGCTGTAAATTCCTCAGTGAGTTCATGGCTTCCTTGATGTGCGTGTCGTTATCTCCTGGGATGTATGTGCAACAGGAAGTCCCAATGATGTGGCACACACCACCTTGTGCTGCCGTCAACAAGTCCAGAACCATCCTGTTTTGCAAGACCATTAGTCTAATAGCCTGGATCTCTCTATTTTGTCCATCATCGACTTGCAGTGAGAGGTTCACAAAGGATTGAAAACGATAGTTCAGTGTCTCGATGAAGAGAGATTGTTTTCCAACTCCGATCCAGGGAAAAAGCGCATGAACAACTTTGTTTCCGACAGGCCATATTTCATGGTCGTCCGGAACATTTGCACCCCAGACAGGGTCATGGGGGTCAAAGGTTGTAGTCGCCCTGCGTCGACGTCCAGAAGAGTTGTGTGCTGTCGTCAGCTGACGATGTTGCATCCTGTAGGTGTGGTCTGTCACCCACACTGGTGCACACACTCCTGTCCAGTTGGCGGGCAGCATCGGATAAACCTTGTGACCACAAAGCCACCAGCCATTCTGTATGAAGTATGTTCCGTTTGATGGTGCAGCCATGTTGGTCGGAGAGCCCTCACCACCTGAAATGGCTCTCTTATCCTGACACTCAGTGGCGATGTCCAAAGCTCCCATCCAGTTCCCTCCTGGAGAGCAGTCTCTGTCATGGCACTTGTGGGTCTCACTTCCTTGGACGTAACACGTATAGTTCACTCCAGGTGGCCGGTCTGTGAAGGCCACCTGCGGCAGTGTTCGTCCTTTAACAGTCACATTGAGATTTGTCCAGAAAAGCTGATCACAGGTACCTTCCGCAAGTCCGGGGCGGGACGGGTCGGCGTCACTGACTGTGACAGCACGGTGTTGATATCCAACTCCTCCCATGGATGCCATGCATTTCGCTTCAGTGACATTCATTGCTCTGGCCTCCAAGTGAACTTGTGTAGAGGAAGGAGGGAGTTTGGAACACACATAGCAACCCTCCTGTGTGTGTGATCTCACAGTGAATTTGACGTATCGGTACCACGTGTTGGTTTCTTATGGGTTTCTCGGGTCCCATGACCAGTCCTCAAAGTTCTCATCGTGTGACCATCGTTTTCCACGGTCAACATTGTCACTTGGTCTGTTCAGTTGAGTCCATAGACCATAGCACGCTCCAACCACAACGCAGCAGAGGATCCATCTGGCATATGGAGCCCCGTTGCTACTAGGATGGCAGAGACACCGGGACATCCCCTCGCCTAGCGGAGTGGGGATCGTTGTTTTCTTCACCAACATTGAGACGTCCCACCCTAAACGATAGGACTCCTTTGAAGTCAGCCTTCCCCCCACTCCGAATTAGGGGTCCAGCACTCTCTGCAACTTGCAGTGGCTGAGGTGAATCCAGCTGGGCCGTTCAGCGATCTTTACTGCGCTGGGGGTAGTCAGCAGGACTTGGAATGGTCCTCCTTACTGCGGTGGGGGTAGGCAGCAGGACTTGGAATGGTCCCTCCCACCGTGGGTGGCCCAGTTCCTTCTTTTGATGACTTTGATGTAGACCCAGTCTCCTGGTATGACGGGGTTGTCGACCTGTGAGGATGAAAGATCAGGCGGCAGTAAATTTGCATTGACACCTCTGTCAGTCTGAGCGTTCTAATCATGTAATCTGCCAGGGACTGTTCTTCGTCTGCTTCTTGCATATATTGTATCATTCACCAGTTAATTTTATTGCCCTTTTGAATTGGGCAAATAAGAGTGTTTGCGAGAAGTGTTTGAGCACTTCCGAATGACTCCTCCTGACCAAAGACCATTTATGACAGAGGCTATCCCATTTATTGCCTCCTGTGTTAAAGGAGATTCCCTGATCTTGGTTACTGGAGGAACGGACCTTAAGTCCTGTAGCAGATGGTTCCTTTGCCCATCCCCTTATCAGTTAAATAATGTTGATTAGCCAGGGAAACGCATAAGCGCGTGCCCTTCCAAACAGCTACACCACTTCCTCATAGCTTCTTCAGTTACTTTTCAATCATCTTCCAATTGTTTACAGCAAACGTTTGAGAAAAAAGAATCTAACTCAATGGTACAACGCCATATGTATTAGAGAATCTATATGTAGTAAAGTGTTGTACATATATAATTTTTTTTTTTTTTTTTTTTTTTTTATCTCCCACTCTCTATACAACCTCCCTCCTTCTGAGGCATGGCGACGCCCATGTCTCACACCTTGACAAACTTTTTGGGAGGATGTGTTCTTTACCACATATGACTCTATCATCATTTAATTTGACTTTCTTTCCAAAACGCATCTAAGTTTCCCAGTTCACACATCTTCTGCATGTGTTACTGGTTCTCCAGTTTGTTTGTTTTTTTGTTTTTTCTTCCCTAGTCAATTAGCAATCCAAAAGCAACCTTTTTATTTCCTTTATGTATTTATTTCTTCCTTTGCATTTAACGTACTCAAAATCACTCTTCCTTCAAAGTCGCTCTACTAATTTTCGATAGAAGTGTCCAACAACGCCAACCATTCAACCTGTATTTTCCCTTCATTCAGGCAATCAGTCATCAATGCTCATTTGCATCTCACACACAGTCTCCAAGAAGGAGACTTTCTATCACATCGGTCCCAATTCATCCAAGCTCACCACACAACATTCACATACCGTTTTCATCTCAAGGTTCCTGATAGAACAATCCACCAATCCAAAAAAAACTCAACACACAAAAAAACTGCTGGCAAATCAATCAGAAGTCTTTCTTTGTTTTTAAATTTGAAGAACCCAATCTCTCAGAATCAGCTCGCATATAGAAGTTTGTATAATCTTATAACACAACCAGTCAATTATTTCTATTAAATGTGAATGTCTTAAATTCACAATTTTGATTCTTCCAATTCCTGAAAGCATGTTCTGTCGGTTCTTACTTAACATGCACTAGTGTGGATCAGTTTCTGCTCGCAAACAGATTTCTCTCTTTTCCTCTCATTTTTATCTTTCAAAAGCGTTTCTGTTCTACGGTGCAAATTGGATAGACCACAGTCTAGCAAATTTCTGTGCACTAAAAGTTTAGCCAATTTTCATAATTTTAACACACATGCACAGCTCTCGCGCGCGTAAGGTAGATCCCAGCACCAATGATTCGTCACAGGCTGGCCATTTCCTGTGGTCGATCATGAGCTGGTCCCTCCCACGCACACGAGGACAGCACATTCTAAGTTTTATTTATCTTCTAGAAGCCAGTTGCATTCATTTACCACTTGATTTGCAAATTTTAACTTTAGTGTACATACACAATTTGATCTCTGGTCGTTTGTCATTGGGCATACAACAGCATTGTCATACTCCTTGCATGGACAGGAGCTCTAACAATCTAAAAACGTTCTAATAATCTGACAATGACATGTCTTGCTTTCATATGGACATCTGTTATTTCTTCCTCTGTAGGAGCACAAGAGATCACAGGGGAGGAATCTAGTCATGCTGACAATTTGGCTTTTCCTCTGCCCCTTCCTCCACCCTTTGATAGGTGTCGTTTTGCCTGACGACACTCTCTTGCGAAGTGTCCCCGTCTCCCACAGTTCCAACAGTTGTCAGAATCTGATGGGGGTTTTGAATTATATGGCGGCCTGCGACCTTGTTGGCCTCTACCTCTTCCTCTGGCCTGCTGGGACCCATGAAAGAAGACTGTTGTATCTTCATCTAGGTCAACATCATCATCATCATCGCCTAGATGAAATACATCAGAACTTTTGGCCCATTGCGTAGTTGTTGTCACACTTGCAATATCTACTTCCACCAAATGTTTCCTCACCCAGTTGCCGAAGTCGGGGGGGGGAAACAGTGATGAGCGCGTTTTTAAGACGTTGCTGATAAGCACTCTCAGCCGCATCATCGAATGGGGTGCCACTGTGCACCCAGAATTCTTTTTCAAATCTTAATTGAATGGCGGTCTCATCACTTTTTATCTTTCCAGGTTTTGTCTCCTGAATTTGTTCTCTTTTCTCTTGTGAAGCTTTCAACCACATTCTAGCACAATTCAACTCTCTCTCTTTTCTTTTCTTTTTCAGTCCCTTTGTCGTTCTATCTACACTCTCCTCCAAAACATCAACCACCATCTTCCACACTTCAACTTTCAACGTCCCTTCTACTCCATACTTTTTCTTCCACTTTGGCATGTATTGCATACAATTAAGAAATTTACATGCCATGTACTTCTCATCTCCTTCAAGAGCTAGGGATTTACCGGTTTTGTTTCCCATCTTAATTAGGTATTTTAGGTTTATACAATTTTTTTTATTTTTATTTTCTTTGAGGATCCTCAATGCAGGTTTAAATTGACCTTCCACCAAATTCTCTTTGCGGTCAATTTATCCTACCAGTCGCACTCTCAACCACACAAACACCAGCGCTTTTTATTTTTAGGCCTATCCAGGATGGGTGTAAAACCCTCCAACACAGCTTGGAGGAACGGATAGAAAAAAGAATCTACGCCCTTCTTCAATTAGGAAAAAGAAACTCTGTTCTTTCTTAGCCCGTTCCTTCCACTGGGACTTGAACCCAAGCTGTTCTTTGGCCGGAGAAACGTACAAAGAAATATCTACACCCTTCTTTGATTAACAAAAAAGAAGCTCCGTGTTTCTTAGCACGTTCCTTCCACTGGGACTCTAACCCAAGCCAGATCCCTCAGCTTGGAAGAACAGACAAAGAAGAATCTACGCACTTCTTCGATGAACGAAAAAGAAGCTCTGCTTTTCTTAGTCTGTTTTTCCCCTGGGACTTGAACCCAAGCTATATTCCGTGCACCTCTACCTTTTACGCGTTTCACAACACAATCACACAACTTTAGGGCGTTAACTTACTTGACCCCTGGTTCGTTGCACTGCCGGGTCCCGTCAATCCACCTCTGTCAGACGAAGGCAGACCTAAGATGCTGGCCCAGTGAAGAATTTCCTTCCCAGGTCTTTCTTTACCAGGTCCTCCTAATGGACGCTGGCCCGTCGACGGTGTACAGCGCGTCGTCCTCCGTCAGCCAGATGGCGGGTATGAGGGTCCCGGGTTTCGGCACCAAAATGTTAGGGTAGTGTTCACTCTAACTTATTTTGCAAGAACCACACTGGAGACAAGTTAGTCGTTTCAGACACCTGCAGGCGGAGAGTTCACTCGTCGCTGTGCTTACAGCGATGGTCGAATGAAGTCTGAAGTCAGGCCTCATCAGGTGCATATTTATTGAGAAGAAACACAGTGGGGTTGAAAGTGGGGGTGTTGGAACACAGGATGGGGTGTAGCCGCTCCCCTGCTGATCAAAGCATAGCAGGGGGCCTTTTACGACTTTGTGGAAACAAAGCAACTCTGATTGCTTCCTCTGCAGCTAGTCAATCAGGTGAAAAGAGCTTAGCACTTTGGTCTACTACTTTTGGTAAGACAGGACAGGCTAGGTAAATTATCACAGGTTACATTCCAACATAATCATACGATGAAGATATTCTGCAAACCCTAACACCGGTAGTACGTGGGGCCCTTCGTCATCTTCGTCATCCCGTGATCAATCTTTGTCCTTTATGTAAACAACCGCCGCGCCACGCCGCGTCGCGCTGCTGACGTCACTTGAAATTCAAATTACAGTAATCCCTTGCTACATCGCGGTTCGTTTATCGCGGTTTAACTTTTTTTTTTTTTTAAGTTGACCCCCCACCCAAACTATGAAAAAAACCGCGATTTATAGTCCGAAAATTACGGTAATCCGTTATTGTATAAAAATTTAATTTGGTGTTCAAAAAGTATTTTTTCAAACTTGTGTCTTGAAAAAGAGGGGTCGTCTTATATTTAAGGTCGTCTTATATTCGGGCCAATACATTATAAGACCAAAGCTGCGGGCGGTATGAAATCCAACCGGAGGCCGGATTTGGCCCGTGGGCTGGACTTTGGACATGCCTGCTTTAATCAGTTTCCTAAAAAGTATAAAAGTGCGAGTATGTTAAAGACTGAAAGTTGTATGATAATCAAAATGTTCTGCATAGAATTGTGTCTTTCTTTCTTGTTTCATTAGAAAATACGTCTGTCTTTCTCTACATTTATACATATGCACAGTTCTTAACGGAAGTTTAATGACGTTTGCACATGTCCTCATTATACACTTTTGTTAGTCTGCTTGTTAGAGTGTTGCGTGAGACAGTTTGGTCATTTTATGTTGGACATGGAGATGATGATTTTCATTTCAGAAACGTGTGTAGTCTGGAAAAGGCTGGCTGCCGGATTCCGCACCAACAGCTTCACAACTTCACTTTACTGCGCCACAGTAGTCCTTGCCCGAATAGGTAGATGGCGCCATTTCATAAAACGAAAGCACTAAGACTGACCTCCTTGAAAGTGCTCAATTTTCATTTCTTCTGCATGCTGTTGCGTTTGTTCAAGATGTCCGTCGTTGAGCAAGGAAAGCAAAAATGTGGAGTAACAGTTGTTACCGTTTTTTTCCGTGTATAATACGCAAAATTTAACTAATTTATTGTCCTAAAATCTGGGGTGCGCATTATACATGGGTACAAATTTTTTTAAATGTTTTTTTTTATTTTATTTTTTTTATTTTTTATTTTATTTATTTTTTTTTAAGAAAATCATGGTACAACAAAACCAACAACAGGACTGACCGACAAAGACGTGGAACAAAAAGACAGGGTGACATTACCAAAGACAGGAACAGAAACCAAACAGACATCATGACAGTAACACATGCAATGATCCGACGGTGAGCGAGGGGCAGACAGGACTTAAATACAAAACACGTTACAAGAACAATAGTGTGTTTGTACTGTGCTCTGGTCATTTCGTCAAAGAAGGGATAATAGTCCTCTTCTCTTCTTGACTGACAATGAATGTGATAGTTTAATACAATCAGCAAATAACAAAATGCGTATTACAGGTAATATTTTATTTCACAACACTTTGCCTTGTTCCTTTCGTCTCTGCTGTTCACTTCAAACACGCTCCATACGAACGCAATGCTCTCGTATCAGACGCTTGCTCGATCACCTGCTCGTTTGCTGTCACAATGTACCCTACACAAATCCAAAACATTTGTTGCGGCTCCGAGTCACGACGAGGGGCAAGTTTTGGTTTCCAAGGGTGTTTTTATTCCTCTTCAACGTCTCTCCCATACAGAGCCGCCTTTTTCACATGTCCGCACGTCACTTTCCTCTCTTTTCATCTGATCGCGGTGGTGCCTTTACGGGCAGTCGGAGAAATCAACGCCAACAAAAAAAAATACATCCAGCCTAGTTAAGACCATACCAAAGACTATAAAAATGGGACCCATTGCCTCCCTGCGTGTGTGACGATCATAGGGACTTAAAAAATAAAATAAAATAAAAATAAAAAAAATTGGGTGCGTATTATACATGGGTACAGGCTTTTTTCCAGCATCAACATGCCATTTTTAGGGTGCGTATTATACATGGGGGCGCATTATACATGGAATAAAACGGTACTTTATTTGCAAGATTGTGGGTTGTTTTAAGGCAGTCAGTATGCAATGCACTTCAGCAGATGAAACAACAATATCATACCCAGGTCAGAAGGTTTTATAGAGTCTGCTAGCAGGAATAAGGAAGATAAGAAAACGGAGGGGGGTAAAGGAAAAACATGTCCTTATAAGGTAGATATCGGGGGGATATTCCAGAAAGCAGGTTCAACATACAATGAACGGCGAGGCGGCGCCCTCTAGCCAATGCCTCCACTCCTCCAAAGCCAGCTTGACAGCGAGGAGTTCCTGGTTGCCGATGTCGTAATTGCGTTCTGCGGATGACAAGCGGCGTGAGAAGAAAGCGCACGGATGGAGACGATTGTCTTGGCTGCAGCGCTGGGACAGCACCCCTCCGACGCCCACGTTAGAGGCGTCCACCTCGACCACAAATTGTCTCTTGGGATCAGGCACCCGAAGGATCAGGCACCCGAAGGATCAGGCACCCGAAGGATCGGGGCGGTCGTAAAGCGCCTCTTCAGCTCTACGAAGGCGTGCTCCGCTGGCTCCGTCCATTTGTACGGAGAGGCGGGGCTGGTGAGAGCAGTGAGAGGAGCAACCACTGTGCTGTATCCGCGAATGAAGCGGCGATAAAAATTTGCAAAGCCCAAAAATTGCTGCAGTCTTTTGCGGGTCTCCGGCACGGGCCATGACGTGACCGCCCTCACCTTCTCGGGATCCATCTCGATGGACCCCACTCTAATCACGTAGCCGAGGAATTTGACCGAGGGGGCATGGAACTCGCACTTCTCCCGCCTTCACAAACAGGGAGTTCTCGAGGAGGCGTCGCAGCACTGCCCTGACGTGCTTGATGTGTTCGGGAAGCGAACGGGAGAAAATGAGAATGTTATCCAAGTATACAAACAAGAACTTATTGAGCATGTCTCTTAGCACGTCATTGATGAGGGCCTGGAAGACGGCCGGGGCATTGGTCAGTCCAAACGGGACCACCAAATACTCGTAGTGCCCGCTCGGGGTGTTGAATGCTGTCTTCCACTCATCACCCTCTCGTATGCGTACCAGGTGGTATGCGTTACAGAGATCCAACTTGGTAAAAATGGTTGTGCCCTGGAGACTCTCAAAGGCGGACGAGAGGAGAGGCAGCGGGTAGCGGTTCTTAACCGTGATGTCATTTAGCCCCCGGTAGTCTATGCACGGGCGGAGCACAGTACTATCCTTCTTCCCTACAATGAAAAATCCCGCTCCTGCGGGCGACGAGGAGGGTCGGATGATCCCTGCCGCCAGGGAGTCCCGGGTGTACTCCTCTATGGTCTTGCGTTCTGGCGTGGACGGGTAGTATACGCGGCCCTTGGGAGGAGAGGTACCGGGTAGCAAGTCGATGGCGCAATCATAGGAGCGGTGAGGAGGAAGCGCAGTCGCCTTGGTTTTGCAGAAAACGTCTGCGAGTTCATGGTAATGAGCCGGTACCTTGGAAAGGTCTGGACGGAAACTGGGCGGCAACTCTCCGGACGCGCTAGTGGCTGCCTTCAGGCAAAGGCGGTGGCAGCGCTCGCTCCACTGCCGTACAGTTCCCGCCTCCCAGTCCAGCACGGGGTTGTGCTGGCGCAACCAGGGGTGCCCCAGAATGAGCCGCTGTCCTGAGAGTGGCAGAAGAAAAAACTGAATGGTTTCATGGTGGTTACTGGAAATCCGCAACCCAACCGGCTCCGTGATGGAAGTAACTTCGCCTATCAGCCGACCATCGATGGCATGGGCAGGGCTCAGAGGCAGGAGTTTCACTCCCCATTGACGAGCCAGCCTCCATAATGTTGCCCTCCGCCCCGGAATCCACCAAGGCTGTCGCGTCTCTGTCACGCGCAGCGATCTGAAGGTGAGCCTGTAGCGTAAACGCGCTGGCTCCGGGAGAGTGAGCGGCGGTCGAACCCACGCAGATTCCCTGGCGCTGCGTGAGCTCTTGGTCTTTTAACGGACATTGAATCGCCCGATGAACCTCCTTCCCACAATATAAGCATAACTCTCCTGTGAAGCTCCTGAAGTATGCAGACGACACCACTCTCATCGGACTGATCCAGGACGGTGATGAGACTGCGTACAGACAGGAGGTGGAGCGGCTGGTCCACTGGTGCAACCAAAACCATCTGGAGCTGAACCCGCTCAAGACCGTGGAGATGACAGTGGATTTCAGGCGAGACCCTTCACCACTTTTACCCCTCACTATCCGCAGTAATACTATTCTCTCCACAGACACCTTCAAGTTCCTGGGAACCACAATCTCTCGGGACCTGAAATGGACCGGCCACATAGACTCTGTCCGGAAGAAGGCCCAGCAGAGGCTGTACTTCCTGAGACAGCTCAAGAAGTTCAACCTGCCGCGAGAGCTTCTGAAGACTTTCTACACTGCCATCATCCAGTCTGTCCTCTGCACCTCCATCACTGTCTGGTTTGGATCAGCCTCCAAACAAGACAAGCACAGACTGCAACGGACAATCAGGACTGCAGAAAAGATCATTGGAATCAACCTCCCATCTATCCAAGACTTGTACCTGTCCAGGACCAGGAAACGTGCAAGGAACATCTCTACAGACCCTTCTCACCCAGGTTGCAGTCTGTTTGAACTACTCCCCTCCGGACGGCGTTATAGAGCTCGGTACGCCAAAACCAGCAGACACCGAGACAGCTTCTTCCCCCGGGCTGTTGCTCTGATGAACTCACACCACTCATAGAGTCTCAGAGGCATTACTGTGCAATAACATCCTGCTCTTCACACCTTTTGAATTTGTCTACACTGTTTTTGCCATTATTCACATGTCCTGAGTGTTGTTAGTCACCTATATGTTGAACAGAGGGTGTGTTTTACCGAAGTCAAATTCCTTGTTTGGCACGCTCAAACATGGCGAATAAAAACTCTTGAATCTTGAATCTTGAATAAGCCCAGTGTGAGGCGTCGAATGCGTCCCTCCGCGGGAAGGCGGACCCGCCCCAGCTCCTTTGGCTCAGCTGGTGGTGTGGTCGGTGGCTCTGACTCTGACGAGGGGAAATGGCGGCGTGTTTCTCACGACGCTCTCTGCTCACGCTCGCGCCGCCGTGTTCGGATCCGCCGATCTATTCAGGCTGCGAGGTCCTTCGCCTCCTCCAGGGTTCGAGGGTGATCGTATGCCACCATCCCATCCTTCATATAGTCCGCGAGCCCGTGGAGGAACGTGCTTACCAGGGCCGGGGTGTTCCAATGACTGCTTCCTGCCAACGTCTGGAACGTTAGGGCGTATTCGGCCACCGAGCAACGACCCTGGCGCAGCGTCGCCAGCTCCTCGGCTGCATCTTCGGCGGTGGAGCCCAGTTCAAACAGCCGAAGCAGTTCCTCCGCGAAGGCATCGAACGTGTCACATGCAGAGGATCCTCTTTCATACTCGGCCAGGCCCCACAGCCGTGCCTCGCCCGTGAGGTGGCTCAAAGCGAACCCCACCTTGGCTGGTTCGGAAGCAAAAGACTGGCTGAAGACCGAACATGATACGGCAGTCTGTCACGAAAGCCCGGACGTACTTGGGATCGCCGCTGAACTTCTCGAGGTCACCCAGGCGGGGCTCCGGAACATCAACGAGTTGTCTGGCTTCTGGGACTAGGAGTGGAGACGGGCGCCGGCGCAACCGAGGCAGCGTCTACGGGTGAATTATGGAATGACAGCTCTTGGATGCTGCCCAGGATCTGCGACATTCCTTGCCGTTGCTGCTCTATTTGCTGTTGCCGTTGTTGGCTAATCAAAATCAGGGTTTGGAGATCTGCCGAAAGGCTGCTGACGGCGGTTTCCGCTTGCTCCGGTCGGCACAATGCCGTCTGATCGCTTGCTGGCTGCATGGTGATGGTCAACTTGTACTGTAAAGATCGGACAATACAGCCATGTGCAGAGCGACCAGACTTTATTATGAAAGGGAAGGGGATCGATGGAGTCTTGGAGCGGTGGACGGGCGAGGCTGTAGTCGCTGGGCGAGGGTGGCTGGATGACAGGACGCTTATGGAGCGGGCGACTGCTGCTGCAAAAGCGGGATAGGACTGACTAGACAAGGACCGAATCACCATGAAACGGGGAGTCAAGCTTTCTAAGATCGATGCGGACAAGGACATGACGAGACAAGCTGACAACTGGAGTTGCGCTGGTCGCGCTAATATAGAGTTCCTGATGAGCCAGCGCCAGGTGCCGGTGATCAGGGAGATAGGGGGGCATGGCCGAGCGGCCGGCGGCGCCCACTCGTGACACAACAGACATCCCTGGCCAGTAATATCTCAGCGAGATGCTGTGTCTTGTTTTATTTTGCCCGGATGCGTGTTGCTGACCGGCTGGCATGAAAACTCCTAAATATTTCATCTGCCTCTTCAGCACCACACACCACCTTCACTTGCACTGCCTTGTCTGTGCCTTTTTGGCGGCAATAATACAGCTCCCCTCCTGAGCAGAGGTAAAAATAAAACGTTGAATTTGCACCATACTTGTGACAATTTATTAAGTGTTCACTCAATACATCTAAAAGCAAATACGCTACTTGGGAAAGAAAACATTAGGACCAACTCGCTATTTTGTATCAGAAATAACATTGACAGACCTATAATGGTTATAACAAAACACTGATGCTTTGGTGTCTGCCGGAGCGACTCGCGATATGCTGTCATCATATGAGGGGAGTTTTCGTCATATCTTTTCCAAAGCCGAGGAGGAGCCGAGAGAAATGCCTTCGCTGGGTAGAAGCTTGTTGTTGGGTTTGCAGCTTCGGAGTCCATTTTCCTTGAGACACAATACGACACGATGGTGGCGTTTGGTGTTCTTTCCTTTATTGTTCGTCACACACTCATCCACACCTGCGCTTTTGGCGCGCTTCCTTATAAACACTTCCTACTTTCTGTTGCCGCAAACAAGGTAAAAAACAACGTAAAGTGTATACAACGCATACCAGCGAAAACATCATATCACTGCAGTAAGATAAGATAAGATAAGATAGTCCTTTATTATTCCCTCAATGGGGAAACTCCTGTGTAAGCAGCAGTACACTCAACATACACGCACACACGCATGCAGGGAAGGGGGTAAAAGATTTAAAAAAGTAAAGATATATATAATTTAAAAAAATATATATGGACAGTATGTACACAATACACTTTTACACAGTATACACAATATACAGTGGAGATAAGAAATTATTAGATAAAAAAATAGTGCAAGGGAAGGAAAAACTGTGCAAAAGCAGGTAGAAAGAGTATGAGGTAGACAGATATTGCACATATGACTACACACGGTTATTGCACGTTATTATTGCACGTAATTATTGTCCGTTAGTTACAGTGATTTAGCCTGGTTGTATAGTCTGATGGCAGCAGGGAGGAAGGACCTGCGATGCCTCTCGGTGGTGCATCGTGGGTGACGAAGCCGGTCACTGATGGAGCTCTCCAGGGCTCTGACAGTCTCATGAAGGGGGTGGGAGACGTTGTCCATGATGGAGGACAGCTTAGCCACCATCCTCCTCTCCCCCACCACCTCCACCCGGTCCAGACTGCAGCCGAGGACAGAGCCGGCTTTCTTCACCACCTTGTCCAGCCTCTTCCTCTCCGCTGCAGTGATGCCGCTGCTCCAGCAGACCACCCCATAAAAAATGGCGGACGCCACCACAGAGTCGTAGAAGGTCCTCAGGAGGCCGTCCCTCACTCCGAAGGACCTCAGTCTGCGCAGCAGGTGGAGTCTGCTCTGGCCCTTCTTGTATAGGGCCTGAGTGTTACCAGTCCAGTCCAGTTTATTGTTCAGGTGAACACCCAGGTACTTGTAAGAGTCCACAATCTCTACGTCCGTTCCCTGGATGTTCACCGGCGAGGGGGGGTCTTTGCGCCGGCGGAAGTCCACCACCAGCTCCTTTGTTTTTCCAGAGTTCATCTGGAGGCGGTTCCGCTGGCACCAGTCCACGAATCTCTGATTCAGTCCTCGGTACTCCGTCTCGTCTCCGTTGTTAATGAGACCGACGATGGCGGAGTCGTCCGAGAACCTCTGGAGGTGGCAGGTCGATGTGTGGTGGGTGAAGTCAGCTGTGTAGATGGTGAAGAGGAGGGGGGCCAGGACGGTCCCCTGTGGAGCTCCTGTGCTGCAGACCACCGTGTCAGACACACGGCCTCCTGTCCTCACAAACTGTGGTCTGTTTGTGAGGAAGTCCAGGACCCATGATGTCAGCTGCTGGCAGGCTCCAGCATGATGCAGTTTGTTCCTCAGCAGTTCTGGCTGGATGGTGTTGAAGGCACTGGAGAAATCATAAAACATGATCCTCACAGTGCTTCCAGCCCGCTCCAGGTGAGCCAGGGACCTCTGCATGAGGAAGATGACGGCGTCCTCAACCCCGATGCTCGGCCGGTAGGCGAACTGCAGGGGGTCGGCGGAGGAGCTCACCAGGGGGCGCAGGTGGTGGAGGACCAGCCTCTCCAGGGTCTTCGCCAGGTGGGATGTCAGGGCCACCGGCCGGCAGTGGTTGAAGTCACTGGGGCGAGATGACTTGGGCACCGGTACCACGCAGGACGTCTTCCACAGCTGTGGTACCCTGTGCAGCCTCAGGCTCATGTTGAATATGTGCTCCACGATCCTGCACAGTTGCCCGGAGCAGGATCTGAGCAGCCTGGAGGTGATGCCATCTGGACCCGTCGCCTTCTTCACCTTGAGCCTGGCCAGTCTTCTCTCCACCTGGGCTGTGGAGAGCACCATGCTGGGTGGGGGGGTGGTGGGTGGGGTGGGTTGGAGGGGGGATGGTTGGTGGGTTCGGTGGAGTTGAGAATGGGCTGGGGGGTCTTGGAGAGGGTGTAGCAGGGGGCGGGGTTGAGGTGAGAGTCCTCGGAGAAGAAGAGGCTCCAGTCGGGGGAAGTTGCAGCAGGGCTGGGTGGGTGGGGGGAGGAGTGGATGGTTGTTCAAACCGGTTGAAGAACCGGTTCAGGTCATTCACCCACTCCTGATCCCTGTCCAGCGCAGGTCTGGAGTTGCTACGTCCTGAGATGGTGTTCAGGCTCCTCCAGACCCCGCTGACATCGTCCCGCTGCAGTTGGTCTTCCATCCTCCTCCTGTAGTTGCTCTTCCCCTCCCTGATCTTCTTCCTCAAGTCCCTCTGCACCGTTTTCAGCAGGTCCCTGTCTCCCGATTTAAAGACCCTCCTTTTGTCCCTGAGCAGGTCTTTGATCTCAGGGGTGATCCAAGGTTTGCTGTTTGCAAAAACTCTGACTGTTTTGGTGGGTATGGTGGAGTCTACACAAAAGTTAATGTAGTCTGTGACACAGCTGGTGAGACCGTCGATGTCGTCCCCGTAGTCCTCACAGAACACGTCCCACACAAATTACGGCATAAGACAGAACAAATAAGACAATAACATATATAGTAATAATATAATGAGAGCACAAAAAAGTAAACACTTGTAATCGGCAGGGATTTACAGTAAAAAATAAGGAATTTACACAAAACAGATTGCAAGAGGAAGAATCCATGTTGAAAGATGCATCGAGAGAATAAAAAAAATTAGATTGCTAGGTAAAATAATTCCCTTGTCTCTGCAGCCAGTTTTCTCACAAATGTTTTTTGTTGCTGGCTGCTTAGATAATTTTCAAGAAGCACTTGTTAATGTTTGTGTACTCAGATGCAGTAATCTGTTAGACATTGAGGGGGCGCAAGTGTGCCATCTGAGAGTTAAGAGAAACCTTAGGCGTGAGTGTAAATAGTTCTGAATAAAAAGTGGCTAAGAAGAGCGTAAAAAGAAGCTTCTTTTGTCTCCAACGCACTCTTTCTTCGAGTCACACGCAGTACAACAGCAAGAATCTCAACAGGTTATGGGCCCAGGAGCAACTCGGAGAAGAGTGTTTTAAAGCCGAGAGAAAGTCGCGACGGACTGCGTGCTAACGGCTAACAGAGAGCATCTTGGAGATTCGAGGGGCAAGCAGGCTGCCTCGATTCGTGTTCGACGGAGATGAAACAAAGTACGAGCTGTGGGAGACCAAAATGCTTGGACATTGGCACTTATTAGGATTGAAGAAAACTATTCTGGAAGAACCAAACAGCGAAGAAGAGAGAGCAGCCGACGGCAAGAAGAACGCAGATGCTTATGCTGAGTTAGTATAGTTTTTGGATGACAAAAGCCTTTCATTAATTATGAGAGATGCACCGGACAATGGAAGAAAAGCTTGGAAGATCTTGCGAGAGTATTATGCCGGGAAGGAGAAGGCCCGCATTATCAACCTGTACACCACGCTGACTTCGCTCCAGAAATTGAGCAGAGAGACGGTAACGGACTACATCATCAGGGCGGAGGCCACCATTATGGCGCTGCGGAACGCAGGTGAGATGTTTGGAGATGGCCTGCTAATTGCTATGGTTTTGAGGGGACTGCCTGAACAATTCAAACCATTTGCAATAAACATAGCCCACCATGAAGAGACGATAACGTTTGTTGATTTCAAAACGAAGCTGCGTAGTTATGAAGCTACAGAGAACCTAACTACAGCAGAAACCAGTGACAATGTGATGCACACTGTTTCACGAGCCGGGCGGGGACCCGCAAAGCCAAGTGGAGAAATGAAGATATTGACATAACATGTTTGAACTGTGGCATGAAGGGTCACCGGGTGAAAGCATGTCGACGAAAGACTTGGTGCGGCCATTGCAAGATAGACACCCACAACGACGCCACATGTAGACGTAAGGAGAAGCAAGATGGCGCAAGGAAAGTCGCAGATGAGAGCGGCAACAGATCAGGATCGGAAGCAGCGGACTACACCTTTAGGATCAAGGACGCGGACATCGGGAGAGACCAGCACCCAGCGCGCATCGAAGAAAGGGATGATGGTCGACGCTGGAGCTACTTCCGATATTGTCACGGATATATCCAAATTTAAAAGTTTTGATGACTAATTCAAGCTGGACACGCACTGTGTTGAGCTGGCAGACGGCACCTTGTGCAGAGGTGTTGCTCAGCGCAAGGGCATTGCAGAGGTGATTCTGGTGGACAACACAGGACGACCGTGCAGGGCAACGTTGTTCATACCCGCATACCCGCAAGACATCTTTTCGGTCAAGTCAGCCACTGCCTGTGGAGCAACAGTCATTTTCAAGCAAGGACAGAGCGTGCTGTTATATAAAGACGGTACAAAATTCAACATCTACTATGTATACAGCAAGTTGTATTATCTACACACTGAGAGTGAGTATGTTGACCAATGTAATACTTGTCATGACATGAAGACATGGCACGAAATATTAGGCCACTGCGACTACGAGGATGTGCTCAAACTATAGAATGTGGTGAATGGTATGAAAATTAAGGGAGATACTGTAAAGCCAAATCAAGAGAGGAAGGGCTTTGGCTTCCTGTACAAGCAGCCCAGCGTACTTCCCATGGAACGGCCTCGGGCAAGCACGCCCCCTTTTCTTGTCTTCCGGGTTAGAGCAACGCTGGCGTCTGGACTGTTGACTGCCGCTTCTACCCCGAACCGTGTCCGCTATTTGTTTGTCCCCTGTCTGTTTCGTGTTTCCCGTTTTAAGTGTGCCCGTTTTTTTCTTTTATTTTTCTCGCCTTTTCTCCTGCCCACCGCGTATCTCTGGAGCTCTGCTCGCACCTCTCCGATCCCGCTCCCTCTGACTACGAGCTACGCTAGCCAGCTAGCCAACCCACCACCGGACCCTCCTACCTCCCGGCTCTGAGCCTGTAGCTGCTTGCTCTTGGCTCGGCAAACGGTTCCAACCCAACTTGCTGGCCACTTGGCCGGCGTCCTCGGGGGGAGCACCCGCTCGCTGCGAGCTCGCCGGTCGTGGCTCGGCTGGGTGCCGCCATGACACACTGGGGCGTGCTGTTTGCACGGGTACAGTCGGGATTGACCAACACCACCACCCACTCCACCAACATCACGACTCGGTCCACTGCTGCTTCCATGCATTTCACTGCCTACCAACTTCTAGTTAACCAGCTACTAGCTATTTCTACCATTTTACCTGGATTATTCCCAGCTGCTGTCACGTCTCATCTCCTGCATGAACTATCACTTCTGCTACTCCGGGCTTCCATTCCACTAACTTCTCGTCCATTTGTCTACACTCTACACTGCTGCTGATCTTCATCATTTCAACAATAATCACCGTCTCCCTGCTGCTGCTGCCTCAGCTGCCAGCAAGGCTGGGATCCTCCGCCGTCGCCGCTACATCCACCGTAGCTCCGGACTATCTTTTAACCGACATTTCCCTGATGGCTCACCCATCCCCTCTTTCTGGACTAACTCTCGCCCCCCCGTCACCCCCACCTTCCGTACTGTCAACTTCAACAATCTCCGCTCCCCCACCCCCGCTCCTTCATCCATCTCCCTCGCACTGCTGAACTGTCGCTCCCTCTCCAACAAATCACTAGTTATTTTCGAACTACTATTGGACAATAATTTGGATCTGCTCCTTCTCTGTGAAACATGGCAACAGCCCCTGGACTATTTTACTCTCAACCAAGCCACTCCGTCTAACTACAGCTACATCGCCAAACCCCGCCTCTCTGGGCGAGGAGGTGGTATTGCTGTCCTCCATAAGCGGTCCCTATCCATCACTGAATTGGACCTCAACCTCCTATCTATTTCATCCTTTGAATATCTCGCTTTTTCCCTCCCCAACTCTACTACTGCTGTTCTTATCTACCGCCCCCCCAAGTCACATGCGTCTTTTCTTTCTGAACTTTCTGAACTTCTCACCATCGTATCCTCAGTCTCCTATCGCCTCCTACTAATCGGTGACTTCAACATCCACATCGACCAGCCAACTGCTCCACTGACGTCTGACTTCATCTCCCTTCTGGACTGCTTTCATCTCACCCAGCACATCAACTTCCCCACCCACACCAAAGGCCACACCCTGGATATAGTATGCTCCTCCTTTCCACTCACATCCAACCCCCGTCCTCTCACCTTTCCACTGTCAGATCATCTCTGTATCCTCTTCTCCGCCCCTCTACCTTCGCCTCATAAATCCACAAAACGCACCATCTCCTACCGCAACATCAAGACTGTAAACCCAATCACGCTTTGCCAGCTCTTATCCTCTGCTCTTCCCTCCGACCCCACTTCTTCCTCCCCTGATGACCTTGCCACCACGCTCAACAACATCCTTTCTGACTCCCTTGATTCCCTAGCCCCCTGGAAAACTTCCTCTGTTACATTCACTAACTCTGCCCCTTGGTACACACCGGAACTCCGCACCATGAAGCAAACTGGCCGTCAACTCGAACGCCTCTACAAAAGAACCCGCCTCACCGTTCATGCCAAAACCTTTAAACAACACATCTCCTCTTATCGTGATGCTCTTCTTGCTGCCAAATCTGCTTACTTCTCATCTCTCATTAATAACACCAACCGAAACCCCCGCATACTGTTCTCCACCGTCAACAAATTGCTCCAGCCACCGGTCACCAAGTCACCCTCCTCACCCGCCCTCTGTAACTCCTTCCTTGCCAACTTTAACAACAAAATCGCCCAAATCAACAGTTCTCTGACCGACACCATCAATAACTCCTCCTCCCCCACCTCCCCTGTCCTCCTGCCCCCCCTTCCTGACCTCCCGCCCTTCCCCTCTCCCACTGCCTTCTCCCTTGTCGACTCCTCCACTATCCTAGACATCATTACCTCATCCAAGACAACCACCTGCTCTCTCGACCCTCTTCCAACGACCTTAACTAAGGCCTGCCTCCCTGTCCTCCTCCCCCACCTCACCACCCTTTTTAATCAGTCTCTATCCCTTGGCCACTTTCCCACTGTCTATAAACTTGCAGCCATCACCCCAATCCTCAAAAAGCCCACCTTGGACCCACTCAACCTCTCCAACTACCGTCCCATCTCCAACCTTTCATTCCTTTCCAAAACCCTCGAACGCATTGTCTCCGCCCAACTCCACACCCATCTCCAGTCCAACAACCTCTATGAACCCTTCCAGTCCGGATTCCGCCCACTTCACAGCACTGAAACAGCTCTAGTTAAAGTCACCAACGATCTCCTCATTTCTGCAGACTCTGGTGCCCTCAACATCCTACTACTACTTGACCTTAGCGCAGCCTTTGACACTGTGAACCATTCCATCCTCCTCCAAAGGCTGCGCCGACTAGGTGTTGAGGGCACTGCACTCGACTGGCTCACCTCCTACCTCACCAACAGAAACCAGTTCATCTCTCTCTCCGGTCACACATCCATCCTCTCCCCAGTTACACAAGGGGTCCCCCAAGGCTCAGTTCTTGGCCCCCTCCTATTCATCTGTTACCTCTTTCCCCTTGGTACTGTCATCCGCAAACTCAATCTGGACTTTCACTGCTACGCTGATGACACCCAGATCTATATACGTACGACACCAACCCGTAACCCTTCCCTCACCCATTTTGAAACCTGCGTCTCTACAATAAAAGCATGGCTGACCCACAACTTTCTCAAACTCAACAGTGACAAAACAGAGCTCCTCCTCATAGGCACTAAATCCTCCCTTAATAAAACTGGATCCATCACACTCACCATTGACTCCTCAAACATCACTCCCTCCCCTCTGGCACGCAACCTTGGCGTTATTTTTGACCCCACACTGTCCTTTCAACCTCATGTTAGCTCAGTTGTCAAGACCTCCTACTTCCACCTCCGACGCATCGCCAAAATCCGGCACTGCCTTTCTCTCCCTGCCGCTGAATCTCTCATCCACGCCTTCATCTCATCCCGGCTTGACTACTGCAACTCCCTTCTCACTGGAATCACTGCTCACTCACTGCATAGACTTCAACTAGTCCAAAACTCTGCTGCCCGCCTCCTTACCCACACCCGGTCCCGTGAACACATCACTCCTGTTCTCCACTCTCTTCACTGGCTCCCCATTAAGGAGCGTATCATCTTCAAGATACTCCTCCTCACCTTCAAAGCCCTTCACCACCTGGCTCCCACTTACCTATCCGACCTCCTTGTCCCCTACTGCCCCAACCGTCCCCTCCGATCCTCCAATACTTCACGTCTGACAGTCCCGAAATCTAAACTCAAATCCTTCGGTGACAGAGCCTTCTCCTGCACATCACCCCGACTCTGGAACTCTCTCCCTCAGTCTGTCTGTGACTCACCCACACTCCCCATATTTAAGTCCCGTTTAAAAACTTACCTCTTCTCCCAAGCTCATGACCTCCCCTACCCATAACTGGTTTCCTCTTCTTAATTTTATCCGATTGTTTCTTCCCCGTCCCCCTCCCCTCATGTATGTCTTTGCCTTGTTCCCTGTAAGTGTCTTTGGGTTTTTGAAAAGCGCTATACAAATTTAATGAATTATTATTATTATTATTAAGAGTGTTGTCAGTGTCTGTATGCTCGCCCCTCCCTTCCTGTGTCTCTCAATCTATGAACTAATCACAGTCACCTTCCTCTCGTTACCTGTCGCGTGTATAAGTCCTGTCTGCGTGTCACACCCCTGTCAGATTGTTCTCGTCTGTCGTTGTCGTTCCTGCCTTTATCTTTTTGTTCAGTTACTCTTGTCCCGAGTCGAGCTTCTCCGAGTCTATTTTTGAGTTCCTCCAATAATCCCTGGTCTAAGCTGCATTGGGTCGCCCTGCTCCATTCCTTCCTTGACAAGTGTAAAGTATGTTTCCAGGGAAAGTTTGCACAAACCCGAAATAGAAACCCTGATACAAGAGGAGAGGCTTCTTTACAAATGGTGCATACAGACCTAGCAGGTCCAATTGTTAAAGATTCTATTGATGGTTACAAATATGTGCACTCATTCACAGATGACTATTCAAACGCAGTGTTTGTATACTTTCTTAAAGCAAAAAATCATACTGTGCAGGCAACTGAAAAGTTCTTAGCGGATACAGCACCTTAGGGAAAAGTAAAGTGTATAAGGTCAGACAATGGTACAGAATTTATGTGCAGAGAGTTTCAAACTCTGTTGAGGAAGAACTGTATCAGACATGAGACATCAGCGCCATACTCACCCCACCAAAACGGGACCGCTGAAAGGGGCTGGCGTACACTTTTTGAGATGGGCAGATGCATGCTAGTTGAACGTAATCTACATAAATGTCTATGGAACTATGCAGTTCAAACAGCAGCCATAGCGAGAAACAGATGTTTTAACAAGCGTACAGGGAAAACCCCTTACCAGATGTTAACAGCTAAAATAACAGACTTGTCCAAAATGCAAAAAATTGGGTCTGAGTGTTGCACATACAAACAAAACAAGGGCAAACTGGACTCAAGGTGTGATGTAGGACTTTTTGTAGGGTATGACAAAAACAGCCCTGCATACTTGGTTTACCACCCAGACACTGAGAAGGTTCAGAAACACAGACAGTCAAATTTATGTACAGTCAAATTTATGTAGAAAATGCGGAGAAACAGACACAGACGGTTACCATAGAACCAAACGATGAGGGCAGATGGAGACACCCTAGGGAGGACAGAAGTACACAAGAGGCTAACGAGAACAGGGAAACATCTCAGGAGTCAAGTGTAAAAGACAAAAATCCACAAGGTGGTACATCTGATGTATATGATCAAAAAGAGACAAGTAGTGAACCTGTCAGTGGGAGATATCCTGTAAGAGAGAGGAGAAAGCTCAGTCACTTAAAAGATTTCGTAACAGACAGCGATGATAGTGATGAGGTTAATCTCACAAATGATAACTGCTATAGAGCAATGTGTGGTATCCCAAACACATACGCAGAAGCAATGAGATCAGCTAACTCAAAACAATGGGTTAAAGCTATGGATGAAGAAATAGTCAAAAAAAGCAACACATTTACTCTAACTACCGTATTTTTCGCACCATAAAGCGCACTGGATTATAAAGTGCACCCTCATTGAATTTTTTATTTTAGAAATTATTTCATATATAGGGCGCACCGGATTAAAAGGCGCATAAAATAGAAGCTATACTGCAACAAACTGAGGTTGATTAGGGTTGCGGTATGCATCCACTAGCCAATAACCAATGAGCCCCCTGTAAACAATCGCGTTTCTCAAACTAACTCCTATATAATGATCGGAACCTACTATAGTAGATATAGTATATATATATAAAATGAGCGGAACTTACTAAAGTTCGATCTAACACATTGGTACTGCTTACTTATGTTTCCCTTCCATATCGATCCGTAAATTTACTCGAAACATTAACGGAACAGCCTATTTTGAAAGGAAATAGCCTCGTGCGTATAGCAGCTATCATTATAGCATTAGCCACCCGCAAACTCCGATGAGCCTCAGCTCGCAGACTCCCATGAGCCTCAGCAAAGTGTCGTGGCAGCCCCCTGTAAACAATAACGTTTCTCAAACTCTCTCCCATAAAAGTGATCGGAACCGACTAAAGACTGATTTAACACATTGGTGCTGCTTATTTATGATTCCGTTGGATATTGATCCGTAAACGTACTCGAAAACATTAATGGAACAGCCTATTTTGAAATGAAATACCCTCTCGGGTACAACGCCCCCTGACCACGGTTGCCGTGATGCTGGGAAGCGATGCGACCTTGTAATTTACTAGTCGTACTAAAACGTACTGAAACATTTTGGCAGAGCGCTGTGTACAACCAGTATGGATCAACAAATTCATCAATTGATCCATATATATAAGGCGCTCTGCATTATAAGGCGCACTGTGGGTTTTTGAGTAAATTTTAAGTTTTTAAGTGCTCCTAATAGTGTGGAAAATACGGTACTCTGCCGAAGGGCACAAAAACAGTGGGGGGAAAATGGGTCTATGCTGTAAAGACTGACATGTAAGGTAAAGACTAATTCAAAGCACGATTTGTGGCAAAAGGTTACAGTCAAACGAAGGGGATAGATTATGGTGAAACATTCTCTCCAACAGCAAATTTAACCAGTGTGAGAGTAATGATACAGAAAGCAGTCCAGGAGTATATGCTAATCCATCAAATGGATGTAAAAACGGCTTACTTACGTGCCCCAATTGATTACGAGATCTACACAGATCAACCAGAAGGCTATGAAGAAGGGGAAGGTCTCGTGTGGAAGCTGGAAAAATCTTTGTACGGTCTAAAACAATCTGGCCGTAACTGGAATAGGGTTCTACACGAATGCCTAACGGAAAATAGTTTCACACAAAACCCAGCAGACAAAAGTGTATGCAAAGGAGACCAGACAAGGAAAGGTGATTTTGATAATCTGGGTAGATGATTTGATCATTTCAGACAGTAATTAGAAAATAATGAAGGATGTCAAAATGATGCTTTCAGGAAAATTCAAGATGAAAGATCTAGGTCAGCTTAAGCATTTTGTGGGTATCGATTTCAAAATATCTGATGGATGTGTGAAAATGTCACAGGAAACATATGTACACAAGATTTTGGAAACATTCAAAATGGAAAACTGCAAGCCAAGGGAAACTGCTTGTGACCAAAAATTGTGTTATACTGAAGATTCTGTTAAGATGGATGATGCCAAAATGTATAGAGAGGCAGTTGGCAGTCTCATATATTTAACAACATGTACACGTCCAGACTTGTGCTTTCACACTGTCTGTGCTACAAGGCAGTCCAGTCAAACTAAGGACTTGACCGAGGACACAGCGGTGACAGCTCTTCAGCTGGTGTCCACTTGACAGTGACATTTTCTCACTGTTCAGCTAACATCTGAGGTGATTCAAGCCTTGTACGATACTTTCTTGAAACTGAGTAGGATCAAACCTCTCCTTATCACAGTACTTTTGTGAGCCAACAGAGGAACAGTGGATAACTGTGAAACACGTTTTCAGATACCTCAGAGGAACTACAAACAAAGAGTTGTGTTTCAGGAAAAACGACAGTGAGAACCTAGGCCTAGTGGCCTATAGTGATGCAGACTGGGCAGCTGATGTCACAGACAGACGCAGCACCACAGGTTACTGTATAAGCCTAAGTAACAACAATGCTTTAGTCTCATGGAAAACTAAGGAACAGCCCACAGTGGCACTTTCAACATGTGAGGTAGAATACATGGCTCTGGCCTCTACTATGCAGGAGTGCATATACTTAGAACAGCTGTTGAAATACATTGATGACTACAAATACACACAAACTGTAGTGTATGAGGATAACCAGGGAACAATCGCTTTAGCCAAAAACCCTGTGAACAGACAGAGTAGGCTAACACCACCAGCCCCAGGAGGAGAGCTATCATCAGGCCCAGTGTGCTAGCACAACCAGCCCCTGGAAGAGAGCTAACATCAGGCCCAGTAAGCTAGCAACACCAGCCCCAAGAGGACAGCCACCACCAGGCCCAGTAGACTACCATCGCCAGGCCCAGGAGGACAGCCACCACCAGGCCCAGTGGGCTAGCACCACTAGCCGCCCCAGGAGGCGATCTGTCACCAGGCTGAGTGGGATAGCACCTCCAGCCCCAGGAGGAGAGCTACCATCAGGTATAGATTGACAACCGGGATGGCCATGAAAGTGCTTCAGAAGGACATGGAGGAGCTGAAGTTATCAATGGAAGTGATGTCTTTAAATCTGGAAACCATAATGAAGCAACAGGCAATTATTACAGAGCTGATGGGAGAGGTGAAGCAGCTCAAACAATTAAACATTGAACAAAATAAGAAAATTGTCAGCCTGGAAAATAGATTAGAGTCTAATCAAACTCATTTTTGTCGCGGGCCGCATTGTAGTCATAGTTTCCCACGGAGGGCCATTATGACTGTCAACACCTTATATCATTTACAGTATAGGCTACACGGCAAACTGATGAATAACTAGTTTTGAAATCGGAGACTAGTCAAAACTGTTCATATGTTTTAAAAATATGAATTGTAATAAAAATTGCTATCAATATTTTTGTTTTGAAAAAGTGAAGACAATTTATAATTTTAGTAATGACACAAAGTTGATGCAAAATTTGTCTTCGCGGGCCACATCATATGATGTGACGGGCCGCATCTGGCCCCCGGGCCTTGAGTTTGACACCTATGGATTAGACCAGTGGTTCCCAAAGTGGGCGGTACCGCCCCCCTGGGGGCGGTGGAAAGATCTGGGGGGGCGGTGAGGAAGAAAGGGGCGGTAGGGGGGCGGCAGTCGATTTGTACACAACACGCCGCTCTGGCCCAGTCAGATCCGACAGCATAGACTACAAAAGCAAAAGCTCAGGTTTGTAATTTCAAGCTTGTAATGTTCAGAATTTTATCTTATAATAAAAACCGCATTCTGGCGGTCAACATCATCTTGAGTTCAAGTCAACATGAAATTGGGGACTCGCCAGAACGTGCCGTGTTGTGTTGTGTTGAGCTGGTTAGGGCAGTGGTCCCCAACCACCGGGCCGCGGACCGGTACCGGTCCGTGGGTCACTTGGTACCGGGCCGCCAAGCCGCACAGAATTTTTTTTTTTATCGACGATCAATTAATTCAGGTCAAGACACTCGTCCCGGTCACGTGACATGTTTCCCCAGTCGAACCCGCAAAGCTAATATGTGGCGACAGGCTAACTAACCAGGCAGTCAAGCATTCAAAACTGCTTCAACACATGGAGACCAAGCATCCTGCAATAAAAGACAAACCTTAAATCACTTCGGGTGTCATTGTCTCCGATTACGTCTAGATGGGACCGGCTCGTTTCTGAAAACAAACTCAGTGCTCCCACTAATTCAACGTAATGGTAATATTATAAATGTATTATTTATTTATTTATATAAATGTATTATTTATTTATATAAATGCCGGTCCGCGAAAATATGCCGGGGGGGGGGGGGGGGGGGGCGCTAGGAATTCACTGGGGAGCCAAAGGGGGCGCCAGCCTGCAAAAGTTTGGGAACCACTGGATTAGACAATTTGGAGCAGTATTCAAGAATGAACGATGTCATCATCACAGGTTTAAAGATCAAACCACGGCTGTGAAAGGCCTTGCTTCTGAGGACAATCCTGAACATGAGGAGACAACCGAGGAGCAGGTAAAAACTTTCCTCCAGAGTAAAGACATCGTCATTTACATTGTCAATATTGAGGCATGCACACTCTGCCAACCAAGAGTCTAAATGGCAAGCCTGTCATACCATCTATAATTGTCCGATTTACAAACAGGAAAAATAAGATAAATCTGCTCAAACAAGGTAGAAAACTAAAAGGCACGAACGTGTACATTAATGAACACCTCACCAAGAAAAATGGTGAAATAGCTAAGAAAGCAAGAGCTCTTAAGAAAAATGGTAAAATACAGTCCACTTGGACTGCTGGTTGTAAGGTGTTCATCAAACCTGTTGGGGCAGCAGAAAGTTCTCATGGTTTCTGCATCAGTGCCATAGAGCTACTTAAGAGGTACGAAGGAGACCAGTAACCTGTACATCATTCTGTTGAACCTAAGGTTGTGGTACTTTTAGATCATGGAAAGTAAAAACTTGGTGAAATTATCATCCCACCATGAACAGTATTGACAAATGCCTTTCTTCTCCAACTGGTGTGTTTAACAAACAAGCACTGATAACTGAAAATGAAGAACTTGATTTGAAAACATTTGATTTCACTGAACATAAGGGATATGACATAGAGCAGTGTTTCCCAACCTTTTTTCATTCACGGCACACCTTTTCATTGGAAAAAATCTATCACAGTCGAGGTGTCTCGACTTGACTGTGTATTTTATGTTGGTGAAAAATGAACAATCCAGGTTCTCCCATTGAACTACCTGCTCTGATTTCCATCGGACCGAAAACGCACCACAGCCGTCATAGTGTCACTGTTAGTAAAAGCACACAGCAACACACACATAAACTGAGTATGTGTCGGCACACAACATGAAACCTCAAGATTCTCCGATTTGCCCCGCATGCACAATTAGCAAGTGGCTGACCAGGCCTTGTGCTAACTGACCAGTGGTTTGGCCAACCTGTTTACAATGCGCTCCGTAATTAATGTTGGACAATTTCCCACGGCACAGCTGAACATCTCTCACGGCACACCAGTGTGAAACACTGCGGGAAACACTGACATAGAGAACAATATTGATCCTGTGAATAACTTCTTTATCAACTACACTCAAAGGAACTGTAAATACTATACTGTAGAGCAATTTAACAAGAATGTAACAACAAATAGAGCAATATCAATTATACATTTTAATAGTAGGAGCTTGAAAGCAAACATCTCTAAGATCAAACAATGTTTAAAAGATATGAATAATCCGTTTACTGTAATTGCAATATCTGAAACCTGGTTAAAGGATGATCAGTCTGAAAAGATTGACATAGAGGGGTATGAGAGTTATACATTAAATAGGAAGGTAAAAATATGTGGAGGAGTTGCTCTATTCATAGATAAAAACTATAAGTGTAAGATAGTAAGAAGTATGTCTCAAGCAATAGATAATATCATGGAATGTATTACTGTTGAAATAGAAATGGAATCATCTAAAAACATTCTGGTAAGCTGTGTATACAGATGTCCAGGTTCATGTATTGAGACATTTAGTGAACTATTATCAGGAATGTATGAAAGAAAAATCAATTCGAAAATGGTCTATGTCTGTGGCGATAATAATATAGATCTATTGAGCCCACTTCAGCTGACTCCAGTAACAGAATTTATTAACTTAATGTATAGTATGAGTCTCTACCCCGCAATAACCTGTCCGACTAGAATCACATCTCATAGTGCCACAATAATTGATAATATATTTACAAATGTAATTGAAAATAAAATAAAAACTGGACTGATAATAAATGATTCAAGCGACCACCTGCCAGTGTTTGCAGTGATCCAGAACTGTACAAAGAAAAAAAAGGATGCTATGACTTTTAAAATGTGTAGAATGAACTCTGGTAATTCAATCAACTCATTCAAAAATGATATTTTAAAACAAGACTGGAAAAAGGTATATGTGGGTGATGTAAATGAAGCTTATAACACATTCATGGCCATTGTATCCGAACTTTATGATGAAAACTGTCCTCTTGTAAAGAAAGCAGTTAAACTAAATTCTGTGGAAAAACCATGGCTAACAAAGGGAATCTTCAACGCTTGCAAGAAGAAAAACCTTATCATACAAAGATTTCTTAAAGATAAGAACAAAGGAAGCTGAATTAAAATATAAGACCTACAAAAACAAATTGATTAAAATAATGAGAAACAGTAAAAGGAACTACTATAGCAAGATACTGGAGGAAAACAAGAGTAACATAATAATAACATGGAAAGTGTGAAATGAGATTATTAAAAACAGAACTGGAAAGCCAGGATATCCTTCTTACTTTGTAAACAGTAATAACATAACTATAAATGATCTTACTATGATTGCAGAGGAGTTTAATGATTACAATGTTGGTATTGGGCCTACTTTTGGCAGAGGAAGTAGCAAAAAAAGGTAGTACAAGTGACCTAATTAAGGATGTACCCATAGCCGAAAGTATGGTTCTAAGGGGAACGAATGAGAAGGAAATAATAGAAATTGTTAGAGAATTTAAAGGTAAAAAGTCAACTGACTGTAATGGGATAGATACATATGTCACTTGTTAAAAATATTATTGAATGTGTGGTGAAACCCCTTACACATATCTGCAACCAATCTTTGACAACTGGTGTTTTTCCGAGTGAAATGAAAACTGCTAAAATTATATATATATATATATATATATATAAAGCTGGGGACAAACACATATTTTCAAATTACAGGCCAATATCTCTACTCCCATAATTCTCCAAAATATTAGAAAAAATATTTTATAAAAGGCTTGATGATTTTATTACAAAACAAAATATTCTGTGTGACCAACAGTATGGATTTAAAAAAAAAATAGGACCACCACACTAGCTTTGTTAGATTTCGTAGCTGAAATAACAACAGCTATTAAAAATAAACAATATGATGTAGGTGTTGGATCTTAAGAAAGCTTTTGATACTGTAAATTATGAAATACTGTTAACAAAACTTGAAAGATATGGGATACAAGGTATGTCACTCACTTGGTTAAACAGTTATTTATCAAACAGGAATCAATGTGTGCAACTTATGGACTGTAAATCAAAACTAAAGCAGGTAAAGTGTGGGGTTCCTCAGGGCTCAATATTAGGCCCCTTGTTATTTATTTTGTATGTCAATGATATGTGCAAGGTCTCCAGGTTACTCAAGGCCGTAGTTTTTGCAGATGACACAAACCTGCAGGGATGACCTGGATCAACTACTGGATACTGTGGGTATTGAAGTGGAAAAATTACAGAGTTGGTTTGACACAAATAAACTTACACTAAATTTAAACCTCCAGCGCACCAGTCCAGACGACCCTACTGGTCTCTGAAATAGCCTGAACCGCGCACGACGGCGACTTGGGGCACAGAACCGCACTCGGGCGGCGACTTGGGGCACAGAACCGCACTCGGGCGGCGACGAGGGGAACCGAACCGCACTCGGGCGGCGACGAGGGGAACCGAACCGCACCGCACTCGAGCGGCGACTTGGGGAACTGAACCGCACTCGGGCGGTGACTCGGGGCACAGAACCGCACTCGGGCGGCGACTTGGGGCACAGAACCGCTTCCGGGTTCTCTGCCGGACGCCCTCTTCCTTCTCAGCGCAGACTCCCAATACTTTTCAGGCTTGGACGATTTTGTTTTCTCCAGCGTGGAACTCATCTCCCTGACTCTAAAGTAAGTTTGAATCTTTTTATTACACTGTTCGATCTTTTTTACTTCGCAGCCGGAGTGCCTGGGAGAGCGGAGGCTTCGTGGCCGTTTGTCTACCGTCGATCATCGGACACAAAGTATGGCTGCGGATCAAGAGGTTTGTACGGCTTCGTGCACCAACTGCACCCTTCTCTTAGAGAGGTTGTCCCTGCTAGAGGGACGTGTCCGCCAGTTAGAGCAGAATTGCGCGATAACAGTAGATGTGGTGGATACAGACGCGGACTGTAGTCAGCCCGCTAGCCCAGTTAGCATTAGCCCCAAGCGGCTTGCTAATCGCGATGAGCCAGGTAAGACGCATAGCCGTCCAAAGTCATCTCGGTCTACTGGCCCTCGCACTTTGGTCATAGGTGACTCCATTACCCGAAATATTACGCTTAAAAATCCAGCCACGGTAATGTGTATTCCTGGGGGCAGAGCACCCGACATAGAAGCTAATCTTAGGGAGCTGACTCGCAATAGGTCTAGTCAACAGCGTAGTTCCAACAACACTAGCTACTCGGACATAGTGATACACGTCGGCTCCAATGATGTTAGGGTGAGCCAATCGGAGATCACAAAGAGAAACATAGCGAGGACTTGTGATCTCGCCAGAAAGATGAGTCGGCATCGAGTATTTGTCTCTGGCCCCCTGCCTGGGAGAGGCACTGATGAGAGGTTTAGTAGATTAGTCTCCCTTAATCGATGGATGGCTGGGTTCTGTAAAAAGCAGGGACTGTATTTTATAGATAACTGGCCCTCCTTCTGGGGCCGCCCCGACCTGCTGAGGAAGGACGGCCTTCACCCTAACCGTGAAGGCGCCTTCACTCTTTCTAGGAATATAGATTACTGTTTGAGCCACACATGACAGGTCACTTTAGAGCAGGCCGGGGCACAGGTGATTAGACCACCTGTCAGGGATGGGTTTGGAGTCTGTTAAGCTAAAGTTAACTAGCGCTAGGCTAGACTTCCAGCATGCACATAGCTCCTCGTGTAGACTAGAGCGTGACAGTTTGAATAGTGCTACAGTACACATAAACACACTTTCTACTGGGGTAGTAGACAAATCCAATCACTCCACCCCGACCGGTTTTGCTGATGAAACGGTGCCTGTTTCAGATAATTTTACATGTGTAACAAATATTTACTATCAGATTCCCACGGTCGTATCGTCCCGCCGCGCTAACAAACATTCGAGAGGTGATGTCAGGCCTAGAGAACACAATCTTACTCGCATCTCGTTTAAATATCCTTCGATAGATACGCACCCTGATCGACCGATTACACTTAAACTCGGTTTTATGAATATTAGATCGCTTCATACAAAAGCAGTTCTCGTTAATGACCTCATCACGGAACATAATCTAAACGTTTTTGGTCTCTGCGAGACCTGGTTAAAAGCTAATGAACTGCTGCCGCTTAACGAGGCCTCGCCTCCAAATTTTGTGAGCTCGCATGTGGCGCGTCCTCGAAAAAAGGGTGGGGGTTTCGCCCTCATCTCGAATTCCGAGCTTAGACTTAGGCCTCGTTCGATCAACGTATTTAAAACATTTGAAGTTCTCACTGTCCGATCCACCGCTTTACCGTCATTTTATCTTGCTGTTATTTACCGTCCACCCGGGGCTTACTCTGGATTCCTGGATGAATTTTCAGAATTCGTGGCTGATCTAGTAACCAATGCGGATAATATAATTATCATGGGCGATTTCAACATCCACATGAATTTACCGTCAGAGCCACTTACTTCGGCGTTTCAGACTTTAACTGATACGTTTGGTTTTACGCAAGCCGTACAGGCAGCAACGCATAAGAATGGAAATACCACAGATCTGGTATTATCCCGAGGACTTGCAACCTCAAATATAGCAGTACTGCCATACACTACTGTTTTGTCTGATCATTACTTAATAAAATTTGAAATTCTAGTTCCTTGTCAAAGACAAGAGAGCAATCGGAATTATAGGAGCCGTAATTTTAACTCCATGACTGCAACTGCGCTATCTGAGTTACTGTCGCCGGCAACCGCTATATTTCCCGCATACACCGGCTCTGTTGATAATCTTACAAATGAATTCAATGCGACATTGTTAAATGCCATTGACTCTGTGGCGCCGTTACGTCTGAAAACTCGCCGTAGATTGCCTACTCCGTGGTTCACAGATGAAACGCGTACGCTTAAGCAATTATGTAGAAAGGATGAGCGCAGATGGCGTCTAACCAAACTTGAGGTTTTCCATCAGGCATGGCAGGATAGCCTCCTGAAATATAAAGATGCGCTTATCTTAGCAAAAACTCGGTATTTTTCGCAAGTTATTAATCTCAATAAAAACAATCCGAAACACCTATTTGATACAGTGGCAAAGCTGACTCTACGCCAGCCGACCCCCGATAGTTCCTTCCACTCAGCTGACGAGTTCATGAAATGTTTTGCTCAAAAGATTGAATCCATTAGGGACGAGATCAAGAATACCATTCCAATCGCTCGGTCGAGCCCGCCGTTTACCAACGCTGATGATCATGCAACAACCCTCTCAACTTTTAATAGCGTGTCCCTTGAAAGGCTTACACAATTGGTTAGTGCGGCTAAACAAACAACATGTTTACTCGACCCTCTTCCAGCCAAACTACTTAAAGAATTATTTCAAATTTTAGGACCGTCTGTCTTAAATATAAACAATCTGTCTGTCTCCTCTGGGATAGTGCCAACAGCCTTTAAAACCGCTATCATTAAACCGTTACTTAAGCGACCAAATCTTGACCCGGACTGTCTCAGTAATTATAGGCCAGTTTCAAACCTCCCATTCATAGCAAAACTTCTTGAAAAAGTAGTAGCACAGCAGCTTATTGATTACATGGTCGCCAATAATCGATATGACTCTTTTCAGTCTGGTTTTAGAGCTAATCATTCCACTGAGACAGCACTTGCTAAAGTGACTAACGATCTCCTCATAGCTATGGATTCAAACACTTCATCTGTACTGTTACTACTCGATCCTACTGCTGCCTTCGACACTGTAGACTTCGATATTTTATTAGGGCGTCTTAAAAGTTGTGTTGGTATTTCAGGGTCAGCACTAGGCTGGTTCCATTCCTATCTATCAAATAGGACGCACCGAGTGGTCCATGGCAATGCGTCCTCGGAGCTCTATAATGTTACGTGTGGTGTCCCACAGGGATCGGTTCTCGAACCAATTCTATTTAATATTTATATGATTCCGCTTGGGGACATAATACGTAAATATAATATTAGTTTTCAATGCTACGCGGATGACACCCAATTATATATGCCGTTATCGATGACAGATCCGCGGGATTGTTGTAATCTTGAGGCATGCCTTGCGGAGATCAAGCAATGGATGTCTCTCAACTTCCTTCGTCTTAACCCAGATAAAACTGAGATGTTGATAATTGGTCCAACTCGTTTTCAACACTTGTTCAAGGAAACCGCTATAACTATAGATAACCGTACTATCACTCAGAGCGATACTGTAACTAATCTCGGGGTAATGTTTGACCAAACTCTCTCCTTTCAAAAGCACATTAAGAATATAACCAGAATTGCGTTTTTTCACCTTCGTAATATTGCAAAGATTCGTCCGATCCTCTCGACCGGTGATGCGGAAACTATTATACATGCGTTCGTCACGTCGCGCCTGGACTACTGTAATGTACTATTCTCTGGTCTTCCTAAGTCCCGCATCAAAAGTCGACAGTTAGTACAAAATGCTGCTGCAAGGCTGCTCTCACGGACAAGAAAATTTGATCACATTACCCCAATATTAGCCAACTTACATTGGCTCCCGGTCCATTTAAGATGTGACTTCAAGGTTCTTCTATTAACCTATAAATCACTGCATGGCTTAGCGCCTTCATATCTCGTCGACCTAGTTGTTCCTTATGTTCCGTCTCGTAACCTTCGTTCGCAAAACACTACCCTTTTAGCGACACCGAGGGCCAAGAAAATGTCTGCAGGGTCTAGAGCATTTTCTATCCGGGCTCCAGAGCTTTGGAATGCCCTACCAATGGATATTAGGACTGCTACCTCAGTAGAAACATTTAAGACACGTTTAAAGACACATTTCTATGACATGGCCTTTAACTAACCTTTAGTGGCCGATTCGGCCGGAGTTTGTTTTGTTTTCTCTCCCCCCCCTCCCCGGCCGGGGAGGTGGTTAGGTGGCACCCAAGCTGACAGCGGCTATCTGGATTCTCGTGGGCCAATTCAGGTTGGGGGAACTGCAGCTCAACCTCCTCGAAGACACTGCCAGGATAGTAGAGGGCTCCCCCGGCAGCCCCTCGCTCTGACTTGGACATCCACTTTTTTTGATTTTCATATTATGTATTATTTGTGCCCTCTCTGCATCCATTTCAACCTGGTGATCCTGAAAGGGGGATCCTTCCATCTGTGGTCCTTTCTCAAGGTTTCTCATTTTCCCCTGGCAGGGGTTTTTGAGTTTTTCCTTGCCCTTCTGGGAGCTTAAGATCAGGGGATGCTTTGAGAATAATTGTCAATTTTTGTCTATGTGAAGCCCTTTGAGACTGCTTGTGATTTAGGGCTATACAAATAAACTTGACTTGACTTGACTTGACTTGACTTGACTTGAGGATCCTCTTTCGCTGAACTTGGCGTTGATGCAGCTTTTACGTCGTACCACACACCGCCACATGTGGGCATCTGTGCAAACAGAATGGATGGATCAGTATATTTATAAAATAACAATCATAATTTCAAAAATGGATCGGTAAAGGTCCGGTTTATTCCCTCTTGCATTAATAATAATAATAATAATAATAATAATTCATTAAATTTGTATAGCGCTTTTCAATAACCCAAAGACGCTTACAGGGAACAAGGCAAAGACATACATGAGGGGAGTGGGAGGGGGACGGGGAAGAAACAATCAGATAAAATTAAGAAGAGGAAACCAGTTATGGGTAGGGGAGGTCATGAGCTTGAGAGAAGAGGTAAGTTTTTAGACGGGACTTAAATATGGGGAGTGTGGGTGAGTCACAGACAGACTGAGGGAGAGAGTTCCAGAGTCGGGGTGATGTGCAGGAGAAGGCTCTGTCACCGAAGGATTTGAGTTTAGATTTTGGGACTGTCAGACGTGAAGTATTGGAGGATCGGAGGGGACGGTTGGGGCAGTAGGGGACAAGGAGGTCGGATAGGTAAGTGGGAGCCAGGTGGTGAAGGGCTTTGAAGGTGAGGAGGAGTATCTTGAAGATGATACGCTCCTTAATGGGGAGCCAGTGAAGAGAGTGGAGAACAGGAGTGATGTGTTCACGGGACCGGGTGTGGGTAAGGAGGCGGGCAGCAGAGTTTTGGACTAGTTGAAGTCTATGGAGTGAGTGAGCAGTGATTCCAGTGAGAAGGGAGTTGCAGTAGTCAAGCCGGGATGAGATGAAGGCGTGGATGAGGGATTCAGCGGCAGGGAGAGAGAGGCAGTGCCGGATTTTGGCGATGCGTCGGAGGTGGAAGTAGGAGGTCTTGACAACTGAGCTAACATGAGGGTGGAAGGACAGTGTGGGGTCAAAAATAACACCAAGGTTGCGTGCCAGAGGGGAGGGAGTGATGTTTGAGGAGTCAATGGTGAGTGTGATGGATCCAGTTTTATTAAGGGAGGATTTAGTGCTTATGAGGAGGAGCTCTGTTTTGTCACTGTTGAGTTTGAGAAAGTTGTGGGTCAGCCATGTTTTTATTGGAGAGATGCAGGTTTCAAAGTGGGTGAGGGAAGGGTTACGGGTTGGTGTGGTACGTATATAGATCTGGGTGTCATCAGCGTAGCAGTGGAAGTCCAGATTGAGTTTGCGGATGACAGTACCAAGGGGAAAGAGGTAACAGATGAATAGGAGGGGGCCAAGAACTGAGCCTTGGGGGACCCCTTGTGTAACTGGGGAGAGGATGGATGTGTGACCGGAGAGAGAGATGAACTGGTTTCTGTTGGTGAGATAGGAGGTGAGCCAGTCGAGTGTAGTGCCCTCAACACCTAGTTGGCGCAGAATCCGGACTGTAAGGGTTCATAGAGGTTGTTGGACTGGAGATGGGTGTGGAGTTGGGCGGAGACAATGCGTTCAAGGGTTTTGGAAAGGAATGAAAGGTTGGAGATGGGACGGTAGTTGGAGAGGTTGAGTGGGTCCAAGGTGGGCTTTTTGAGGATGGGGGTGATGGCTGCAAATTTATAGACAGTGGGAAAGTGGCCAAGGGATAGATACTAATTAAAAAGGGTGGTGAGGTGAGGGAGGAGGACAGGGAGGCAGGCCTTAGTTAAGGTCGTTGGAAGAGGGTCGAGAGAGCAGGTGGTTGTCTTGGATGCGGTAATGATGTCTAGGATGGTGGAGGAGTCGACAAGGGAGAAGGCAGTGAGAGAGGGGAAGGGCGGGAGGTCAGGAAGGGGGGGCAGGAGATCAGGGGAGGTGGGGGAGGAGGAGTTATTGATGGTGTCGGTCAGAGAACTGTTGATTTGGCCGATTTTGTTGTTAAAGTTGACAAGGAAGGAGTTACAGAGGGCGGGTGAGGAGGGTGGCTTGGTGGCCGGTGGCTGGAGCAATTTGTTGACGGTGGAGAACAGTATGCGGGGGTTCCGGTTGGTGTTATTAATGAGAGATGAGAAGCAAGCAGATTTGGCAGCAAGAAGAGCATCACGATAGGAGGAGATGTGTTGTTTGAAGGTTTCGGCATGGACGGTGAGGCGGGTTCTTTTGTGGATGCGTATGAGTTGACGGCCAGTTTGTTTCATGGAGCGGAGTTCCGGGGTGTACCAAGGGGCAGAGTTAGTGAATGTAACAGAGGAAGTTTTCCAGGGGGCTAGGGAATCAAGGGAGTCAGAAAGGATGTTGTTGAGCATGGTGGCAAGGTCATCAGGGGAGGAAGAAATGGGGTCGGAGGGAAGGGCAGAGGATAAGAGCTGGCAAACGTGATTGGGTTTACAGTCTTGATGTTGCGGTAGGAGATGGTGCGTTTTGTGGAATTATGAGGCGAGGGTAGAGGGGCGGAGAAGAGGATGCAGAGATGATCTGACAGTGGAAAGGTGAGAGGACGGGGGTTGGATGTGAGTGGAAAGGAGGAGCATACTATATCCAGGGTGTGGCCTTTGGTGTGGGTGGGGAAGTTGATATGCTGGGTGAGATGAAAGCAGTCCAGAAGGGAGATGAAGTCAGACGTCAGTGGAGCAGTTGGCTGGTCGATGTGGATGTTGAAGTCACAGATGAGTAGGAGGCGATAGGAGACTGAGGATACGACGGTGAGGAGTTCAGAGAGTTCAGAAAGAAAAGACGGATGTGACTTTGGTGGGCGGTAGATAAGAACAGCAGTTGTAGAGTTGGGGAGGGAAAAAGCGAGATATTCAAAGGATGAAATAGATGGGAGGTTGAGGTCCAATTCAGTGATGGGTAGGGACCGCTTATGGAGGACAGCAATACCACCTCCTCGCCCAGAGAGGCGGGGTTTGGCGATGTAGCTGTAGTTGGACGGAGTGGCTTGGTTGAGAGTAAAATAGTCCAGGGGCTGTTGCCATGTTTCACAGAGAAGGAGCAGATCCAAATTATTGTCCAATAGTAGTTCGAAAATAACTAGTGATTTGTTGGAGAGGGAGCGACAGTTCAGCAGCGCGAGGGAGATGGATGAAGGAGCGGGGGTGGGGGAGCGGAGATTGTTGAGGTTGACAGTACGGGAGGTGGGGGTGACTGGGGGGCGAGAGGTAGTCCAGAAAGAGGGGATGGGTGAGCCATCAGGGAAATGTCGGTTAAAAGATAGTCCGGAGCTACGGTGGATGTAGCGGCGACGGCGGAGGATCCCAGCCTTGCTGGCAGCTGAGGCAGCAGCAGCAGGGAGACGTTGATTATTGTTGAGATGATGAAGATCAGCAGCAGTGTAGACAAATGGACGAGAAGTTGGTGGAATGGAAGCCCGGAGTAGCAGAAGTGATAATTCATGGAGGAGATGAGACGTGACAGCAGCTGGGAATTATCCAGATAAAATGGTAGAAATGACTAGTAGCTGGTTAGCTAGAAGTTGGTAGGCAGTGAAATGCATGGAAGCAGCAGTGGACCGAGTCGTGATGTTGGTGGAGTGGGTGGTGGTGTTGGTCAATCCCGACTGTACCCGTGCAAACGGCACGCCCCAGTGTGTCATGGCGGCACACAGCCGAGCCACGACCGGCGAGCTCGCAGCGAGCGGGTGCTCCCCCCGAGGACGCCGGCCAAGTGGCCAGAAAGTTGGGTTGAAGCCGTTTGCCAAGCCAAGAGCAAGCAGCTACAGGCTCAGAGCCGGGAGGTAGGAGGGTCCGGTGGTGGGTTGGCTAGCTGGCTAGCGTAGCTCGTAGTCATTGGGAGCGGGAACAGAGAGGTGCGAGCAGAGCTCCAGAGATACGCGGTGGGCAGGTGAAAAGGCGAGAAAAAGAAAAGAAAAAACGGGCACACTTAAAACGGGAAACACAAAACAGACAGGGGACAAACAAATAGCGGACACGGTTCGGGGTAGAAGCGGCAGTCAACAATCCTGACGCCAGCGTTGCTCTAACCCGGAAGACAAGAAAAGGGGGCGTGGCTCAACCTGTCAAATTGTCTATTAGCTGTATCATTATCACAACACTGTCATTACCCTTCCTAATGATAGCATAATAAAAAGTGAACTAAATGTTCAATTTTCATGAAAGTTAGCAACACGATGTTAGTAAGGTTAGTAAGTCAGTTGATGTCCAGGACTTTCCCAAATATGATGTGACGATTCCAAGCAACCTCACATATTTATAACGCACGAATTATAACGAGGTGAGCCATTGACTGTGTCCCATTGGAATTATAATTGGAGGTTATCTCCCACTTAGATAACCAACAACAAATGAAACTTATTTTGTTCCACGTGACTTTAACAACAGAGACCTTCGTCCTGCAGTATATTAACCGATTTTTACATTGTATATTTATTCATTCATGCATTTAGCCCTCATCAAACTGACTTCATTATCTCGTGAAGAGAGACAGTCTGCATAATTTAGTCCATTTCTATGCTAATAGAAATGGAAAGTGGGGTCTAATTAAAAATACTAGAGGATAACAAAACTTTCTCCACACACACGCACGCACACACACACGCACACACACACACACATTGTCACATGCTTGTACCAACAAAGACAGACCAGGGTCATATCAAACCTCTGTATTCATGCATGGATTCATTTTAAAAATTTGAGACGGTAACAGACATGCCCCAATATACGTACATGAGCACCAGATATGGACAATTATGAACTTTTTATTTTTAAGCTCAAAGGTAATTGATAGTTTGGGTCATTTAGGGTGGCCGAACATGGTCTTTTTCCCGGACATGTCCTACTTTTGAGACCTGAAAAAATTTTGTTGGACTGACTCAAACATACATGTGATATTGGTGTTTCGACTGCTGTAAACAGCCCAGGTTTGTCATGGATCGGAATGGAGCAGGGCGACCAAATGCAGCTTGGACCAGGGTTTATTGAGCAAACTCAAAAGGCAAACTGACACAACTTAACAAAACAATAACTGGACTGACTGACCGAGACGTGAGACAAGAAGACTACAGACGTGAAGACATCAAGACATGACGACAACCAGGGCCGGTTCTAGGAATGCACATTAGAGGGGGCAGTCAGAAATGTGAAGGGGGCATGTTCTTTTTTTTTTTTTTTTTTTTTTACACATTTTTAACACTGTTAGTGTTTTCTTCACGGCAGTTGTTAGCTGTGTGTCCAGATCTCAACCTGGAGAAGTGGATTGCACTCTGTCAGGCCTCTACACTAAGACCTGTCCAGCTTGGGTGTCCCACCTGAAGATTAAAGCTTCTGCTGGTATTGCTCTTAGGGTCACTGAGGAACGCAAACCCCCCTCTCAGGGGGGGGGAACATATAATATGAATGTTATATTAACTATTATTTGAGTTGTCGTTAATCATTAGTTATATCACGGGTCATTACGACGAGATTGGTGGAGTTTTTACTGCTTCTTCCAACTCCTACCGCGCTGACTGTAACTTGACACTCTCTGGCTGCGTCTTGCCTCATTTGCATACTCACAGTGATTGGATGTTTACGGAGGGGCGCGGAGTCCTGACAGCAGGCTGTGTGAGGACACACACTGCACCGACATGAGAGAAGAGAGGGGGCTGATTAACGTGTGTTTCTATCAGCGGATTTTTCACTTCTAAAAGTTTGATTCGAGGGGGCAGGACATCTGTTTGAGGGGGCGTTGCCCCCTCTTGCCCCTGCGTAGAGCCGGCACTGACGACAACAATGATCCGATGGGGAGTGAGGGGCAGACAGGACTTAAATACAAAACAGGTAACAAGAGGCAGGTGACTGTGGTTACATTGATTGAGGTGACACAGGAGGGGAGGGGCGACGTGAACAAAAACCATGGTAACAGACATAATAAAGCAACCGGGGACAAATCGTGACAAGGTAGCATCATGTCAGAATTTTAATCCAAATTAAATCATTCTCCATTTTATCTTTTTTATTTCAATTTCATACACAAATTACCTCAAAATCACATAATAATAATCCATAGTGTTTTTTGTTGTTTGCGATCACTGTGAATGGGCGTCGCGGACGCGCAGTAGTTTGTAGAGTTAGTACGAAGTAGACAGCTCTCACAGTAGTCCGTATTTTTTTATTTTATTTTTTTGCCTATCCCTGTGCAGCGTCTAGTCAAGTCAAGTCAAGTTTATTTGTATAGCCCTAAATCACAAGCAGTCTCAAAGGGCTTCACATAGACAAAAATTGACAATTATTCTCAAAGCATCCCCTGATCTTAAGCTCCCAAAAGGGCAAGGAAAAACTCAAAACCCCTGCCCGGGGAAAATGAGAAACCTTGAGAAGGGACCACAGATGGAAGGATCCCCCTTTCAGGATCACCAGGTTGTAATGGATGCAGAGAGGGCACAAATAATACATAATATGAAAATCAAAAGTGGATGTCCAAGTCAGAGCGAAGGGCCGCCGGAGGAGCCCTCTACTATCCTGGCTGTGGAGGTTGAGCTGCAGTTCCCCCAACCCGAATTAGCCCACAAGAATCCAGATAGCCGCTGTCAGCTTGGGTGCCACCTAACCACCTCCCCGGCCGGGGAGGGGGGGGGGAGAGAAAACAAAACAAACTCCGGCCGAATCGGCCACTCCAAGTTAGTTAAAGGCCATGTCATAGAAATGTGTCTTTAAACGTGTCTTAAATGTTTCTACTGAGGTAGCAGTCCTAATATCCATTGGGAGGGCATTCCAAAGCTCTGGAGCCCGGATAGAAAATGCTCTAGACCCTGCAGACACTTTCTTGGCCCTCGGTGTCGCTAAAAGGGTAGCGTTTTGCGAACGAAGGTTACGAGACGGAACATAAGGAACAACTAGGTCGACGAGATACGAAGGCGCTAAGCCATGCAGTGATTTATAGGTTAATAGAAGAACCTTGAAGTCACATCTTAAATGGACCGGGAGCCAATGTAAGTTGGCTAATATTGGGGTAATGTGATCAAATTTTCTTGTCCGTGAGAGCAGCCTTGCAGCAGCATTTTGTACTAACTGTAGACTTTTGATGCGGGACTTAGGAAGACCAGAGAATAGTACATTACAGTAGTCCAGGCGCGACGTGACGAACGCATGTATAATAGTTTCCGCATCACCGGTCGAGAGGATCGGACGAATCTTTGCAATATTACGAAGGTGAAAGAACGCAATTCTGGTTATATTCTTAATGTGCTTTTGAAAGGAGAGAGTTTGGTCAAACATTACCCCGAGATTAGTTACAGTATCGCTCTGAGTGATAGTACGGTTATCTATAGTTATAGCGGTTTCCTTGAACAAGTGTTGAAAACGAGTTGGACCAATTATCAACATCTCAGTTTTATCTGGGTTAAGACGAAGGAAGTTGAGAGACATCCATTGCTTGATCTCCGCAAGGCATGCCTCAAGATTACAACAATCACGCGGATCTGTCATCGATAACGGCATATATAATTGGGTGTCATCCGCGTAGCATTGAAAACTAATATTATATTTACGTATTATGTCCCCAAGCGGGATCATATAAATATTAAATAAAATTGGTCCGAGAACCGATCCCTGTGGGACACCACACGTAACATTATAGAGCTCAGAGGACGCATTGCCATGGACCACTCGGTGCGTCCTATTTGATAGATAGGAATGGAACCAGCCTAGTGCTGACCCTGAAATACCAACACAACTTTTAAGACGCCCTAATAAAATATCAAAGTCTACAGTGTCGAAGGCAGCACTAAGATCGAGTAGTAACAGTACAGATGAAGTGTTTGAATCCATAGCTATGAGGAGATCGTTAGTCACTTTAGCAAGTGCTGTCTCAGTGGAATGATTAGCTCTAAAACCAGACTGAAAAGAGTCATATCGATTATTGGCGACCATGTAATCAATAAGCTGCTGTGCTACTACTTTTTCAAGAAGTTTTGCTATAAATGGGAGGTTTGAAACTGGCCTATAATTACTGAGACAGTCCGGGTCAAGATTTGGTCGCTTAAGCAACGGTTTAATGATAGCGGTTTTGAAGGCTGTTGGTACTATCCCAGAGGAGACAGACAGCTTGATTATATTTAAGACAGACGGTCCTAAAATATGAAATAATTCTTTAAGTAGTTTGGCTGGAAGAGGGTCGAGCAAACATGTTGTTTGTTTAGCCGCACTAACCATTTGTGTAAGCCTTTCAGTCTCTGATTTTAGCGTCACCTTAGTCCTTGGTGTGTGGACATTTGAATGAGGAAGTGTCTGTGTCACCTTATCTTGCAAACAGACACCTGTGTGCACGTGAACTGGGAAGGGACGGAGGAGATGCGCTTGCAACCGATCATGACCGCTGGCTCACGTGCGCGTTCCCATTCGGACGAGTTTCATTTCTGTGGCTCGCTCTGGGGCGCGTATATGCTTACCATATTCACCCCCTTCACCCCCACTTAGACCATCCTTACACAATTCACCCCTTCACCCCCACTTCCACAGTGTGGCGGCCATCTTGGATTGACCCTGAAATGCCCCTGAATGAACTCAGAATGAACCGGAAGTGAACCAAAACAGACAGGAAGTGCCCCAAAATGAACAGGAAGTGCCCCAACATGAGCATGAAGTGAACCGGAAGTGGCCCAATTTCGACAGGCAGTGAACCGGAAGTGCCCCAAATCAAACCGGAAGTGACATATTTTGAACCGTAAGTGCCTCAGATAAACCGGAAGTGACATCAACTAAACCGGAAGTGAAGTGACCTCAACTAAACCGGAAGTGGCCCCAAACAAACCGGAAGTGCCCCAAATGAACCGGAAGTGAGCTTGATTCAACCAGAAGTGCCCTAAACAAAACCAGAAGTGCCCTAAATTAAACATTTGTTCTAACTTTTATAGTTTTTGACCGATTCAACCCGTTTCAACTTTAGAACTCCAAAGCTTTTAGAAATCACCTGAAACACCATCTTCTCCACTCATGATCCTACCATAATTACTCCACTGCACTCAGCTGATCCATACTAAGTACATCTACTTAAACCACAATTTATACTCTGATTCTTCCTTGTTTTTTTATTTTCTGTTTGCAGTTCTTATGTTCCCTTTTAGTTATTCCTACCTGGTGTCTCTTTGATTGCTTAAACATCGCTAAGTGTTTATTTTGTTTCGCTTGTTTCTTATTTTGTACAGTGTATCTGTTTATGTATGTATATACCGTTTTTTTCCGTGTATAATGCGCCCCCATGTATAATACGCACCCTAAAAATGGCATGTGGATGCTGGAAAAAAGCCTGTACCCATGTATAATACGCACCCAATTTTTTTTTTTTTTTTTTTTTTTTTTTTTTTTTTTTTAAGTCCCAATGATCGTCACACACGCAGGGAGGCAATGGGTCCCATTTTTATAGTCTTTGGTATGGTCTTAACTAGGCTGGATGTATTTTTTTTTGTTGGCGTTGATTTCTCCGACTGCCCGTAAAGGCACCACCGCAATCAGATGAAAAGAGAGGAAAGTGACGTGCGGACATGTGAAAAAGGCGGCTCTGTATGGGAGAGACGTTGAAGAGGAATAAAAACACCCTTGGAAACCAAAACTTGCCCCTCGTCGTGACTCGGAGCCGCAACAAATGTTTCGGATTTGTGTAGGGTACATTGTGACAGCAAACGAGCAGGTGATCGAGCAAGCGTCTGATACGAGAGCATTGCGTTCGTATGGAGCGTGTTTGAAGTGAACAGCAGAGACGAAAGGAACATGGCAAAGTGTTGTGAAATAAAATATTACCTGTAATACGCATTTTGTTATTTGCTGATTGTATTAAACTATCACATTCATTGTCAGTCAAGAAGAGAAGAGGACTATTATCCCTTCTTTGACGAAATGACCAGAGCACAGTACAAACACACTATTGTCGGTCAGTCCTGTTGTTGGTTTTGTTGTACCATGATTTTCTTAAAAAAAAAAAAAAAAAAAAAAAAAAAAATTAAAAAAAAAAAAAAAAAAAAAAATTTGTACCCATGTATAATGCGCACCCCAGATTTTAGGACAATAAATTAGTTAAATTTTGCGCATTATACACGGAAAAAAACGGTATACACATTTGTATATATGCATATATAAATATGAGGAATATTAATTCCTCATATTTAGCTTGTTATGCTTTTGTTTATTTATTTATATTTTTCAAACACTTGAGTGACATTTGACTACACAGCACTTTGTTGTATATATAACAGGAGTGGAGCTCTCTACAAGCCCTAGGCTTCGTCTCCCTCCTTGCACTGTTATTGCTGTAATAATATGTGATAAACAATAAACCAAACCAAAACCAAAGTGAACCTCTTAAACCCATAGTTTTTGTTTCGCTCCAAATTTCAAAAATAATTGGTGCAATTTTTTTTAAAATTCCCATTCATTCTCCGTGGGGATTCAACATTTGCTCTAACTTTGACAATTTTTGTCCGATTCAACCCGTTTCAACTTTTGAACTCCAAAGTGAACCTCTTGAACCCGTAGTTTTTGTTTCGTTTTAAATTTTAAAACATTTTGGTGCAATTTGTTTTTTTTAATTCCCATTCATTCTCTATGGGGATTGGACATTTGCTCTAACTTCTACATTTTTCAACCAATTCAACCCGTTCCCATTTTCACGCGTTACAAAAATTCACGCGACGCTTGCGTATATTTTTTTTGTTAAAAAAATTTACTGTTTTTGCAAAATTCGTACATTTACGACGAAATTTCCCCCATTCATTCTTAATGGCACATTCAACATTCACAGTTTTTCGCGCTTTTTGTTTTCTCGCTTTTTGTTTTTCTCGCTTACTGTTATTCACGCTTATTGCTTTACCACTTACCGTTTTTCGCGCTTACCGTTTTCTCGCTTCCCGTTTTTCGCGCTTACCGTTTTCACACGTATCGTTTTTCCCGCTTACCGTTTTTCCCGCTTACCGTTTTTCCCGCTTAACGTTTTTCGTGCTTATTGCTTTTACGCTTACCGTTTTTCGCGCTTACCGTTTTCCCGCTAACCGTTTTTCACGCTTATTGCTTTCACGCTTACCATTTTCTCGTTTACCGTTTTTCGCGCTTACCGTTTTTCGCGCTTACCGTTTTCACAAGTATCGTTTTTCCCGCGTACCGTTTTTCACGCTTACCGTTTTCACACATCGTTTTTCCCCCTTACCCGTTTTTCACGCTTACCGTTTTTCGCGCTTATTGCTTTCGCGCTTACAGTTTTTCGCGCTTACCGTTTTCCCACTTACCGTTTTTTGTGTTTACCGTATTCACGCGTATCGTTTTTCCCGCTTACTGTTTTTCCCGCTTACCGTTTTTCGCGCTTATTGCTTTCCCGCTTACCGTTTTTCGCGCACCAGCTCAGTGGCCTAGTGGTAGAGTGTCCGCCCTGAGACTGGGAGGTTGTGCGTTCAAACCCCGACCGGGTCATACCAAAGACTATAAAAAATGGGACCCATTGCCTCCCTGCTTGGCACTCAGCATTAAGGGTTGGAATTGGGGGGTTAGATCACCAAATGATTCCCGAGCGCGGCACCGCTGCTGCTCACTGCTCCCCTCTCCCCCAGGGGATGGATTAAAATCACATGGGGATGGGTTAAATGCAGAGGACAAATTTCACCACACCCAGATGTGTGTGTGATGATCATTGGGACTTTCACGTTAACTTTAACTTACCGTTTTCTCGCTTACCGTTTTTCGCGCTTACCGTTTTCCCCCTTACTGTTTTGCACGCTTATCGTTTTCCCGCTTACCGTTTTTCGCGCTTATTGCTTTCCCGCTTACCGTTTTTCCCGCTTATCATGTTCACGCTTACCGTTTTAAGCTCTTACTGTTTTTCGCAATTTTCGTTTTTCGCGCTTAACGCAAGAAGCATTCCCTGAGAATTTTTCAGCTTCTTCGCCTTCACACGCAATTTCTCCAGAAATTGCATTTTCTAGTTATTATATTTTATTCTCACTTTTCTGTCCTGCTACTCTTTCCACATAATTCAACTGATTCACTCCATTCCACTTTTGACGTATTCCAAATATTCACGATTGCATTTTTCTCATTCCAAATATTTTCCGTTTTCGCAAAATTCGCGACAAATCTTTCCCCATTCATTCTTAGTAGCACATTCAACATTTCACATTTACTCTAATGTCTACATTTTCCAACCGATTCAAGCCGTTCCAACTTTCAACTGTTCATCTTTTGCCTACCTATTCCACAACATTCAGCACGTTCAAATCACATTCGGAAAGATTCTCGACATTCCCAAAATTGCTAAATTAAAAAATTCCACCTTTTCACATTTAAACTTTCCGCAAAATTTCAAAAAATTTTGTTTTTCACCTCTAATTTCTACATTTTTCAACCCATTCCAACTTTCAACTGTTCATCATTTTCCTACCTATTCCACAACTTTCCAGTTACCAAAACTTCAAAATTTTAAATTTTGAAATTCACGCCAAATTCTCCAAAATTTCGTTTTACACTTATATTTTTTACATTTCTCAAGTACCGTATTTTCCGCACTGTTAGGCGCACCGGATTATAAGGCGCACCTTCAATGAACGGCCCATTTTAAAACTTTGTCCATATATAAGGCGCACCGGATTATAAGGCGCATAAAATAGAAGCTATACTGCAACAAACTGAGGTTGACTAGGGTTGCGGTATGCATCCACTAGCCAATAACCAACGAGCCCTCTGTAAACAATCGCGTTTCTCAAACGATATAAAATGATCGGAACTGACTAAAGTTCGATCTAACGCATTGGTACTACTTACCTATGTTTCCCTTCCATATCGATCCGTAGATTTACTCGAAACATTAACAGAGCAGCCTATTTTGACATGAAATAGCCTGGTGCGTATAGCAGCTATCGTTATAGCATTAGCCATCCGCAAATTCCCACGAGCCTCAGCTCGCAATCTCCCATGAGCCTCAGCAAAGTGTAAACAATCGCGTTTCTCAAACGATCTCCTATAAAATGATCGGAACTGACTAAAGTTCGATCTAACGCATTGGTACTACTTACCTATGTTTCCCTTCCATATCGATCCGTAGATTTACTCGAAACATTAACAGAGCAGCCTATTTTGACATGAAATAGCCTGGTGCGTATAGCAGCTATCGTTATAGCATTAGCCATCCGCAAATTCCCATGAGCCTCAGCTCCCAATCTCCCATGAGCCTCAGCAAAGTGTAAACAATCGCGTTTCTCAAACGATCTCCTATAAAATGATCGGAACTGACTAAAGTTCGATCTAACACATTGGTACTGCTTACCTATGTTTCCCTTCCATATCAATCCGTAAATTTACTCGAAACATTAACGGAGCAGCCTATTTTGAAATGAAATAGCCTCGCGGGTACAACAGCTATTCGGTGACGCCCCCTGACTACAGTTGCCGTAATGTTGGGAAGCGATGCGACCTTGTAATTTACTAGTCGTACTAAAACGTACTGAAACATTTTGGCAGAGCACTGTGTACAACCAGTATGGATCAACAAATTCATCAATTGATCCATATATAAGGTGCTCTGCATTATAAGGCGCACTGTGTTTTTTTTAGTAAAATGTAAGTTTTTAGGTGCGCCTAATAGTGCGGAAAATACGGTAATTCAACTCGTTTCAACATCATTCGGCAGCATTCCTCAATAAGTTATTCAAAGTCTTCGCCTTCACACGCAATTTCTCCAGAAATTGCATTTTCTAGTTATTATTGAAGATGCTCAGAAGTTGTAAGGATCCAAATTAGATTCAAGTTGTGATTTACATCAAGTTCTATTTTTCACTTTGCTTTTGGCATTGCTTGTATTAAATTCAAATTGCATAACATGGGTATCAGAAACCAGTTTGGGGTGAGGAAATTGGAAAACTCACAAAGATGCCAAAGGGTTCTTGATAAATGAGCCATAAAGAGGCCTTTATCAGCATTCGGGAGACGGAACAGAATAAACCGCAATAATCTATTGATAAAAAAAAATAAAACTGTTGGAAAGAGAAGGGTGAGGGTGAACGCTTTTTAACTTAAAATCTTCTAAGTTGTTCTAACTTTAATGTAACCTTTACAAGTGTGGAAATTATAAACAATTATTTGTTTTCTCTAAAAGCATAAGGTCTTTTTTTACTGCAGCCAACACATTGTGGCCTGCTATATGTTGAAAAACAAATAAATAAGTGTCATAGTGAAGAGAGAAAACAAGGCTCTTTACTTTGGGGGGAGAAGGAAAAACATTTCACCTGCCTGAATTCTAATGAAGCTGTACAAGCTGCATCTGTGTCTTTCACAACTCCAGAGGTGAAATCACAAGTTCTACACCTGAACACCAGAGACACGTCAGAAGTAATTGTTCTTGTTTCCACCAGTGCCAGGTAGGAATCGCGGAGAAGGATGAATAAAATTTGTCTGTACCTGAGGGCACCTGTTCACTGGAGAAGACATCCGCTGGTTTTGGAAAACAACCAAGGGTAAAATATCTCAACAGATGCCTCTCCTTCAGTGGCTGCTTGTCTACTCACAGAGGCCAAAGGTCAAGTGGACGGTAGCATTACAGCACAGATGCCACCTGCCAGAGCGGATTCAATTTTCATTGCGTGTACTTCTGTTCAATTATCATAAACCACACATGACTGCAAACGCATTCCTTAAATTTTGTTTTCTCCAACTCTTTACAGGTTGCATTCAGAGACCATTTTGTTTATGTCGAATACCCAGCTAGTTTAACATGCAATGGCTTGAAAATAGCATTTTTTATCCCTAAATTATTGTGATAATATCTTAGGTGTGAACAAGAAATCTGGTGTTAGCTGACTGAAAATCACTTTGTTTAAAAAACAAAAATATCTCAAATTAGGCAACTATTTACATGTTTACTATGTGCTTGCTTCTCTTCCCGTTAATAAAACGTGGTGAGAGCAGACAATCTCTACTTACCAACTCTAAGAGCAGCCAAAAATCAATTTGCCAGAGGACAGAATAAACATGATGAAATTGTCCTGTAGAGGTCTGTGCACTACATAAGGATTTACTGTGGGGAAGGCAGAAGAGTCCTGGGGGAGATAATCTCCCGGGGTGGGTGCCCTAGGTCCACACATCCCTCTCAGATGGCTCCATCAGGTTAATGGTGCCTGTACATCGCTAATGACTTGTGTGCATGTTAAATGTAGCTTTTTATTTTCTGGAGGATTTCAATGCTCTCCAAATATCTTGCAAGCTCTTACTCGTCATACGTGCCCGTGATAAGACACGTTCTGGACAGGGGTACAGGCGGATACACCAGATATTGAAAAAAAAAAACTCTTTCTTTCTTCTGTGTAACCACAATGAGTTAATATTAAAAATTCCAATCTCAATAACTATTCAGAGATGAGTGCAATTACATTCATCTTTGTACATCTAATTATGCTGGCGGCAGGAAGAGAGTCACAGCTCAGAGGCAGTCGAGTTGCACTAAAGCCAGAAGGAGGGCTTCCCACGATTCGCCAGGGATGAGGCCAGTTAGAGGGGCAGAGGAGGCGGACTGGGGTGCTTAACCAGCCTGACCCCGTGGTCTCAGGAACAGTGTTCCCACTTCCCTCTAAACTGCGCAGCTATGCAATTGCGCACTGGTCACGCAGTCTATGTGCACAAGAAACTGCATGCTGCACACAAAATAAAATTCAGCACAAACTGATTGATTAATATCTAATGTTAGACGCAATCTAATCCAATTAAATGGACGAATGATTTTCTTTCTGTGCCTTTTTGTGTAAATCAGTAATTGACAGGTGTCCAGCCAATGATATGATATGGTTCACTGACGCTACATAGCCAATCATAGCATTGACAGTGCCTGAAAATGTGTCCTGCCCATTCGTGCCGTGCAGGTTAGCTAGCTAACAACAGTGCGGCGGAGTCAAGAGATGCAAATGCTAAGTGAGCTAACCACTTATCATGGCGAAACGAACGAGCAGCGACACATCCACTCGCCAAGCCAAAGTAAATAAGAGATGCGGCTGTTCTTTTAAGATGGAATGGCTGTCGGAGTGTGTGCAAATAAAAGGACAAAGGTTTAAACTGGGTGTGATTTTCTCTTTTTCGAGTGAGAAAGGTATACTATGCAAAACATGCAGTGAAGCCAAAGTGGCAGGCGAGTTTACGGAGGGAAAAATATGGACTGAAAAGTTTGGCTACCTCAAGCGTCACATTCAGCAAAAATGTCATTTGAAAACTGTTGGAATTGTACAAAGACTCAAGATGGGACAGGGGATTAATACATTATTGCGAGAGAGCACAAAAGACCGACAGAAAAGGAACGAGCTGTCACACAAAACAAAATCTGACCCTGAGCAAGATGAAGTTCTCATTGACTATTTTTTATTTATTTATTTATCTATTTATTTATTTATTTATTTATTTAATCTGGTGTTGCACACAGTGGTCCACAGTGTGCACAGGGAACTTGTGTGTTTGGACAGACACTTGAAAATTTTGAGTGAACACTGGTCAGGAAGCTGTCTTGGAATTTGCCTTGGGGAGAAGAGAGAAAAAAGGAGATGAAAGGATTTACAAGTTAATATGGGTTGGAAATTGGAAATCTCCAGAATGCTCTTTTTTCCAAGCTATTTTAGTAAGTTAAAAAAAAAAACACACATGGCATCTTAAACAGGGTGATTTCTTATTAATATTTGATATGTAAATAAGATTTGCTTGGGTTGGATTGCTATTCCCCTTAACTAAAATATATATACCTACAATATACAGCTTTCCTCTGGTTAGTAATTACTGATATCATCTTTGGCGACGATGCAAGCAATGGCGACACACACGAGCCTGTATAATGGTGAGCTTTCATAAGCTTTTGAGGCTGCAGATACAGTACATTGTTTTTTATGACAATTAATAAATCATAAAAGGATAAGAGTAAAAAAGCATGTCGGTGCAAAAAGATGACTTGAGTAAGAATAAAGAATGTGGGTATTTTGAAGCTGTCTCACACCTATACACCTGGCTGGACCCAGCTCATCAGTGTGTCTTCCTCTGTCTTGCTGACTTGAAATCCGGAAATTTATTTTTCGCACGTGGGAACAAAGTCATCATCCACGGAAGATTCCTGAACACAGCAAAATGCAAATTTAAAAAATGCTCAGGAATTTCTCTCAAAATAAGTTGAAGCCATTCATCCTCAACTCTTCAGGGGTTAACGGGTGATGAAAAGTTTCTGCAGGTGTGCAACTATTTTTCCTATCCTGAGTGGCCGTGTTTCATATACTCGAATAATTTCTACATTACATCAATGTTAGACTCTGATCTGCTCATTTTGCAAGCCTTTCACTTTTTATTGTCAATAGCAACCTCTCATAAACCAGCATATGAAAACATGCAACTCAAAAAGCGACAACAATTACAATGCATGACAAATTTTAAGAACTTGTCACACGCCTTGCCATCTGTCACTCTGCAGGTAACCTCCCGGTACACTGTCAGTCGCAACCACGCCCACTCATCACCTCTGTCCGTTTTGAGTGGACCCCGGCGGCCGAACCAGGCATTTTCAGAATCGAAGAGGCGCCTCACCACCGCCCCCATCCTGCGGATGCTGGACCCAGAGAGACAATTTGTGGTCGAGGTTGACACCTCGGATGTGGGCACCTCGGATGTGGGCGTGGGGGCCGTACTGTCCCGGCGCGATAGCCAGGATGAAAAGTTGCACCCGTGCACCTTTTTCCCCCGTCCCTTGTCATCCGCAGAACGAAATTATGACATTGGCAACCGGGAACTCCTTGCGGTGAAGCTGGCCCCGGAGGAGTGGAGGCACTGGTTGGACGGTGCCGTCACACCCTTCATTGTCTGGACTGATCACTGAAGCTTGGAATATTTACGCTCAGCCAAGAGACTGAACTTGCGCCAGGCCCGGTGGTCCCTGTTCTTTGGGCGCTTTAACTTCTCGCTGTCGTATCGCCCAGGTTCTCGCCTTTTCACGAACATTCCCAGGAGAAAAGGAGGAGGGACGAACGGCACCCTCCGTTCTTCCATATTCCATCACGATTGCCTCCGTCTCCTGGGAGATTGAGGAGCAGGTACAAGCGGCCACCAGAGACCTGCCCGGACCCAGTGCCTGTCCAGAGAGTCGTCTGTCCGTGCCCAGCGACCTCCGCATGCCTGTCCTGCAGTGGGCGCACGACTCCCATCTCGACTGCGACCCAGGAGCCACGCGCACGGAGTTTGTGGTGGCCCAGTGCTTCTGGTGGCCTTCCCTGAGGGAGGACACTTGGGACTACGTCAAAGCTTGTCCCAATTGCAACCGTTGCAAAGCAACTGCCCTGGGTAGAGTATGCCCACAACACTCTTCCATGTTCGACCGCAGGCATGTCTCCATTTTACTGTGTGTTTGGCTACCAGCCCCCACTCTTTCATCACCAGAAACGAAGTGCCGTCTGCATTGGTCTGCGTTCGTCGCTGTCATCGCGCCTGGACCCGAGCCCGGACCCAACTCCTGTGGTCCGTTGACGGTTACGCCCCCCAGGCCAACAAATACCGGATGGCGCAACCACGCCCACTCATCACCTCAATCACCTGCACCTGCCTCTGCTCATCAGCTAACTGCTATTTAACCACATACCCAGCACTTCCCTGTCAGTTCGTCTCCATATGCTTCCCGCTTGTTCCTGTGCTGTGTGCCTTGTTCCTTGATCTCATCCCAAGTTGCCGACCTCGCTCTGTGTACTGACCAACTACGCCCGAACACTCCCTGCCCTGACCAACCGCCCGGTCACCGATCACGCCCGAACGCCACTTATCCTGACCAACTGCCCATCCACCGACCAATCCCGAACGCTGCCAGCCCCGACCGAACACACAATCATCGACCATGTCTCTGCCTCGTCCCTCGAGTCCACCAAGCTCGATCCTCCCACAATCCCCAATAAACAGTGTGCTGCATTTGGTCGCCCCACTCTGCATGATTCCAAATACCTCACAATTACGTAGTATGGTCGGTATAAAGGTTGCAGATAGCTTTCAACACTTTTTGGACAATCAAAAATGAGATAAATGATAAACATAGAAAGACTACATTATTATCATAATCGAATACAAGGCGACAGTCAAGATTCCACTGTACTTCATTCCTAAAATAGACTTGGAAAACACATTTTTAATAAGCCAGAGCTATTTTTTCTGCGAGGAGTGCAAAAGAGACCTGCATGATGCGATCACACAAAATCACCTCATGAAAAACAGAAACTAGTCCATTGTCACGCCCCCTTACCTAATCAATTTCCACCGTCAAAACTTGCTTAAATAAAAATTGTTATGGATAGACTTTAAAGACGTCAATCTATCCTGATATCGTTAATATAATGTTAAAAACAAATCAAACACCTTTTCCTCTTTATGCTCAGATATTTATTCATATAAAAACTGTATGTGTGTGGACATGTCTGATACAAATTGTGTTTTACTGCGTTGACACTACCGAGGTTAGCTTCACTTTCCAACAAGGCTGCAGGATTTTGTCCGTACTGGGTGGTGTTTACTGGGTTTCATTCAGTCATGACTGCACCACCTGCTCTAGGTTCACAGAGCCGCAGACGGCTCATGCACCTTATAATGATTACTAATGTCCATTCGCCCAGCAGCCAAACAGCACCACCAAAATTCATCTAGCATTACTGCCACTAAACTGCATAATTCGTTGTCATACAAAATACCATGCTGCAGTGATTCACCATTTTGCTCATGACCATATGTTGTGCATCATTCACCATTAAGCATATGAAACTTCATCATTTTGCAGAGACCATTATTGTTATTAAATATACTGAGGAAATCAATCCTGCTGGCTTGTGCACAACAAACATGGCTTATTTTAAATGTTGCTGACCCTGCATGATTGGCTAATTCATTTCGCAATAACGCAGTTATAAATTAAGTACACTTGAAGGGAGTAGTAAAAATGATTACTGTGCAGTCAGGTCCATAACAAGTATTTGGTAGGAGAAATTAGTTGCATGTTTAGTCTTTCCTTTTTGTCCTTTCAGTCTATTCACCCAAATGTCCAAAAAGTCAGGTTCATCTTTAACATCTTTGTTCTTCAAAAGGAAGCATACATAATCACTCTAATAAAGTTTGTGTATGACATGATTTTCATACACCACTAAAAGTGGCAACAATTCTGATTCCCATTATACATCCCAGAATAATCTGAAAATCCAAGTTTATTGGATGAGTACACTCTGCAAGCAATGGGGAGGATTTATGTGTTGGTTTAGAAAATCAATCATCTCTCTCCCCTCGAGGGCTGTGCTGTCTTCATGGAGACAATTTGAATGCTTAAGCATTTTCATTTAAATGTTTCCCCATTCATCTTAAATACTATATTAGGTTTTTTATTTTTAATTAGTTGAAAAGGGAGTATGTTCTGACACCAGTCTTCTTTATATTGTTTGTATTGTGAAAATTGTGTTATTTCTTCTTATTTCGTGTTATTTCTTCTTTCTTTTCCAAAAATAGTGAAATATGACTTGGGCAAATATGCTATACGGCCAACACTACGACAGATTTCAAAGGTTTTAAAACCGCTGGACATCATACATCGTTTATTTAACCCTGGTCCTACGAAAGCCATATCCTGCCTGTTTTCTGCTGCAACACACCTGATTCAAATGGTCAGCTCATCAGCAAACTCTATAAAACCTGAAACAATCCTAATCATATGAATCAGGTGTGTTGCAGCAGGGAGACATAAAAACAGGCAGGCTATGGCTCTCATAGGACCAAGATTCAAGATTCAAGAGTTTTTATTCGCCATGTTTGAGCGTGCCAAACAAGGAATTTGACTTCGGTAAAACACACCCTCTGTTCAACATATAGGTGACTAACAACACTCAGGACATGTGAATAATGGCAAAAACAGTGTAGACAAATTCAAAAGGTGTGAAGAGCAGGATGTTATTGCACAGTAATGCCTCTGAGACTCTATGAGTGGTGTGAGTTCATCAGAGCAACAGCCTGGGGGAAGAAGCTGTCTCGGTGTCTGCTGGTTTTGGCGTACCGAGCTCTATAACGCCGTCCGGAGGGGAGTAGTTCAAACAGACTGCAACCTGGGTGAGAAGGGTCTGTAGAGATGTTCCTTGCACGTTTCCTGGTCCTGGACAGGTACAAGTCTTGGATAGATGGGAGGTTGATTCCAATGATCTTTTCTGCAGTCCTGATTGTCCGTTGCAGTCTGTGCTTGTCTTGTTTGGAGGCTGATCCAAACCAGACAGTGATGGAGGTGCAGAGGACAGACTGGATGATGGCAGTGTAGAAGGTCTTCAGAAGCTCTCGCGGCAGGTTGAACTTCTTGAGCTGTCTCAGGAAGTACAGCCTCTGCTGGGCCTTCTTCCGGACAGAGTCGATGTGGCCGGTCCATTTCAGGTCCCGAGAGATTGTGGTTCCCAGGAACTTGAAGGTGTCTGTGGAGAGAATAGTATTACTGCGGATAGTGAGGGGTAAAAGTGGTGAAGGGTCTCTCCTGAAATCCACTGTCATCTCCACGGTCTTGAGCAGGTTCAGCTCCAGACGGTTTTGGTTGCACCAGTGGACCAGCCGCTCCACCTCCTGTCTGTACGCAGTCTCATCACCGTCCTGGATCAGTCCGATGAGAGTGGTGTCGTCTGCATACTTCAGGAGCTTCACAGGAGAGTCATCTGAGGAGAAATCATTGGTGTAGAGAGAGAAGAGCAGTGGGGAGAGGACGCACCCCTGAGGGGCTCCAGTATTGGTGGTCCGGGTGTCAGCTGTGATGCCCCCCAGCCTCACACGCTGTCTCCTGTTGGTCAGGAAGCTGGTGATCCACTGACAGGTGGGGGCAGGCACCGCAAGCTGGATGAGCTTCTGTTGGAGGATGTCAGGAGCGATGGTGTTGAACGCCGAGCTGAAGTCCACGAACAGGATCCTGGCGTACGTTCCTGGGGTGTCCAGGTGGTGCAGGATGTAGTGCAGTCCCATGTTGACCGCATCATCCACTGACCTGTTTGCCCGGTAGGCAAACTGGAGGGGGTCAAGCAGAGGGCACCGTGACCTCTTTCAGGTGGTTCAGCAGTAACCTCTCGAAAGATTTCATGACCACAGATGTCAGTGCGACGGGTCTATAGTCATTCAAACCTGTGATGGCGGGCTTCTTGGCCACTGGAACGATGGTGGAGCTCTTGAAGCACGAGGGCACCTCACACAGCTCCAGAGAACGGTTAAAGATCCGTGCAAAGGTGGGCGCCAGCTACTCAGCGCAGACTTTCAAGCAGGAAGGTGACACGCCGTCTGGGCCCGGTGCCTTCCTGGTCTTTTGTCTCCGGAACATCCGGCGCACTTCCTCCTCGCGGACCTGGAGTGCGGGCGCGGCCTCTGCAAGAGAGAGAGTGGGTGACAACGATGATAGAGGTGTGGACAGAGCAGTTGTGGGGAGAGGTGAGTATGTAGATTGTGCTGCAGGAAGTCCCGTTGTGTGGGAGGACCGATCAAACCTGCAGTAGAACTTATTTAGCTGGTTAGCAAGCCTTGGGCTCTCCACAGGACGGGGGGTTCGTTTCTTGTAGCCCGTGTTGCTCTGCAGACCTTTCCACACTGTTGAGGGATCAGGATTGGCAGAGAGGTGTCTCTTCAGGTTCTCCCCGTAACACCTCCTGGCTTTCCTGACCTCTCGGTTCAGTGTGTTTCTGGTCTGCCTGAACAGGTCGCGGTCGCCGCTCCTGTAGGCCTCCTCCTTGACTTTGCGCAGCCTCCTGAGGTTCGGTGTAAACCAAGGTTTGTCGTTGTTGTACGTGCAGAAGGTCTTAGTCTGCACACACAGATCCTCACAAAAACTGATGTATGATGTGACAGTGTCAGTGAGTTCATGCAAGTCTGAAGTTGCAGCTTCGAAAGCTCCCCAATCGGTGCAGTCAAAGCAGGCTTGGAGGTCCTGCCTTGACTCCACTGTCCACTTCCTCACAGTCCTCACCACAGGCTTAGAAGTTTTTAGTTTCTGCCTGTAGGCCGGGATCAGATGAACTAGACAGTGGTCCGAGAGTCCTAAAGCTGCACGAGCCGCAGAGTGGTATGCATCCTTGATCACGGTGTAGCAGTGGTCCAGAGTCTGTGCCCCTCTGGTGGGACACGTTACGTGCTGTCTGTATCTGGGGAGTTCGTGTGCGAGGTTCGCCCTGTTAAGATCACCCAGAACAATGATTAGTGAGTTTGGTAGAAGTTTCTCCATGTCTGTTACCTGGTCAGCCAGCATCTGCGTGGCTTCACTCGCACGTGCGTGTGGTGGGATGTAAACAGCCGCCATGACGATCGAGGAGGACTCCCGTGGTGAATAGAACGGCCGGCAGTTTATGAAAAGTGTTTCTAGGAGAGGGCTGCAAAACTCTTTCAACACCGTGACATCAGTACACCAACGTTCATTAATGTAGAAACAGAGACCACCTCCCTTTGATTTTCCGGAGAGCTCCGCGCTGCGATCTGCTCGCGTTAGCCTGAAGCCCGCTAGCTCCACGGCGTGGTGGGGCGTTCGTTCGCTGAGCCACGTTTCCACAAAGCACAGCGCGGCGGATCTGCTGAAGTCCGTGTTCCTTGAAGTGAGGAGCAGCAGTTCGTCCATCTTGTTCGCCAGGGAGCGGACATTCGCCAGATGAATTGACGGTAGGGCAGAACGGAACCCTCTCTGCCTCAGCCTTACGAGTGCTCCGGCACGTTTTCCGCGCCGCCGTCGTCGTGCTAGCTTGTACAGCACCGCCGCTCCGGCTAGAATCTCCGACAAACAGTCTGAATCGAAGAGAACAGGAGAGAAAATACCAGAAGAAGACTGTCCGATGTTTAACAGCGCTTCTCTAGTAAAAGTGATCCGGGATGGACAGCAGAGGACACAGAAAACACACAAAATAAGACAAATAAACAGAGAGCGACTCACCGTGGCTGCCATCCGCGGCGCCATCATATGACATATGATCAGGGTTCCTTACCCCTGATTTAGAGTGTTCAATTAATCTACCATGCATATTTTTGGAATGTGGGAAGAAATGGGAGTACCCGGAGAAAAGCCACGCAGGCATATCGGTCCATGATATGTACATTTTGCCGGAACATCCTTAGTACGTATGTAATTCCACCTGCGCCCACACACTGACTATTGAGTTCTTTGTTGCTTTTCTCACCAAGCCTCAGCTGGAGAAGGCAACCTGCTCAAGCAGGTTATGTACGTTTACTATTTAAGAATTGTAAAGGCCAATGTGCACTTCAATTTATGAAATTTGTCATTCGACTAAAGTGATGTATTGAATCACCAATAAGAGGTATAGCGATGATTAGAGGAAAAATTAGCAACTAAGGAAAGAGGTGCATCATCTGAAACAACAATGTGATAGTAGGATATATCAGTCACATTCAATGTAAACAAAGATGCGAGAAAAGGTCTGATTTTCATGACAAAAGTGATTACTTGTGCGCAGCGGTAAGCTAAAGGTTATTGGTATCGACTGAGTATGTTGCTGTGATCGTGTGCGTCTTTGACACAAAGTGAGTATATACATTTCATTGTTACTACCAGTGACGTGCGGTGAGGGTTGGTGTTGGTGAGGCACTGACAGAGTCAGATTTACAAACGTACTGTATGACGCTAAGGCACTGACTCACAAGTCAGATTTACATGCATACATGGTTGTTATCCCATTCTTGATTAAATGTAATAACATTTTAAACACACCACTGTACATTTAAACACACCACTGCAGTATTCTTACCTTTACTTGTAAATGAAGTCCATTCTCCTGTCCTTCTGGACGAAGATCTCGATGACAGGGAAAGCAATAAAGTCGATTTTTGGCAGCACAACCACAAAGCCAGTCTTTTTTAGAGTACCAATCCTTTTGAAACGAACGTGTTGTAGTCCGTCCCGGGAGGCCGTAGTTTGAATTAATCCTCGCAAATCTGGCGTTGGTCTTCCCTTACTTATGGTTTCTTGCTTTGACTGAAAGTCAAGTTTTAAAAAATGTATATCCTCCATTGTCAGGGAAAACAAAGCCAAATAGCAACGCGTTAGCACCGAATGTTGTTGGTTGTTTTTCTTTTCTTTTTCTTCTTCTTAATTTACTCTCGCATTTACGCGTGTCGTGAACTATTAGCCGGAGGCTCACTATCGCCCCATCTTCGCGGCAAAGGTACTGGCTGCCTCAAGGCTCGTATTTTCACCCGCTGACTGCAAGCAAGCACGCGCCGTTTGCACGCGCTCAATACAGTGTGTGAGTGGTGCACACTCTCACACGCACGCCCTGAGCGGCACAACCTGTCACTGCCGCAGCCTCCATGATTCTCGTCTCCCGTTGTTATTTGAACAAGAAATACAGCTATTTTGACTATGAAAATGATCCAAATGTATAGGAAACACACCAAAATTGTATTAAAAGCATAGACCACAGGACAGATATTATATTATGTTTTATTATATTATTCATTTTTTAACAACTTATGGTGACAGCTGAGGAAACCATGTTGAGCCCTTTACTGCCCCTGGTGGCAAGGTGAGGCACTGCCTCACCTGCCTCCTATGAGTGCACGTCCCTGGTTACTACTGTCCACTGTTGTGCCGTTTGTCCGATCGCGGTTTGCTTCGTGTGCGCGCCGTTTGATTGACAGCTCCGGCGCGCCCCTTTAAGTTTGCCTCGCATCGTACGAGTAGCCGTTACGCAGCGGCACGGCGACTAACGATCGCCAGCAAATGTATTTTGTTGTCTCGATGACTTATGTTTGGTGTGTTGCCGAGAGTATTTCATTTATGTTTATTTGGTATAGCGGAACCGTTACGCGCAGTTAGTTATGTAATGTGTGCCATCTACTAGTGTTGTGTGACGTCAGAAGTTGAGCGTTGACGTACTGTATTTCTGTCTGTTGCAGAACCACACGCACACACACCCCACAAACCACACACACCCTTCACACGCTTCACACAATACCCTTTTGCCAGTTTGCCTGTATGCCCCATGAGTGTTGAGCATTGACTTACGTCTGTATTTCTGTCTGTTGCAGAACCACACACACACACGCACGCACACACACCCTTCACACGCTTCATACAATAATCACACACACAAGAATCACATTCACACACCCAAAGACTCACCCATGTACACTACACACACCTGCTCTCACATCCTTACGACCAAACGTGTGCCTATACCCTTTTGCCAGTTTGCCTGTATGCCCCTATGAGCCACGGTGCCTGTTACTTTTTTGCCAATAATTCAGTAAAGCAATCAAAACTGAACCACGTCTTCCCTCCTAAAGTTTGTCTAAGTCTAAGTCTCCTGTGTTCTGACCGACACCCAGGGGCGAAAAGAGCATAACCATCCGAACCAACCCCCTATACAGTCCTCAGGCTCCCCAACAATAGCAGTAGCAGTTTGCATTATTTTATTGCAATGTTTTTCCTTATTCAGATTTGTTTCAAGACTACAGTTGCCGTTAGATTTCACTTTGATGGTTAATGCAGTTATTGCAATTTTGTTCTTTTATCACAGTAGATTGGTTAGTTTACATTTCAAAAACCAGAAGCCATTCATTTACAAATGTGATTGCACTTTAGTTTACATATTTAAATGTTCAGATATTAAGATGTGATGGATAGTTTTTGCATGATTTGAATGAGGCAAAATAACATGCTTTTTCTCTCGAATATATTGTTATAATCATTTGTTTCAGATGTACTGTAATTATTTTCTGTATAAAAATTAAATTTGGTGTTCAAAAAGTCTTTTTTCAAACTTGAGTCTTGAAAAAGAGGGGGTTGTCTTATAATCAGGGTTGTCTTATATTCGGGTCAATACGGTATATATATATGTGAGTCTATAGTAGGAACAAAAAATAATAATATATATCCATCCATCCATTTTCTGTCAGCCAATTGCAGGGCACACAGACGAACAGCCATCCGCACTCGCACTCACACCTAGGGGCAATTCGGAGTGCTCAATTGGCCTACCAAGCATGTTTTTGGGATGTGGGAGGAAACCAGACTGCCCAGAGAAACGCGGGCAAGGGGAGAACATGCAAACTCCACACAGGGAGGGCCGGGGGTGGAATCGAACCCTCACCCTCCTAACTGTGAGGCGGACATGCTAATCAGTGCACCACCGTGCCGCCCTTAATGAATAGTTAATAATTGTTAATTTTGAGCTATTTTTATTTTGTAAGTACTATGTGAATTAATCTATATTAGATTTATGTAAGCACCATGTGTGGTATGTGACCTTAAGTCACAGCACAGGAGTGTGACATGACTGCCGTAAAACAGTTGGTTTGTCAGAAAACGTTGTGTAAGTGTGTGATGCAAAATAAAATGACAGTGAGCATGTAGCCGTTGTCCCCGTGTTTCTGAACATAACAGCATGTTTAAAACTTTCGGATATATTGAGATGTTTTGGTAGTAGTAAATTACTTTCCTATAAAGGTGAAACAACCCAGAAAGGCCATTGGAGCTTATGTGCATTCAGAGCCATCACATAGGACACAGCAGCCTACTTGTGTCCAGCCCTGGGCACCCAGTTGTCTTTCATTGAACAGGTTGCTTTAAATAAAGTAATGACTTACTTGCTGAACTTAGTAACACCGTCACTGTTTTTGCTCAAATGCAGCTTTGTAGTGTTAATTGCCCTCACTTGAGACAATAAACTATGCGGTAACCATTATTGAATGTGTAGAAGGACAAATGTTGGTCCGAAAATAGTACAAGACTTTTTGTAGTAGTTGAAATGTCAGGGAGGATTAGCATATTTCTGTTGTGGCTGGCACTGAAATATGCTGCTATAAAAATGTCAAGGGGGCAGTCACACTGCTACAGACGTGCTGTTTGCTGACTTGACACAAGAGAGGATCCACAGAATTGACACAGGACCAGAGGAGCTTCATAGAGAGTTTGACATTTTGATAGGCTCTATCTCTAATCTCTAATCTCATAAAATTCAGAATCACCAGAATCTAGGGCTGCTCGATTATGGGCACAAATTATGACAATTATTTTGTTCAATATTGAAATCACGATTATTTACACGAATATGTTTTTGAAATTTGAAAAGTATTTATTGAACATGTTTGGAACAGTATTTATTGAACATCTTGTCTCCTGTTAACAGTGTTGGGAAAGTTATTTTTCTACACAAAGTTCAGTTCACAAATTTTAAAATGAACTTGTTCATGGGGCACATGGGGTGGTGCACTGGTTAGCATGTCCGCCTCACAGTTAAGAGGGTGCCGGTTCAATTCCACCTTGGACCCTCCCTGTGTGGAGTTTGGATATACTCCCCGTGCCCGTGTGGGTTTTCTCCGGGCACTATGGTTTCTCCCACATCCCAAATACATACTTGGTAGGCCAATTGAGCACTCCGAATTGCCCCTAGGTGTGAGTGTGAGTGCGGATGGTTGTTCGTCTCTGTGTGCCCTGCGATCGGCTGGCAACCGGTTCAGGGTGTACCCCGCCTACTGCCAGATGACTGCTGGGATAGGCTCCAGCACGCCTGCAACCCCCGTGGAGACAAGCGGTATAGAGGATGGATGGATGGATGGATGGATGGATGGATGGATGGATGGATGGATGGATGGATGGATGGATGGATGGATGGACGGGCGGGCGGGCGGGCCATTTCCCCCGCCTATTTAAGCCTTGTTTACAGTGTGTTTAGCGGGGTTTAATTTTGAAGCCTAAAAAGAGAAAACCTGGCATCCTTGAACGAAAATAAACTGCCGTTCAAAACCATTCAGTGGCCCCAAAATGAGCGCGTTCACGAAAACGTCCACGGACCAACAATGCGCTACGTTCGGTTCACGTTAGTCCAAAATATGAACGAGCTTATAAACGAATTTTTCGTTGAACACGTTAGGGTACAACACTGCCAGTTAAATATGGTCTGGATCGCCATTCTCCACACATGCGAAATACAAAAAGTCCTGCCTAGCTAGAAAAACAGATATGCTCAAACCTAATTGAATAAAGTACATAAGCAGACAAGTATAGTCACATATTAAATCAATAAAAGAAACATTTTAAGCATATAATTATACCTACACACCAAATCAATAAAGCAGACATAACTAGACATTTTTGATAGGTGGTAATGACAAAGGTTTTTATAACTTTATGATCTGATATATATTTCTGAGCACTTTGAAATAACAAATGTTTTTTGATATATTGCCTGAATAGCTTATAGACCCTTAAGGAACTATGTAAAGTCAAAGTCTAAGTCAAAGTCTGCTTTATTGTCAACCTCTTCACATGCCAAGACACACAAAGAAATCGAAATTACGTTTCCACTATCCCACGGTGACAAGACATAGTACACGACATACATACAAGCAAACAACACAAAATAAAAACAAGAAGGCACAAACAATAAAGAGATAATAAGAGTGATGAATAAATAATAAATAAACAAATAACACAATAAATAAATAAATAAGAGGAGCAAAACGGAGCAAGTGTGCATACAGCAGACAGTCAGAATATAGCGCAAAAGTACAGGACGCTACGCAGAAGGGGGGAGAGAGTTCAGGATCCTAACAGCCTGGAGTACGAAGCTGTTGGTGAGTCTGGTGGTGCGGGAGCGCAGGCTCCTGTACCTCTTCCCAGAGGGCAGAAGATCGAACAAAGAGTGAGCGGGGTGACTCACATCACTCACAATCGTGGTCGCCTTGTGGGTGAGATGGGAGGTGTAAATGTCCTTCAAGGAGGGGAGTGAAGCACCAATAATCTTACCAGCCGTGTTCACTATGCGCTGGAGGGCCTTCATGTTGTAGTCAGTGCAGCTACCACCCCAAACAGCAATACAACTGGAGAGGACGCTCTCAATGGTGCCACGGTAAAATGTAGTCATGACGGCCGGAGGAGCACACGCTCGCCTGAGTTTCCGCAGGAAGTACAGGCGGCGCTGGGCCTTCTTCGCCAGTGATGCAGTGTTGGTGGACCAGGAGAGATCCTCACTGATGTGCACCCCCAGGAACCTGGTGCTGCTCACTCTCTCCACCACAGCACCGTCGATGGTCAGCGGCAGGTGTCGGGTGTGACCCTTCCGGAAGTCAACAACAATCTCCTTGGTCTTGTTGACGTTCAGCAGGAGGTTGTTGTCCTTGCACCACGTGGTCAGAAGGTCAACCTCCAACCTGTATTGAGTCTCGTCGCCCTCGGTGATGAGACCCACCAGAGTCGTGTCGTCAGCAAATTTCACCATGCGGTTGGCGCTGTAGGTTGCAGCGCAGTCATGCGTCAGCAGGGTGAATAGCAGCGGACTGAGCACGCAGCCTTGGGGGGCCCCCGTGCTCAGCGTGATGCTGGCGGAGATCTTGTCGCCAACACGTACCACCTGAGGTCTCTGACTGAGGAAGTCTAGTAGCCAGTTGCAGAGGTAGGTACTGAGGCCCAGCTTGGCGAGTTTGCAGATGAGTCGTTGTGGCACAATGGTGTTGAAGGCAGAATTGAAGTCCACAAACAGCAATCTCACATACGAGTCCCTACTCTCCAGGTGGGTGAGGGCCGAGTGGAGGGCCGAACAGATGGCATCCTCAGAGGACCGTTTGGCTCGGTACGCAAACTGGAAGGGGTCTATGGTGGGGGGTAGAATGGATCTGATGTGCTCCATGACAAGCCGCTCAAAGCACTTCATGATGATGGGCGTCAGTGCCACGGGGCGGTAGTCATTGAAGCAGGACGGGGCAGGTTTCTTCGGCACAGGTACGATGGTGGCAGCCTTGAAACACGAAGGGACGACGGCTTGCAGCAGGGAAATGTTGAAGATGTCCGTGAAGACACCCGTCAGCTCCCCAGCGCAGTCCTTCAGCGCTCGACCCGGGATGTTGTCAGGGCCCGCCGCCTTACGAGTGTTGATAGCGGCAAGCGCCCTCCTCACGCTATCAGCAGAGAGGCACAGGGCCTGCTCTTGTGGAGGAGGAGGGGCCTTCAGCGGGCAAGTGCTGTTCTGAGCGTCGAAGCGAGCAAAGAAGCGATTGAGCATGCCTGATGTTTTTTTCTAAATCATGGACACGGCCAGGGTCGTCTAGAATGTTCAGTACTTGATTATATCTTGTGTTTTGATTAAACATCATATGTTGCCTAATGCTAGACGCCAGCTTTTCGATTACTACTGAACGTTCTGCACAGAGGGAAATATTTTGCCTAACAAAGAAAAGATATGGTTGGAAGCATGATTAAACTAAGAATATAATGACGTAAGCAAAGACATGATGAATGGATGAGGTGTGACAGTGTATGTGCAAGAATGGAGCAGAATGTTTACAGGAAGGTCACTTGGAGATAAAACCAGCAGGTGCCAGAGGGAGACAGCCAAGAACTTGGCCAAAGATGATCGCCAAGGCCGAAAGACGGGATGGAAGACAACAGCCCCCACACACACCGAATTCCCCATAATCAGCACCCACTCCCATGGAATCAAAATCTCCTGCGAACTTGCCACACCCCCTGACTCATCACCCATCAAACTCGGCCCACACTGGCATGTGCAACTGAATATAAGCTGACCAAAGAACCTTGAACGTTGCCTTTTCTGAATGGACACTTTCTGCTCTTGAAAGGCCCAGCGCTGTATTGTACTTTCCTGAAAACAGAGCTTTCTTAACAAGAATTGTGATTGAACTCAACCAACCTGTGTAAGTCTAATTTCTGCTTCAGTGTCTTAGCATTTTCCTAAATCTGAAGAAATCAAACGAGCACGCAGTGAGTAAATTGGATAACAGGTGATTGGCAATGGCTTTTGCCGTGAGGCGCAGATAGCGCGCTCCCTAAATTGTGGACACAATCCAACAGCATCCATTGTTAGTTTTTCAACAGAACAGGTAATGTTGCAATACAGTATATACAGAAATAGCTGCAGTGATATCCAGTACTTTATGTATTGTTGTTCCACATTTCATGTTTTCTTTATAGAATCGAAAGGCTACAAGTCGGTGGTGGTCGAGGAAGAATTTTTAATGGCGAGCAGGAGGCAGCCTTTGTCCACATGGTTTTGGCAAATAATGCCATTAGACTGCGTGAAATCAGAGCAGCAGTGATTGCTGATCTGGTATTTAGGAACGTCCGTACTGTGAGCGAGACCACAATTGACCGCGTCCTCAGAAGGAACCATATGGGCATGAAACAGCTCCATAGAGTTCAATTTCAGAGAACTCTGAAACTGTGAAGGAGGCCAGATGCCAATATGTGGAGATAAGGAAACACAACAGTGCCTTGTGACTCTTATGCCTCGTCATATCATGCAGTTACTGTAGAGTGAACTGGAGTCACTTTGACGTAATTGTGATCTTGCCTTTTTATTCTTCAGCGATAATGGAGCTTGAAGCTAAGGGGGCACATGTCTTCATTTATGTCGATGAAGCCAGCTTCAATCTTTGTAAAGTAAGGAGACGTGGAAGGAACCTCATTGGGCATAGGGCCACTATTACTGTTCCAGGGCAGAGGGGCGCCAACATAACTATGCGTGCTGCCAACTCCAATGATGGCGACTTGTGCCATATCCCTACCATTGGCCAAAACAACACCGAGCTTCTCATAGCATTCTTGAATGCCCTTCATGACACCCTGATCCCGCCTCAGGAGAGAATAATAATAATAATAATAATAATAATACATTTTATTTATAAGGCGCCTTTCAAGGCACTCAAGGTCGCCGTAGAGACATAAAATAGCATAAAAATTGACCGGAGAGCAGCAGCAGCAAGTCGCGCCAGCGTTCACTCACATCCGGTGGACACAATTACAACATATTATCAAGATAAAAAAAATGTGACCTACTTATACACTATGTACAATAGCTGAGGAAGTTGAGCATGGTCTGCACCAGCTCGGGGAGGTTATAGTCGTGCTTGCAGGCCCAGTCGCGTTTGGCGTTGGAGTCGTCAAAGTCCATTGGCCAAGAGTCGGCAATGGCCTGCTGGACGGGGTCCACGACCTCCAGCTCGGGCACGTGCTTGCGCTGCTCCCGCACCAGCTCTCCGGGCGAGAAGCTCACGGCGTTGATGTAGTACGTGCGCATGCTGAGTGTGTCGGCCGGCGCCTCCAGCACCTCCAAGGTGGCGCGCAAACAGTCGTCAATATACATCATGGGAAGCCGCGTGGCGGGCAGCAGGAAGCACTCAAACTTGCCCGTCTTGAGAGCGTCATTAGCCAGGCTAGCCGGGATGCGTTGGCGGGGGCTGCTAGCAGGCAGCCTGCTGGTAGTGGAGGTTGTTGCTATTGCTGGCAGCCAAAAGATGCAGGGAGTTGCAGAGAGTTGCCAAAAAGTAGCAAAAAACACGCTAAAATACTAACTTTAAAATTGATTTAAAAAAGTTAAGAAAGAAAAGGACTAAAACTAAGCTAACTCTGGTGGAGAAGAGGCGAACATTCAGCGCCTGCGTCCTCTCCGACCCGGAAGCGGCCTGTTGAGGCCTGGTATGCCACTGTTCGTGATTGTCTGGGACAGTGTGGCGTTCCATCACCCTCGTGTTGTGAATGAGTGGTTTGCAGTGCAATTCCTTCTTCCATACTCTCTATTTTTAAATCCCATAGAAGAATTCTTTAGTGCATGGAGATGGAAGGTATATGATCACCATCCCTGTGAACAGATGTTCTTGCTCAATGCAATGACTACTGCTGCCCAAGATATAGATGTAAAGGCATGTCAAGGATGGATCAGGCGTGCTTGATGCATGATTTTTCCCTGTGTGCATTGCACGAGAGAATTTTGAATGTGATGTGGATGAGGCCATGTGGCCCATTCTTCAAGACAGAAGTGACTAGAAGAGACAGAAGAGTACCACTTGTGGCTATCTTTTATACTCTTACAGTATAAGACTAGTATAGATTTTTGTTCTTTACTGTAAAAGACTGTTTTTCTTAATTTCTCATACAGTAATGGATTTAATTTTTATTTCCATATAGTATGTATGTTATATTTCCATTTTCTTCGTTGGAATATTTTATTTGTAGGCCAGTCTGAAAAAAGGAATGTAATCAATAGAATTTGCATCAAAGCATATCTGATTCTGGATGCATTTTTCGTAAGAGGGCAAATTTGACTTGTCACGCACCGGTGTCATCCAGCCACGCCCCCCACTCACCAGGATCACTGTCACCTGTCGCGGGCTCATTGGGAGCCCTATATTAGCGTGGACAGCGCGACAATCCTTGTCAGCTTGTCTCGTGATGTCTCCGTGCACACCGGTCCTTGGAAGATTGACTCCCCGTTTCTGTATGATTCGGTCCTTTTCCTGTCTGTCCAGTGCTCCCTTGTCAGTCCGCAGTTGCTCTCCTTGGAGATCACCCGTCCGCCATGTCCAGTCCTTGCCAGCGCGAAGTCCAGCCGCCATCTGGCTATCCACACCCGACGAGCGCAGCCTCGCCCGTGCGCCGCTTCAGCCCTCCACCGTTTCCCTGTCCCTCCACAATAAAGTCTGCTTCACCTTGCATTTGGCTGTACTGTCCGATCTCTCACATGACTACAAACGGCACTGGCATGTAAGCTACGTACAGTCATAGGCTGCAATGACAAGCATTGATTCACACAAGTGTTGTATTTTGTTGCCCATTGTGTAATTATTGATTGGAGGTGCTCATACACTTGCGTCAAAGTTGAGTTGTTTGAAGGCAAAAATTGCTTTTGTTCCATATTTTAAATGTTTTGGCACAGTGTTGGATTTGGTCCACAATTTAGGGAACGCTATCTGCGCCTCACGGCAAAAGCCATTGCCAATCACCTGTTATCCAATTCACTCACTGCGTGCTCGTTTAATTTCTTCAGATTTAGGAAACTGCAAAGACACTGAAGCAGAAATTAGACTTACACAGGTTGGTTGAGTTCAATCATAATTCTTGTTAAGAAAGCTCTGTTTTCAGGAAAGTACAATACAGCGCTGGGCCCTTCAAGAGCAGAAAGTCTCCATTCAGAAAAGGCAACGTTCAAGGTTCTTTGGTCAGCTTATATTCAGTTGGACAGGCCGGTGTGGGGCGAGTTTGATGGGTGATGAGTCGTTGGGGTGGGGCGAGTTCGCAGTAGAGTTTGATTCCATGGGAGTGGGTGCTGGTTCTGGACGATTCGGTGTGTGTGTGTGGGGGCTGTTGTCTTCCATCCCGTCTTTCGGCCTTGGTGATCATCTTTGGCCGAGTCCTTGGCTGTCTCCCTCTGGCACCAGCTGGTTTTTATCTCCAAGTGACCTTCCTGTAAACATTCTCCTCCATCCTTGCACATATACTGTCGGACCTCATTCTTTCAATTTTGTCATTTTGTACGAATTTATGTGAGCTTTTGGCTGTCACATCATTAATCTATTACTGTTCCCTGACTATGCAAAGTTAGTTCTTCTGATACTCCATGTCTTTGCTCACATCATTATATTCTTAGTTTAATCATGCTTCCCACCATATCTTATCTTTGTTAGGCAAAACATTTCCCTCTGTGCAGAGCGTTCAGTAGTAATCGAAAAGCTGGCGTCTCGCATTAGGCGACATATGACGTTTAATCAAAACACAAGATATAATCAAGTACTGTACGGTCAAGACGACTCTGGCCGTGTCCATGATTTAGAGAACAAACATCAGGCATGCATTACACAGTTCCTTAAGGGTCATTAAGCTATTTAAGCAACATATCAAAAGACATTTATTTTGCAGTGCACAGAAATACATATTGAATCGTGAAGTTGTAGCAACCTCTGTTATTATCTTATATCAAAGAATGTCTAGTTATGTCTGCTTTATTGGTTGACTCCATGAATATACTTGTCTGCTTATATACTTTATCCAAAGAGATGTGAGCGTATCTGTTATTGTGGCTAGGCGGGTTTTGTGTCTTTTGACCCTATTCCTTCAACAGGTATTGCCTTTTGCAAAAAAATACGTGTCATTTTGATCACTGTGGCATGCGTTTAGCCTTCTGCTTTAACTGTTTTGAAAATGTCGATTTTAAGTTGACGGCTGCGGCAAAACAATAAAAGCTGTAACAAAAACCCGCCTTCATTCAGACCTCATGACCCCCCTTTCACCCTTGTCACCTCCATCCGCCATAGATCGCTGCTACTCCACTGTTTAATTTCTAGTACTAGGAAAAAACAAAACAAAAACAATCAACTTTGTGCTTCTTGTCACTGAGCAAGTATTTCCTAAAATTTGATTAAGGCTGAGGGGGGAAAAGTGTGTTTGCTTAATGAGTCTTCTCAAGTCATGGGCATAATGTCACCTTAGATTAACAAAAATGACAAAAAGAAACACAATACTCAGTGTTCATTCCATGGCACACCTATCACCCCAAATTCACTGACATTATTATAATACAATACAATAAAATACAATGATGCAACTTTATTCATAGCACATTTTACAACAGGAATCAATGTGATGTTGCCAACTAAATAGTTAATTTTTGCAGCCCTTATATGACATGATAACATGTCAAATTAACTGACTGTCAAGCTGTTTTGAATTAATTTACCCTTTAGTTTGCATCTGAGATTTAAATATTTCGTTTCGGCATTGCTTGTAAACACTTGGTGTAGACTGGCCAGCCCAACCTACTTCGTAGCAAAGTGGCTAGATTTGAGAAAAAAGGTGTGACTTATTTGCGAACGATACAGAAAATCTGGAATTCAGTGAAATGGAATGGAGTGGCAATTCTATTGAAAATGTACTGTACAAGTATTATGTTTGAGGCAGTCCAACAAAATTCTGGACGCTTTTAAAATTCCCCCAGGTCATTTTTTTTAGGGCTCAAAATTGGGACTTGTCCGGGAAAAAGAGGACGTCTGGTCAACCTATCATAGCAGCTTTTTGAGGGGATTTTATTCAATCAGATTTCAGCATTGATGTGTTTTCATACACATATAATTTCATCCAACGCAGAACCTCGAATGCAGGCACTGACCGCACACACACTATTGGAATTGCTGGTTCTTCTTTCAGCCAATTAGATAGTAGATTTACCTTCAAAAGGCATTGAGTGAGTTTCTCTGTCCATTGGTTCAGCTACATTTTGCTTCTGATTGGTTCAGCTGTTTGAAAAATCACTTTTAAGGTGCACTTCAAGAAATAAAGACTATGAGGTTAGATTAACCAACGCTACTTTACTGAGTGGCTTGTTTCAATCTGGTATGTATATATATTTTTACCGTATTGGCCCGAATATAAGACGACCCTGATTATAAAACGAGCCCCTCTTTTTCAAGTTTGAAAAAATATTTTTTGACTCAAGTTTGAAAAAAGACTTTTTGAACACCAAATTTAATATTTACACGGAAAATAATTACAGTACATCTGAAATGAATTATAACAATATATTCGAGAGAAAAAGCATGTTATTTTGCCACATTCAAATCATGCAAAAACTGTCTATCACATCTTAATATCTGAACATTTAAATATGTAAACTAAAGTGCAATCACATTTGTAAATGAATGGCTTCTGGTTTTTGAAATGTAAATAAACCAATCTACTGTGATAAAACAATAAAATTGCAATAACTGAATTAACCATCAAAGTGAAGTCCAACTGTAACTGTAGTCTTGAAACAAATCTGAATAAGGAAAAACATTGCAATAAAATAATGCAAACTGCTACCGCTATTGTTGGGGAGCCTGAGGACTGTAGGGGGTTGGCTCGGATGGTTATGCTCTTTTCGCCCCCGGGTGTTGGTCAAAACACAGGAGGGAAGACATGGTTCAGTTTTGATTGCTTTCCTGAATTATTTGCAAAAAAGTAACAGGCACTGTGGCTCATAGCGGCATACAGGTAAACTGGCAAAAGGGTATTGTGTGAAGGGTGTGAAGGGTGTGTATGATTTGTGGGGTGTGTGTGTGTGTGGTTCTGCAACAGACAGAAATACAGCACGTCAACGCTCAACTTCTGACGTCACACAACACTCGTAGACGGCACACATTACATAACTAACTGCGCGTAACGGTTCCGCTATACTAAATAACCATACATAAAATACTCTCTGCAACACACCAAACATAAGTCATCGAGACAACAAAATACATTTGCCGTTAGTCGCCGTGCCGCTGCGTAACGGCTACTTGTACGATGCGAGGCAAACTTAAAGGAGCGCGCCGGAGCTGTCAATCAAACGGCGCACACACGAAGCAAACCGCGACCGGACAAACGGCACAACAGTGGACAGTAGTAACAATGAAATGTATATACTCACTTTGTGTCAAAGACGCACACGATCACAGCAACATACTCAGCACAAGCTCCAACAATCGCGATAAGCTGAGGTAACTCACGCGAGACGTAAGGCGTAACTTCGCTTTAAAGGTATCTGTCGCCATCTAGTGTTGTGAATAGTTATATCGTCTACCCCACTTTTTTAGTCTTATTTCATTGCAAAAAAACATCGTCTTATATTCGGGCCAATACGGTACTTTGGGAGTAGTGATGTAAGAATGGAAGTTAGCATACATGGACAGGTGGAAGCTTCAATTTGCATTAGCAACTATGGTGAGTATGTTGTGATTTATTTATTAAGTTTAAGTTTATTAAGTTTATATATTAATCAAATGTGTTTAATACTATATTGTACTGTAGGGGTTTGCGAAATAGACTTGTAGAGTGAGTGGAGTGCTGAAAATCTTAATGTCATGCAAAAATTTGTGTAGCTTTGGGGGTATACAGTGATCCCTCGTTTTTCGTGGGAGATGCGTTCCCGAACCACCCGCGAAAAACAAAAATCCGCTAAGTAGAAACAATATTTATAGTATTTAGAAATTTGAACACCATTGTATTGAAATTTCCAACATGTGGTGCTTCTCATTGGCCGCTAGACGGCATGGATGCATTGCAAATCAATTAGAAGATTTGCCAAGTAATACAACGTGTCCACTTTCAGAACTACCGCTTTACACTAATCTGGGGGAAATCATGCTTAGTGAAACCAAAGTGAGTCACGGTTGCGCATGAATCTCCTGTTGCATTGTAGTCCAGTACACAATTTAAGCTTTTTAAACCCTCCCCAATACTTTCACGCAACATAAACCTTTCCCATTCGCTTAATAACCATTCCCACACTGTTCTGTGAACGTATTGTACTTTTACAGTAAATAAAAGAACAAACGCGTGGTATTGTCACGGGTCCCGACTCCTTCTGCACCAGTTGGTGCTTCTTCCCTCGCGCATGGCCCGCTGCTGCCTCTTGCGCTTGGACTCAGTCATGTCCACAGTGACGCACATTGCTCAGAGGCACAGCCCGCGCCATCAGGGCTCATTGCTGCTGTCTCAACTTCTGGACGGCAGTGCTTTTTTCCTACATGCACGGCAGCCAGACGCGCACCCTGCGCTTATCAATGAAGCACATTGCTCAGAGGCACGACCCGCGCTATGAGCACTCATTGCTGTTGTCCCGAATTTTTCTGCACAGCAGTGCATTTTTCCTTTGTGCGCAGCTGTGTCACGTTTCCGCTCTTGCCCTGCTGGCCGGCTGATGTGCCATCCGCGCCAGACCTCGGGGCATGCGTCGCCAATATGGAACTGTGTGTGCTAAGCGGCACTGATCGCCACCACCTGTCCTGTGTTATCCGTTGAATAGGGCGTGTATATAGACGCCGTTCACTGGTCAGTCCTCACCGTTTCGTCTGTTTTGACACACGCAGGCCTGCCACGTGGTACCCGTTTGCCTGATTCGCTGTGTAGCGTTACGCCTGGCTGGTTGTCTGCCTTGACACACGCACGCCTACATCTGATTTCCGTTTGCCTGATCCGCTGTGTACCGTGATGCAACTACGACGCAGGACGCGAGCTCGCTGACCGGTTCGTCAGTTGCCTCGGGCACCTGCTCTGCTGGTATTCCAGCCTCCCTATTCCTCTTTTCATCTTTTTGCATCCCCTAAATCAGGGGTCTCAAACTCCAGTCCTCGGGGGCCGCATTCCTACATGTTTTCCAAGTTTCCCTCATTAAACACACCTGATTGAATTATCAGGCTCCTGCAGAACGTGAGGATGAACTGATCATTTGAATCAGGTGTGTTTAACGAGGGAAACTTCGACCCCTGCCCTAAATAAACAGTCCATGTTGCACATGGTTGTCCTGCCTTGTTCATGACAGGCTGGCTGCTGCGCTTCCCGCGCTTGTCCATAGTGACACACATTGCTCAGAGGCAAGCCCCGCACTATCAGCATGTATTTAAACGCCGTTCTCCCATCACTTATAAACCCGCGAAGTAGCGCATTCGTGAAAGGTGAAGCGCGAAGTGGGGAGGGATACTTGTACTTGTTTTAGTCAAATTTCCAAAGTGCCGCGTTAGACTTTGGAGGCCCTACTGTGGTGATAAATGTACTTACCGTAATTTTCGGACTATAAGTCGCGGTTTTTTTCATAGTTTGGGTGGGGGGGCGACTTATATATGTTTTTTTTCACAAATTTTTACTTGATCATTAACACATCACTTATAGTTGACCACTTCACATGTTATTTTTAGTATAGTTGATCACTTCACATGCTTTGATATCTTTATCTTGAACATATTCAAAACATGAAAAATAGAGAGAAAAAATCAAATAAAGTAATTAACACTTTAAAGCGCCATATCCTCTGGACATGTCCTCTGTCACCAGGATGACATAAAGGACGAGAAATTTGATCGATGGATTTAATGATTTGGAGTGACACAAATGGTTTGATAATATTGTTGTTTATGTGATAGTTATTTAAAATATAGTTTATATATCGTTGTATGGGCCTGTGGAATAATTTGAACTGCGGCGCGGCACACGGCATTGTTGACAAAGGACGATCGATGGATTTAATGAATTGGAGTGACACAGATGGTTTTATAAACGTGTTATTTATGTGATAGTTTTTTTTAAATAACTGAATGTTACGTCAAGCCCGTTCTCAGCTCCTCGAGTCGTTTGTGTTTGTCACGTTAGCATACCGTATCGTTTAGCCTGTTGTTGCTCGTTCATGTCTGCTCTTGGTGTTGGATTTTGTCGAATAAATTGCCCCCCAAAATGCGACTTATACTCCGGAGCGACTTATATATGTTTTTTTTCACATTTTTGGGCATTTTATGGCTGGTGCGACTTATAATCCGGAGCGATTTATAGTCCGAAAATTACGGTAAATAGGTCAAGTGTATTGTACAACGAGAGCTGTGTGCAGTAGAACATGGAAGGGGTCAAGACATCATAAAGCCAATTGCTTCTGCTTTTACTGTCTGTCCGCTTCGTTATTTGGCCTTTATCCAGTGAATTTGTGTTGCAATGTAGCTGTCCAAACTGTTGGCAGTAAAACATTGATTCTGTCCTAAGGGAAAAATTAATGATTTCAGTGGGCACAGATGGGCTTGTAATTTATGTGCCCATTCAATAAGGGCAAGTAGAATGGGAGCAGTCACAAGAAAATCGAGGATCTGCTTTTTCCAAGGCACTGGCTTGATCTAGTTGAGGCACTGTTACTTGCTGGACCAGAACCAATCAGATGCATTGCTTTCACACCCTCTCTTTTGTTCACCCAAAATCCTGGTCTGGGTTCACTTCCTCTACCCTTTTCACAGCGATTAAAAATCAAAGACCATAAGGCTGACTACACCCATCAGATGCTTTTAATGCTGCCTTGGTGACTGTTCGAGAAAAGTGCATGGCTGGCTGAGTGGGATGAGCTGTGACAGCACAAGGTTGCACAATTTGATCTGTGAATTAGGGGCGTGAGCATTCTACAAAATTAAACAGCTCAGTTTCATACAGGCTGTCAGCCACCGTTAGCATGATCTTACTCCTAACGCACTCAAGCACATGCACACGCACAAACACGTTTACTGTGTTACACATACACATACACTTGGGATTGTCCGATGTGATAGAAATTCATTCCACTCAAAAATTAATCAGCAGAAAAAGATTAACCTTTAATAGAAAGATATGAGGGACAGTGTGGCGGCATAAAAGCCGACCTGACTTACGCAAACAACAAATACAGTATGTGTACGCTTTGAATTGAGAGTCAAGTGTGCTCTGATATACATGACATGACCAACATTAAGAAACACAGGCACACTGTTTAAAATTATGCAATTCTGTCATTAGTCTTTAGGATGACATTGTGTGAGAAATGTGGAAATGTGTTTTTATCACCAGTACTGTGTTTATAGTTAACAAGTTTTTTTTTTTAGTTCTGTCAATGAATTGCAATTAGTATTAATTTAGCGTATTGTGCAAAGTTCTTGGACTACTACTCTGCTCCTAAAAGGTCATTTCCACAGCAGGCATTTTGACAACTGTCAATAATATTGTCAGCCTGAGGCTGCACAGGGTACCACAGCTGTGGAAGACGTCCTGCGTGGTACCGGTGCCCAAGTCATCTCGCCCCAGTGACTTCAACCACTACCGGCCGGTGGCCCTGACATCCCACCTGGCGAAGACCCTGGAGAGGCTGGTCCTCCACCACCTGCGCCCCCTGGTGAGCTCCTCCGCCGACCCCCTGCAGTTCGCCTACCGGCCGAGCATCGGGGTTGAGGACGCCGTCATCTTCCTCATGCAGAGGTCTCTGGCCCACCTGGAGCGGGCTGGAAGCACTGTGAGGATCATGTTTTATGATTTCTCCAGTGCCTTCAACACCATCCAGCCAGAACTGCTGGGGAACAAACTGCACCATGCTGGAGCCTGCCAGCAGCTGACATCATGGGTCCTGGACTTCCTCACAAACAGGCCACAGTTTGTGAGGACAGGAGGCCGTGTGTCTGACACGGTGGTCTGCAACACAGGAGCTCCACAGGGGACCGTCCTGGCCCCCCTTCTCTTCACCATCTACACAGCTGACTTCACCCACCACACATCAACCTGCCACCTCCAGAGGTTCTCGGACGACTCCGCCATCGGCGGTCTCATTAACGACTGAGACGAGACGGAGTACCGAGGACTGAATCACAGATTCGTGGACTGGTGCCAGCGGAACCGCCTCCAGATTAACTCCGGAAAAACAAAGGAGCTGGTGGTGGACTTCCGCCGGCGCAAAGTCCCCCCCTCGCCGGTGAACATCCAGGGAACGGACGTAGAGATTGTGGACTCTTACAAGTACCTGTTGTTTTCTTCTTTTGCACAATTTTTTTATCTAATACTTTTTTTTATCTCCACTGTATATTGTGTATTGTGTATATACTGCCCATATATTTTTTTTATTTATATATATCTCTTACTTTTTTTAAATCTTTTATCCCCTTCCCCGCATGCGTGTGTGTGTATATGTTAAGTGTACTGCTGCTTACACAGGAGTTTCCCCATTGAGGGAATAATAAAGGATTATCTTATGTTATTTTATCTTATTGCAGTCGCATTTTGAGCATTATTGTCTCAGAATTTGTTTTCATGTATTGGACCGGGTTTAGGCTGCATGTCCAAGTTCTGATTTAATGCCTGCATCAAATTTATTTGACTGTCTCTGAGTATTGAATAGTTCAGGATTTACTGAATATTTCAGGTGACATATATCTGATATGGCTGTTTTAACATTCATTAAACCACAAGCTTGTGCAGTTTATATACTATGACAACAATACCATATTATACAGTAAACAATGTAATGTATAAATAGCAAACCAATCCCCATTTAGTTGGCCTGCACTGATTCTTAACCAGTGGTTTCTGTGCACAGTAGCTCATGATGTATCCCAGGTGGAAAATATGGAGGCGTACAAGCTTCCGGCTTGCGTTTATTCCAAGCGACTAAGACGCCCCCTGGAGGTAAAATAACTTCTCTTTAAAATTGTGTTCACATGGGCTTTGTGTAATAGACTTATTCTATTGCTGGAAGCTGGTTGCTATTCAAAGTAGAAATGTCGTCCTCTGTCCATTTGGGGATGTGTCTGGTCTGGCCCTACTGTTATTTGCTCGGAACGTTTGAGGAAGCTAGAGAGGCAACGCTTTGTTGGGGCTGTCTTACTTTGTTGGGGCTCCTCCCACACTTCTACTTGTTACAATAGTTTCATACTGACTACTGACCACTGTAACACCCTGATGTCCTTTTTTGACAATAAAATAGCCACCATCCACCAGCAACTGACCCCTTACTCATGTAGCTATCCATCTCCTTTCTTCCCCCATCCCCCCCCCCCCCCCCCTCTTTCCTGCTTCAAATTTCCCTCTGCTTCTGACCTATTTAAACTCATCCGGAATTCAAAAGTGATTAACGGCGACACAAGGCTTCATCTTGTGGTGCAATGGGGAACTGAACAGGAAGTGGAGCATGTACATGTACTGTATACTTGACCCACTTGCTTTCTTCCTTGGTCATAGCTTCTCTCCCCTCTCTGCTGCCCCTGATTACTGCCATCATCCATTCTTCACTCACCTCTGGCTCTGTCCCTTTATCTTTCAAATCTGCTGCTGTTACACCAACTCTTAAGAAACCCGGCTCAGACCTCAACATCCTCAGTAACTTTCGCCCCATCTCCAACCTGCCATTTCTCTCCAAAATTCTCGAAAAAATTGTTGCATCACATATCCACACTCACCTCACTAGTAATAATTTATATGAACAGTTCCAATCCGGTTTCTGCCCCCGTCACAGTACAGAAACAGCCCTCATTAAAATCACAAATGATCTCCTTATTGCAGCCGACTCTGGTCTATTATCCATTCTCATTCTCCTTGATTTAAGCGCAGCTTTTGACAACATTTCTCACTCCATTCTCCTTGACCGACTAGCCCAGGGGTGGGCAAACTACGGCCCGCGGGCCACATCCGGCCCACGGGACCGTTTAATCCGGCCCGCCAACCCTGAATTAATTGTATTATTAAACTTTTTTTTTGGTCATTTTGCCTGCAATGACTGCGTTTCCCCAGTAGATGGGGAACCGCTCGCCTGCGCATTTACTACCGGAAGCCGTGTCAGAAAGCTCGGTGCACACTCACAAGTGCGTGTACGTACGTACTCAGTAGTACGGACATGGCGCACTCGCGCTCTATTTGTATCAGTCCCGAATTTAGAGCGTGGGCTGTGACGACAGCATTCTTGTAATTCGCTCGCTGAGCTTTCAGATACAGTTTTACGCTAAAGCCCCCCACAAACCTTCCCCTGGAATCCTTCCATTAAAATGAGTGGCCCGAAGAAAAGAAGTGAGTGCCGAATGTTAAAAGAGTGTCCAATTTGGCTCGACGTACGCGACGTGACGTTCAGCCACATCAACCCGTCACAGATCGAGGTAAACGGATCTCTCCTAAGAATTGCCACAACAAATTTTACTCCAGACTATGATGCACTAGCAAAAAAGAGAGACCAACAACACTGTTCCCACTGAAAATGAAGGGGAGGCTCTCAAGTTTGTTGTAAAAAAATGCATTTTGAATATGATTTGTACACATAGCAGGTATTGAAACTAGCGACCATTCTCATTTTGAAACAATGCAGGATGCTCAAGGACATTGATGCACCACCTGCTTGCGACTAATCTTAACCTGTAAAGTTCTTAAGGCTTACTTTAAGGAAGTGTTTCCCGTTTCCTCACCTCTGTTACCAGGTGTTTGTGAGTTAAAACTCTGCTCTGATGTTCAGATACCCCTCACCGTGTTGCCGTTTTGATTACTTTATTTGGATGTATGCTTTCACCGATTCTTCAAGACGATATATTTGGTCAGAATGTTTGCTGTTTGATGTGATCTCATAAGATAAACATCTTTCATTAATCTGACCTGCAGGCACTGAAGTGATGGAGACTGTTATTCATAATAACAGTGTCGTATTTTATGAGAATCACTGATAGCAGTTTTTTAGTGAATTATTTTTATTTTTTTTAATGCTGTTAATAAATGCATTTGTTTTAAAAAAAACTTGTTTGGAATATCCATGCTTTACTACCTACTAAAGGCCAAAATCTTTTATGCAATGACCTTTACAGGTCGCTTATATTACTTCACACAAACACTACATCCATCTGCTCCTGGTTCGGCCCTCCGGTACAAATTTAGAACCCAGTTCGGCCCGCGAGTCAAAAAGTTTGCCCACCCCTGGACTAGCCTCTATTGGACTGTCAGACACACCCCTGCACTGGTTCCACTCATATCTCTCCGGCTGCTCTCAATTTATCCAGTTAAAATCATTCACATCTCATCCCTCCCCCCTGTCCTCTGGTGTTCCCTAGGGTTCTGTCCTTGGTCCAATCTTATTTATCATTTACCTCCTCCCACTTGGTTTGATTTTCCGAAAACATAATATCAACTTTCACTGCTACGCGGACGACACCCGGCTCTATGTCTCCTCCAAACGCCCTTCCACTCTCCCACCCTCCTCCCTCTGTGCGTGCCTTCAAGAAATTAAATCCTGGTTCACCTCAAACTTCCTTAAACTCAACTGTGACAAAACTGAGGTAGTCCTCATTGGTTCCAAATCGTCCCTCAACAAACAGCCCAGTTTTATGTTCACCATTGACAACTCCTCGGTTTCCCTTCCCCTCAGGCTAAGAGCCTGGGTGTCGTCCTCGACAGCCCCTTATCATTTAGCACCCACATCAACAACATCATCCGTTCCTACTATTTCCACATCTGTAACATCAACCGCCTCCGTCCATCACTCACTCCGAACAGCACTGCTATCCTGGTCCACTCTCTCGTTACATCTCGTCTGGATTATTGCAACTCCATCCTTGTCGGCCTCCCCCACAAACTCCTCCATAAACTGCAACTGGTTCAAAATGCTGCTGCTCACATCATCACCAGAACCCCTGTCCATCATCACATCACTCCTGTTCTGCACCAACTTCACTGGCTTCCTATAAAACAGCGCATTAACTATAAAATTCCCCTCCACATATTCAAGGCCATCCATAACCTTGCCCCTCCATACCTGTCAGACCTCCTCCACATTAACATTCCCACCCGGTCTCTAAGGTCTGCCTCCACTATCACCCTCACTGTCCCCCAATTCCGTCTGTCAACTATGGGGGCTAGAGCCTTCAGTTGCTCTGCCCCTCGCCTCTGGAACTCTCTCCCCCCTGACATTAGAAACATTGACTCCATTCTTCAGTTCACCTCAAAACCCACCTGTTTAGGCAGGCATATACGTATTTGAACCCATCATTCTGCTGCAGATGTTTCCTTGCTTTTATACTGTTTTTATATTTAATTGTGTATGCTATTTTATCTCTGTACGGCGGCGACCTTGAGTGCCTTGAAAGGCGCCTTACAAATAAGATGTATTATTATTATTTTTTTTTATTGTTTGGTTATGTTTATATCAGAATTGTGTTATACTGTACTAATTAAGTTGAATGGAGCATGGATTTGGATGATCAATATAAATCTGAATATGGTGCATCCATGATAATGAGTTACTGATCATTTCCATGTTTCCATATTCATCCCCACCCCTTTTTTAATTAAGGGATTCATTTTAACTCGATTCACTTTTACTCTATTCGTTTTACTTTTGTACCGTGAAAAGATCCTATATAAAAAAGATAAATCCACTTTTCCTAACCCCAACTCCCACCCTAACCTGACCCTACTAGGTGACCCTGGTCTTTGCCCCAACCCCAACCCTACTTCCTGACCCCAATCCTAATACTGTTCCGACCCTAGCCCAACCTTAACCCCACATTATTCATGTAATATATCTTGCATAGTCTATTCATTACTACTAATTAATAATCATTTTATTTATTATATCTATTTGTACCAATTAATTACGTGGTTTGATTCAATTTCATTTTGTATGACTTTTTTATTTTTATTTTACGTGGTTATTTTGTATATATTGATTTTTTTGGTTATTTTCTCATTAATATTTATTTATTTATTTATTTACTTTTCTCTCGGTGGACACATCTGTTACTATATTACTGTATACCCTAGTTGGGACCCACAATGCAACAGTGACATTATCTTGCACGTTTAATTTTTTTTCAACTTTACATGGTAGAAATTATTAAAGATTAAAGTCCCAATGATCGTCACACACACACCTGGGTGTGGTGAAATTTGTCCTCTGCATTTAACCCATCCCCGTGTGATTTTAATCCATCCCCTGGGGGAGAGGGGAGCAGTGAGCAGCAGCGGTGCCGCGCTCGGGAATCAGTTGGTGATCTAACCCCCCAATTCCAACCCTTAATGCTGAGTGCCAAGCAGGGAGGCAATGGGTCCCATTTTTATAGTCTTTGGTATGACCCGGCCGGGGTTTGAACCCACAACCTTCCAGTCTCAGGGCGGACACTCTACCACTAGGCCACTGAGCGTTATCACGTTATATATCATCACGATTGGTAGACCGCCGCCTACCAGCCCATACTATTTTTTTTTTTTTTTTAATTATTTTCTAATATTTTTAGTAGACACCTCAACTTCCTACCGCTCATCATGACCTTCCTGAGGGTGAGTGTAGTCTGTTAATCCAAATACAATCAAACCTCGGTTTTCGAACGTCCCGGTTCTCGAACAAATCGGAATTTGAACGAAAAATTAGAGATTTCTTTGCATCGGTTGTCGAACAAAATTTGGAGATCGAACCTCACGAGATGAGCCGAAAGGACCCGAGAAAACCCGACCGCGCGGCCCGGATACCGACTGACTCCTTTCGTGATTGTATTTTCGTTAATTTGAGGATTGTATTAACCCCTAATCGTGCCTACAAAGAAAGCAAGTGGGAGCAGTAAAGCCATCCTAAAACACAAAGACGTTCTTAAAGCAATGCGACAGTGAGCGACAGTGAGCGCCCGGCGCGCTGCTGTTGCGCGATCGGACCAAATTAAGCTCCCTGCGCACTGAGGTCCACTTAAATTTTGGAACGTACATCAGAAGTTTAAAAATATTTTCTAAATTTCAGCGACGGCTCTGTCACAATAATGCGACCAGCGCGGTGCAGTTGCGCGGTCGGCGGCGCGCTACGGTTGCGCGTTCGGCGGTGCGTTGCAGTTGCGCGATCGGACGAAAATGCGCAAATGAAAAACAACTTAAAAAAGGCGGTTTTTTTTAGTCTTGAAACGGATTAATTTCTTTTCATTATTTGTAATGGGAAAAATAGATTCGGAATTCGACCGTTTCACTTCTTGAACCACCTTCTGGAACGGATTGTGGTCGAAAACCGAGGTTTGACTGTAGAGGTCATTCAAGGTCACTGTACAAGTAAATTGTCGTCACAGTTTTTCTTAGCTTAGTGACATTTCAAAGTCAAAGTCCAAAGTTGCTGGGGTCGTGCAGTGTTTGGGTTACAGAAAATTGCTGTTGGGAGTAATATGGGAGTTTATTGGGGCTCTCCGGAGGTATGTGCTAGCACGGCGTTTCGGACCTTCTCCCACTGGGATGCTTGGGGCAGTCACGCGTCTGGAGTGGCCAGTCCCTGGTTTCCTTGGGGGATGCTCTCTTTGGCCGGGGGTGGCAGAATGCCGGGGGAGGCTGGAGAGGCAACGCTTTGTTGGGGCTGGCTGCAGTGTCCTGTTTCTTGGAGGAGTGGGGAAGGCTCCTGGAGGGGTGAGGAAGGCAGCACTTGGTCGCGGCTGGTCCCTGCGCTATCCGTTTGAAGGAATCTCTGGCCTGGACTTTTTTGCTTCTGGATCGGACCATTTGGAGGAACTTGAGACGCAATGCTTGATCGGGGCTGGCTCTAGTGTCCTCCATCCCATGTAGGATGGGTGGGGAAAGCAGCGCCCGGTCGCAGCTGGCCCCCGCTTTGTCCTGTTTGGGAATGCTTCTGGTCTGGGGATCGTGGATGTAGTGTTAGTTTTCTTAAGCTGTACGCCATAATCAGCAGTATTAAAATAATAAAAGGCTTGCAATATTTCAGTTGCTTTGTTATAATCCAGAATGTATGACATTTTTGATTTTTTAATGCATTACAGAAAATAAAGAACTTTATCACAATATGTAAATTTTCTGAGACAGTCCTGTATATATACTATATATATATATATGAGAGAGAGAGAGAGTTATATATTTATATTTCCCAAGTGCCTCACTTCAAGATTATTATTCACATCTGAAAACACAAAGCATGAAGAATTGAAGCAAACTTAATAGCCACATGTAACATGCTACATTCTGCTTCAAATCAAACCATCTAGTGTAGTGCTGCCATTCATAACCCTACCCAAGCGCTGCCAAGTGTTGCCAACTTGGCAACTCACCCTTTTTAGCTTCTTTTGAGAGCTAGTCTTCCCACAAAAAAAAGCAGAGATTCTCACAACAGAGCATCTGGTAAACCCTCTATCCCGCTGAGGGTAGAACAATTTCGAGTGTTTCCCAGGCAGCGAATATTGCATCAGGGTTCGTTCAAGGTTGAAAATGTTCATTTGTAGGGGTGTACGAATGTCCTGGGAGCATAAATGTAGGGCACTCAAACTAGCCACAATGCAGTGACCATCAGTGTTTACGGAAACTGACCACAATGCATTGCGAGCAGGAAAACAACCTGGCTCAAGAGGGAATATCAAAGTTGTGAGGTTTCATGGCAGAGTTGAGGACCCAAATGCAAGAAAGCAGTGCAGGATGAGTAATTTAATTTAAAAAAAAACTGAAACAAGGTACTGAGATAAATCAACACAAGCTTAACAGGCATCAAAAACAAGAGGAAAACAAAGTATAAAAATAAACACAGGCATGAACAGACTTGACGAGTCAACAAGACGTGTCGTCGACACTACATTGCACACTGCACTCGACAAAGGACAGCTGACAATGAACTAACAGACTGAACAGAAAGGAGGGAACTAAATATAAACAAATTGAAGAGATAACAAAAACATTTGGACTTGACACAAGTGGCTGAGGGAGCTGATTGGAAGACACAAGGAGGTGGGGCTAACGAGGATAAGTGGGAACAATTACTTGATAAGACAGACATTGAAGATGAGGAACAGTCAAAATCCAAATAAACAAAGATCATGACAAAAGTGGTGTTTTAAATACATATTTTAATTGAAATTTTTAATTGAAAGGAAAAAATGTGAATTTCTGAACACGCCCCTCAGATAAAGAATGAACAACGTGCACTTTAAATGACAGTGAGAGGCAAGTGAGGGAGGAGCGAGTTTGGCTTTGGCTAATTGTCATTACAACGTTCAACTGCTCCCTAGTGATGTGTGGTAAATTCTTTCTCAAGAGCGACTGTGTGTGTGATATTTGTTGGCCCTCTCCCTCTGGGAGCCCCTGCTGGCTCTGTGGCTACAAGCAATTGCCCGGTTTGCCAAATGGGATGCTACACGCCTCTGGACACAATGCACAGCAGTCAGTCATTTTTTATACAACTTCAGGATAACTTTAAAAATGGCAGCTAGCATGATTTTTTTTTCAATTCATATCACCCATATTTAAAACATTTATAAGGTCAAATCCTCTCTTGACTGTTTTACCACAGACCTACTTAATTTATCATCAAACACAGTTACAGATAGAATAAAACAAAAATCTCAATCATTAATGTTCTACATTTACACAACAAAAACACTTCTTTGAGATTGTAACCGTCATTTTTTGAGGAACGACTGTCTGAACACAGCATGTAAGCGACTAACTGAAATCCAAGCATGATTCCCATTTACACATTACTAAAATGTGTTACATTATTGGAGGTCTGGCAAATAAATCAAACAAGATACAGAACAAAGCTACAACAGTCCTTGGGGAGCATATTTCCACAGCCGATGGTAGTGGATAAAAAGCTCAACGATGCCGTTTCAGTCGAGCCTTATAAAACAACAGCTCCTGTTTATTACAAAGGGTGTGCAAAGCTCAATGATGCTGTTTCAGTAGAGCCTTTTAAAAGAACAGCTCCTGTTTATTACAAAGGGTGTGCAAATCTCTTGTGCTGTTTGTGTGCTTTCTGGGTCATTCTTTCTTGTATATCAAAGCAGGTTGGTGAAAGATATAAAAAAAGCAGTAACTTGTCGCTTTTGCCCTCATCGTTTCAGTTCTGCTGTCATCCAGAGGTGCAATGTGTCCTATCTCGCTAACGCCTCAGATGTGTGCCATCGGTTGCTGGAGGTAGCAGCATTGAGGCTCCCATGTTGGTAGGATGATCACAGGAGGATAACAAGTAAAATAGTTGTCTGTTGCTGTCACGGAAACAAGCTTTGTGGCTCTGCTCATGCTTTTCCCGTTTTTCAGGAGATATTTTCTTTTTTTCTGCCTCTTTGCAAGTCACTAGAAAGTTTGTGCTCAGGATTGATAGGTTTTTACAGTGTCAACAGCAAAACCACCACTGATCCAGAAACAATGACTTTTGTATGTCACGGAGATGTCCTACCCTTCCTTCCTTGCTGGGTCCCTCCCACATTCCAAAAACATCTTACTTTGCACAAGTTTTTGAAGTTTGAAGTGTACATTGTTAGAATAGGCCTCTTTGGCATATGTGATTAGCTAAGTACCTTAAGCTATGCCATTATCTTGCTGCGACCCTTCTCTTGCTTTCACTGGCCTTCTCTTCTCGATGACACTCTTTGCACAAACATATTACAGTAATCCCTCGCTACTTCGCGGTTCACCTATCACAGCCTCGGTGTATTGCGGGTTTTTCTGAAAACAAATATTGCACATATATTTGGTGCATCGCGGCTTTTTGCGGGGTCACTTGGAGCGCGGGGCTTTGTCTGCCCATATGTATTTACAGCACACTATTGGCTGGTAGGAGACCAATGGGAACATGTTGATCTGGATCCTTGCCAATGATTGGCTAGAGCTGTAAGAGCAACTTTAACCAGGCTTTATCTCAATCTCCTGTTACGTATCCACTCCTCCACTTTGTTTGTGTCAGCAGAATCAGCAGCATCTCTGATTTGTACTTCGTTTTGTTGTCACAAATGAGGCACGACATCCAAATGCAACATGGGCTCTTTATTTGGGGAAGGTTAAGGTAAACAAGGAGATCTGGAATGCAGGTAAGCTGACGAGCCGGTCAGCGAGCTCAAGTCGTGTGCCATCGAACCGGAAGGGCATAGCAAGCTTCTTAAAGCTATTTAAAAAGTATTTAAAGTCATAGGGCTGTGGACTCGGTCGGATTTTTGCACCGAGTCCGAGTCCGGCCTCTTGACCACGAGTCAGAGTCCGAGTCCGGCTGTCCATTTATTCCTGTTAATTCATGTGACTGCTTAGTCTTTATTCAAGGCTAATTTAGATCAAAATCTAAATAATTACAACAGTTTTGTGATGGCTTTGTCTTTATTAAACATATAAACGAATACAATAAACAGATACTTTCAAGTTTTAATCATTAATTACACCATTATAGCTCAGACATATATCTAAACACAAATAATTAGTGACGACCCCACAACTATCGAAACACATCAATGATATAAGCTGGGTGACATAATCGTCCTTGACATTGGTACATAATGTAAACATTAGCCTAAGTGCAACTCAACGTGGCCGCATTGATCGTAACTTACGCTCCGTTGGCTCCGTTGGTGTGTTGTCTAGAGCAGTGGTCCAAAGTCAAAGTCTGCTTTATTGTCAAACTCTTCACATGCCAAGACACACAAAGAAATCGAAATTACGTTTCCATATATACGATATACATACAAGTAAACAACACAAAATAAAAACAAGAAGGCACAAACAATGAATAATAAGAGTGATGAATAAATAATAAATACCGTAATTTTCGGACTATAAGTCGCGTTTTTTTTCATAGTTTGGGTGGGGGGGCGACTTATAATAAGGAGCGACTGATGTGTTTTTTTTCAAAAGTTTTCAAAAAAACAAAAAAAAAAGTGAAACCGCGATAAACGAACCGCAATGTAGCAAGGGATTACTGTAATTTGAATTTCAAGTGACGTCAGCAGCGCGACGTCGCGTCAGCGGCGTGGCGCGGCGGTTGTTTACATGAAGGACAAAGATTGACTCGACGGAGCTCTCTTTCACTTCCGTGGATTGAAGTCGGGGGCCGCGCTCGGCCGGGTGGCTGTCCAGGGACGGTGGATGGGGCTCGGACAATGCTTTTACGCACGCCCGGTCCTACTCTACCGAGCTGTCTTTCACCTCCGTGGATGGAAGTCGAGGGCCGGCGCTCGGCCGGGTGGCTGTCCGGGGACGGTGGATGGGGCTCGGTCATGGCTTTTACGCACGCCCGGTCCTATGCTATGGAGCTCTCTTCCACTTCCGTGGCTGGAAGTCCACGCCGCCACACGCCTGGAAGTTTGTTTTCTTAAATAAAGAGCCGTTTACCAAACCCACGTCTTTCCTTGAACTTTGTTAACGCTACAACATAGTTATATAGTAGATCTGTGGAATAACGACGAGGCTGACGTCAGGGCGCACGCGCGGCGTTGTTGACCAAGGACGGGGAATTTAAAGTTAAAGTTAAAGTCCCAATGATCATCACACACACATCTGGGTGTGGTGAAATTTGTCTTCTGCATTTAACCCATCCCCGTGTGATTTTAATCCATCCCCTGGGGGAGAGGGGAGCAGTGAGCAGCAGCGGTGCCGCGCTCGGGAATCAGTTGGTGATCTAACCCCCCAATTCCAACCCTTAATGCTGAGTGCCAAGCAGGGAGGCAATGGGTCCCATTTTTATAGTCTTTGGTATGACCCGGCCGGGGTTTGAACCCACAACCTTCCAGTCTCAGGGCGGACACTCTACCACTAGGCCACTGAGCTGAGCTTGATCGATGGATTTAATGATTTAGAGTGCACAGATGGTTTGATAACATTATTGCTTATATAATAGTTATTTGATATATAATTTATATATCGTTATATGGGCCTGTGGAATATTTTGAAGTGCAAGAGCCGTCAGCGGCGCGCACGCATTGTTGACAAAGGACGATTGATGGATTTAATGAATTGGAGTGACACAGATGGTTTTATTAACGTGTTATTTATGTAATAGTTTTTTGAATAACTCTGAATTTTACGTCAGGGCCGTTCTCAGCTCTTAGTTTGTGTTTATGTCACGTTAGCATACCTATCGTTAAGCCTGTTGTTGCTCGTTCATGACTGTTCTTGTTGTTGGATTTTGTCGAATAAATTGCCCCCCAAAATGCGACTTATACTCCGGCGCGACTTATATATGTTTTTTTTCACATTTTTGGGCATTTTATGGCTGAGACGACTTATACTCCGGAGCGACTTATAGTCCGAAAATTACGGTAAACAAATAACACAATAAATAAGAGGAGCAAAACGGAGCAAGTGTGCACACAGCAGAGAGTCAGAATATAGCGCAAAAGTACAGGACGCTACGCAGAAGGGGGGAGAGAGTTCAGGATCCTAACAGCCTGGAGTATGAAGCTGTTGGTGAAGCTGTTGGTGAGTCTGGTGGTGCGGGAGCGCAGGCTCCTGTACCTCCTCCCAGAGGGCAGAAGTTCGAACAAAGAGTGAGCGGGGTGACTCACATCACTCACAATGTGAGGCCCAACCTTTTTTGCGCCACGGACAGATTACGTGTCAGAAATATTTTTGTGGACCGGCCTTTATATATATATATAAATAATACATTCATAGAAATAATACATTCATAATAAAATATATAAATACGATGAAATAAAATGATACGACTGACATAAAAACAAATATAAACCACACGAAAATAAAACTCATCTTTACGTTGAATTAGTGGGAGCACTGAGATTGTTTCTCAGAAACGAGCCGGTCCCATCTAGGCTTAATCGGAGACGATGTCGTTCTTGTTCACGTTTTTTTCTTTCAAAAAATTCCAAAGGTTTGTCTTTTAATGCAGGATGCTTGGTTTCCATGTGCCGAAGCAGTTTTGAAGACTTCATTGCCTCGTTAGCTAGCCCGTCGCCACATATTATGCAGAGTGGGCTTGGCGGGTCAGAGTCACCTGTGGCGATAAATCCATATTTTAAGTAGGACTCCTGAGATTTTCTTTTAAATGCAGCTTTCCTTTTCTTAGAAGTCGTAGCCTCTTCTTCCATCTCCTCATTGGGCTTTTTTCCCTTTCCGAAGAAGCTTTCCAAACATCTGTTTCTTGCTCATTTTTGCTTCCTTCACGGGCTCGACTAGGGTGACATGTCGCGTGACCGGGACGAGCGTCGTTACCTGAATTAACCTGTGTCAAGAAACACAGATGCACCAACAGATGTAATTGGGAGAGAATTGCCAATTTTTTCATATTTTTGAAAATAAATTCTTACTAATTTTTGCTAGCTTTGCAGGCTCGACTGGGGAAATGTGACCGGGACGAGCGTCTTGACCTGAATGAATTGATCGTCGATAAAAAATATATATGTATATATATATATATATTTTTTTTTTTGTGCGGCTTGGTGGCCCGGTACCGGTCCCTGTGGTTGGGGACCACTGGTCTAGAGTATATCATCTATAGTTATTGGAGTATAGTGGAGCAGTTACGTCTAGTCAGTTATGTCATGTATGCCATCTAGCAATGTGTGACGTCAGAAGTCGAGCGTTGTGACTTACGTGCTGTATTTCTGTCTGTTGCAGAATCACACACACACACACACACACACACACACACACACACACACACACACACCAACGCACACAACCACACTAACACACACACACATAAGAACCACATACACACACCCAAACTAACACACACGCACCCATGTACACTACACACCTTTGCTCATGACCCACATCCACGTGCTCTCACATCCGTACGCCATCTCGTGTGCCTATGCCCCTTTTTGCCAGTTTGCCTGTATGCCCATATGAGCCACAGTGCCTGTTCCTTGTTTGCCAATTATCCATTAAAACAACCCAAACTGAACTACGTCTTCAGTCCTGTGTTCTGACCGACACCCGGGGGCGAAAAGAGCATAACCTTCCGAACCAACCCCCCTATACAGTCCTCAGGCTCCCCAACACATCTCTATCGCCACCATCAGATTAAGGCAGTGGTCTCCAAGTCACCGCCCGCGAGACGATAGTTTGTGGCCCTCCCTTAATATGAAAGTTTAGTGTGACCCGCGATTTTGAAACAAATGGTTGTGTGCAGTGCTGATTTGAATGTGTCTTTTTTGTGTGAAAAGCTCTTTTCAACATTGAACTTCAGTAAATCCAGGTACAGGCCCAGACTTACTGATGAGCAACTTCAAGCCCTACTGTCTCAACTGCTTCCTTCCTCATGCCAAATGTGGCTCAGCTATGCGAGAAGAATCCGTCAGGTTTCTATCAGCAAGAAGTAGGTAGAAGCCATGTTCAGAACAATGTTCCTTCCAAGGTTAAAGAACTGTTGATAGACATGTGAATGTGAATAATAATTTCTCTAGTCAGCAATTTTTATGGTTTTATGGTTACTTCAGTTTTCTATAGCTGCTGTATTATTATTGTTCTCATTATTATTATTGAATTTATTTCTGTTTGATGATTGATTATTTTTCTTACATTTGATAACATCAAGAATTTTTATCTAAGCCTAAAAATAACAATGCAGCCCAGCCTCACCCCAGACTCTCCCTCCAGTGGCCCTAAATTGAGTTTGAGACCCCTGGATTAAGGTGTGTACACACCAGCTCCTGCAATATGAATGGTTAACAAACCAATGTGGCTTGTGTGTGAAAAAAGTTCATATTATTTAGTGGGTTCGGTGTGCCCAGTACACCAAAATTGTAGTAGCCTTTAAAACTACGAAAAGTGAATGCTCTAGAACAAGGGTCGGGGACCTTTTTGGCAGACCGAGCCATAAATTCCCATTTTTAAAAATAATTTCCCATGAGACCCATACCATTTAAAAAAAAAACTATAGTTTAAATACAATTAAATGCATGTATTTTAATTAAAACCAACGATTTTTTTAGTGTACTACTGTATTCTTTTTAATAACGTTTTTAACATCGCCAAAAAAGCCATATCTGGCTCGCGAGCCATAGGTTCCCGACCCATGCTCTAGAACAGGGGTCACCAACTCCGGTCCTCAAGGGCGCCAATCCAGCCTGTTTTAGGTGCAGCCCTACAACAACACACCTGATTCAAATGATCAGCTCATCAGCAAGCTCTATTAAGGCTGATAGCGATCCTGATTATTTGAATCAGGTGTGTTGTTGTAGGGCTGCACCTAAAACAGGCTGGATTGGCGCCCTTGAGGACCGGAGTTGGTGACCCCTGCTCTAGAACATCCAACATGGTGCTCACGGGCACTATAGCTCACATGAGTAGCCTGCGGACCCGTTCTAAAAATAACTCACCAGTGTTGGAACAGACTTACAAGGATCATTGTAGAAGTTATCATTTAAAAATTATTAGGATCAAGTGTTGCGCAGTTTTCTCTCTTGACAAAACATTATGGATACCATAATTTCTGTACTATAAAACACACCTGATTATAATATGCACCAGCTAAAATTAGGGGAAAATCTTATTTTGTTCATATATAAGCCACACCGGTCTATAAGTCCCAGGTGTTTTAATGTTTAATTACCATTTGTAAGACAATATATAGAAAGAGGTTTGCGAGGAAAGAGATGGTTCTTTGGGGATGCATACTTTTTATCAACAACGTTTATTGAAACATATGAAGGAGCTCTGCAAACATAGAAACAGTGACGACCATAATGAACTTAATGTGCAGGGAACACTAGCAACACACAACTAATAACAAATAAAATGGGACCACTTACAGGGGTAAAGTTGACAATGCGATACGAGCTAGACGTAAATCTCCGACAAGACATGACCCGGAAAACAAATACTGAAAAGGGTTGAAGTGGGAGAAACAGCAATGTGTACATATTCTGTTAGGTTTGACAAACTCATATATTACTTTTTCATGTTCATATATGAGTAAATCCTCTTATTATTTTATATAAACATGACTGCTCAATCAAAAGCACGGACACAACTCACACACACACAGGGCGGTGACTTTCCAATACACATAGATGCCAAATGGTCAGGTGACGGTTTCAAGATTCAAGAGCTTTTATTCGCCATGTTTGAGCGTGCCAAACAAGGAGTTTGACTTCTGACCAAATTCATCATCTTGAAGAATCAGTGAAAGAATACATCTAAATAAAGTAATAAAGAAATCAAGAGTATTGTTGGTTTCCCTTTTTTGCTAGTGCATCATAGTCTGGAGTAAAATTTGTTGTGGTAATTCTTAGGATAGAGCCGAGGTGTCGGTCCGTTAACCTAGATCTGTGACGGGCTTTGTTGACGTTCATGTGGCTGAACGTCTTCTCACACACGTAGGTCGAGCCAAATTGTCCACTCTTTTTTAACATTCGGTCCACCTTTTTTTTTCTTCGGGCCACTCATTTTAATGGAAGGATTCCAGGGGAAGGTTTGTGGGTGGCATTAGCGTAAAACTGTATCTGAAAACTCAGCGCGCGAATTACGAGAATATTGACGTCACAGCCGACACTCGAAATTCGGCACTGATAGATGTAATAACTACGTACTACTGAGTACGCACACGCACTTGTGAGTGTGCACCGAGCTTTCTGACACGGCTCCCGGGAGTAAATGCGCGGACATTATACTCTTTCATCACAGCAACATCTTCAGTACAAATCAAACAGACACACTTTCTGTTGATTTATTTGAAGAAATACTCATTTTCCCAACGTGTTTGAAATATTCTACACTCACTTGCTATTTTGCGTTTCTTCGGTGCAGCCATTTCTGGGGACTCGCGGTAAAAGTTTTTCTTCACTTGATTTCATTTGTGTGGCGGGCTCCATCTAGTGTTGAAACCGAGAAGTGCAACAGAGTTGAGCTCAAGCTTCTTGTGCGGGCCATATTCAATTATGTTTTCAGAATTTGCTGCGGGCCAATAAAAACTGGGCCCGCGGGCCGTAGTTGTGACAACCCTGCGCTAGATGGTGCTGTGCTAAAGGGAATGTCAACCCAGTCAATGAGGTCAAGTCCACCTCCCATTCTGTATGAAAGTGATACGGTTTAGCTTGTTACTTGGTCCAGCAACCCCACTAATTTTTGATGATCATAAACTTTCTTTAGTTTAAAAGACAAAAGCGAGTGCGTGCGTTGATGCGTAATGCGTTGATTAGCTTGTTAGCTTTGGTGCCGGGTTTGTGTATGCGCAGCCAAACTTGCTGCGGTTCACTGTGATTGCCTCCCGACAGGCTTAACTGTATGTCAATCAAGCGATGGGATGGAGTCTAGCCTATAGAAAGAATGTTTTTTTTTTAAATGTCATTCGATCAACCAGTAGCAGCTTACTTCGGTGATGCCCCTGACCACGGTTGCCGTAATGCTGAAAGCGATGCGACCTTGTAATTTACTAGTCGTACTGAAACGTACTGAAACATTTTGGCAGAGCACTGTGTACAACCAGTATTCCACCCCTCACCATCCTCAGCAATGCTATTCCCACCACACACACCTTCAAGTTCCTGGGATCTGTGCTTGTCTTGATCGGCCTCCAAACAAGACAAGCACAGACTGCAACGGACAATCAGGACTGCAGAAAAGATCATTGGAATCAACCTCCCATCTTTCCAAGACTTGTACCTGTCCAGGATCAGGAAACGTGAGAGAACATCTCTACAGACCCTTCTCACCCAGGTTGCAGTCTGTTTGAACTACTCCCCTCCGGACGGCGTTATAGAGCTCTGTACGCCAAAACCAGCAGACACAGAGACAGCTTCTTCCCCCAGGCTGTTGCTCTGATGAACTCACACCACTCTTAGAGTCTCAGAGTCATTACTGTCCTGCTCTCCACACCTTTTTTGAATTGTCTACACTGTTTGTACTATGTGTCTTCTCTGCATCCATTGCAGCCTGGTCATCCTGGAAGAGGGACCCTCCCATCTGTGGTCTCTTCTCAAGGTTTCTCATTTCCCCTAGCTGGAATTTTGAGTTTTTCCTTGCCCTCTTGGGAGTTTAAGATCAGGGGATGTTTGAGAATATTTGCCATTTTTCACATGTCCTGAGTGTTGTTAGTCACCTAAATGTTGAACAGAGGCTGTGATTTACCGAAGTCAAATTCCTTGTTTGGCACGCTCAAACATGGCGAATAAAAAACTCTTGAATCTTGAATCCACAATCTCCCGGGACCTGAAATGGACCAGCCACATAGACTCTGTCCAGAATAAGGCCCATCAGAGGTTGTACTTTCCGAGACAGCTCAGGAGGTTCAACCTGCCTCAGGAGCTGCTGAAGACCTTCAACACTGCCATCATCCAGTCTATCCTCTTCACCTCCATCACTGTCTGGTTTGGATCGGCCACCAAACAAGACAAGCACAGACTACAACGGACAATCAGGTCTGCGGAAAAGATAATCGGGACCAACCTCCCATCTATCCAAGACTTGTACCTATCCAGGACCAGGAAACGTGCAAGTAACATCTCTACAGACCCTTCTCAACCAGGTCACAGTCTGTTCAAACTACTCCCCTCTGGACGGCGTTACAGAGCGCTGTACGCCAAAACCAGCAGACACAGACACAGCTTCTTCCCCCAGGCCGTCGCTCTGATGAACTCACACCACTCATAGAGATTTAGAGACATCACTGTGCAATAACATCCTGCTCTCGCCACTTAAATGTTGTTAGCTGCCTGAATATTGTCAGTCACTTAAATGTCGTACAGAGGCTGAGAGTCAAATTCCCCTGTTTGGCATGCCAAAGTTGGTCAATAAAGCTGATTCTGATTCTCGTGAGAACGTTAACAATTTCTTAAACACAGCAACACACATCATTCAGGCAATGGCTCACACTGCATGCACAACAGACATATACATTTGCCTTCCAACATAATAGGGTAGCCTGGATAATGTAACGCTAACACTTGAAAATTTACATCTTATCACCAAGCTGTTCTGTAAATTGTGTTATTCAGGCAGTACAAATGGGCCAGATAATTTTAACTAACTAGCTCCCAATTATGCTAAAACAAAACTCTGATGCAAACACAGGCCCTTGATTCTTTGTATATAGTGGGGTGGGGAAACTCAATGCTAGACACCAAAGGTGCATCACACGGCTGTGCTTTTTTGTTTTAATCACATATCTACAGCAATTATATTGAATGGGCGGATGTTTTTTTATTGCATTGCTATTTTGTGATATGTTTTGTAAAGCACTTTGTTACAGCGACAGCTGTTGTGAAAACACGACCGTATTTTTCGGACTATAAGTCGCGTTTTTTTTCATAGTTTGGGTGGGGGGGCGACTTATACTGAGGAGCGACTTATATGTGAATTCTTTCACAAATTTTCAAAATTCCCCCCAAAAAAAAAGTGAAAAATAAACGAACCGCGATGTAGCAAGGGATTACTGTAATTTGAACTGCAAGTACGTCAGCGGCGCGGCGCAGCGGTTGTTTGCATAAAGGACAAAGATTGATCACGGGATGACGAAGATGACGAAGGGCCCCACGTACTACTGGCATCATTAGCGGCTTTGTTTGTAAGCGACACGGAGGACGAAGAGTTTGAAGGATTTAATGATTTGGAGTGACAGAAGGTTTGAAAAACTATTATGGCTTTTACGCACGCCCGGTCCTACTCTACGGAGCGCTCTTTCACCTCCATGGATGGAAGTCGGGGGCCGGCACTCGGCCGGGTGGCTGTCCGAGGACGGTGGATGGGACTCGGACATGGCTTTTATGCACCCCCGGTCCTATTCTACGGAGCTCTCTTCCACCTCCGTGGATGGAGTCGGGGGCCGGCACTCGGCCGGGTGGCTGTCCGGGGACAGTGGACGGGGCTCGGACACTGCTCTTACGCACGCCCAGTCCTACTCTACGTAGGTCCCAGCCACCTCCATGGCTGGAAGTGCCACCTCCGAGGATGGAAGTCCACGCTGCCACACGCCTGGAAGTCGACGCCGGTGCTTGGGGCCGTGTGGCGGTGAACTATTTATGTTATAGTTAGGGGTGTAACGATTCATCGATACACATCGATTAATCGATATAATGCTCTACGATTTATTGGCATCGATGCTAAACGTAAACATCGATTTATATCGCCGTGTTTGACCTCGGACATTAGACGCGACTTTATTTTGAAATCCAGTTCATTGTTGCTTGCTTCCTCTTTCCGGGAGCAGTACGCGGCGTGTTGTGTTGTGAGCAGAGCAGGCACGTGAAAGGGGAGCCGACAACTACGCGGCTCCTGGGCTGGTGCTATGGCTAGTGTCCAAGAAGACGAGGAAATTCGCTCCCCTTTGGGCTTCAAGTCATTCGTTTGGAAGCACTTTGGATTCCAAAGAAAAGATGGCTCAACGGACAATTAAAATTATTGGAAATAAATAATTCAGTAATGCACTTTAAAGTGTAAGAATATTCATTTTTCTTTACTTATATGAGAAAAAATATAGGAATTTGATAAAGTTCAGTGTTAAAATAAGCACTTTGTATACTACAATACTCTTCTAATTTCCTAAATAAAGAGTTTGCAGTACCTTGTTGATTTTGCGTATGAATTGTTATAAATCAGGATATTGTTCTGTATTTTTTATTTAGAAAAAAATATATATATATCGATCGTGGAGCACTATATCGTGATGTATCGTGAATGAATCACAGCAGGCTTTAAGATATCGGCAAATATCGTATCGTGATTCTTTGTATCGATATTATATCGTATCGTGACAAAACCCGCGATTTACACCCCTAGTTATAGTTATTTGATATATTTTATTTCGTGTCGCAACTTGTATATGTTTTTATCGTTACAGTTCAGTAGTTGTTGGCTCATTGAACTCTTGTTTTGTTAAATAAAGAGCCGTTTACCAAACCCACGTCTTTCCTGGTACTTTGTTAATGCTTCTCCAGTTGTTTTTGGGTGTCCCTCTGCTCCCTCTGCTTCTTTTGACTTGTGGGTTCCATGTTAACGCCTGTTTGGTTATAGCCGTGTTGTTTTTTCTCAGGGTATGTCCTATCCAGCTCCACTTCCTCCTCAAAACCTGTATCTCTATTGTTTCTTGTTTGGTGCAGTCCGTTGCTGATGCGGTAGGGCCAGAAGATCCTGAGGATGCGTCTTAGGCAGTGGTTTGTGAAGGTTTGCAGTTTAGCGGTGATGTGTTTGGTGGTCCTCCATGTTTCTGATCCATATAGCAGCACTGTTTTGACGTTGGAGTTGAAGATTTTGAGTTTAGTATTGAGTGAAATGGTTTTGGTTTTCCAGATCTTATCTAATATGTTGAATGCTGTTCTTGCTTTCCCTAGTCTTGATTCCACATCTTCCTCCGTTCCACTGCAATTACACTTCCTAGGTATGTGAATTTGTCTACCTCTTCCAGTGGGCAGCCCCTGAGGTTAATGGGGTTTGTGTTTTTGTTGTTTACTCGCATTACTTTGGTTTTTGCTCCGTTTATTTTTAGTCCCAGTCCTGCTGCTGTTTTTTCGAGTAGTTGAGTTTTCTCCTGTATCTGTTGGTGGCTGTGTGAGAGTAGAGCAATATCGTCAGCAAAGTCCAGGTCTTCTAGTTGTTCTGTCAAAGTCCATTGGATGCCTGTCTTTTTATTGTGGGTAGTTTGTTTCATGATCCAGTCAATGCATAGGAGGAATAGAAAGGGGGAATGTAGACATCCCTGTTTCACTCCAGTGAGCACGGTGAATGTTTTCTGTGTTGGTCCCTGGTGCAGCACTTGGCACTGCATGTCCTGATATGAGCTTTTGATGATGTTGATGAATTTATGGGGTGTTCCGTAATGTGCCGTTAAGCTTCATAATAGCTTCTGGTCTACGCTGTCAAACGCCTTTTCAAAGTCGATGAAATTTACGTAAGCCAGGGTGTTCCATTCTCTCGATTGTTCTATAATGATCCTAAGGGTAGCAATTTGGTCAATACATGATCTTCCATTTCTGAAACCAGCTTGATTTTCTCTGAGCTCGTCAACCCCTTTCCGTAGTCTTTCTAAGATGATGCGGCTTAGCACTTTGCTCGGTGTTGATAGCATCATGATGCCTCTGTAGTTGTTGCAGTCTCTAAGGCAGGGGTGGCCAACCGGTCAGAGACTAAGAGCCACATTTTTTTACTGTGTACCGCAAAGAGCCACATCTCCCAACAACTCGAGCAAAGAGCTTACCGGTAATGCTGAGTAGGGAGATGCCACGGTAGTTGTTACAGTCACTCCTGTCTCCCTTGTTTTTGTACAAGGTGACGATGTTAGCATTTCTCATGTCCTGTGGGACAGAGCCTTCTTTCCAGCACAGGCATAAAAGCTTGTGCAGTCTATGCAGAAGAGCAGGCTTCCCACACTTGAGGACTTCGGCTGTTATCCCATCGGTGCCTGGAGCTTTTCCGCTGGGCAGGCTGTTAATTGCTTTGCTTAGCTCCTCAGTTGTTGGTTCCATGTCGAGCTCTTCCATAACAGGTAGGTGCCCTACATGCCTGAGGGCTGCATCAGAGACACTGTTGTCCCTGGCATAGAGCTCTGAGTAGTGTTCCACCCAGCGGTCCAGCTGCTTAGAGCGTTCAGCGATGGTTTCTCCCGAAGCTGATTTCAATGGGACAATTTTGCGGGGTGATGGTCCAAGTGCCTTTTTGATGCCATCGAACATGAGTCTGATGTTGCCTGTGTCAGCAGCTGCTTGAATGTTGCTGCAGAGCTGTAGCCAATAGTCATTGGCACAACGTCTAGCGGCTTGTTGGAGTTTCCCCCTAGAAGATCGGAGGGTCTGTAGAGTTTTGGTGTTTGGAGTGCGCTTGTAATTTGTGAGTGCGACGCGTTTTTCTTCAAGAATTGGTGCCAATGTTGTTAAATTGGCATTGAACCAGTCATTTGGTTTTCCCTGCTTTTTGCCAAAGACCGACAGGGCCGTGCTGTGTATGGCATCCCTCAAGCCATCCCAGTACCGCTGAGCGGAGCTGGACTGGGGTGGGCCGTGGAGGGAGACTTCTAAGGCACAGAGGAAGGCTGTAGCTTTGGTTGGGTCGGTTGTTTTGCTGCTGTCGATGCGTGGGGCTCCCTTTGATTTGGATCTGTGTAGGTTTTTTGCCTGTAGCTTGACTCTACAGAGCACAAGGGAGTGGTCTGTGTCGCAGACTGCACTGTGGAGACTGCGTGTTTGAAGGATGCCTCTGAGATCAGAAGTGCGTGTTATGATCAGGTCTAACTGGTGCCAGTGACCTGAGCGTGGATGTCTCCAAGAGACTTTGCGAATGGGTTTGGTCTGGAAGTATGTGTTGGTGATGCAGAGGTGGTGATATGTGCAGAACTCCAGAAGTCTCTGCCCATTTTCATTCAGCTTACCGATGCCATGGTGTCCCAAGCAGGATGGCCAGGAGTCACGATCGGCTCCGACTCTAGCATTAAAGTCACCAAGTAGGTAGAGCTGTTCACGGCTGGGAATGTTTTTAAGAGTCGCTTCGAGTTCATCATAAAACCTTTCTTTTATTTCCTGGGGGGAGCTAAGTGTTGGAGCGTACACACTCACTAGGTGGACAGGTCCCATAGATGTATTGAGGCAGAGAGCCAGGATTCTCTCAGAGCCACCTGTGGGTGGTACCACTGCTCCCAGGAGTGTGTTCCTGACAGCGAACCCTACTCCGTGTTCCCTGGTTTCCTCAGGGGGCTTCCCCCGCCAAAAGAAGGTATAGTTCTTTTCCTTGAGTGAGCCAGATCCATGGAGTCGTGTTTCCTGGAGGGTCGAGATGTCAATTCTGAGCTTCAGGAGTTCGTTGTTGATAACTGCAGTTTTACGGACATCACTAATTTATTGTAGGTTGTCGCTGAGCCCGGGTGTCATAGTCCTGACATTCCAGCACCCCAGGCGTAGTGCTGGAATCTTCGGTAATTTCCTTTTGTTGCTTGGTGCGTGAATTTACAGCCCACTTGTTAGGATAAATCCCTGAGCTCCAAGCACCCAATGAAGCAGGCAGGCTGTGGCGGGAAAGCACCTTATTGGCTGGGGGCTGCCCAGCTTGAGGCGGGCGGTAGCTGTCCAATGAGACCGAACATCTCTCCCACCGTCGGAGGTAGCCCCTGGCACCCATACTCTACGCCAATAAGAAAGGGCTTATAACCGGTAACTGCTAACCTCCCGTGTTGTGTCTCCACTGGTTAGTGGAGCTGAAGTTTCCTCTCCAGTGCGCAAGAAGCCTGGGCAAGTTTTATGGAAGCCTTGAGTTTCCCAGGCATCAGGGCTTCCCTCTCGGCCTTCCTGTTGTCATCCAAAGGAACGGTGAACCGATACGTTTGGCATCAGGTTGGCTGCAGGAGTTGCCAGAACAATGCCTTTTTTCTTTTAAAGCATGAGTCTGCCTAACGGAGTCCAAGCCGGGTTTCCTGTCGGGGTTTGCTCCCTTAGCCTTTTCGTTCCAGACGATACCCACAAGGCAGCGGGGGTGCTATTTCCCCCATAGCTGGGACAGTGGTTAGCGGGCGCCAGGACATCCACGCGCCGGTGGGCCTGTACGTCACGCCTAGGGGCCCACTGTTGCTCCCCCGATCGATCCCCTGCAATTTAGCCTGGAGCCGTGAGGCACCCAGTTACCATGTGTGGCCACGAGGAGGCATGCAGAAGTCTTGACGGTGGAGAGGCTATGTACCGGCTGAGGAGACTTACGCACTCGGCTCCTCTTTTCGCCCCCGGAAACAGGGGGCTAGCCGGCGGCAGTGGCTGAAAGCAGAAGGTAGCAAGCAGGAAGAAGCATGCAACATGCACTAACTACGAGCACTACTACTCCAACACCACTGCACTTCGCATCACAACGCCCTGTGTGCAAGCACACACACACACATTTAGAACTGCAACTCGCGACGAGTCCGACGTCAGCGGCACGGCGCATACGCGGCATCGTTTACATAAAGGACGATCGATGGATTTAATGAATTGGAGTGACACAGATGGTTTTATAAACGTGTTATTTATGTAATAGTTATTTGAATAACTCTGAATGTTACGTCAGGCCCATTCTCAGCTCTTCGTTTGTGTTTATGTCACGTTAGCATACCTATCGTTTAGCCTGTTGTTGCTCGTTCATGTCTGTTCTTGGTGTTGGATTTTGTCGAATAAATTTCCCCCAAAATGCGACTTATACTCCGGAGCGACTTATATATGTTTTTTTCACTTTATTGTGCATTTTATGGCGAATGCGACGTATATTCCGGAGCGACTTTTAGTCCGAAAAATACGGTATATAAATAAAAAAGTATCGTAATAAAAAGTGTATTAAAATGGTGGTCCTTACCTAACCCATACATCCCCCATTTATTGTGGCAGTCTGTCTACATATCCAAACATCTGCCTATGCATAGTATCACAGTTTCACCTTCTTCATCAGGTCATTGTGATCAGCGGGTCTATGTTCCTTCATTTGACTTCAGTATTAAGGCTTTTCGTATGTCCTTTGGTTTTAATGTGCCAGTAGAAAAAAAGTGGAGAACACTATGCAAGCATAAGATTCATTTAATCTTATGTAGATGTGAAGATTAGGGAATACACCACTGGTCAATCAGCCTTTCTGAAAGACCACAGTCATATCAGCACCTAATTTGCCTTCATCTTGTAGTACTTGTAATGTCTCTAACCTCCTTACTTATCTATTTTGCTTCAAATTGGACAGTTTTGTTCTTTATCAGTTTTCACTTTCTCCCGTGGGGATCATTAGGGTTTGTTTTGCCATGACTGGCAAATATCATGTAGCGCAACATTGCCCCCTTTAGGTAAAATATATCACTACAGTGCATGTCAACTGCAATACTGGAGGCCATATCACTCTAAACAACTGGTATAATATCCACTAGACACACAGAAGAGACAGAAGTAAGGAAAACATTTGTATATGTATTAACATGTTTAATTATGCAAACTATAAAATTTCTGACAATACTTTGGTACACGTGCTGTGATCAGACTGAAATGCAACAGACCAGAAACAAAAAGTGGAGTTGGAAAATCTATCCTTAATATCTATCTATAATTTTCTATACTGCTCATCTTGTTCAAAAATTGGGATGTGAACTGGCAAACTTGTGATATTCAGTTAGTGTGTGAGTGTGTGACAGGGTGGAACTGGTATGTTAACAAAATTCGTGTGGCTTCTATTATTATTATTTTTAGCTTTTTGTGAACAGGGATCATTTCAACGTTGCTCTAGGGCAGTGTTTTTCAACCGGGGTGCCGCGGCACACTGGTGTGCCGCAAAATATTGTCAGGGGTGCCGTGGGAAATTCTCCAATTTGTGCGCCTGTGCGGTGTAGCGCCCGGCAGAGTAATCATATCTTCCATATCAGAAGGTGGCAGCAACAGGTAGCGATTTGCCTTGTGCTTGCAGACGAGAAAATTGGTGACGCATGGATGCAGCGGCAGGTATATGGGATGCCCATGCAGGTAGCATTGACAGCGACGTTGTCATTGTGGATAGCGAGGTGAGTCGATAGTGACAGTGATGGAGAAGTTTTTTAAGAGAAAAAATGCTGACACTGTACTCAGCACACACCGGTGTGCCGTGAGAGACGTTCAGCTGTGCCGTGGGATTGTCAAATATTAATTACGGAGCGCATTGTAAACAGGATCGCCAAACCAATGGTCAGTTCGCGCAAGGCCTGGTCAGCCACTTGCTAATCGTGCATGCGTGGAGAATCGGAGAATCTTGAGATTTCATATTGTGTCGGTCTGATTGTATTGCATCGGCACATATTCAGTTTATGTGTGTGTTGCTGTGTGCTTTTGCTAACAGTGACAGACACTATGACGGTTGTGGTGCGTTTGTGGTCCAATGGAAATCAGAGCATGGAGTTCAACCGGAGAACCTGGATTGGTTATTTTTCACATACATAAAATAAACAGTCAAGTCGAGACACCTCGACTGTGATAGCCACTCAGCTGCTGTCAGAACAGCAGAGCGTCTTTAAAAGTGACTTTGTTCTTATTGTTGCAATATTTATAGACCTAGTCTAAAACAGTAAACAAAATCACATTGATTCTTTTATTTTAATCACAATCACTTTAAATAGTTTATTTCTTACACCGTCTAAAGCCTTTTTAAAAAACTGTCACTTTTATTTAAAAAAAGGAATACAATTTAAAGAATATTTAGTATTTATTTCTATTAAATTATTCGACTCTCCATACATATATATAGGAATAGGACTTTACGTCTTTCGTTGTAATATAACTGATTTTAATATAGGAGCATAACAGATTTTTGTTGGCGGTGTGCCGCAAGATTTTGTCCAATGAAAAGGTGTGCCGTGAATGAAAAAAGGTTGGGAAACACTGCTCTAGGGAGCATATGACAATGATAATGTTTTATTGTTTAGAGAGAATTGTACGGTATAAGTTAATTTAAAACATATTTGTTTCATTATGTTTAATAAATGAGCATACAGGAGGGCTGTTATGTCTTATTGTCATATTCTAAACCAGAACAAACTACAGCCCGCGGGCCACATCCGGCCCACGGGGCCGTTTAATCCGGCCCGCCAACACTGAATAAATTGTATTATTAAACATTTGTTTTTCGGTCATTTTCCCTGCAATGACTGCGTATACCCAGTAGATGGGGAACTGCCCACCCACGCATTTATTACCGGAAGCCGTGTCAGAAAGCTCGGTGCACACTCGCAAGTGCGTGTACGTACTCTATTTCTGTAGGGGATATGCACGTGACGTCACTGACCGGCTGACGGTTTGTTTGGGTGGCAAAAAGCGGCGAACGCTAATAGGGTGTGGTGAACTGTCTTTGTTGCTCCGCTGGTCTCCAAAAGAACACTTGGTGGAAGATGGCTGGCTCAGAGGAGGAAAACTTCAGTGACACACGGCTGATTGGGAAAAGATTTTATTCAACCGATGTCAGAGTGGAGTTTCTCCAAATATTCGAGTGGCCCAAAAGCAAAGATGTTAGCTGCTCTCCTTTTTTTCCATCTGCCAGGCATCGCATCTCTTATACCTGGCGAGACTCATGATCTCATCGCTTTGAGTAACAGCTGCGGTTCGAGTCTCAGTATACTTGTTGTTTTCGTCGTCCCTAAAAGGCCATCTACTCGGTTCTTTTCTGGTCACGGACAACTGGCCCTTCTATATTCTAAGTACCTATACATTACTGAAACTAAACCTCCCTGTCCAGCACAAATAACTCATGCGCAATCCCACTGCGCCGGCCTGGCCTTTTAGGGCAACATACAGAGACACATGCAGGTCAAAATTTACAACAAGGGCCAAGGCTGAATTGAGCTTTAGAGATACGTGTACTGGGGCAGATCGTGGCAGAGTTGTTACGGTGCAACTTTGACCATGGTTGACCAAGTTGTTGTGCCATAGGATGTGCCTATCGCTTCCAAAAAGGCTGTAGAAGAAGCTGTATCAGTTCCCTGCGGACCAGACCAGAAAGGATAGCTGGGTGGCGGCGCTTCGTAGGGCGGAACATGGCCGCAACAGCTCCAAGCTTTGGAAGCCAACTATCCATTCTTACATCTGCTCAGATCACTTTGTGGGAAGTACGTAAGTTTGTTTCATTGACGTCAACATTCATCTGTGAGGTATACTGGATGTAGTGCTATAAGGTACACATCCACCATCAGAGGACGCTGGCACGAGTGCCTCTCATAACATTTGAAATATACTCTTTATTTATTTTAATATATGTGATTTTTGTTTTTTACCGTGTGGGCCAAGAGCCTGTAATAAAGTTTATTATTATTGCTCGGATATTCCCTTTTTCTTCCTGCTGCTCGGCCATGACCTAAGGAATGCATAATTACATAGCTTCATTACAGTATGTTTGTCCAATTGCTAGTTTCTAATAATTAAATTGTTCACATATCTACAATTACAATATATTATTATTATATTATGTACTGCCATGGCTGGCATCTTCTCCGTTTCGCTCCACCAGCTGTGACTCAACGGAATGGACATAACCAGCAGTCAGGTAACGATATCGTTGCAAACTCTTGTAGGCTCTGAGGTCTTCCTTGGTATATAGACTTGAACAATCTATCAAATAATTGTAAATGTCTGGATAAGTTACTGGCGGAAAAGTCGCCTTATCAGAGGACCAAACGCTTGCTGTCCCAGCTCCTGCTACGCTTGAGCTGGTGGCGTTCTTGGTTTCCACAGCGGATCAACACGAATGTTATATTTTTCCAACTTTTCAATGTATCTCTTGTGGCTTTCTTGGTCCAACTGGACGAAATAATCACTCACGACACCCACCCAGGCCGCCATCCTCACGAGTCTAGTGGCAGCGGACGAGGCTTTTTGCCACCCAAACAATAATGGCCGCCCCGATCTGTGACGTCAGTGCATATCCTCTATCAGTGTCGAATTCAGAGTGTGGGCTGTGACATCAGCATTCTCGTAATTCGCGCGGTGAGCTTTCAGTTACAGTTTTACGCTAAAGCCACCCACAAACCTTCCCCTGGAATCCTTCCATTAAAATGACTGGCCCAAGGAAAAGAAAGGCGTACACTGAGTGCTGAGTGTTTAAAAAAGAGCGGGCGATTTCGCTCGACCTACGCGACGTGACGTTCAGCCACATGAACATCAACATCAATCCGTCACAGATCTAGGTTAACAGACCAACACCTCGGCTCTATCCTAAGAATTGTCACAACAAATTTTACTCCAGCCTATGATGCACTAGCAAAAAAACTGAGACCAAAAACACTGTTCCCGCTGAAAATGAAGGGGAGTTTCTCAAGTTTATTGTGAAAAAAATGCATTTTGAATATAATTTGTACAAATAACAGTCATTGAAACTACCGATCAATCTCATTTTCAAACAATGCAGGATGCTCAAGGACATTGATGCACCACCTGTTTGCGACTAATCTTAACTTTTAAAGTTCTTAAGGCCGACTTTAAAGAAGTGTTTCCCGTTTCCTCACCTCTGTCACCAGGTGTTTGTGAGTTAAAGCTCTGCTTTGATTTTCAGATATCCGTCACCGTGTTGCCGTTTTGATTTCTTTATTACTTTATTTAGATGTTTTCCTTCACTGATTCTTCAAGATGATGTATTTGGTCAGAATGTTTGCCGTTTGATGTGATTTCGCCTCATAAGATAAACATCTATCATAAATCTCACCTGCAGGCGCTGAAAAGATGGAAACTGTTTCAGGGCTGTGGACGGGACTCGGACTCGGACTCGGGGACTCGGTCGGACTTGGTCATTTTTGCCGGACTCGGACTCAGACTCGGTACTGATTTTGACCGAGTCCACCGAGTCCGACAATAAAAAAAATACGTTCAATTTTATTTTCATCATGCTGCTGAGAATGCGCGTAGGAATACTGTCCACAGCCCTGCTTACGATCAATGCGGCCGAGGTTGATGGCTCCACATCGACGGAGGAGGATGAGTTTGAAAAAGAACTTGACAGCATTGAGCGCCGCCGGCGTTTGTCGGCCGCCACCTCGCCAACCGACATAGATGAAGAAATTGGGGCAATGTTGGCACTTGGTCGAATGAAAGAGAGCCCATTTGTTACAGCTGATCGTTATCCGTCCGGCCTCAAGGCAGCGACTCGGACACTAACAGCAATGCCAATCAGCCAAGTCAGCGTAGAGCGCCTGTTTTCCGGGCTCAAGTTTATCATGTCTGATCAGCGCGGCACGATGAAGGCTGACTTGGTTGAGGCGATTTTGTTCCTAAGAACAAACTCAAGTCGTTGAATTGAAACTTGAAAGTATCTGTTTATTGTATTCGTTTATACGTTTAATAAAGACAAAGCCATCACAAAACTGTTGTAATTATTTAGATTTTGATCTAAATTAGCCTTGAATAAAGACTAAGCAGTCACATGAATTAACAGAAAAAATGGACAGCCGGACTCGGACTCGGACTCGGTGCAAAAATCCGACCGAGTCCACAGCCCTGTTCATAATAACAGTGTCGTATTTAATGAGAATCACTGATAGCAGTTTTTTTGGTGAAATATCTTTTTAATGCTGTTAATAAATGCATTTGTTTTCAAAAAGCTTTTTTTGAATATCTATGCTTTACTACCTACTAAAGGCCAAAACCTTTTTTGCAATGACCTTTACATGTCGTTTATATTGCTTCACACAAACACTACATCCATCTGCTCCTGGTTTGGTCCCCCGATCAACATTTAGAACCCAATTCGGCCCGCAAGTCAAAAGGTTTGCGCACCCCTGGTGTAGTCGCTGTAATGGCGGCAGCTCGGGGCTTGTGTTTTCTCTGGGCCTCTGCGCTGCATCGCGTTTCGGCTGCACAAACTCCAGTCGAGAGCCTGCATCGCCAGCTCGGGAGGTCCAGAGCATGCATCTCCCAGCTGTTGGTGTCAATGATGAACTCTCTGAGGGAAGCTTTCAGGCCATCTTTAAAGCGTTTCTTCTGTCCTCCCACTGTCCTAGCTAGTCCTAGCTGTCCTGGCACACCTCGCTGTACAACAGCTGTTTCAGCAGTCGGCTATCAGGCATCCTCACCACGTAACCAGCCCATCTGAGCTGTGCTTTCTGTAAGAGGAGGTAGACGCTGGGCATGCCGGCTCACTCAAGGACCTCCATGTCAGGGATTTTGTCCTGCCATCTGATGCGGAAGAGTGTGCGGAGGCAACTCAGGTGGAGATGCGTGGTAAGAACAACTGCGCAGGTGTGCAGTGTTGGGAAAGTTAAAGCTACATGAACTAGTTCCAAGTTTAGTACACAACTTTTAAAATGAACTACTTCAGATCATAGTTCATTATTGAAAATGTATTAACTAAATTCATCGTTCAAAAATGAAAAGTTCATAGTTCTTCCCCCCAATCAAAAAAAGGATGCCGAGAGCTGTTACCCTCTCGCATATTGGCAATAAGTAGCATTATATTTGCTTTCACTAATTTTTAATTTATAGTAAATGTATTGTTAGGGTGATGCTCACTCTAACTTATTTTGCAAGAACCACACGGGAGACAAGTAAGTCCTTTTTGACACCTGCAGGTGGAGAGTCCATTCGTCGCTGTGTGTACAGCGATGATCGAATGAGGTCTGACTCTGGCCTCATACAGGAGCATTTTTATTGAGAGAAACAGAGTGGGGTTGAGAGTGGGGGTGTGGGTGGACAGGATGGGGTTGAATCCCCTGGCCTGCTGATAAAAGCATAGCAGGGGGTCTTTTACGACGTTGTGTAAACAAAGCAACTTTGATTGCTTCCTCTGCAGCAGCCGTGGCCAACCCGCGGCTCGCGAGCCGCATGCGGCTCTTTGGCTAGTTTCATGCGGCTCTTTTACGTTCATATCAACATTTGTGTTTATTTTTCGTGCGTATTTGCTTCGCTTGAGTTCAATATGGTATTTTGGTCAAACGCGCATGCGCGTGAGGGGAAATCCCGCAAAGGAGGAGGGACAAACAGAGCGATATGTTTTGCTGGCTTTTTAATGAATGGCGACTGTGACTACGGGGGCCCATTAGGTCCAGAAAAGCTGACAAGACGCTTGCCAAAATGGCAAGGAAAAAATGCACAGCTAAACGAATATATGACGATGAACACAGGACGTTTTTAACAGAGTTAAAGTTGTTTTTTGTTGAACGCTATGGCAAGCCATTCTGCCTGATATGTCGGACGTCATTGGCGCATTTAAAAGCTTCAAATGGTCAGCGCCACTTCAGCTCACTTCATGCCAATATCGATAAGGACTTTGCAAAAGGGACTGAATTTCGCAAGCACAAGTTTGGAGACTTTGAAAAGTCAGGCAGAAAAATAGGTACAGTTTTTCAAAAAAATTACGAAGCACTCAGAGACTGTCACACTTGCATTGTTTCAACTGGCTTGGAACATTGCACGGGCTAAAAAGCCATACAATGAAGTGGAGTTCGTTAAAATATGCCTCAGTGACGTTATTGAAATCTTGTCTCCTGAAAACGACGAACTCAAACGAATGGTCTGTCCCGCCACACATAGTAAGTGAAAAAACTTACGTTTTTGTTTGTGGAATTTGTTGAACTGAGAGTTTGTCTGTGTGAGACAATGCACACAATGTTCATTGTTGAAAATGTGGTCTTTGGTCTGTGGTTTTAGTACTGTAGGAGTCAATTTGTCATTATCATGTTGGTGCGTGACATAATAATGTCACACAATAAATTTGGCTGAGCAGAGGGGTGTGTGTGTGTGTGTGTGTGTGTGTGTGTGTGTGTGTGTGTGTGTGTGTGTGTGTGTGTGTGTGTGTGTGCGCGCGCGTGCGTGTTTGTGTGCGTGTGTGTGTGTGTGTGTGTGGGGGGGGTGTTCATGTGTGCTCATGTGTATGATGTGGCTCTTTGCGATGACACAGTAAAAAATGTGGCTCTTAGTCTCTGACTGGTTGGCCACCCCTGCTCTGCAGCTAGTCAATAAGTTCAAAAGATCTTAGCACTTTGGTCTACTACTTTTGTTAAGACAGGACAAGCTAGGTAAATTATTACAGGTTACATTCCAACATAATCATACGATGAAGATAATCTGTAAACCCTAACATGTATTATTTCTTAACTTGTTTGCGCAAAGAAGAAGAAAATAATTTGGGACATAAAATTGCAAACCTCAAATAAATTACTAAAATAACAAAAAACAATGTCATTAAGAGTAATTTGCGGTTCAACGCCATTCAGAGCACTACAACTTCTAAAATTCATGAATGCTCTCACAGGTTGATACCTTACCGTTGCCGTTTGACAAGAAAGGGTGAGTGGGGAGCGGGGATGCTCGTCGCGCGACACGAGTTTTTGGATGGAGCATCTGTTATTGCGCTTTCATCGCATTTTGATGTGACGCTGTTCTAAAATGTAGGAACATAGTGGCGTAAAGCCTGCATTGAATGAGCTGTTCTTGATACTCAAATGATGTCAATTCTGTCAGGGTCCGGGGTGGTGTACTTCTTTTTTCCACAGGGAGCAACCATGAGCAGAGTGGCGGAGGGCTCAGGTGCGGCTCATCAGGCTCATTAAAGGAGGGCTCTTAAGGAGCGTGCTGTCAACTGCTCGTCGCCTGAGTGTCCCTACCAGTGTGATCATCTCCACGGTTGTGCCTCTAGCTCCTCGATCTTGCTCCTAGTTCTCGCCTTGCTCATCCACGCCACGTTCTCCTGATCTTCCGGTCTGCAGTAAGATCTCCGCCACAGCCACGTTGAATTCTCTGACCAAGTCTTGTATTCCGCCCGTAGATTCCCTCCACGGATCATCGGCAAGATCCATCCCATCCTGGCTGAACTCCACACGCTCCGCCATTGCTGCTCTCACTCCTTGCTCCTGGCTCAGATCCTCCCGCTCTACCTCCATCGCATCTCCTCCAATAAACACTCATCACTCAGGACAGGAGGGGCAGGAGGGATGAGCTGTTCAGAGTCCGGGTCACGCGGATGCGTGACATGGTCCCACTCACAATTATAGTTTGTATTGACCTGAGTTTTGTGTGTCTTCAAAGTCAAAGTCAAAATCTGCTTTATTGTCAATCTCTTCACATGCCAAGACACACAAAGAAATCGAAATTATGTTTCCACTATCCCACGGTGACAAGACATAGTACACGACATACATACAAGCAAACAACACAAAATAAAAACAAGAAGGCACAAACAATGAATAATAAGAGTGACTTATAGCTAACACTGTAGGTAATAAATCCCTTCTTGGCCACCACAGTCAAAGGCCACAAATCTCGGATCAAAAGTCAATTGATAGACTCATACGAAATGATTTCCATCTGGCAGGGGAGGTCCAAGGGGAGCAAGCCATTTTCTCCTGTTTATATATTGGTCAATAAATTAAGCAACCAGCACGCACGAATGAAGGTTGTTTAATTTCTGAAAAAAATACCACATTTACCACGTGGTTGTTGACCACTCAACTGGCACCACGTCAGCGTTCCGGGCAGTCCAGCCGGCAGCCCCGCTGACAGATCCACCTGCCCTATACACCTCAGCCAACCCCGCTGGCATATCCACAGCCTCAAGGTTCACCACAGCTCTTCCCCTCAACCGCACAGCAGCAGCGTTATCCTCCATATGTCCAGCATCAGGCCACCGCTCACCTTGGACCACCGCTAGGATTTCAACCTGCTTCATTTAACCAACAAATCATAAGACCAAACCCTCGTGCTTTCCCCTCTTATCAGACACCTACTGATCCAAGAGCAGCCTGTTCACCTATACCGACTGGAAATCCTCCTGCAGTTCCATCGTAACTATACCAGTCTGGATCTCAGTCAGCTGCACACTACCCACAGTTTACAACCATGGCTGCCCCACCAGGAGCACTAGGATACATTTCCCCCCACAACAATTCTGCAACTCTCACCATGAAAGAAATGGCTATCGCTGCCTCATGTGGTATTCCAAAGCCCAAGCTGCCTCTCTTCAGTTATGGATGGGAGACTGATTTCATCATGTTGAAAAGGGGACTGAATAGCTTACTTGGTCCACACCACCACTTAACGGAAGATTATAAATACCAAGTATCACTTGATCACCTCAAGCTGCCTAGTGCCTACCACAGGGGTGGGCAAACTTTTTGACTCGCGGGCCGAACTGGGTTCTAAATTTGGACCGGAGGGCCGAACCAGGAGCAGATGGACGTAGTGTTTGTGTGAAGTAATATAAGCGACCTGTAAAGGTCATTGCATAAAAGATTTTGGCCTTTAGTAGGTAGTAAAGCATGGATATTCCAAACAAGTTTTTTGAAAACAAATGCATTTAACAGCATTAAAAAAAAAATCATTAAAAAACTGCTATCAGTGATTCTCATAAAATACGACACTATTATTATGAATAACAGTCTCCATCACTTCAGTGCCTGCAGGTCAGATTAATGAAAAATGTTTATCTTATGAGATCACATCAAACAGCAAACATTCTGACCAAATATATCATCTTGAAGAATCGGTGAAAGCATACATCCAAATAAAGTAATCAAAACGGCAACACGGTAAGGGGTATCTGAACATCAGAGCAGAGTTTTAACTCACAAACACCTGGTAACAGAGGTGAGGAAACGGGAAACACTTCCTTAAAGTAAGCCGTAAGAACTTTACAGGTTAAGATTAGTCGCAAACAGGTGGTGCATCAATGTCCTTGAGCATCCTGCATTGTTTGAAAATGAGAATGGTCGCTAGTTTCAATCCCTGCTATGTGTACAAATCATATTCAAAATGCATTTTTTTACAACAAACTTGAGAGCCTCCCCTTCATTTTCAGTGGGAACAGTGTTGTTGGTCTCCCTTTTTTGCTAGTGCATCATAGTCTGGAGTAAAATTTGTTGTGGCAATTCTTAGGAGAGATCCGTTTACCTCGATCTGTGACGGGTTGATGTGGCTGAACGTCACGTCGCGTACGTCGAGCCAAATTGGCCACTCCTTTAACATTCGGCACTCACTTCTTTTCTTCGGGCCACTCATTTTAATGGAAGGATTCCAGGGGAAGGTTTGTGGGTGGCTTTAGCGTAAAACTGTATCTGAAAGCTCAGCGAGCGAATTACAAGAATGCTGTCGTCACAGCCCACGCTCTAAATTCGGGACTGATACAAATAGAGCGCGAGTGCGCCATGTCCGTACTACTGAGTACGTACGTACAGGCACTTGTGAGTGTGCACCGAGCTTTCTGACACGGCTTCCGGTAGTAAATGCGCAGGCGAGCGGTTCCCCATCTACTGGGGAAACGCAGTCATTGCAGGCAAAATGACAAAAAAAAAAAAGTTTAATAATACAATTAATTCAGGTTTGGCGGGCCGGATTAAACGGTCCCGTGGGCCGGATGTGGCCCGCGGGCCGTAGTTTGCCCACCCCTGGCCTACCAAATAGCCAAGAGATACATACATGACCCTACAGTACACCATACACCAGCGCAATGAACGCACTGCAGCAACGATATGGACAGCCAAGACAGCTGGTCCAGGGAGAATTAAGGACCATACTGAGCTTCCCCCCAGTGAAACCTGGCAACACCAAGGCTTTCGAAGATTTCTCTTCAGCAGTAAACACTCTGGTGGGCATGTTAAGCCGCATGGATAGTCCAGCCCAGTCTGAGCTGCGGTGTGGCTATCACGTCGACACCCTCTTCGGTAAGCTGCCTGGAAACTATAGGGATGGCTTTGCTGAATTCTGTATTACGAGAGGCATTATCTGCAGTGGAAGCGACCAGACATACACCTTACCTGACCTCGCTGAATGGCTGGACAGGAAGGTCCAGGTGTTTCAGGTGTCTCAACGCGCAGCATAACCCAACCCAGCTGAGTCCAGTCGCGTCACAGAGAAAGCGAGTAAAACAGATAAATCACAGTGGGTCAAACCACCGACTCCACAACAGTCAAGCACCAGCAGACTCCTCCACAGCGACAACGGACCTTTGACCTTTTAATTTGAGCCGGGCTCAAATTAAGACCAACCTGCAGGCAAAAGGAGGGAGTGATTTAAACCCTATTGTCCATATTGCACAACCATCCAGGATCATTACCTCAACGGCTACCCTGAGTTTGAGAAAATTACTACAGAGGAGAAAGCCGTCTGGATTAAAGACAAAGGAAAATGTTGGAGATGTGGGCGTGGTCATTCACCAGAGAGCTGTACTCTAAAGAAACTCTGCTCCACTTGCAACAAACAACACCTGCTGATACTCCATGACGTCATGGCCCAAGACTCACAGCTAAACATCCTCACTGTTAGCAACCCAACCAATTTAATGTACCTGGATCACACCAACGACTCAGGACACGTCATGTTAAGGGTGGTACTAGTGCTGCTCCACCATGGCAAGAGAACACTAAACACACATGCGGTGTTAGATGATGGCTCTGGGCGTACTGTGATTCTGGCTGTTGCAGTCAAACACCTCGGGGTGTGCGGAGAAGTGAAGTCACTTAAACTGAAGACTACGTATCAGATCAGACGTATTAAAGTTCCAGGGAATGGCTGTGCCCTTTAGGTGTTGGCTAACACCCAGCCACGCACCTATCACTCCAGGGGTGCGTCCTCTCCCCAATGCTCTTCTCTCTCTACACTAACGATTGCTCCTCAGGCGACTCTTCTGTGAAGCTCCTGAAGTATGCAGACGACACCACTCTCATCGGACTGATCCGTGACGGTGACGAGACTGCGTACAGACAGGAGGTGGAGCGGCTGGTCCACTGGTACAGCCAAAACCACCTGGAGCTGAACCTGCTCAAGACCGTGGAGATGACAGTGGATTTCAGGCGAGACCCTTCACCACTTTCACCCATCACTATCCGCAGTAATACTATTCTCTCCACAGACACCTTCAAGTTCCTGGGATCCACAGTCTCTCGGGACCTGAAATGGACCAGCCACATAGACTCTGTCCGGAAGAAGGCCCAGCAGAGGTTGTACTTTCTGAGACAGCTCAGGAAGTTCAATCTGCCACAGGAGCTGCTGAAGACCTTCTATACTGCCATCATCCAGTCCATCCTCTGCACCTCCATCACTGTCTGGTTTGGATCGGCCTCCAAACAAGACAAGCACAGACTGCAACGGACAATCAGGACTGCAGAAAAGATAATTGGAATCAACCTCCCATCTATCTATGAGTCTGCCTACAGGGACGAAGTGGTCCAGCTATCGGAGTGGTGCGGAGAGAACAATCTGCTCCTAAACACGGCTAAAACCCAAGAACTGGTCATTGATTTTAGGAGGAAAAATAAAACGGACATTCCACCAGTTATCATCAATGGGGTCTGTGTGGAGAGGGTGTCCTCCTTCCGCTACCTGGGAGTCCACATCGAGGAGGACTTCACCTGGAGCGTGAACACCTCTGAGCTGCTAAAAAAGGCCCAGCAGAGACTCTACTTCCTAAGGGTGCTTAGGGGGTACAGCATTACACAAAGACTGCTGGTGTCCTTCTATCGCTGCTCCATAGAAAGCACTTTAACGTACTGTATATGTTTGGTACTCCAGCTGCACTGCAGCTCAGAGGAAAAAGCTCCAAGGGGTCATCAACACAGCACAGAAGATCGTCGGCTGCCCTCTCCCCACACTGGAAGACCTACACAGAACCCGCTGTCTCAAAAAAACATTCTGAAGGACACTTCCCACCCTGGCCACTCCCTTTTCGAACTGTTGCCATCAGGCACACGCTACAGATCAATTCGGTCAAGGACTAGCAGATTCGCAGACAGTTTTTACCCTACAGCGGTAGTCACATTAAATGCCGCTAAAAAAAATGATTATGTCTGTGTATGTTCTTCTGTGGGTTTTTAGCTTGTATTTTTTTATCTTTTTATTCTATTTATTTTTTATTTTATGCCCTGATCGGTTGGCACTTTTTAAATTTCGTTGTACATGTGTGACAATGACAATAAAGATCTATTCTATTCTATCTATTCTATTCTATTCTATCCAGGACTTGTACCTGTCTAGGACCAGGAAACGTGCAAGTAACATCTCTACAGACCCTTCTCACCCAGGTTGCAGTCTGTTCGAACTACTCCCCGCCGGACGGCGTTACAGAGCTCTATACGCCCAAACCAGCAGACACAGAGACAGCTTCTTCCCCCAGGCTGTCGCTCTGATGAACTCACACCACTCTTAGAGTCTCAGAGTCATTGCTGTGCAATAACATCCTGCTCTCAACGCTTTATTTTGAATTGTCTGTATTATGTGTACTATGTGTCCACTCTGCATCCATTGCCTAGAAGAGAGATTCTCCCATCTGTGGTCTCTTCTCAAGGTTTCTCATTTCCCCTAGTAGGATTTTGAGTTTTTCCTTGCCCTCCTGGGAGTTTAAGATCAGGGGATGTTTGAGAATATTTGTCAATTTTCGCACATGTCCTGAGTGTTGTTAGTCACCTAAATGTTGAACAGAGGCTGAGATGTACCGAAGTCAAATTCTTTGTTTGGCATGCTCAAACATGGCCAATAAAAATCTTGAATCTTGAATTTACCAAGCGTTCACTGCCACTGAGCTCCAACTGGCCGAGCAGTCATGTCCAGGAGACAAACTAGGGATGAAATTCAATCACCTGAAAGAAGTCCCCCTGCACACATTCACTAAAGTGCAGCCATTACTATTTAATGGATCTGACCACCCTCACCTAATCACCCCGATCTATCCAATACGGGCAGGACCTATAGGAGCACCAGTAGGAATCTGCACCCGACTCGGCTGGACGGTGCAAAGACCCACTAAGTTTTTTCAACATCCACCCGTTGAAAGTTCATTCCATCACCTATCAGTTGATACATCCTGTTCCGAATTGCACAAGGATGTTCAACGCTGTGGCAGCTTGACGTTTTGCCATATAAAAGTGAACGGGAGGTGACGCGATCCAGCCAAGACCAAGCAGCCCTCACCATGCTGAAGGAAATGTGCACCACTGTAATGGATGGCGTCACAAGATATGCAACACCCCTCCTTCAAAAGAGGACAGTAGCTCTGCCCTGCGCATCACCTGCTCCACAGAACGGCGTCTAATGGCCAACCCTGAGCTTGCTAAAGTTTACAACCAGGAAATCAACATGCTGGTGGAGGCAGGCTATGTTGATCAGATCACTAGCGAGAAGGCTAACAGCCCCACTGAATCCTGATATATTCCTTACCACTTAGTGTATCACAACGGAAAGGCAAGGGTGGTGTTTAACTGCTCCTTTTGCTACCAGGAGACCGCTCTGGACAATGACCTGCTACCAGGACCCTCTCTCGGACTATGACTACTGGGAGTTCTGGTCAGGTTCCGAGAACATGTAGTCGCTATCAGCGGAGACAGGGCTATCAGGGCTATGTTTCACCAGATCAGACTCCTTCCTGAGGACTGCCCACTCTTCCGCTTCCTCTGGCGCGACATGGACAGAGACAGACCACCGGACATCTCTGCATGGGTCCTGCCATTAGGTACAATTTGAGGTCCATGTTGTGCTATATACGCTGTGCAACGTCACGTTCGAGACCACCAGAGGACCACGGAGGATCTGTTAGAGACGGTATTCACCTCATTCTACATAGACAACTGTCTGAAATCACTCCGCTCACCACAGCAGGCAAAGGATCTCTTGGACCGCCTGAGAGCCCTCCTTGCATAGGGTGGATTTGAGATCAGGCAGTGGGCAGCCAACAGGACAGATGTAATCGCTCACCTCCCAACCGAGGCGCAATCAACAACATCGGAGCTGTAGCTAACTGATGAAGGAGCTGACCCGATGGAGTCCACTCTCCGCCTGATTTGGTATTGCATGACAGACACACTGGGGTTCAAATGTCAGCCTGTTTCACCTAAACAGCCAACCATGAGGAACGTGTACCGGGTGCTGGCATCACAATATGACCCGCTTGGATACATCATCCCCTTTACAACTTGGGCCAAGGTCCTGGTCCAGGCTTTGCGGGCCACAGAAAGACAGTAGGACGAGCCCAGACTTAGACGAGCCACTTCCAATGTGGCAGGCATGTGAAAGTGAGCTCCCTCAGTTGCATCACATTGTTTTACCTCGTTGTTATGCTTCAGCAGCCGTCGACAACGATTCATCAGTGAGGCAGATCCACATCTTTCGTGATGCTTCTGAGAAGGTGTACGGCTCAGTGGCCTACCTGCAAGTGGAGGATCCAGATGGACACATAACCATGTCATTCATTATGGCCAGGTAACGTGTCGCATCCAAACGACAACAAACAATGCCCCAACTGGAATTATGTGCCACACTCACAGGAGCACAGCTGGCCAAGGTTATGCAGACGGAACTGACCTTGTCCATCCAGTCCATCGTGCTGTGGTCTGACTCAACAACCGTACTGCACTGGATACAGTCGGAGACCAACAAGGTATTCGTCGGTACAAGAGTTATTGAAATACTGGACCTCACCAAACCTGAATCATGGAGATACATTAATACTGACTTGAACCCGGCGGATGATATCACATGAGGCAAGACCCTCAGCGAACTATCTCAGCCAAACCGATGGAGTCAAGGGCCCTCGTTCCTATATCAATCCTCTCAGATCACTGGCCAGTGAACCGTTCATCGTACACGGAGGAACCTGACGAGTTGACAGCCCAAACCTTCTGTGATCACATCTCCACTACCAGCAGTGAGGAGCCTGATCCTGCTAAATACAACATGGGTCGAACTTCTACAGGCTACATATCAGTCTCTTCACGGGGCGGCTGCTTCAGCAATGACCGCCGCTGAACGTATTGATATGGACACTACTCTCCCATAAACACTGTGCAGAATGCTGCTCGTGGCGGAACAAACCCGTGACACCAATAATGGCTGATCTGCCTGCTGCTTGGCTCCGGATCAACAAACCCCCATTCTGGTCTACTGGTGTCGACTGCTTCAGGCCTTATACTGTAAAGATTGGAAGAAGACATGAAAACGGTGGGGTATTATATTTAAATGTCTCACCTCGAGATGTGTCCACCTCGATCTGCTGCCACACATGGACACAGGCTCATTCTTACTGGCTCTGCGTCGATTTATCTCACGACGAGGCAAGTCATACGAGATCTTATGTGACCAAGACACCAACTTCAGAGAAGGAGAGCGAAAACTCAAAGAAGCTCTGGAAAATGTCAATCCCTCATGGAAGCGACAGTTGGCAAGCCAAAGCATTACGTTCAAGGTCAACCCTCCTCTTTCACCCCATTTTGGTGGCACATGGGAGAGGGAGGTAAGATCGGTTAAAGCCTCTCTCCAAGTTGTGCTGTGGGATCAAGTCATATCCGAGGAGGTGCTGTCAACTGTCCTCGCAGAGGTAGAATCAAAGTCAATCTTTATTTGCCAAGTTTGAGCATGCCAAACAAGGAATTTGACTGCGGTAGATCATTTAGGTAGCTAACAACATTCAGGACAGCATGTGCAAAATTGACAATTATTCTCAAACATCCCCTGATCTTAAACTCCCAGGAGGGCAAGAAAAAACTCAAAACTCCTACTAGGGGAAATGAGAAACCTTGAGAAGAGACCACAGATGGGAGGATCCCTCTTCCAGGATGACCAGGCTGCAATGGATGCAGAGAGGACACATAGTACACATAATATGGATAATCCAAAGGTAAAGCATCGGGAGCAGGATTTTATTGCACAGCAATGACTCTGAGACTCTAAGAGTGGTGTGAGTTCATCAGAGCGACAGCCTGGGGGAAGAAGCTGTGTCTGTGTCTGCTGGTTTTGGCGTACAGTGCTCTGTAACGCCGTCCGGAGAGGAGTAGTTCGAAGAGACTGCGACCTGGGTAAGAAGGGTCTGTAGAGATGTTACTTGCACGTTTCCTGGTCCTGGACAGATACAAGTCCTGGATAGATGGGAGGTTGGTCCCGATTATCTTTTCTGCAGTCCTGATTGTCCGTTGCAGTCTGTGCTTGTCTTGTTGGGTGGCCGATCCAAACCAGACAGTGATGGAGGTGCAGAGGATAGACTGGATGATGGCAGTATAGAAGGTCTTCAGCAGCTCCTGTGGCAGGTTGAACTTCCTGAGCTGTCTCAGAAAGTATAGCCTCTGCTGGACCTTCTTCCGGACAGAGTCTATGTGGCTGGTCCATTTCAGATCCCGAGAGATTGTGGATCCCAGGAATTTGAAGGTGTCTGTGGAGAGAATAGAATTACTGTGGATAGTGAGGGGTGGAAGTGGTGAAGGGTCTCTCCTGAAGTCCACGGTCATCTCCACGGTCTTGAGCGGGTTCAGCTCCAGGTGGTTTTGGCTGCACCAGTGGACCAGCCGCTCCACCTCCTGTCTGTACGCAGTCTTGTCACCGTCCCGGATCAGTCCCATGAGAATGGGGTCATCCACATACTTCAGGAGCTTCACAGAAGAGTCGCCTGAGGAGCAATCGTTAGTGTAGAGAGAGAAGAGCAGTGGGGAGAGGACGCACCCCTGGGGGGCGCCAGTATTGGTGGTCTGGGTGTCAAATGTGATGGTCCCCAGCCTCACATGCTCTGTTGGACAGGAAGCTGGTGATCTACTGACAGATGGAGGCAGGCACCGCGAGCTGGATGAGCTTCTGATGGAGGATGTCAGGAGCCATGGTATTGAACGCCGAGCTGAAGTCCACAAACAGGATCCTGGCGTATGTCCCTGGGGTGTCCAGGTGGTGCAGGATGTAGTGCAGTCCCATGTTGACCGCATAGTCCACCGACCTGTTTGCCCGGTAGGTAAACTGCAGGGGGTCGAGCAGGGGGCCCGTGATGACCTTCAGGTGGTTCAACACTAACCTCTCGAAAGATTTCATGACCACAGATTTCAGGGCGACATCTGTGGTCATAAGGGTATACTTAACTCAAAGCCCCTGGGATACTTCTCCTCCGACCTGGCTGACCTTGATCCTGTAACATCTAACTTACTGTTGATGGGTCGGCATGACGCATCGCTTCACCAAGCCGCATATGGTTCTAGTGACCTTCTAGGCCGCCACCGTTGGAGGCATAGCCAGGTCCTGGCAGACCCGTCAGTACCTTTCGGACCTTCAGCGCCGCCTTAAGTGGAGGACCCCTACAGCTGGCCTCACTGCTGACCAAGTGGTAATGGTGGTGGATCCCCAGCTTCTAAGGGCACTCTAGCCCATAGGAAAGGTCACCAAAGTTCATCCCAGCCATGAAGGGACTACTCGTTCAGCGGACGTCAGCATTAAAGGGACAGTCTACACTCGCCAAGCTGGTACCACTCCCCAAAATACCAGATGATGATACACACACCGGGGATCCTTAACAGCAGTAGGGACTTGTACTCCTTCTCCACATCCATGACTGAATGTGGGGGCGGCTGTTGTGAATTCCCTGCTGCAAGGAGCACACATCACCAAATCCTACTTTACACAGTAACTGATGGTCTATTTGCGCATGCGCAGTCTAGGCAATCAAACCTCGCCATGCAGTTACGTGGTCGAGTTGGTCCTCTGACTATCGGCGCTCGTTTTCACCCCCCATTGTACTGTATGACAGTGTGCGTCAGTGATAAAGTGAGTTAGGTTGTGATGTTCCCTGTGTTATACGATCTAATACAGTGGTCTCAGACCCGCGGCCCGCGGGCCAATTGCGGCCCTCAGGACAATGTTTTGTGGCCCCCTGCCTGAAATCAAATCTTTGTGTTAGTGCGGCCCGCGCATTTTTTCTCACATGCATCTGGGGGTTTTATATTTTTTAACACCTGTGGGCTCCCGTAGCTCAGGCTCGTGACAACAGCGCGAATTAGCAATTGGTCACTTTAACATGTTTGGATGAACAAGTGGAGGGAAAATATATCTTGTCACCTAGTGCTATACAGTTTTTGTCAGCCCCAGTCATGTCTTTTTCAAAACCTGTCGTGAAGAGAAAAATTGGCGATGAGCACAGACAACTTCAGGAGAAGTGGGAGACGGAATATTTTTTTGTTGAGCACAGGGGCATCCCAACGTGTCTAATATGCATGGATAAAGTTGCGGTGCACAAGGAGTATAACATCAGACGTCATTACTCAACTAAACATGCTGAGGAGTATGGAAAATACCTGGGAGATGAGCGAGAGGACCGGGTCGCCAAACTTAAAACATGTCTACTGAAATCTACAAGATTTTTTCAAAAAAGCAAGCAAAGAGAGTGAAGCGGCTATCAAAGCTAGCTACGTGGTGAGTGAGATGATTGCTAAAGCAGGGAAGCCATTCAAAGACGGCGAGTTCATCAAACAGTGCATGTTACAGGCTGCAAGTATAGTCTGCCCGGAAAAAAAGGCTCAGTTTAGTAACATCAGCATTTCAGCCAACACAGTGGCAGAGCGCATTTCTGACATGCCAGGCAACATTTATGATCAACTGCGTGAGAAAGCTAAACATTTCCATTCATACTCACTTGCTCTTGATGAGAGCACAGACGTCACTGACACGGCGCAGCTCGCAATATACGTATGTCCGTGGCGTTGATAACAATTTTGAAGTTACGGAGGAGTTGCTCTCAGTGATTGCAATGCATGGCCAGACCACTGCCCAGGAGATATTCCGCCAGATCTGTGATTCTATTTAGGATGCCGGCTTACAATGGAAGCGTTTGGCTGGAATAACTACCGACGGAGCGCCGTCAATGACAGGGAGGAAAAACGGACTTGTGGCACTTGTTCAAACGAAACTGGAAGAGGAGGGTGTGGAAGATGCCATTGCTCTGCACTGCATTATCCACCAGCAGGCCCTTTGCAGCAAGATCATAAGGTTTGACAATGTGATGTCTGACGTTGTGAAAATCATCAACCATATCAGATCCAGGGCTTTAAAGCATCGGCAGTTCCGCGGCTTTTTGGCGGAAATAGTCAGAATACGAGGACGTGCTCTACTTCACCGAGGTACGTTGACTCAGCAGGGGGAAGGTCTTGAAGAGGTTTTTTGAGTTAAGAGCAGAAGTGAAAGCCTTCATGAAGAAGGATGGGATGACTGTTCCTGTGCTAAATGATCCTAAATGTCTAATGGACTTAGCTTTTCTTGTTGACGTCACACAGGAGCTGAATGTACTGAACAAGAAGTTACAAGGTCAGGACCAGCTTGTCAGTGCTGCATATGACAATGTCAGAGCATTCTCCAAAAAACTTGTTATGGAAAGCCCAGCTTTTCCAGACAAACCTCTGCCATTTCCCAGCATGCAAGGCACTCATGGATTCAGGCACAACATTCAGTAGTGAGAAGTATGCTGATACCATTGGAAAGCTACAGGAAGAATTTGATCAGAGGTTTGCAGACTTCAAGACACACAGAGCCACTTTTCAGATTTTTGCTGACCCCTTCTCCTTTGATGTGGAGGATGCCCCACCTGTCCTGCAGATGGAGCTAATTGACCTGCAGTGCAATACTGACCTCAAATCCAAGTTCAGGGAGGTGAGTGGAAAAACAGTGGAGCTTGGACAATTTTTGAGAAAACTGCCCCCCACCTTCCCTGAGCTTTCCAGGATGTTCAAGCGGACCATGTGCCTTTTTGGCAGCACCTATCTGTGTGAAAAGCTCTTCTCCACAATGAACTTCAATAAGTCAAAGTTCAGGTCCAGACTTAAAGATGAGCACCTTAAAGCCATACTGAGGGTCTCAGTTGCCTCCTCCCTCAAGCCAAATGTGGCTCAGCTGTGTGAGAGGAAGTGCTGCCAAGTCTCTGGCAGCAAGGATTAGGAGGAAGTAAATGAAGCCTATGTTCTAAAGAACTGTTCATGTTCTGCATGTTCTGACTTGTTAAGATTGAGAAGATTGGTTCAGTTGACCTTTTTTTTGAATACTTGAAGCCTTTTTTTTTGTGGAATACTTGCTGCGGCCCAGCCTCACCCAGACTCTACCTCCAGCGGCCCCGAGGTAAGTTGAGTTTGAGACCCCTGATCTAATAACTCTAGTAAGATAATAAGCTCATTTGGTTGCTAGTTTAGCATGTAGCATTTCTTACTGAAGTGGGTGAAACAGCAACGTGTACATATTTTGTTAAGTTAGACAAACTCATACGTTTTCATGTTCATATGTGTGCAAATCTTCTCATTATTTTATACAAACATAACTGATCAATCAGAACACGGATACAGCACACAGAACAGTGTAACCTTCCAGTGACCGGCTCGTCATTTTAAAGTGTAAATGTGCAACGGCTCCGCTCTGCTCTTGCCATGCTGACCGTCTGACACGCCCCCGCTGCCCAGTGCGAGGGCATCCGCACAAGACTTTTATAATTTTGTGATGGGCGAACAGGACGATCCGATCAGGAGTGACAAGCAGACACGCAGTTCTAATCCACTTGGCGATCGAGGGGCGGAGACGTGACAGTCTGTGTGTGTCTGAGGTGCTGCCAATATGTTGACACCAGTGACGTGCGGTGAGGTTCATGACTGGGGAGGCACTGACGTCAACCCGGGAAAATTTGTCCGGCACCTAACCGTGTCACAAAAAAGGTTGGGGAACGCTGCTCTAGTGTGGCTTATTCATTATTTAATTTGAACTATTTTAATTAAAATCTCATATCAGCAGTCTTCACACATAAAAACACTCAATAAAGCACATGGAATAGAAAACTTGTTTTCGATCGTGCGCACCACTCCGTTTGAAAAGACATGCTCCGAAGTCCCGTTGTCCGAATCAAACCTTTTAACTCCGGAGTTGCTCTTCCTTTACTGATGACCTCCTGCTTCGACCGAAAATCCATCGTTGAAAATCGTTTGGATATGTAATCCTCCATTGTTAAACGAAATGTAAAAACGGAGAAAAAAAAAAAAAACGAATGTAAAACGAAACAAATGGACGACTGCTCCTCAGTTGTTCACTGTAAATTTGAACTGGAGATCTCTTATTCTACAGGTAGGTGCATGAAGCATCCCAGGATCACTAGCACCCCCTGCCTTTTTTCGTAGCCTCCGTAAGATCTCGTTTCAAAGCAGTTTTGTTAATCTAAAGCAGAGGTGCGCAATACGTCGATCGCGATCGACCGGTCGATCGCCAAGCCACTATTGGCACTTGACGCGTGTACAAACAACGGCGCTAACAACACAACACAAACACGCTAGCTCGCGAGTTCCCTCCAATTGTCAGAACCCTGTTTTTTCTCTTAAACTTAAGAAAGGGTATAAAAATGAGTGGGGCAGCTGGCCCTCGTAAGAAGTATCACTTTCATAGGGAATGGGAGTAGGACTTTTTTTTCACGATGACATATATATATATATATTTTTTTAGTGGGTAGATCTTTGTGACTTGGTCATTTCAAAAGTAGCTCGCGAGCTGAAAAAGTTTGGGCACCCCTGATCTAAAGAAACATGACATTACAGACAGATGACAAAAAACACAAGATATTATATGCACCAGCTTAACTACGGAAATTAGTTAATATAGCGACAGTGTTTGAACACTTAAACAGCGACATAAAGACAGAGAGCAGTTCAGTCTAACTGCATAGCCTGTCAACATAGGCAGCCGTGTGTTTCCGCAATCCTCAGAGGAGGCTAGACAGAAAGTTGGCTCCTCCAAGCGAATCGTCTACGGTTTTAAAATAAATATAAAAATTCACCGATTTTGGTTAAAAGGAAAATGACTTTATAATAAAAACTATTGAATTTGTTTTTCCCCTTTTCATGATGGCAGGGGAGGCGTAGGCGTGTTAGAACTGCTAAGCCAATTAGCTGCAAGGACACAGTTCATCATATTCCCATTGGCCATTAGTGTCATATGGGCAGACAAAGCCCTGCTCTCCAAGCTCCAAGTGTCGCCGCAAAAAGCTGCGACCATCGGGGAGTCGCTGATGGTGTAGGGGTGCACTTGCCTGTCTTGTGTGCTTCATTGCATATGACGGTGTGTGTGTGTGTGTGTGTGTACGTGCGTGCGTGCGTGTGTGTGTGCGTGTGTCGACGGGATTACCACCTTATCGTGGTGAGGCACTTTGCGCGTCTCAATGACCCCGAGAGCTATGTCGGCTGGAGTCTTGCACTCCTGGCAGGGTCACCCAAGCCGAACAGGTCGAAGGGTAGAGACCAGACTAAGAGTGATCCCAAACCTACACCTGGGGACAGGCATAGGCGGAGTCCAATAGACCCTAGTGCTAGTGATAGTGCTAGTGCTAACACCACCACCAGACCTCAACGGCAGAGCAGGTGGAAGACGGTGGGTGTGAGAACCACCACAACGGCAGAAGAAGGCACCCCACAGCCATGTGGGTTAAACTGGGAGGCAGTATGGCTACGGGAGTAAACCCCAAAAGAAAAATCTGTGCTCCGGGGACACACACATTGGCAGGTTTCCAGCAGACCGGATCTCTGGCTGACTGGATCTCTGGCAGTCCCCCTGAAACTGCACTCACCTGAAGGTCGTCTCGAGTTTCTCTCGTGCCACTGGAATATGGTGGGTGCGGCCAAGATTGTGGGGGAAGAAACTGCGCGCGCCATCCCTCACTCAAAACCACTCTTTGCACAGGCTTCAGCTTCTTCTGAAAAGTCCTCTGGTGACAGGATAAAGCAACGGGTCAGGTCAAGGATGTGACTGGAAGCTACTAGCTTGAGTCCTGCACAGAGGCGGCATGGGTGTGATGGTCGTTGTGAAGATTGGGATCAGGAACATGATTGTCCTTCGGCAGCTGCCCATGTGACTGAGCAGCCCTATTTAGGGTCCGCACCGCTCACCCCAAATTAGGGAAGGGTCTGGAAAAGGTGACCCAAAAATTGTCTGTTCCTCACAGCTGGGTGGCAAACCGCAGCCACCAAGGCTTCCCCTACTGCGGTCGAAAACATAACAAAGGAAAGCATATGGCTATACACCTGGCTACCTGGAATGTCCGCACCCTCCTTGACACGCAGGATAGGACGGAGAGACCTCATAGACGGACGGCGCTGATTGCACATGAGCTCAAGAGGTACAATGTCGACATCGCAGCACTCAGCAAAACTCGGCTGTCGGGTGAAGACTCCCTGACAGAAGTCGGTGAAGGCTATACCTTCTTCTGGAAGGGTCTCCCGGAAGGCAAACGTAGGCTCCATGGAGTTGGTTTTGCTGTAAAAAGCAAACTACTCAATAACATCCCAGAGTCCCCCCAAGGCATCAGTGAACGGCTCATGACCTGGCGTATCCCCCTGGTGAAAGGCCGGTTTGCTACGCTACTCCGTGCGTATGACCCTACCCTGGATGCTGATAGTAACATCAAAGATGCCTTCTACGAGTCTCTTGCGGCTGCCCTATCCAGAGTCCCTAAGTCCGATAAGCTTGTCCTCATAGGTGACTTCGATGCCCGAGTTGGCACAGATGCGAAGCTCTGGACTAAAATAATCGGGCCTCATAGATCTGGGAAAATAAACAACAACGGTATTTGACTCCTCTCTCTGTGCTCTGAGCACCAACTTCTCATCATTAACAAAATGTTTCAGTTAAAAAAGAAATACATAACATCTTGGATGCACCCACGGTCCAAACATTGGCACCTGCTGGACTATATAATCACATGGCAACAAGATCGACAAGATGTCTGCATAACCAAGGCCCTGCGTGGGGCTGAATGCTGGACTGACCACCGGCTGATTGGATCCAAGATGAGGATGAAAATCCGCCCCCCGCACAGGAAACAGCAGCCAAGAAAGAGACTGAACTGCAGGGCCCTAGATTCTCCAGAGTGCATATCTCACTACCGCAGCAAGCTGGCTGCGGGGCTTTCCACCTTGGAGGACTACGGCACCACCTGTGACATGGACAGTGAGTGGGCAAAACTGAGGTCAACATTACACCAAGCTCCCTCTGAAACCATCGGCTTTACTCAGAAGGACTATCGAGACTGGTTCGACAACAGCTCCGTAGAAATACAGGAGCTGCTGGACGCCAAGCGTAAAGCCCATGCTGCCCTGCTCTCCAACCCTCACTCTCCATCACTCCTCCACCATTATAAAACAATCAGAGCTGAGACACAGAAACAACTGTGGCTCATGGAAAATGAGTGGTGGCTCAAAAAAGCCCAGGTGATCCATGGATATGCAGGTGCTAATAACACCTACGCATTCTACGCTGCTGCAAAATCCATCTATGGCCCACAAAAGCGAAGCATCACTCCAGTAAAATCTGCAGACGGGCACGTGTTATTCAAGGATAAACAACAAATTCTTGAGCGTTGGGCTGAGCACTTCGACTCACTGCTCAATAAAATAAACCCCTCTGATCCATTAGTGCAGGGGTGGCCAACCAGTCAGAGACTAAGAGCCACATTTTTTTACTGTGTACCGCAAATAGCCACAGTTGACCGTGATCTGCTCTGGAGCATCCTCAGAAGGTTTGGTGTCCCCCCCAAATTTCTCAGCATTCTAAAACAGTTTCACGATGGGTGTACTTGTAGGCAGTGAACAGTCCCCCTCTTTCCCCGTGAAAGTAGGGGTGAAACAGGGGTGTGTGCTGGCCCCAGCGATCTTCAATCTTTTCCTGGCAGCAGCCACACTCCTATTCCGCCAGTCCATCACGAAGGATTTCACCTGGATGGGAGCCTATTCAACATCCGGTGCCTACAGGCAAAGACGAAGATGACAGACACCAACATCCAGGAGCTGCAATATGCAGACGACTGCGCACTCGTCGCCCCCACACTCCTGATGCCATGCAGCATGCACTAGACACCACCGCTCACTAGGTCTGGTGATCAACACCCAGAAAACAAAGGTTCTCATCCAGGAGAGGTCCCCATCCCCTACACCCCCTGTCTTTACCATCAGCGGCACACCCCTCAAGGTCGTTGAGCAGTTTTGCTACCTCGGCAGTACTCTGACCCCAACATGCCAGATCGATGATGACATCCAGGCTCGTATCAACTCAGCCTCCTCTGCCTTTGGAAGACTGCGCTCTCAGGTGTTTGAAAACAACAACCTTTGAACCTCAAAGAAAGTGTCAGTCTACAGGGCGGTGTGTGTTTCAACTCTGCTGTATGGGTCAGAAGCCTGGACAATATACCGCAGACACATCCGCTGCCTTGATGCATTTAACTTCAGACGTCTCCAACGCATCCTTGGCATCACATGGCAGGACTGAGTCCCTCATACGGACATCTTACAGCGCACTGAGTCCATAAGCATAGAGGCAACACTGGCACAGTGCCAACTCCGGTGGGTTGGTTACACAATCCGGATGCCAGGACTCTGATTGCCTCGTCAGATGCTTTATGGTCAGCTCCTGTCAGCCAGCAGAAAGCCCGGAGGACAAAAGCTGCGGTACAAAGACCAACTGAAAGGGATATTGATGAGGTGCAACATCAAACCCAACGAACTAGAGACAGCTGCAGCCAATCGATCGCTGTGCCGTTCGCTGTGCCATGACGGGGTCATGTACCTGGAGGAGTGTCGGAACCAACACCGGAGGGAACAGCGGAGGCGAAGACACCACCCTGCAATTCCAGAACCATCCCAGCCCCCTGATCCAGGCCTGACATGTCCCCACTGTGGCAGGACGTGTGGTTCCAGGATCGGACTTCATAGTCATATGGCGTGGCATCGTCACCAGCAACGATAGCCACCGACCAGAGCAACAAAATGGAAGCTACGTCATCTTTGACTACAATGGACCGCCTAAGCAAACAAGTAAGCAAGCGTGTGCGTGTGTGTGTGTGTGTGTGTGTGTGTGTGTGTGTGTGTGTGTGTGTGTGTGTGTGTGTGTGTGTGTGTGTGTGTGTGTGTGTGTGTGTGTGTGTGTGTGTGTGTGTGTGTGTGTGTGAGACCGCAATGCCCCGAATCTATCGGCAATATTTGTTTAAATAAAAAAATATCGCGATAGGTGAAACACAAAGAAGCGAGTATAGCCATTGTTTGAAACTGTGATTTCTGTATATCATTACTAGCGTGTCAAATTAGCTGTATAGGTAGCCAACGGAGCCGTATCAGCCTAGCTTGGTCACATGACTTACCTGCTGCGCCAGGCTATAGTGTTTAATGATCCTACACTACGCCCTAGCGGTCAGTTCTAATACTACATGCTATTACGTCTATAGCAGTGGTTCTTGTTGGCGGTACCAAACCCCACCAGTTTCATATGTGCATTCACCAAAGCCCTCTTTGGCGAAACATTTTATTATTTTTTTCAAATTCAAGACATACATGTATTTTACTGGTGCACAAAATGAGCCGTGCATGATAATCACCTTGTTCAAAGAACAAAACCAACACAATGCATGAACTCACAACAAATTACATACCTGCAAATTAGTGTGACTTCTGCTCTTGCCTTTGCGAGACCAGTTCAGATATGCCTCATCACAAATTTATATGATAAATCAGGTGTGTTCAGACCTCCGCAGTGGAGGCTCCCTGCGAGCATTTTGACGTCTAATAGACGTCTATTAGATTAGACGTCTATAGCATAGACGCGTCTAATAGACGTCTATTAGACGTCTATACTATAGACGTCTACGGGATAGACGTCTATTAGACCAGTGGTCCCCAACCTTTTTTGCGCCACGGACCGGTTACGTGTCAGAAATATTTTCGTGGACCGGCCTTTATATAAATAAATAATACATTTATATAAATAATACAGTCATAATAAAATATATAAATACGATGAAATAAATTGCTACGACTGGCATAAAAACAAGTATAAACGACATAAAATTAAAACTCACCATTACGTTGAATTAGTGGGAGCACTGAGCTTGTTTCTCAGAAACGAGCCAGTCCCATCTAGGCGTAATCGGAGACAATGACACCCGAAGTGGTTAAAGTTTGTCTTTTAATGCAGGATACTTGGTCTCCATGTGCCGAAGCAGTTTTGAAGGCTTCATTGCCTCGTTAGCTAGCCTGTCGCCACATATTATGCAGAGTGGGCTTGGCGCGTCAGAGTCACCTGTGGCGATAAATCCATATTTTAAGTAGGACTCCAGAAATGTTCTTTTAAATGCAGCTTTCCTTTTCTTAGAAGTCGTAGCCTCTTCTTTTTCCGTGTCATTGGGCTTTTTTTCCCTTTCCGAAGAAGCTTTCCAAACATCTCTGTTTCTTGCTCGCCTCCAAATTTTGTGAGCTCGCATGTGGCGCGTCCTCGAAAAAAGGGTGGGGGTGTCGCCCTCATCTCAAATTCCGAGCTTAGATTTAGGCCTCGTTCGATCAACGTATTTAAAACATTTGAAGTTCTCACTGTCCGATCCACCGCTTTACCGTCATTTTATCTTGCTGTTATTTACCGTCCACCCGGGGCTTACACTGGCTTCCTGGATGAATTTTCAGAATTCGTGGCTGATCTAGTGACAAATGCGGATAATATAATTATCATGGGCGATTTTAACATCCACATGAATTTACCGTCAGAGCTACTTACTTCGGCGTTTCAGACTTTAACTGATACGTTTGGTTTTACGCAAGCCGTACAGGCAGCAACGCATAAGAATGGAAATACCTTAGACCTGGTATTATCCCAAGGACTTGCAACCTCAAATATAGCAGTACTGCCATACACTACTGTTCTGTCTGGTCATTACTTAATAAAATTTGAAATTTCAGTTCCTTGTCAAAGACAAGAGAGCAATCAGAATTATAGGAGCCGTAATTTTAACTCCATGACTGCAACTGCGCTATCTGAGTTACTGTTGCCGGCAACCGCCATATTTCCCGCATACATCGGCTCTATTGATAATCTTAATTCAATGCGACATTGTTAAATGCCATCGACTCTGTGGCACCGCGACGTCTGGAAACTCGCCGTAGATTGCCTACTCTGTGGTTCACAGATGAAACACGTACGCTTAAGCAATTATGTAGAAAGCATGAGCGCAGATGGCGTTTAACCAAACTTGAGGTTTTCCATCAGGACAGTCTCCTGAAATCTTAGCAAAAACTCGTTATTTTTCGCAAGTTATTAATCTCAATAAAAACAATCCTAAACACCTATTTATTACAGTGGCAAAGCTGACACTACGCCAGCCGACCCCCGATAGTTCCTTCCACTCAGCTGACGAGTTCATGAAATTTTTTGCTCAAAAGATTGAATCCATTAGGGACGAGATCAAGAATACCATTCCAATCGCCCAGTCGAGACCGCCGTTTTCCAGCGCTGATGATCATGCAATAACCCTCTCAAATTTTAAAAGCGTGTCCCTTGAAAGGCTTACACAATTGGTTAGTGCGGCTAAACAAACAACATGTTTACTCGACCCTCTTCCAGCCAAACTACTTAAAGAATTATTTCAAATTTTGGGACCGTCCGTCTTAAATATAATCAATCTGTCTGTCTCCTCTGGGATAGTGCCAACAGCCTTTTAAACCGCTATCATTAAACCATTACTGAAGCGACCAAATCTTGACCCGGACTGTCTCAGTAATTATAGGCCAGTTTCAAACCTCCCATTCATAGCAAAGCTTCTTGAAAAAGTAGTAGCGCAGCAGCTTATTGATTACATGGTCGCCAATAATCGATATGACTCTTTTCAGTCTGGTTTTAGAGCTAATCATTCCACTGAGACAGCACTTGCTAAAGTGACTAATGATCTCCTCATAGCTATGGATTCAAACACTTCATCTGTATTGTTACTACTCGAACTTAGTGCTGCCTTCGACACTGTAGACTTCGATATTTTATTAGGGCGTCTTAAAAGTTGTGTTGGTATTTCAGGGTCAGCACTAGGCTGGTTCCATTCCTATCTATCAGACAGGACGCACCGAGTGGTCCATGGCAATACGTCCTCTGAGCTCTATAATGTTACGTGTGGTGTCCCACAGGGATCGGTATTCGGACCAATTCTATTTAATATTTATATGATTCCGCTTGGGGACATAATACTAATTTTCAATGCTACGCGGATGACACCCAATTATATATGCCGCTATCGATGACAGATCCGCGGGATTGTTGTAATCTTGAGGCGTGCCTTGCGGAGATCAAGCAATGGATGTCTCTCAACTTCCTTCGTCTTAACCCAGATAAAACTGAGATGTTGATAATTGGTCCAACTCGTTATCAACACTTATTTAAGGAAACCACTATAACTATAGATAACCGTACTATCACTCAGAGCGATACTGTAACTAATCTCGGGGTAATATTTGACCAAACGCTCTCCTTTCAAAAGCACATTAAGAATATAACCAGAATTGCGTTTTTTCACCTTCGTAATATTGCAAAGATTCGTCTGATCCTCTCGACCGGTGATGCGGAAACTATTATACATGCGTTCGTCACGTCGCGCCTGGACTACTGTAATGTATTATTCTCTGGTCTTCCTAAGTCCCGCATCAAAAGTCTACAGTTAGTACAAAATGCTGCTGCAAGGCTGCTCTCAGGGACAAGAAAATCTGATCACATAACCCAATATTAGCCAACTTATATTGGCTCCCGGTCCATTTAAGATGTGACTTCAAGGTTCTTCTATTAACCTATAAATCACTGCATGGCTTAGCGCCTTCATATCTCGTCGACCTAGTTGTTCCTTATGTTCCGTCTCGTAACCTTCGTTCGCAAAACGCTAGTCTTTTAGCGACACCGAGGGCCAAGAAAATGTCTGCAGGGTCAAGAGCAGTGGTCCCCAACCTTTTTTGCGCCACGGACCGGTTACATGTCAGAAATATTTTCGCGGACCGGCATTTATATAAATAAATAATACATTTATATACATAAATAAATAATACATTTATAATAAATATATAAATACGATGAAATAAAATGATACGACTGACATAAAAACAAGTACAAATGACAAAAATAAAACTCACCATTACGTTGAATTAGTGGGAGCACTGAGTTTGTTTCTCAGAAACGAGCCGGTCCCATCTAGACGTAATCGGAGACAATGACACCCGAAGTGATTAAGGTTTGTCTTTTATTGCAGGATGCTTGGTCTCCATGTGTTGAAGCAGTTTTGAATGCTTCATTGCCTGGTTAGTTAGCCTGTCGCCACATATTAGCTTTGCGGGCTCGACTGGGGAAACATGTCACGTGACCGGGACGAGTGTCTTGACCTGAATTAATTGATCGTCGATAAAAAATGTTTTTTTCTGTACGGCTTGGCGGCCCGGTACCAAGTGACCCACGGACCGGTACCGGTCCGCGGCCCGGTGGTTGGGGACCACTGGTCTAGAGCATTTTCTATTCGGGCTCCAGAGCTTTGGAATGCCCTACCAATGGATATTAGAACTGCTACCTCAGTAGAAACATTTAAGACACGTTTAAAGACACATTTCTATGATATGGCCTTTAATTAACCTGTAGTGGCCGATTCGGCTGGAGTTTGTTTTCGGTCCCTACACATAGACCTAAAATAGACGACAAAATTAAATCTATTAAATATGAAATATTAAACCCAAAACCATTTTGTAAGTTGTATACATAATGTAAAGAAGTTGTGATGGTTTGTTTTGAACAACCATTGATCCGTGTGAAGTGTGGTTATTTATATTTCTGTAACCTGAGGCCAATATTAAATCCATCCATCCATCCATCCATCCATCCATCCATCCATCCATCCATCCATCCATCCATCCATCCATCCATCCATCCATCCATCCATTTCCTATACCGCTTGTCCCCACCATCAAATATGAAATATTAAATCCTAAACCAGCTATAAGTTGTATAAAATTTATTTCTTTATTTCCTTCTTTTCTCCTTTTTCTTTCTGTCTTTTTGTCCATTCGGCGATGCTGGTGCCTTCTACCGCACCTCGGTATCTTTTCGGATCGGATATTTATTTTTTTTCTTCCTGGGACCGGGATCATCGGTCGAGACCGGCGTAACTCTACGACGGCTTCCTGCTTATCCGGCCAGTGATGACCGGGTCCCTCGCCTTGGCCTTGCAGCCGCAACCCCTGTGGGGAGTCCGCTCCCTCGTGCTCGTCGGAACCAACGACTTTCGCCATGCTAGCCCCGTGGTGACCATCTGCACGTGCCCCGACTGGGTGCCCAGGACGCTGCTCACACATTTGCCTGCTTTGTGATGTTTTCACCGATTCACGACCACGGTCCATTGGGCGCCGTTGACCTGGACTGCCCTTACACCTGTCTATGGACCCCGTGGAGGCTATTTTGTGTGTTTTGGGGTGTTCTCTTGTATTGAGGGGTGCTGGTTGGCCGCTGTTACTTTTTTTTTCCTTTGTCTTTTAGCTTTGATTTGCTTTGATGGCTTTTATCTTGAGCACTTTCTGACTTTCTTTGTGGCGCCGTTGTGTGGCAGCCTTATGAGAGCTCATTGAGTTGCGCTCATGCCATCTGTGTCTTTTGTATACCCACTCTGTGGTATGGCTACTGCTGGGGCCTGAATTTCCCCACCCCTGGGGATCAATAAATATTCAATCAATCAATCAATCAATCAATCAAATAATGTACAGAAGTTGTATTGCATTGTTTTAAACAACCAATGATCCGTGTGAAGTGTGGTTATTTCTGTAACCTGATATAGAAGTCTATATTAGGTTATTCCATAGACGTTATATAAATGCCAAAATTAAATCCATCAAATATGAAATATTGAACCCTGAACAAGCTGTAATTTGTACGAACAATGTTGTATTGCGTCATTCGAAACGCTAGGGGCAGACACGTGCATAAATTGTGCGATACCGTAAAAAATAAATAAATAAATACATTAGTACCGTAATTTTCGGACTATAAGTCGCGGTTTTTTTCATAGTTTGGGTGGGGGGGCGACTTATACTGAGGAGCGACTTATATATGAATTATTTCAAAAATGTTCAAAAAACAGGCGGCAGCAGTTCATTAGGTTTTAACCAGGTCTCGCAAAGACCAAAAACGTTTAGATCAGGGGTCACCAACTCCGGTCCTCAAGGGCGCCAATCCAGCCTGTTTTAGATGTATCCCCCCTGCAACACACCTGATTCAAATAATCAGGATCGCTATCAGCCTTAATAGAGCTTGCTGATGAGCTGATCATTTGAATCAGGTGTGTTGTTGCAGGGCTGCACCTAAAACAGGCTGGATTGGCGCCCTTGAGGACCGGAGTTGGTGACCCCTGGTTTAGATTATGTTCCGTGATGAGGTCATTAATGAGAACTGCTTTCGTATGAAGCGATCTAATATTCATAAAACCGAGTTTAAGTGTAATCGGTCGATCAGGGTGCGTATCTATCGAAGGATTTTTAAACGAGATGCGAGTAAGGTTGTGTTCTCTAGGCCTGACATCACCTCTCAAATGTTTATTAGCGCGGTGGGACGATACGACCGTGGGAATTTGATACTAAATATTTGTTACACATGTAAAATTATCTGAAACAGGCACCGTTTCATCAGCAAAACCGGTCGGGGTGGGGTGATTGGATTTGTCTACTACCCCAGTAGAAATTGTGTTTATGTGTACTGTAGCACTATTCAAACTGTCACGCTCTAGTCTACACAAGGAGCTATGTGCATGCTGGATCTAGCCTAGCGCTAGTTAACTTTAGCTTAACAGACTCCAAACCCATCCTAACAGGTGGTCTAATCACCTGTGCCCCGGCCTGCTCTAAAGTGACCTGTCATGAGTGGCTCAAACAGTAATCTATATTCCTAGAAAGAGTGAAGGCGCCTTCACGGTTAGGGCGAAGGCCGTCCTTCCTCAGCAGGTCGGGGCGGCCCCAGAAGGAGGGCCAGTTATCTATAAAATACAGTCCCTGCTTTTTACAGAACCCAGCCATCCATCGATTAAGGGAGACTAATCTACTAAACCTCTCATCAGTGCCTCTCCCAGGCAGGGGGCCAGAGACAAATACTCGATGCTGACTCATCTTTCTGGCGAGATCACAAGTCCTCGCTATCTTTTTCTTTGTGATCTCTGATTGTCTCATCCAAATATCATTGGAGCCGACGTGTATCACTATGTCCGAGTAGCTAGTGTTGTTGGAACTACGCTGTTGACTAGACCTATTGCGAGTCAGCTCCCTAAGATTAGCTTCTATGTCGGGTGCTCTGCCCCCAGGAATACACATTACCGTGGCTGGATTTTTAAGCGTAATATTTCGGGTAATGGAGTCACCTATGACCAAAGTGCGAGGGCCAGTAGACCGAGATGACTTTGGACGGCTATGCGTCTTACCTGGCTCATCACGATTAGCAAGCCGCTTGGGGCTAATGCTAACTGGGCTAGCGGGCTGACTACAGTCCGCGTCTGTGTCCGCCACATCTACTGTTATCGCGCAATTCTGCTAACTGGCGGACACGTCCCTCTAGCAGGGACAACCTCTCTAAGAGAAGGGTGCAGTTGGTGCACGAAGCCGTACAAACCTCTTGATCCGCAGCCATACTTTGTGTCCGATGATCGACGGTAGACAAACGGCCACGAAGCCTCAGCTCTCCACATTTACCAAATTATGATTGGGAGTATTCAGTTTTGTCGCTGATAGTGTGGGGTACACTCGCCTGCCTTTAAGTGCGGACAGAGTGGGATCAATTTCTGCCCATGACGGTGTGCGTATGGCTTATTGTGGCGACCAGTTAATGGGGTATTTGGCCTTTTGTCGATTAGCTGGGATAGTATGGAAGTAAATCTGTGCCATTAGACTTTGAATCTCAATATGCCAGCAGGGCACAGCGACGCAATGACCCACAGTTTTGTTTTAGTGTCTTATTCTTGTCCTAAAAACTGAAGAAATAAAACGAGCACGCAGTGAGTGAATTGGATAACAGGTGATTAGCTGGGGCTCTTGCCGTGAGGCGCGGATAGTGCGCTTCCCAAATTGTGGACCAAATCCAACAATCTTTTTTCAAAAAAACCCCTACAAATTCAAGCTTATTAAACATGCCTGACTATGCCCAAAATATTAATAATTTATTTTGAACTTTCAGCTCTACAAACAAGATGAAGCAAGATAAAAACATGCAAAATAAAACCCTCTGGAATTTAATAATAAATCAGCTATGGACATATTGGTTTCAGCATAACATATTTGTCCTATTGCGTGAGAAAGAACCCGAATCTGGGCAAATGCAGGAAGAAATACAAAAGTATGTAGTGAGAGGCTAAGCAGGTGATCTCCCAGAACGGCCCCACGTGAACGCATTGGCCGAGCTTGTTACACTTGCTAATGCAGCTCCAGCGAGCCATTTTTCACAGGCACCACTTAAATAAGAGTTTAGCGTAGCAGCTTTTTAATAAATCGGTCATTGTCCAAGTAATAACTACTTTTCAAACTTATGAACAGAAACTGCAAATGGAGCAAACAGATTCACCGCATCGCCTCGTATTAACAGACATGACGTCGTGATGTTGTTTAGCGCGGTCGGGCGTTGCGTTGCAGTGGTCCAGCACCTCATATGGATCCGGACACACTCTGCAACTTTTTGGAACGACCATTCATCCATCCATCCGGGGTCGGGTCGCAGGGGCAGCAGCTTTAGGAGGGACGCCCAGACCTCCCTCTCCCCAGCCACTTCGTCCAGCTCAGTGGGCCTAGTGGTAGAGTGTCCGCCCTGAGACTGGAAGGTTGTGGGTTCCAACCCCAGCCGGGTCATACAAAAGACTATGAAAATGGGACCCATTGCCTCCCTGCTTGGCACTCAGCATTAAGGGTTTGAATTGGGGGGTTAGATCACCAAATGATTCCCGAGCGCGGCACCGCTGCTGCTCACTGCTCCCCTCTCCCCCAGGGGATGGATTAAAATCACATGGGGATGGGTTAAATGCAGAGGACAAACTTCGCCACACCCAGATGTGTGTGTGACAATCATTGGGACTTTAATCTTTTAATCTTTAATCATCCCAAGGGATCCCCAAGGCGTTCCCAGGCCAGCTGGGAGACAGTCTCTCCAGCGCGTCCTGGGTCGTCCACGGGTTCTCCTGCCGGTGGGGTATGCCCGGAACACCTCTCCGGGGAGGCATCTTGATGAGATGCCCGAGCCACCTCATCTGGCTCCTCTCAACGTGGAAGAGCAGAGCTGGAGATCATGGTAGTACGTCATATACATTTTTTGGATGTAAGTGATATATCACTTACGTCCAAAACATGTAATTTGTACTTTGTTCATTGTTGTATACCAATGCTGTATACTTGCTTCAGCTATATTAGTGTTTTATTTTTATTTTTTTAAAGCGTTGCAGTGACACGTGACCAGTGGAGCAAAACTTGATTGGTTGGAAATTACTTGAACAGAGACTGGGATCCTATTGCTTCTCCTTGGGTGCCTGAACGTTGTTTCTGAATTTTGCAGCTGATTTTTTTTTTTTTGCAGGCGAATTTTTTCAAGCTGAATTTTTTAAGCTGATTTTTTTTTGGCAGACGAATTTTTTTTAAGCTACATTTTTGCGACAATTTTTTTTGCAGTAGAATTTTTAAAAGCTGAATTTTTTCTTAAATGTTGAATATCGATGGTAAGAAAAATCAGTGTTGGGAATTTCAGTCTTATAAATTCAGATTCAAAGTACATATTCAGATTCAAAATCTGATGGCACAGATTTCCTTTCATAGCTCCAGCATCACCCGTGACGTGGAACAGGATAAAAGGTGTTGAAATGAATTTTCAGCCTGATGGCAGCAGGATACATTTTCATTTCTTTTGTAATTGTTTAGGGTTGAAACGGTGTTAGTTTGTGAAAACTTCTCAGAATATCAGCACAAGCTCTTAGTAGAATGCAGTGAACACAAATCCCCCATTATACACATAAATTTGGCTTGTTTTCTGTTTTTCATTTGCCAATTTTTAATTAAACGACAAACGGGAGATGACTCACTCTAATTCAATGGAGACAGAAATACTGCCTTCTTGCGGACGGACGAGGGATGGCCTTTCAACACAAATATCTGAGCCTGTATTCTCTTGAAACTGCGTGATGTCTGTGTTAAAATAAATGCGTGTACGTTATGCCACAAACTCATATTTGACAATTCACACACAGAATTAAACATTTACATATCATACATGGTCACGTAATAAAAATAACTGTAAATTCACAAATGTATTTGTGGATCTCAAAAAACGTGAAGATTGCAGATGTGTTTTTATGAATAATTTTACCAGTCTCTCGCCATACGTATACAATACTTAATTGTGTTAAATCTAAAAAAAAGAAAACTGTACTAGTTGGCATGATCATGTTTTTTATGAAATCCAGGAAGAAAAAGAATAACAAATTCCACCTGTTATTCATGATTTATTTGCGAAGTGCATTATTGACAAAAATAAAATGCAAACACATTGCTCATATGACATTTTTATGAATTACAATTTCTTGAGCAAAAAAACAAATTAAAGATGCCAAAAATAAATACCTGGTTCAAGTGGGTTTATACAGATAACACCAGACTGAGTGGGTATATCAGTTATTTGTTTGTTGAATAATCATTGTGACAGTGTTTTTAAACAACCCATGAGTGAACACCCATCATTAGGTTTATGTGTGCTCACACTACTGAAAATCTGTCCCCTACGCAAAACGCAAGCTATTACTTTTCGAGCGTGGCAAAGGAAATTATTTGATACTTTTTAATGGAAGTGTCCTTCTTTTTAGTCAGACGGTAAGCCTATGGAGCTTGGGTTGTTCCTAACCCCACTGCATTTGCATAAGCAGACAACAAACTGACCACCTGCCTGGTTTCCAGAGTAAGTCTGGCTTCATTCAGCCAGTCCTCCGCCACTCTCCGAGCCTCTCCTGTCAGTTGGTTCACCAATTTAGCGGCTAACTCCAGATCACCGTGCTCTATGCAGTAGGTGGCATACGAAAGGAGCTTGAAAGGGTCTAAATCTTCAGCGCTTAGGTGGGCAGGCGGGGCTTGCTGTTTTGCCTCAAGCAGAAGTGCTGCTTGCAGGTAGGAGAGGAAATACTGGTACAAGGAGTTGTGAGACTCATCAATAAGGGCAACCCTGCGAAGGAGTGAGTGCAAACCATGGAAGCGGGCTCGGAGAGAGGCCTCGCTGTACACGCCACGCTGCAGCGATTCTTGTGGAAGGGCTGAAGCAAGAGCCAAAGCAAATTCATTGTCATGGCAGCTGTCTCGCACAGCCTGAGCAGCGCCTTCCAATGGCTTAGTGGGCGAACCGGCATCAGCGGTTTTTAAAGTGTAGTTGAGCGCTTCCACAGAGAGCCACAGCTGATGAGCTTTTCGAGCCTCCTCCTCTGCAACCACATGGCCTGCACAGATGACAAATGTCAGTGCAGGTGCAACAAAGGCTGACACTAACATCAGAGGCTCCTGAAATGCAATTAAGTATATAGCAGACAACTTAGTAAAGATGTAGAGGCAAGCTCAAACAATATAGATGTTTAGACCAGGATTTTTAAATCTGGCCCACTGACCTTGTGAATAAAAAAAAAATCATTCAATCATTTCATATTGTCCGTGCAAATCTTGCGTTGAGAGAATCTTACTGTCTATGGCCTCCTCCACTCCCTTCAGTCTTGCATAGGCAGTATTCATATCCAGAATAAAGTTATCCAGTTGCTCCTGACTCAGTTGACGGTATTGGGTCTCTTGTTCTAGCAGCTTACTGCTTAGGACCTAAAAGGACAACACAAGGGCATTTAGGACTGACATGGAGACAAGGAGCAATATAAGCAAAAACAACAATGATATTGCCAAACCCGCCTTTGTGACAGGTTAGGGCCGCTATGGGCAAACTACGGCCCGCGGGCCACATCCGGCCCACGGGACCGTTTAATCCGGCCCGCCAACCATGAATAAATTGTATTATTAAACATTTTCTTTGGTCATTTTGCCTGCAATGACTTCCCCAGTAGATGGGGAACCGCTCGCCTGCGCATTTACTACCGGAAGCCGTGTCAGAAAGCTCGGTGCACACTCACAAGTGCGTGTACGTACTCAGTAGTACGGACATGGCGCACTCGCGCTCTATTTGTATCAGTGCCGATTTTAGAGCATGGGCTGTGACGACAGCATTCTTGTAATTCGCGCGCTGAGCTTTCAGATACAGTTTTATGCTAAAGCCACCCACAAACCTTCCCCTGGAATCCTTCCATTAAAATGAGTCGCCCAAGGAAAAGCAAGGTGGACACAGTGCCGAGTGTTTAAAAAAGAGAGGCAAATTTGGCTCGACGTACGCGACGTGACGTTCAGCCACATGAACATCAACCCGTCACAGATCTAGGTAAACGGACCAACACCTCGGATCTCTCCTAAGAATTGCCACAACAAATTTTACTCCAGACTATGACGCACTAGCAAAAAAGTGGGAGACCAACAACACTGTTCCCACTGAAAATGAAGGGGAGGCTCTCAAGTTTGTTGTAAAAAAATGCATTTTGAATATGATTTGTACAAATAGCAGGGATTGAAACTAGCGACCATTGTCATTTTCAAACAATGCAGGATGCTCAAGGACATTGATGCACCACCTGTTTGCGACTAATCTTAACCTGTAAAGTTCTTAAGGCTTACTTTAAGGAAGTCTGTCCCGTTTCCTCACCTCTGTTACCAGGTGTTTGTGAGTTAAAACTCTGCTCTGATTTTCAGATACCCCTCACCGTGTTGCCGTTTTGCTTACTTTATTTGGATGTATGCTTTCACCGATTCTTCAAGATGATATATTTGGTCAGAATGTTTGCAGTTTGATGTGATCTCATAAGATAAACATCTTTCATTAATCTGACCTGCAGGCACTGAAGTGATGGAGACTGTTATTCATAATAACAGTGTCGTATTTTATGAGAATCACTGATAGCAGTTTTTTAGTGAATTTTTTTTTTTTTTTTAATGCTGTTAATAAATGCATTTGTTTTCAAAAAACTTTTTTTGAATATCCATGCTTTACTACCTACTAAAGGCCAAAACCTTTTATGCAATGACCTTTACAGGTCGTTTATATTACTTCACACAAACACTACATCCATCTGCTCCTGGTTCGGCCCTCCGGTCCAAATTTAGAACCCAGTTCGGCCCGCAAGTCAAAAAGTTTGCCCACCCCTGGGTTAGGGCCATGGAGAATACAGGATTAGAGAATTAACACCATCACGTTGCTGTCATTTTGATGTTAAACAAGTGTAATTTAAAGGGTGAAGCAATTAATCGACGACTAATGGCTTATCAAAATATAATCAATAACCTTTGGTAATCAATCAATCAATCAATCAATCAATCAATCAATCAATCAATCAATCAATCGTATTCATTTTTAATTTAAAAAATTTCCAAATCATTGGACTTTAAGCTTCAGTAAACATGATCAGATTTCTGTGGCCTACATGAAAAAAGGCTGATTAGCTTCTTCAATCATCTGTCCTTACTCGTGAAAAGCATCAATAAACATCCGTGCTTATTTTCTGACATGTTACAAACCAAACTGGTAATTGAATCATAATGCTTGTACATTTTCTGCACTTTTTAATTGTCAATCTGAAATTATGTTCTAATTCTTACTAAAGGGATGGAAATTAACACGTTTTGATGTATCCGCTTCATGGATTAATCAACAAAATAATTGATGATTAAAAGAATCGTTAAATGCACCCCTAGAATAGTCACAGCAGATGTGTGTGTGTGTGTGTGTGTGTGTGTGTGTGTGTGTGTGTGTGTGTGTGTGTGTGTGCGCGTGCGTGCGTGCGTGCGAATGGATATAACCCCTGCTCAAACATCAGGTTTTTGTGATGACAAAATTCATTTCAAAACTTCTCCCCTCGATTAAAAAAAAACAAAAACATTTTCAAGAGTCAAAGTAAAAATAAACTGAAATAACATTGTTGCGCGCCCTTTTTTTAACTGGGGAGGTTAATTGGTGTTAGATCAGAGTCAGCACACACCCGAGAATAGTTTAAGTGTTAAATTTCTAAGCAAATCATGTGTTGGGCTCAATAACCTGCTCAGCTTCTGCTTTCAGTTCCTGCTCCTGCACTTTGAGGACATCCTGAACATGGTCTGTGTGAGCAGCTGCCTGACGCCGAAGTTGAGTCCTCATCTCTGCTTCCATCACTTCCCTCAATTCTGACAGCTAAAGAAACAGACAATTATTTACTGCAATCCATCCATTTCTGATGATGGCCAAAGAACGCAGAAGCAGTCTCTTGGTACCTTCCTCTCCTGCTCAAGTCGCGCGTCCTCCTTGATGTGCTGCAAGGATGTGTTTACAGTTGCCTCCTGCACTCTCAGGTGCTCCAATTTCTGCTGCTCCAGAGCTGCATCAATATGGATCTGCTCCCTGACTCTCTGCTCAGCCAGCTCTCGGTTCAGCTGGTCAATGCGACGATGTGCATGGGCAATTAGAGCATTCAGGTCATCTGTTGACAGCTTACCAGCTAACACACACACACATATACAAAAACACGTTATTTTTTATATTTGGATCCTTGTACTGTGTATAACAATCTTTCTAGTAATAGCAAGGGTCCTAAAAGGTTGACAACTTTGAAAACCTAAATAAAACATGTTGAAAAACCCTGCATCGCTAAATTTATTCATGAAAAACATCTTAACCGGGAATCTGGAATTTGTAACCCCAATGTATATTTCCCATAGTCTAGCTTTATAGTGACTGGGTTTTAAATGTGTTACTCAAATCATGTGACTCATCTTAGCGAATACAGCTAAGCCTCGATTTTACGTGGACTTTGGGGTCCAGAATTTGGGAAGCGCGTTAACCCTTAAACCACGTTATAGAGAAAGGTCAGAGTCACGCATATGAGTGTATCGGGAAATTTCCAAATCCCAAAAGTCGTTTTTAATTTCCATGTTTAAAATAGTCCATGATGCCCTTTTGCTTTACAGCTTTAGTCTGTTGCTTCCTTGCGAAATCCAGGATTTCTCAAAGATGCATCACTTTAGTCCACATCCTGAGTTTCTAACCATTTGGGATAGTGATCATGTAGGGACGTTCTCTTCTATTAGCATAAGCAGCCCTTACCGATCACCGTCTCTGTGGTGGTTGCGTGTTGTTTTCTAAATCTTTTAAGGTTAGCAGTAAAATGTATTTACAACAAAAAAAATTGTGGTCAATGACGAAACCACGTTAGACAGAAAGTCACGTAAAAGTGAGGCTTAACTGTACTATCATTCCATCTTCATTTTAAATTAATTTTATTTGCATGCATTAAATCATCTTTTTCTTATTTTTTAACACAGTATAAAACCTGCTTTCATACATTTGGTGATACATTTTGTTTACGTTCCTTTAGCAATATTGCAATAATACTGAAATTATAATATGGTCATCAAATTACTACAGTTATCAGATTGGGTGGCTTACTGAGTCCTTTCCAGTTGGCCTGAATCTCTGGAGTAAGGCTGCTCACTTCTCTTTGGAATTGCAGTTTGGCTTCATTTACCAGTTCACCATACTGTGAGACGATCTTAGCTTCTGACTCTGCAGACTGTACCTATCCAATAGTCAAAAGCACAAGGAAGAGAATGGTAGGATAAATATAGGGAAACAAAAGAAAAAAAAAAAGTTAGAGGGAAACTTGAGGGGACAAAAACTACGGTTTTTTTCCATGTATAATGCGCAAAATTTAACTAATTTATTGTCCTAAAATCTGGCGTGCGCATTGTACATGGGTAAATTTTTTTTTTTTTTAAAGAAAATCTCCCTCGAAATAAGACTTGAAATCACCTTTCTTCTTGTTTGTTGTCAATCGCGCATCGCATTCAGCCATCCTGCCCAACACACTTAGTCAGTAAAATTCATAATTGACGACACATCGTTTGATGCGATGGTGCAATCCTTGATGGTGTGTTATTGTCAAATATTGTTTGTTTTTTAATCTCCATCGCAGACCGGATATATAAAGAGCGAGAGTTCAGTTCTCTACCTATTAGTTTCAATTCACAGTTTAATTAGCAGTTTCAATCAGCAAATAACAAAATGCGTATTACAGGTAATATTTTATTTCACAACACTTTGCCTTGTTCCTTTCTTCTCTGCTGTTCACTTCAAACACGCTCCATACGAACGCAATGCTCTCGTATCAGACGCTTGCTCGATCACCTGCTCGTTTGCTGTCACAATGTACCCTACACAAATCCGAAACATTTGTTGCGGCGACGAGGGGCAAGTTTTGGTTTCCAAGGGTGTTTTTATTCCTCTTCAACTTCTCTCCCATACAGAGCCGCCTTTTTCACATGTCCGCACGTCACTTTCCTCTCTTTTCATTTTAACCTAACTGATCGCGGTGGTGCCTTTCTGGGCAGTCGGAGAAATCAACGCCAACAAAACAAATATACATCCAGCCTAGTTAAGAAATCACCAGAAAGATCACCATGACAATTGTGAATAATAAATAAATAATTATTATATATATTATTATTATAATAATAAATAATTGTGATAAATAACTGGAACATCACTCAAATATTGGTGATCCCGTTGAGAGTCTCACATATTTCTTCGCTATCGAGTTTGCTACTGCATGCGCAGTGATACTGACCGGCAGAATAACATCCGGTTGTTCCCAAAGATGATCTTTTTTCTGAAATAATTTTACGTTTACGGACTTAAGTAGGAGTCAAAATTTGGGTGCGTATTATACATGGGTACAGGCTTTTTTCCAGCATCCACATGCCATTTTTAGGGTGCGTATTATACATGGAGGCGCATTATACATGGAAAAACGGTATACATTCAATATTAGGATTCCCTAAAGTTTAGATAGTTGAACTGGCAACTTCCATCTATTTTATTAGTTTTGGGAAAAAACACTTCCAAATTGTTCATCTCATTGAAATAGGTGATTAGGATTGATCATTTTTTAATTCAAATGGGAATTGAAAAAGGCAGCTGTAGTTGCATGTGTACGTGTATGTGCATGATTATCTAATCTCTTACCTTTAGCACAATGGCGATTCATTTTTTTTAATGAAATATTTTGTGGCTACTTTTCTAACTCAGAATAAGAGGTTGAGTTCACTACAACCACTCCGCTGTGTTCACACGTCAGTAGACTTGAGGTGTGTTCAAGACCACTCACAAAGTAAGACATCCCAGAATTACGTGGAAATAAAGCTCATATAGTGAGTGAATGAAGCAGCACCTGTTTGGAATGATTTTGGTAAGGAATTAGCGCAAAAAAAAGCACAAAAAAGCAAAATAATAATAATTTAGTATGATATGGCCAACTAAAGACTTCCAATTAACTTGAGGTTTAAATTTATGATGAATGATTTGTAACGTATTGGCAATCTGTCCAGGTTTTACTCTGTCTCACAGCCTACATGCACTAAAATTAGTTGGGATAGACTCAAGAAATTGAATGTTGCTTATAATATCAAGCAGATAATTTAATATTGAATAAGGTGGTAACTTAAATTGCAATTCCATCAAGGTGTGTATGTTAGTACTTGACTGACTAACGTCTGAACAGATATCCTTACCTTGTTGACCACTTTATCCAAGTCCACCACCATTTTAAAGAGATTCTCTTCTGCGGCTAACGTGAGGGGCCGGACAGCAGGGACATTCAGCTCCTTGGATTTGTCAATGACAGACTTGAGATTGTCCAAGGCCTCGCTACGATAAGAGAGGAATAGTAAGACTGGTAAAATCTCACAAAATCATAATAACTCATTTTAAACTAAATTATTAAGTGTCCTATGTTATCTTTATTAAATTAATAATGTAAAAAAACAGAACACTTATATTAACATATGGATAAGCTGGTAAATTACTATGTAAACAACTCAAGTTGTCAAAAGAGATACAATTTGAAAACAGTGAATCGCTGCAATGCTGCTGTTCAGTGTTTGTTTTTCTTCCTCTGGAATGCACCTAACTGCACAGTACAATATAGAAAATTAAAATGCAATGGAAAGTCAATGAGTATATAAAATAATGGTAATTTAAGAAGACTCACTGTCTTTTTAATCTCTTGTGCTCGGATTAGCTACTTGTATTGTAATATCATGTATTCTCAGATGGAACACTCTTTGGCGATATTCACACCGCAGTTCTTTATGCTCAATTTGGGTTTTGTGTGACTGTGGTCCCATTGAAAAACATTGGATATGAATCTGATCCAGGACTACATATAAAAATGGCCTAGTTCAGATTTGAAAAAGAAAATACATAAACCAACATTGGAATTGAGACGGTCAGACTGTCTTAAAGGGAGGGTAAAGCGAGGATGGTTGATTTTTCACGAGCCCAGTTCATGTATTTCTTCTAATCAGGAAAATGAAAAAAGTTTGCATTTTCTATTTTATCCATTCATTTTGGAGCAATAATGAAACAATGAAAACACTGAATGCCCCACTGTTCCCCCTCCATGTCTTGGTTGATGACGTCATGGAAGGAAGCGATCACAATTTCCCCATTGGAAATCATTGTAAAGACTATCATTTAAAATGTACAAAAACAGCTATCAATTGGCATCAAAATTTACATGGGCATCTGAACATATGACTAGTTCAACATATCACAAGGATTAACCTCTTTGTGACTGATTTAAGAGCAATAAATGAGCAGGTTCTCTGCAGCTGAAATGCCCTGGCACGTCTGTCTATTGCCTTTCACCAGTCACCAATAGACGCAAACACGACGCGTTCCGAGGGGCTTTTTGTGAGCCAAATTGTTCATGTGTCATCATTCCTTCCGTGATGAAGTCAGGCTGATGTGTCAAATCAAGCAAACTCCACCCAAAAAGTGGGCGTCAGTAAGTGTACCACCCTTGTGTTCCAAAATGCCGTTAAATTTCTTCTCTGAGTTTTTTTTCATGGGGGAATTGTAGCACTGACATCGTTTATTAATACAGTTCTATCACATAAGTGCCAATGTTGGCTCGCTTTATCGTCCCTTTAATAAAAAAAAAATCTGATATGGGTTGCATATGGGCAAAAAAGCTGCAGTGTGAACAAAGCTTTTTTTTTTTTCCATTTTAAGATCGACGATGACACCAACTGTCTTCCATCTTACAAGGCTTCAGATAGGGAGCTTAAACACCACAGGAAAATTCTGATAATTCAGGGGGGAAAAAATCAATCAAGGTTATATATTTTAATCATTTGATAATTTGATGCGGCAAAATACGTCTGTGCAAAACTGGCCCGAGGTGCATACAATATACCGTATTTTCCGCCCTAAAAGGCGCACCGGGTTATAAGGCGCACCTTCAATGAACGGCCCATTTTAAAACTTTGTCCATATATAAGGCGCACCGGATTATAAGGCGCATAAAATAGAAGCTATACTGCAACAAACTGAGGTTGACTAGGGTTGCGGTATGCATCCACTAGCCAATAACCAACGAGCCCTCTGTAAACAATCGCGTTTCTCAAACGATCTCCTATAAAATGATCGGAACTGACTAAAGTTCAATCTAACGCATTGGTACTACTTACCTATGTTTCCCTTCCATATCGATCCGTAGATTTACTCGAAACATTAACAGAGCAGCCTATTTTGACATGAAATAGCCTGGTACGTATAGCAGCTATCGTCATAGCATTAGCCATCCGCATAGTCCCACGAGCCTCAGCTCGCAATCTCCCATGAGCCTCAGCAAAGTGTAAACAATCGCGTTTCTCAAACGATCTCCTATAAAATGATCGGAACTGACTAAAGTTCGATTTAACGCATTGGTACTACTTACCTATGTTTCCCTTCCATATCGATCCGTAGATTTACTCGAAACATTAACAGAGCAGCCTATTTTCACATGAAATAGCCTGGTACGTATAGCAGCTATCGTCATAGCATTAGCCATCCGCATAGTCCCACGAGCCTCAGCTCGCAATCTCCCATGAGCCTCAGCAAAGTGTAAACAATCGCGTTTCTCAAACGATCTCCTATAAAATGATCGGAACTGACTAAAGTTCGATCTAACGCATTGGTACTACTTACCTATGTTTCCCTTCCATATCGATCCGTAGATTTACTCGAAACATTAACAGAGCAGCCTATTTTCACATGAAATAGCCTGGTACGTATAGCAGCTATCGTCATAGCATTAGCCATCCGCATAGTCCCACGAGCCTCAGCTCGCAATCTCCCATGAGCCTCAGCAAAGTGTAAACAATCGCGTTTCTCAAACGATCTCCTATAAAATGATCAGAACTGACTAAAGTTCGATCTAACGCATTGGTACTACTTACCTATGTTTCCCTTCCATATCGATCCGTAGATTTACTCGAAACATTGACAGAGCAGCCTATTTTTAAATGAAATAGCCTCGCGGGTACAACAGCTATTCGGTGACGCCCCCTGACTACAGTTACCGTAATTTTGGGAAGCGATGCGACCTTGTAATTTACTAGTCGTACTAAAACGTACTGAAACATTTTGGCAGAGCACTGTGTACAACCAGTATGGATCAACAAATTCATCAATTGATCCATATATAAGGCGCACTGGCCTATAAGGCGCACTGTCGGCTTTTGAGAAAATTTTAGGGTTTTAGGTGCGCCTTTTAGGGCGGAAAATACGGTAAGTGTTTTAATAAGTTTAAATGTGTTTATACAAGTGGGAACTATAAGTGGGGAATTATAAGTCTGTTGTTAAAAAATTTGGTCTCTATGTCACAGTTTCACTTATTGCAAGTGGATCTGCACGGCATCCTTGTGACAAGGGTTCACTTCACTCTATCACACCTGGACATCAAGTAAACCAAACAAAGACACAAAAAAAACAAAATATACTACAATTCAAAATAAGCATTGGCATAAGCGGAACTTGTAGCTTTGGCCTATACCAATGACAAAACCGAACCGAAATTATAGGACAAATACAATTAGCCGTGGTTTTTCCAAATAGCTTGTTCGATGGTCAAACAAAATTGCTTACTTAGCTTTCTGCAGAGCTGTCCCCGCATCGCTTACTGCAGCTGCTCTATTTGCAAGACAAGCTTCAAGATCTTTCCACTGGGCTGACTTCTCCTGTGGCGGAACCTGAATAAGAGAACAGCTGTTACTGTGATGTTTCGGGGCATCAACAACTGGCCTTTTTTCGGGAGAGCAACCCAGTAACCGCCCCCCCCCCCCTCAGAAACTACACTTGCGTTTAAATGACTAACAGATAAATTGTTGAATTCTTGGAGAATTTTATAGTCATTGTACAGATATGAACCATCTTGGGATCAATAAATGCATCAGGAGCCACTGGTTGCAGTTATTGCTCAAGAGTACTTTGAAAAGGTAACCGGGGAAACCTTTTAACTGGGCCCCTAAACTCATTTGTAATACCGTATTGGCCCGAATATAAGACGACCCTGATTATAAGACGACCCCCTCTTTTTCAAGACTCAAGTTTGAAAAAAGACTTTTTGAACACCAAATTTAATTCTTATACAGGAAATGATTACATCTGAAACAAATGATTATAACAATATATTCGAGAGAAAAAGCATGTTATTTTGCCTCATTCAAATCATGCAAAAACTGTCTATCACATCTTAATGTATGAACATTTAAATATGTAAACTAAAGTGCAATCACATTTGTAAATGAATGGCTTCTGGTTTTTGAAATGTAAATAAACCAATCTACTGTGATAAAACAACAAAATTGCAATAGCTGCATTAACCATCAAAGTGAAGTCTAACTGTAACTGTAGTCTTGAAACAAATCTGAATAAGGAAAAACATTGCAATAAAATAATGCAAACTGCTACCGCTATTGTTGGGGAGCCTGAGGACCGTATAGGGCACAGGTGTCAAACGCAAGGCCCGGGGGCCAGATACGGCCCGCCACATCATTTTATGTGGCCCGCGAAGACAAATTGTGCATCAAATTCGTGTGTCATTACTGGAATTGCAAATTGTCTTCACTTTTAATAACATCTTTTTTTTAACATTTGACCAGTTTTTACTTGTCTGATTTGAAAATGAGTTATTTGTCTGTTTGTTTTGTAGCTTCTACTGTATATAATATGAGGTGCTCATACATTTATTTGGGTTGACAGTCATAATGGCCCTACGAAAGAAGCTATGACTACAATGCGGGCCGCGAAAAAAATGAGTTTGACACCCCTGGTATAGGGGGTTGGCTCGGATGGTTATGCTCTTTTCGCCCCCGGGTGTCGGTCAGAACACAGGAGGGAAGACGGGGTTCAGTTTTGATTGCTTTACTGAATTATTGGCAAAAAAGTAACAGGCACTGTGGCTCATAGGGGCATACAGGCAAACTGTCAAAAGGGTATAGGCACACGTTTGGTCGTAAGGATGTGAGAGCAGGTGTGTGCAGTGTACAGGGGTGAGTCTTTGGGTGTGTGAATGTAATTCTTGTGTGTGTGATTATTGTATGAAGTGTGTGGAGGGTGTGTGGGGTGTGTGTGTGTGTGGTTCTGCAACAGACAGAAATACAGCACGTAAGTCAACGCTCAACTTCTGACGTCACACAACACTACTAGACGGCACACATTACATAACTAACTGCGCGTAACTGTTCCGCTATACTAAATAACCATAATGAAATACTCTCGGCAACACACCATACCTAAGTCATCGAAACAACAAAATACATTTGCTGGCGACCGATAGTCGCCGTGCCGCTGCGTAACGGCTGTAGTCATGCATGTACGCTGCTCGTACGATGCGAGGCAAACTTAAAGGAGCGCGCCGGACCTGTCAATCAAATGGCGTGCACACGAAGCAAACCGCAATCGGACAAACGGCACAACAGTGGACAGTAGTAACAATGAAATGTATATACTCACTTTGTGTCAAAGACTCACACGATCACAGCAACATACTCAGTCGATACCAGCAACCTTTAACTTACCGCTGCGAATGGGTATAATGTCGAGACCCCGAATGTAAGACGACCCCCTCTTTTTCAGTCTTATTTCAATGCAAAAACATCATCTTATATTAGGGCCAATACGCTATATGAATCCACTGGCTGATGTGTGACGCGACAACCAAGGTCTTACCATGAAGTTATTTTTTTCTGTATCAATGCGATGTAGTGCTTGAAATTTTAGAGACTCAGCTAAAGCTCAGATTCTAAATCGGATGCAGAGGCAATCGATGCACCCAAAATACTCAAATTCAAACCACAGTCTTATAAACAGTGTACCTCGGCTTCCATAGCTTCCTTCAGTTTTTGAGTGTGTCGCGCAATGGCCTGCAAGGCTGCCTCCTGAGCTCCAATGGCCTGCAGCGTGGCTTGCGCTGAGCTGGCCAATGAGTCGTCCAGGTTTCCTGACACAGCTGAACAACACAAGACAAAGAAATGGAAGTAAAGTATTGTGTATGATACTGTATGTTGTGCAGCCATAGCATGAAAGAGGCATGATTTAATTTGTAATTTTGTGTACACTGTGCTCCTCTAGCTTACAGGCCAGGATTTCCTGCTCTTCTAGGTCTTGTTGAGCAAGTCGAGCTGTCACCTCTTCTACTGGACGCTCTTTGAGTGGTTCTTGTGCTACAGGCTTTATTTCAGGGGAAACTGCGGCTGTCTCTGCAGTTACATTATGGTGATGACACTCCTTGCACTCCTCTAGACAGAAACAAGCACACAATTATGGAGCCGACAGAGCGTCGGCGTGGACTATATCATACATACAATACAAATTTATTTATATCGCGTATTTTACAGCTGCTCTAACAAAGCACCTCACATATAGCAATGAGACAACCATAAAGAGAAGTAGATCTAGATGGTACTACCTTTGACCGGCATCACCTCGGTGTCGCATGGAGCAGGGACTGATGGTACTTCACTGATGGCTGAGATTATGTGAGTTGCCTCAATTGACGCCTCTGGATGGAACACAATGAAGACTACAAAATGTAGGAATGCCTGTATAAAACCTGCTACTGTATACGTATTTAGAATACAGGGGGTCCTGGGTAGTGATGGAAAATGAAGCTTCGATACTGCTTCATGAACCGTTTGTTGTATTTTTTTTCTCCTCTGGATGGCATAGTTGGCTTAAAGAAAGAAGTTTTAGAAATGGAGGGTCAATGTACTTTCAGACCCATGGTTGAACATAAAGTTCTATAGAAGTCAACAAAGACAACTGGTTCATGAAGCAAAATTGAATCTTCACTTTGCCATTACTAGTCCTCTGTTTGTAAGGGGCGTGCGTCTGCTATGGTGGAAAGTGCACTCCAATAAAAAGCACCACAGTCAGATACTACCTCTTTTCTTTTCACCTTAACCGTATCCAGCGGTAGCCACAGGAAATCATTCTCTTCCATCTCTTCATGCCCTGAGCATCTTTTGCTTTAACACCCCAGTAATCTGAGTCTTCCCTTGCATCACACATCCATGAATCCTGTTTGGTCTTCCTCTTTGCCTTCTACTTGGCAGTTCCATTTCAAGCACCCTGTGCTCAATTCCATAGTATCTAAACCTGGCCACTCAATCTTTGTCTCCAAATCTTCCAGACTGTGCTGTGCCTCTGAGCTAATTCCTTCTATTGGGATGTTTAATGCCCGACACCCTTCCTGATGCAACCTTACGTTTTATCTTATCCGGGCTTGGTTCTGGCACTCGAAATATAACGGTGGCTCATTCTGACCAGATACATTAGTATGGCTAACAATACTAGTCCATGTACAGTACACAAAGCATTGAAAAAAAATAATTACAATGATAACTGAGCACACTTTATTCCGTGTGGCAGAATGTATTGGGTCAATACTAGGGATACAACATCAAAATCTCACTGTACTGTACAATACCCTCACAGTACCAAAGCTACGGTATGGGATTGTTGCCGGGATGGTATGATTTAAGGTAATGGTAATAATACTATCAAAAAATTTTACCACTTAAAATATCCAGAATATTGCCAAACTAAATCTAGTGACGTGACTTCTCTATTATTTGTCTTCTCATGCTGCTGCCCTCATTTTTCGTTCTGATATCAGTGCATGCTATTTTTAAGGTTTTAGGTTCTGATACACGATAAAATATATAATGGCTTACTGTGCAGGTTGCTGGTGGATTACAAAGAAGATAATGACACCAGCCTAGCAACAAGAGAAATAAGACTTATGTAGCCTGCTGTAGAATGCCTTGTGGCGTGATTTTTAAGTCGTTTCACTTTTCAGACGGGCAGTGTCTGATATGCAACTGCAAAATTTGGAACCGAGGTAGCGCAATATTTACAATACCAGTGTATTCATAGCCGCTACGCACTAGCTCATTGCGCGCCATCGTAATCTCATAACCGGACCCTCTTCATATAAAAGTGTGGAGGGAAACAGGACTAAATGCTACTAATTATTTAAAGCCAACAACAATTTTCCAAAAAGCAATGAGACTTTATTATCCTATGCCCAGGCCGAGATTACAGGATACTGAAATTGAATTACAAATTAAACTCAATCCAAGGCTTGCCACTCTAAATCTGTTTACCGGGTACACTCTATATCAATACTATGTCTACATCAATTACAGATGGATCATCTGCATTTATAATAACAGACAAAAGAACATTAACCAAAATGTTGAAAAGAAGTACTACACCTACTACAGCATAGAGTCTTTATTCACTATTTACAGGCAAACTAAGACTACATTATATTTCCTAAAAAGGGAAACCGTTTTCCCAACATGTCAGATTAATTGAACCACGGATGATATCTTACCCTCAGAGATGTCAATGATTGCTTGGAAACAGAGGGCAAATGGATATTTACATTATAAAAACAATTCAAATATAATACCAATGTACATTTGTTTTCTAAATTGTCAGGGATCCATCTTGCGTTGGACGTTTCAAACTTTCAATCAAAATTAATAAAAGTAATGAGACGCGGCAGTTCTGAATGTGTCATAAGTAAACCCCACTGATAAATCAATAGTGTGCAAAATTTCAATGAGATGTTTCACACAATCTGTTGGACTAACCACCTTAAACAGAGAGACAGTGGATTTACATCTCTTATTAGAATTCTAGCCATAAAAAGATCATTTGTGGTGTACAGATTTGTGCTTTTTCTCTTTATCCCACACCTCAAAATGTGCGACTGGAATCTGAGGGAGGGTTTTGAAATATTTAAATAACTTACTTCTGATGTAAGCAATACTGCCTTGTCTTGTCTTCATGTCAAGCACTATGTCTCCAGGCCAATTCAACTGCATGTTTATTAATCAGTTGTTGTTTTTCCATTTTGTCTATAATTCTTTGAATTATGTAACTTGCACCCAATATTGTTTTCAATCAGATTGATATTAAGATATAATAGAAACAGTAAGGTGGAACATCATATTGCGACTGTTGGGCTATTTTGTGTGTCTGACTTCATAAGACCAAGACTTTATAAGACCAAGTCGGGTTGTTGTGATGCGTCTAGTGTGTTGGTGGAGTGCCCAGTGCACGTCACTTCTCACTGTCAACCCTCACCGCCGGCTAGCAGTATGCGAACGGGAGAGCCGAGTGCGTAAGTCTCTCCCTGCCAGTACATAGCCTCTCTAACAGCAAGCCCTATGTAGTGCCTCCACGCGGCGACACATGGTAACTGGGTACAACATGGACCCAGGCTAAACTACAAGGGACTCGGAGGAGGTTTGGCCCCTAGACGTGCGGCACGCAGGCCCACCGGTGTGTGGACACGCCCTGGTGCCCACGAACCAGCCCCCAACTATGGGTTAAATAGTACCACTGCCCAGTGGGCTCCTCGGGAGAGGAATGGGCTAAGGGAGTCAACCCCTACAGAAAATCAATGGCTAAAATTGATGGGAAGATGGATGGAGCCAAATACAGGACCATTCTGGAAGAAAACCTGTTGGAGTCTGCAAAAGACCTGAGACTGGGACGGAGATTTATCTTCCAACAGGACAATGATCCAAAACATAAAGCCAAATCTACAATGGAATGGTTCACAAATAGACGTATCCAGGTGTTAGAATGGCCAAGTCAAAGTCCAGACCTGAATCCAATCGAGAATCTGTGGAAAGAGCTGAAGACTGCTGTTCACAAACGGTCTCCATCCAACCTCACTGAGCTCGATGTGTTTTGCAAGGAAGAATGGGCAAGAATTCCAGTCTCTCGATGTGCAAAACTGATAGACATACCCCAAGCGACTTGCAGCTGTAATTGCAGCAAAAGGTGGCGCTACAAAGTATTAGCGCAAGGGGGCCGAATAATATTGCACGCCCCACTTTTCAGTTTTTTATTTGTTAAAAAAGTTTAAATTATCCAATAAATTTCGTTCCACTTCACGATTGTGTCCCACTTGTTGATTCTTGACAAAAAATTTAAATTTTATATCTTTATGTTTGAAGCCTGAAATGTGGCGAAATGTTGAAAGGTTCAAGGGGGCCGAATACTTTCGCAAGGCACTGTATATATATATATATATTTTTTTTTTGCTTCGGATGTCGGACGAAATTTCGGTTGTCGAACCTCGCGAGATGAGCCGAGAGCACCCGTATGGCAACTGACTCCGTTCGTTATTACATTCTTAATAGAAGGCAGAAACAAGTTACACTTGATAGGGTCTTTGCAAAAAGGAAAGAACACCCAATGGAAGAGTCTTCCCAACTGAAGAGATTTGCGAGAGAGACAACACCTACAGACGAGTTTCCCGATGTTTTTATGGGAGGGGACCAATAAACTTTTTTTTTTGGGTGAAAATACGTGCTGTACGTAAGAAAATGTTTTTGCTGTTTTTGCTCCACACGAACTTTGATACAGTAAGTATGTTGTATGTTGTCTTTCATCAGAATTTCTGCTGTTTTTTTTTGTTTTTAGAAATTAAGAAAGAAAATGTTTTTGCTGTTTTTGCTGCACACGAACTTTGATACAGTACGTATACTGTATGTTATCTTTCATTAGGGGGGGAGCGATCCAGGGCGCTTGCTTATAGCACTGTGTTGGCTCATATGTTGATTTATTTATTGATTTATTTATACATGTCTGTTGGCGCTGCGGTAGTGGCGACACGTTTGCAGCAGCTCCGTCGACTCGTCTGTATATTGTCTCGTTTTTATATGTTTTTTGGACTATTTTTTCTTTTTTCTCAGTCCTGTGTTTTCTTTTTTTACCGGGCAGAAACATGTTTGCAAAAACAGTGAGGCTGGCCCTTTTATTTTTCCTATTTTTCACCTGGTTCATCACCCCAGCAACCACCGAAGCAGGGAGTAAACGCTCCATTGTTTACACCCGTGGTCAGCTGTTAGCCCTCTGTAGCCAAGGGAAGCTAACCGGCTACAAGCCCGATGTTTCCCCCGAGCTTAAGAGGAGGAAAAGAGGACAACGCTCGGGTGTTATGTGCCGGAAAAAGAAACGCCGCTTCAAGCCCACACTCCCTACCATCATCACCGGGAATGTGAGATCCATCTGTAATAAGATGGATGAGCTAACGGCGCTGGCACGGCACCAACGGGAATACAGGGAATGCAGCATGCTGCTGTTCACGGAGACCTGGCTAACGGAGCAAACACCGGACTCTGCCGTCGCTCTGGACGGATTTAACCTGATAAGGGCAGACAGGACACGAGAGAGCGGTAAGAGGAAAGGAGGGGGGCTTGCTGTGTTTGTGAACGATAGATGGTGTAACCCTGGGCACATCACTATCAAAGAGCAACTCTGCAGCGCGGACATTGAGCTGCTAGCCGTTAGCTTGAGGCCACACTACCTGCCGCGGGAACTCTCGCACGTTATCGCGATAACTGCGTATGTTCCCCCAAATGCTAATGTCGACGCAGCCCGCGATGTCCTGCACAGCAGTGTAAGCAGGCTGCAAACACAGCATCCACATGCCCTCCTCCTTACTACCGGGGACTTCAATCATGCCTCTCCTTCATCCACACTTCCAACTTTCAGCCAATATGTCACCTGCAGCACCAGAGGAAATAAAACACTGGACCTTTTTTATGCCAACCTTAAGGAGGCATATAAATCATCCCCCCTCCCCCCCCCTTTGGAAGATCTGATCACGATCTGATCCACCTTCTCCCCCTGTATCAGCCTTTGGTGCACAGGCAACCAGCAGTCACCCACACCAGACAGATCTGGTCTTAAGAATCTCTGGAGACTCTTCAGGACTGTTTTGAGACCACGGTGTGGGACGTGTTCTGTGAGGACTACGGGGACGACATCGACGGTCTCACCAGCTGTGTCACAGACTACATTAACTTTTGTGTAGACTCCACCATACCCACCAAAACAGTCAGAGTTTTTGCAAACAGCAAACCTTGGATCACCCCTGAGATTAAAGACCTGCTCAGGGACAAAAGGAGGGTCTTTAAATCAGGAGACAGGGACCTGCTGAAGACGGTGCAGAGGGACTTGAAGAAGAAGATCAGGGAGGGGAAGAGCAACTACAGGAGGAGGATGGAAGACCAACTGCAGCGGGACGACGTCAGCGGGGTCTGGAGGAGCCTGAACACCATCTCAGGACGTAGCAACTCCAGACCTGCGCTGGACAGGGATCAGGAGTGGGTGAATGACCTGAACCGGTTCTTCAACCGGTTTGAACAACCATCCACTCCTCCCCCCACCCACCCAGCCCTGCTGCAACTTCCCCCGACTGGAGCCTCTTCTGCTCCGAGGACTCTCACCTCAACCCCGCCCCCTGCTACCTCCCCTCCAAAACCCCCCAGCCCACTCTCAACTCCACCGAACCCACCAACCATCCCCCCTGCAACCCACCCCACCCCCCCTCACCCAGCATGTTGCTCTCCACAGCCCAGGTGGAGAGAGGACTGGCCAGGCTCAAGGTGAAGAAGGCGACGGGTCCAGATGGCATCACCTCCAGGCTGCTCAGATCCTGCTCCGGGCAACTGTGCAGGATTGTGGAGCACATATTCAACATGAGACTGAGGCTGCACAGGGTACCACAGCTGTGGAAGACGTCCTGCGTGGTACCGGTGCCCAAGTCATCTCGCCCCAGTGACTTCAACCACTACCGGCCGGTGGCCCTGACATCCCACCTGCCGAAGACCCTGGAGAGGCTGGTCCTCCACCACCTGCGCCCCCTGGTGAGCTCCTCCGCCGACCCCCTGCAGTTCGCCTACCGGCCGAGCATCGGGGTTGAGGACGCCGTCATCTTCCTCATGCAGAGGTCCCTGGCCCACCTGGAGCGGGCTGGAAGCACTGTGAGGATCATGTTTTATGATTTCTCCAGTGCCTTCAACACCATCCAGCCAGAACTGCTGGGGAACAAACTGCACCATGCTGGAGCCTGCCAGCAGCTGACATCATGGGTCCTGGACTTCCTCACAAACAGACCACAGTTTGTGAGGACAGGAGGCCGTGTGTCTGACACGGTGGTCTGAAACACAGGAGCTCCACAGGGGACCGTCCTGGCCCCCCTTCTCTTCACCATCTACACAGCTGACTTCACCCACCACACATCAACCTGCCACCTCCAGAGGTTCTCTGACGACTCCGCCATCGTCGGTCTCATTAACGACGGAGACGAGACGGAGTACCGAGGACTGAATCACAGATTCGTGGACTGATGCCAGCGGAACCGCCTCCAGATTAACTCTGGAAAAACAAAGGAGCTGGTGGTGGACTTCCGCCGGCGCAAAGTCCCCTCCTCGCCGGTGAACATCCAGGGAACGGACGTAGAGATTGTGGACTCTTACAAGTACCTGGGTGTTCACCTGAACAATAAACTGGACTGGACTGGTAACACTCAGGCCCTATACAAGAAGGGCCAGAGCAGACTCCACCTGCTGCGCAGACTGAGGTCCTTCGGAGTGAGGGACGGCCTCCTAAGGACCTTCTACGACTCTGTGGTGGCGTCCGCCATTTTTTATGGGGTGGTCTGCTGGAGCAGCGGCATCACTGCAGCGGAGAGGAAGAGGCTGGACAAGGTGGTGAAGAAAGCCGGCTCTGCCCTGGGCTGCAGTCTGGACCGGGTGGAGGTGGTGGGGGAGAGGAGGATGGTGGCTAAGCTGTCCTCCATCATGGACGTCTCCCACCCCCTTCATGAGACTGTCAGGGCCCTGGAGAGCTCCATCAGTGACCGGCTTCGTCACCCACGATGCACCACCGAGAGGCATCGCAGGTCCTTCCTCCCTGCTGCCATCAGACTGTATAACCAGGCTAATCACTGTAGCTAACGGACAATAATTACGTGCAATAATAACGTGCAATAACCAAATGTGCAATCATATGTGCAATATCTGTCTACCTCATACTCTTTTTACCTGCTTTTTTTGCACTGTTTTTTTTTTTCTTCTTTTGCACTATTTTTTTATCTAATGCTTTTTTTATCTCCACTGTATATTGTGTATTGTGTATATACTGTCCATATTTTTTTAAATTATATATATCTCTTGCTTTTTTAAAATCTTTTATCCCCTTCCCCGCATGCGTGTGTGTGTATGTTAAGTGTACTGCTGCTTACACAGGAGTTTCCCCATTGAGGGAATAATAAAGGATTATCTTATTTTATAAAATAAAGAGCCGGTTACCAAACCCACGTATTGCCTGGTACTTTGGTAACGCTGCAATATAGTTATATACGTAGATCTGTGGAATAATTGGAGCCGCAACTGACGACGAAGCTGACGTCAACAGCTGTTTTTTTTGTTTTTTTAAGTGACACAGTGGATGAAGATTCTGATGGATTTAATGATTTGGAGTGACACGGATGGTTCGTTAAAATCGTTGTTTATATTACATTTATTTGATATATCTAGTCTGACGTCAACAGCTGTTTTTTTTAAGTGACACAAGAAGAATGATTCCGATGGATTTAATGATTTGGAGGGACACAGATGGTTCGATAAAATTGTTGTTTATATTATTGTTAATTGATATATAGTTTATTATATTGTTTTATGGGCCTGTGGAATAATTTAAACTGCAACTGACGACGAGTCTGACGTCAGCGGCGCGCCGCACACGCGCCGTTATTTACATTAAGGACGAACAATTCGATCGATGGATTTAATGATTTGGAGTGATACAGATGGTTTGATAAAATTGTTATTTATATTATCGTTATATGGGCCTGTGGAATAATTTTAACTGCAACTGACGACAAGTCCGACGTCAGCGGCGCGTTGCACACGCGCCGTTGTTTACATAAAGGACGAAGAATTCAATTGATGGATTTAATGATTTGGAGTGACAAAGATGGTTTGATAAAATTGTTGTTTATATTGTGGAATAATTTGAACTGCAACTGACAATGAGTCCGACGTCAGCGGCGCGCTGCACACGCGGCGTTTACATAAAGGATGAAGTCGATCAATAGATTCATTGATTTGGAGTGACACAGATGGTTTGATAAAATTGTTGTTTATATTATAGTTATTATAATTATATATATCTCTTACTTTTTTAAAATCTTTTATCCCCTTCCCCGCATGCGTGTGTGTGTATGTTAAGTGTACTGCTGTTTACACAGGAGTTTCCCCATTGAGGGAATAATAAAGGATTATCTTATTTTATAAAATAAAGAGCCGGTTACCAAACCCACGTATTGCCTGGTACTTTGGTAACGCTGCAATATAGTTATATATTGTAGTGTCTGACACTTATTATTAGTATATATAGTTCATATATCGTTATATGGGCCTGTGGAATAATTTGAACTGCAACTGATGACGAGTCCGACGTCAGCGGTGCGCCGCACACGCGGCGTTATTTACAGAAAGGACGAAGAATTTGAGCGATGGATTCAATGATTTGGAGTGACACAGATGGTTTGATAAATGTATTATTTATGTTATAGTTGTGTGAATAACTGTTAATGTTACGTCAGGCCCGTTCTCAGCTCCTCGTTTGTGTTTATGTCACGTTAGCATACCGTATCGTTTAGCCTGTTTTTGCTGGTTCATGTCTGTACTTGGTGTTGGATTTTGTCAAATAAATTTCCCCCAAAATGCGACTTAAATTCCGGTGCGACTTGTTTTTTTCCCCTTTATTGTGCATTTTATGGCTGATGCGACTTGCACTCCGGAGCGACTTTTAATCCGAAAAATACAGTGTGTGTGTGTGTGTGTGTGCGTGTGTGCGTGTGTGTGTGTGTGTGTGTGTGTGTGTGTATATGTATGTATGTATGTATGTATGTATGTACGTACGCACGCACGCACGCACGCACGCACGCACGCACACACAATTCAATTGATGAAAGACACATTATTATTAGTATATATATTATATTATGTACATTATAACCATGTTTAACGGGAATGCGACAATTATTAATAATAAAAACACCAACAACCACCACCTTCAACTCACAATGGATCATGTACACTTTGAATTGTGCTTCCGGGGATTAATTACTGCCTTACCCTCAAGGCTCTGTGCGGGCTGTGCCGGGAGTAGTTTAGCCACTTCTGTGGGGCTCTCTGCAGACTCCTTCACTTTTTTATCTTGCTTGGCTTTAGTCACCTTCATTGTTTTTTCCAACATTGAGGGAGGTAGGACCAACTCAGTCTACATAACAGAAAGTGATGCCAATTAAGATGTGAGAATTTGTAAATGTCAGGATGATACAAAATAACACCATATTATGAGATCCAATATTAAAAATCGCCTCAACAATTCCGTCTACATAGATGTTTTTGTTTTGGATGTTCGAAATAAAGATATCAATCAATCAATCAATCAATCAATCAATGTTAAGATTTTGAGTATTCCAGTCAACTTTGGGTGGTAGGCAATCAATTAACTTACAATAATTTAATTTCCCAAGATGTTCTGACACTTATTTAAAAAACATCTTCAACACATTTTTTGGGAATATGACCTGACCTGCTTTTTAGCAGAAAGACCAACTTCTCGGGGAGCAGGTCCCAATGCCAACTCCAGCAGCTGATCTGAATAAGGAACAATTTTCTCCACAGTTTCTCTGAACTTGTGGTCCCATTTGGCATAGAGTATCGTTCCTCCAATGCCACCGCCGACTGTCATCAAGCCAGCAGTGACAACTTTGGCAGCGCCACTGATGGGTGGAAAAAATGAGAATTGCATTTCTTGCTCCACACTGCATTTGCATTTGTCTGTGTATTACCTGCTTTCCCCAGCTGTGTAGTGTCTGCACGGCTGCAGACTGTTTCGTGGAGTTCGCCCATAGGTTTTCTAAGACGCAAAAGTAAATTATGTTAATCTGCTTTTAAGGAGTGTGTAGTGTTTGTAGCTGGAGAAGATGCACAGAACACTTAGGGTGGAGGAAGACTGATTAGACCCCCAAAGTGGGACTGGTGTCAAACTCGAGGTCTGGTCCAACTCTTTGAAACACGTTATGTAATATAAGTCTTTTTGTATTCCTGATCCTTGTTGAACGGGGATTGTTAATTTTTTCTTCACTTTTGACAGAAACGTTGTTTTTTCCACCAAACAGTTAAGAAAAACGGAACAATAATACGTTGTATTTTTACATATCTACGTGCACAACTCCCCATGACCTGTGATTTCAAATGAACTGATCACAAACTATGACAAACTACAGGAGCAATTTTGTCTATAATATCCTGGTTGCAGTAGTTTAATATAGTGTAGTTTTCAGTCATAACTGTGTGCGTACGTGTGTGAGGGGAGCCTAGAATAAGCAAGTATAACTCACGTGCACAACCTCTGCTGTTTTTTTACGTTTAAAATATAGATTAATATAAATCCGCGAGTTAGGTTGTGGGTCACTGAATGACAACTCCCCTAACTAGCATGCTAATGCTACTCGTGGAATTTGTGTAACGTCTTGTGGTGGAAAAGCAGCAACTGTAGCAGTGTCGAAGTCTTACCCGGAGTGTAGAATTCGCACCTCTGACACAAGCCCTTAGCATGGTCCTCAACACCCTTTTGTCCTTAAATCAAACCGATTTTAATCTGCACTGAAGCCGTGACTCTTTCCCCTTGCCCTCTGTTAAGTTCTTCTTGAGGAGAAAATAATGTATTTGCCGAGGGAAAAAAATATCAGCGCCACCACCTGGATGGAGAACAGTTGATACCCCTCTCCCCAAGTTCACAAAAAAAAATTAATGGATCTATCTTAAATCCAATCAAAGCAATGATTAGTAAATTATCTAGTCCCTTCTAAAAGAAAATATAGGAATAAAAACATTGCTTTGTTGTGGATGTTTTTCAATGCTTGTAAAAAAAAAGCCCTGCAATTTTAGTACCATTTGTTTTGTTTGTGTCATTATTTTTCACGTACAATTCGTATTTTTTCACTTCCGGTCATTTTTTATAGCAAATTACACATGCATTGGCGAGGTTGTAATCCATCCATCCATTTTCCGAACCGCTTAGTCCCCACGGGGGTCGCGGGCGTGCTGGAGCCTATCCCAGCCGTCATCAGGCAGTAGGCGGGGGACACCCTGAACCGGTTGCCAGCCAACTGCAGGGCACACAGAGACAAACAACCATTTGCACACGCACTCACACCTAGGGACAATTTGGAGTCTTCAATCGGCCTACCAAGCATGTTTTTGGGATGTGGGAGGAAACCGGAGTGCCCGGAGAAAACCCACGCGGGCCCGGGGAGAACATGCAAACTCCGCACAGGGAGGGCCGGAGGTGGCATTGAACCCGCACCCTCCTAACTGAGAGGCGGACATGCTACCCAGTGCGCCACCGAGCCGCCTGGCGAGGTTGTAATAATACATTAAAAATAAAATTACCTATTTACATTATTAGAGCACTGCAAATGGTAATTGAGCTGTGGGGGTTTAACGTTAGGCAAGGCTGTTTGTATAGCGATGGCAACTCAGTCAGCTTGGATAGGCTTCAGTACATCCATGATGAAAATGTAATAATAAATATTGATTTTTGACCAGATTGTTGCCTAAGTTAAAGCGGTATTGCCATTTGTTTCACCAAACTTCTTAACATCTTAAGCCCGATTAACTAATGTAAAATGCATGATTAGTGGAGCCTGCATGGACCGAGGCGGTGCTCGGATGTCAAATTAAAATTCTTTTCATCGTGGTACCACAAACTAGCTGTTTTATTTATTTATTTATTACAAATAAAGCAAACATTTCAACGCATTCAATTTCTCTTATAAAAAAGAAAACAGACAAATGTCCTTCCCACTTTTAAAAGTATACAATGAAATCAAGCTTTACAACAGTGATCCATTAAAAGGAACATATTTGTATTACATTTATCTGCAACAGTTCACCATCGTATGTATGTTTCAAGTGAATCTTTAAACAGCAACACATAAGCCAATTAAACTCTTATAATACTGAAAAAAACAAAAGAAAACAATCCCTGAGTCATTCGTAATTTTAGTAAGGCACTGCTTAGAGTGCATGTGTCGTGGGTTATACCTGGAGGATCCAAAGGATTGCATTTAAGAAAAAAAAAAAATCAAATAAATATTGTTGGAGGAGTGAATGTAAAATATTAAACTAGTATGAACATTTAACAACAGGACAAGCAATCAGCTATGCCATGTCAAACTCTGCTGTGGTGTCTGTCTTCTGCATTTTGACAGGAGTTCCAGCACAGTCATCATCCTGGAACAGATAACATTCAATTAAAAACTTCATGCGGGAACGTTGCGCCATCTATATTTTATCAATATGAACTATGTACTATGTGTCATTGTCAAAAGTTGCTGTGACAGTCCTCAATTCATGATTATGAATTCATGGAGTCAATGCAATGAAACTCAATGTTATCTTGTAATTTTCTAAAATGGATATTGTGTGATGTAATAAAATACAGTATAGAGCCAGTAAACTTTACACAGATCTGATCAGCTGATATTTTGCATTTTATGCATGTTTTTTAATTGACCGTAATGTCTTTAATTAAATAAAACCTTACGGCTGCAGTGTTTCCCGCATGCACATATAAATTTTGGCTACTACTAAAAGATTTTGGCACTACCTGTAAATATGCAATTCTTGCAATAAAGTTCATTGGGCCACAGAAGCCACTCTGCTGCTCATGTGGTCCCTGTGTGAGTCTGCTAATTGATACAGATTTCCTCTGTGGTATAATACAGCAAATACAGTACCTCAAACGACTGAAGCATTAGCTGTATGTACCGTAATTTTCGGACTATAAGTCGTGTTTTTTTTCATAGTTTGGGTGGGGGGGTGACTTATAATGAGGAGCGACTTATATGTAGATTTGTTCAAAAATTTTCAAAAAAATAAAGAAATAAGTGAAACCGCGATAAATGAACCGCGATGTAGCAAGGGATTCCTGTAATTTGGATTTCAAGTGACGTCAGCAGCGTGGCGCAGCGGTTGTTTTCAAAAAGGACAAAGATTGATCACGGGATGACGAAGGGCCCCACGTACTACCGGCATCATTAGCGGCTTTGTTTCTAAGTGACACGGAGGACGAAGAGTTTGAAGGATTTAAGGATTTGGAGTGACACAGAAGGTTTGAAAAACTATTTTGGCTTTTACGCACGCCCGGTCCTACTCTACGGAGCTCTCTTTCACCTCCGTGGATAGAAGTCGGGGGCCGGCGCTCGGCCGGGTGGCTGTCCGGGGATGGTGGATGGGGCTCGGTCATGGCTTTTACGCACGCCCAGTCCTATTCTATGGATCTCTCTTCCACCTCCGTGGCTGGAAGTCCACGCCGCCACACGCCTGGAAGTTTGTTTTGTTAAATAAAGAGCCGTTTACCTAACCCACGTCTTTCCTTGTACTTTGTTAACGCTACAATATAGTTATATACTAGATCTGTGGAATAACGACGAGGCTGACGTCAGAGCGCACGCGCGGCGTTGTTGACAAAGGACGAGGAATTCGATCGATGGATTTAATGATATAGAGTGCACAGATGGTTTGATAATATTATTGCTTATATAATAGTTATTTGATATCTAATTTATATATCGTTATATGGGCCTGTGGAATATTTTGAAGTGCAAGCGCCGTCAGCGACGCGCACCCATTGTTGACAAAGGACGATCGATGGATTTAATGAATTGGAGTGACACAGATGGTTTTATAAACGTGTTATTTATGTCATAGTTTTTTTTTAATAACTCTGAATGTTACGTCAGGCCCGTTCTCAGCTCTTCGTTTGTGTTTATGTCACGTTACCATACCTATCGTTTAGCCTGTTGCTCGTTCATGTCTGTTCTTGGTGTTGGATTTTGTCGAATAAATTTCCCTCCAAAATGCGACTTATACTCCGGAGCGACTTATATATGTTTTTTTTCACGTTATTGTGCATTTTATGGCTAATGCGACCTATATTCCGGAGCGACTTTTAGTCCGAAAATTACGGTATTTGTTAGCATGTTAACCCATCAACATGGCCAGATGTTCAGCAATAGTTTTTTTTTTTCTTGGGAATTTCTCACATGTTGAAATGCCCTTGCAGCAAGAAATGTCCAGGTCTGTCTATTCACGACCTTGAACGAACCCTGTTGAGAGCCCAACATTCACTACCTTCAAAAACACTTGCAACTGTTTGCAGCTCAGTTCGATTGGGACTTTGAAAAACATTCCCTTTTTAATCCATAGCGTTTAATATGTTAGTCCCTCTTTGCAGTTCTACCAGCTTAAACTCTTTTGAAGGGTTTCTACAACTTTTACAGGAATTTCAAAGTTTCTTCAAGAGGTGCATTTTAGAGTGCTCACATTGACGTCAATGAGACAGAACACATTTGGGATGAGTAGAGTGGAGACTAAGGGCTCCATTTCAATTTATTGTTTACCCATGTGCAACCATTATCAGATTTTTAAAAACTGTTTTTAAATCAGACTCGGGTCACTTTCATACGATGTGGTCTTAGATCAAATACGTACCCAATGTTCGCAATGTCTCCCGCTGTCTGAACGGCCAGGTTTATCAGACCTAGACATCATGCAAGTAACAGTATTTACTTAATATTTGACTTTTATTTAATCTCGCTTGAAATATGAAGAATCAAGTTTACATTTATAATGTTAGTAACAGCTATGTACGTTTATTCGGCGGGGTAATGGTGCGACGTCATGTTTAGTGACGTCCATGAAATGCGGCTCCATCATCGTTGACACAAATTATTTATAAGCTATTTTATAAGCTCTGCACCACTGACATTCATACCATTGACCAAAACAACAACAGAATTAAGTGACAAACCACATTTACAAAAACTCTCATTTCTGACTTTTGCCCAATGGCACTCCATACATTTGGCACAGTGCCAGTATATTTGCCGCTGTGCCATGTGTACTTTCACATAGAAGAGCTTCTTCACCCACTCACCTCCAGTGACCGACTGTGAGTGCTGAAGGAGCAAGTACCATTGCCAGCATCAGATAGTATGGGAAAGTCCAGCTCAATGTCCATGACGTCTTCAAGACGGAGTTCCTCACTGCAACAGCAGAGCACAAAGCATGTCAAAAGACTATGAATAGTTTAGGCCTGGTAAAATAAAGTGAATCATTTGCTTACACATCATTGGCATCTCCTCCCTCTTCTGCTGGGGGGTCCCACGCATGTAGTTTGACCTTCCATAATTTGATCTGCTGGTCCCAGGACCGCCGACTGTATTTCCTGAACTTATTAGGAGTTTTTGGATGAACACCTGGCTGTCGCAAGTGCCTGCAAAAGGTAGACAAAGTCGTTCAGACAAGGTTCCAGCTGCAGTTTTTTCCCTCTACGTTATATTTCCAGCAGTAAACTTACTACACAGCTATAACACTAAAGTGTGTGCGTGTGTGTCTTTGCTATGTACCTACTTGGGAACCTCTTTGATGTATCGATCATAGGCCAGTGTATTCTTGCCATAGTTGATCTGTTTTTGTCGTCGTACCAACACAGCCTCGTCCATTTCAATGTTTTCCCCCTCTTTGGAGTCACAGCTGCAGAATCATTGCGAAAAATTAAGTACCGTATTTGCCGCACTATGAGGCGCACTTAAAAACTTAAAATTTACTCAAAACATCACAGTGCGTCTTATAATGCAGAGCGCCTTAGATATGGATCAATTGAGGAATTTGTTGATCCATACTGGTTGTTGCTCTGCCAAAATGTTTCAGTACGACTAGTAAATTACAAGGTCGCACCGCTTCCCAGCATTACGGCAACCGTGGTCAGGGGGTGTCACTGAATAGCTGTTGTACCCGCGAGGCGATTTCATTTCAAAATAGGCTGTTCCGTTAATGTTTTCGAGTAGGTTTACGGATCAATATCCAACGGAATCATGCATAAGCAGCACCAATGTGTTAAATCAGTCTTTAGACGGTTCCGATCACTTTTATGGAAGAGAGTTTGAGAAACGTGATTGTTTACAGGGGGGCTGCCATGACACTTTGCTGAGCCTCATGGGAGTCTGCGAGCTGAGCCTCATGGGAGTTTGTGGGTGGCTAATGCTATAATGATAGCTGCTATACGCACGAGGCTATTTCATTTCAAAATAGGCTGCTCCGTTAATGTTTCGAGTAAATTTACGGATCGATATGGAAGGGAACCATAAGTAAGCAGTACCAATGTGTTAGATCGAACATTAGTAGGTTCCGATCATTATATAGGAGTTACTTTGAGAAACGCGATTGTTTACAGGGGGCTCATTGGTTATTGGCTAGCGGATGCATACCGCAATCCTAGTCAACCTCAGTTTGTTGCAGTATAGCTTCCATTTCATGCGCCTTTTAATTCGGTGCGGCCCATATATGAAATAATTTCTAAAATAAAAAATTCAATGAGGGTGCGCCTTATGGAGCGAAAAATACGTTAATGATAGTCCAAGATGCATACAAAAAAAGTTTTTTTTAACTGTTGGCAATCACAAATCTCAGTATTTATATTGCAAAAATTGTATCACAAATCATTCAGACTGAATGCAAAGAATGTAAAAGAAACACAAATAGAGAGGTACAACACCTGCTAGAAGAGCCAGACGATGTCTTTCTCTCTCTTTGGGTGACTTCTGCAGCAAGTATCCTCCTCCTGTAACTGAACAGTGAACACACAGTGGATTAGAAATGACCAAGTATACCATTCATAAACATTTTACTGTACATTAGTGCATCAAAATTATTGCATTGAAATTTCAGTTATTCAAATTTTGAGACCAGGATAGAAGTGTGACATGAATTCATTTACTCAATGTATTAATCAGATTTGGCAACTTCGGTGTAGTTGATGGCAATCTATAGTTCTTAAAGCAAATAGGAGTTCAACATAAAAGTCAGTCTTCATTTGCTTTTTTGATTATGCCATCCAGTGTTGATGGATTGGATTTGATATGCAATTGAAGATTTTTCAATGCATCTTTTTATTGCTTGTGTCCAATATTGCTGCTGATGTATGCTTTAGTGACGTTTCGACTTTGGCTTAGGTCTGCGGCGGCTGTGTGTAGCAGTTTGTCATCTACATCTTCCTTTCATTTTGTGATAACGCTATTTACAGAATTTTTTTTCCCTGCCCAGGAGGAAATAAATATGCTCTATAGATTCCAAATGCAAAGCCAACGTTTGCCCCCACGTCATGAGTAGGCATGTTAGCTTTCCAGCCGTAGCTTGTTGGTTAGCAGAGACACCAAGGATTCCCCAATACAAACAACAGAAAGCAGCAAGGTGAACTGTATATAACAACTTAAATAAACTTTATTTCACAGAGATATATTCATCCCCACTTTATTTTGGGGCTGGCCATACATTGATGGCATTTATGTCACATTGAGCAGTGGCACATGGAAGGGGATACAAATCAATATGCATTACCGCAATATGTCGCTTGGGTCCAGATCTCTACCTTTGGGCAAATTCACCACGACATCAATTGAATATACTGTCTCTACCGCGCATCCCCGTGTCAGAGATAATGTCACAGAGAAGGAGAAGCAGTATATTACCGCTGCATGTCTCTCTGCACATCTCTCCTCATCTTGTCGTCCTCCTCCACCCGGCTGCCCCAATCAGTGTGTAGCATTGCAATGCGAGACGCTGGGCGTCTGCTTTCTGGAGTGGTAAAACTGGCACAGAAAACCAAAGGGAACCATAAAACGTTACAATACAAACTTATCAACCAACACTTCTATTTAAATACCAGTGAGCAAGGCTGTTAGGATCCTTAACTCTCTCCCCCCTTCTGCGTAGCGTCCTGTACTTTTTCGCTATATTCTGACTGTCTGCTGTATGCACACTTGCTCCATTTTTGCTCCTCTTATTTGTTATGTTATTTGTTTATTTATTATTTATTCATCACTCTTATTTATTCATTGTTTGTGCCTTCTTGTTTTTACTTTTTGTGTTGTTTACTTGTATGTATATATTGTGTACTATGTCTTGTCACCGTGGGATAGTGGGAACGTAATTCCGATCTCTTTGTGTGTCTTGACGTGAAGAAATTGACAATCAAGCAGACTTTGACTTTGAGGTGCACTGACATCTCGTTTGGTTGCATGTCATGGGGACAAATACAGGTGGGGGAAATTTCCGATTCTTAGATTAATCGTGATTCGGCCGTGGAAGAATCGAGAACGATTCGCAAACATCCAAATTCCGATTATTTAAAAATGGCAAGTAAAGTGGAACTAAAATACAGTAAACGCATTCTCCGAGACACTATGCCGAGAGCACAGCGGCACACTCCGCACACTTCCGCAGTACACTCCTCCAGAAAAAAAAAAAAAAAAACATGGCTGATCCTGAGATATTCAACCCACTTCGCCGAGAGATCAGACCTGCTCCTAAAAATTTTACAGCAGACGTGTGGAATAATTTTGGATTCTACAATGTTGACGGAGGAAATGAATTGGACAAAAGCTACGTTGTATGCAAGATTTGTCGCGCTAAAATAAAATACTTTGGCAACACAACGAATATGAGAAGTCACACAGCACGATTCCACCCTACAGAGGAGGTGGGAAAGCCGGCTGCTGCTGTTTAAAAAGCAAAAAAACACTTTTATGAGCCGTTTGTACTGAAGTAGTAGTACACATTGTCTTTCAGTTAAGCCCGAGAGCACTTTTGAGTGGTTAAAAACAATATTTTTTTACAAAATGCTACCATTTATTTTATTGAAAATTTAATGTACTGTTAAGCTGCTGATACAAAATGAGAGTTGTTTTTTGTTTACTGTTTTGAGTTGTTGGTACTGAAGTAGTCGCTCATTTAAGCCTGAGAGCACTTTTGAGTGGTTAAAAACAATATTTTTCTACAAAATGCTACCATTTATTTGGTTGAAAATTGAATGTACTGTTAAGCTGCTGATACAAAATGTTTTTGTTTCCTGTTTTGAGCTGTTGGTACTGAAGTAGTCGCTCATTTAAGCCTGAGAGCACTTTTGTTTTATTTGTAACACATGAAACACAAAAAGCACCTTGAGCTGTACACTAGAGTTCAAATGTTCATGCATTTCCATTCCAATGGATATTTCTAATATGGTTAATAAAATATAATGGAAATTAATTCAACTCTTTGTTTCTTATTACAAATGCAGTTTTTTTAACTGCAAGTGATGAATGCTCATTCAGTGAGACAAAAAGAAATGTGGGAAAAGTGCATCATATACATAAATTAAAAATGCATTAATAATCGTTTTATAATCGTAATCGAATCGTGAGGTGCCTCAAGATTCCCACCCCGAGTGACAAACACAATGTGTGTGTGGGGATCAGACCTGCAAGTCGAGTTATTATAATATATGATTATTAAAAATACCCAAAGACCGGTGGGATAGCTCCAGCACGCACCCGCAAACCACGTGAGGATAAAGCAGTTCGGACAACGGATGGATGTTATTCAGATTTATTCATTCTTCATTTATTTATTCTATTTTTTCTTCATCTTGCATTTCAAAAGTTACATTTATTGAGTATAACAAGTAATTAGAATGAAGGGAACTGTGTGGGGATTGCAATAGCGTAAGACATGATAATTGCCCCCAAAATGAAAAATTATATTAATATTTAAAAAATGAGAACGTCAACTTTGCTTAATTTCACTTGTTGCTGACGTTTTTTGGAAGACAAGGATAAATGAGAAAACACCATGACTACTCTGTATTTATTTTTTTATTTTTTTTTAAAAAGCTCTGGAATGTTCACGCAGCATCCGTCTTGTGCACTTTTCTACACTGTCAATTGTGACAAAGGGATGAGAATTTTGGAACGTTTTTAAATCAGATTAGTTAAATGACAAAATAATCGACAAATTAAGTTAAAGTTAAAGTCCCAATGATCGTCACACACACATCTGGGTGTGGTGAAATTTGTCCTCTGCATTTAACCCATCCCCGTGTGATTTTGATCCATCCCCTGGGGGAGAGGGGAGCAGTGAGCAGCAGCGGTGCCGCGCTCGGGAATCATTTGGCGATCTAACCCCCCAATTCCAACCCTTAATGCTGAGTGCCAAGCAGGGAGGCAATGGGTCCCATTTTTATAGTCTTTGGTATGACCCGGCCGGGGTTTGAATCCACAACCTTCCAGTCTCAGGGCGGACACTCTACCACTAGGCCACTGAGCCTTGAAATAATAGATGCAGTCCTAGTACAGAAACATGCATACCTGGCATTTCTGTTGTTCGTGCGAGTGTCATCTTCACGATCGTCATCATCATCTCTCCTGGAGCGCAAGCTACCATCAATGCCTCGTTTCCTGCAGTGGGACCACCGTGATGGGCCATGAGACCTACACATTGTGGGGCGGGGAGGGGAAACATTTGATTGTCTGGCAACCAGTTTGGCGTCTACTGCCCTAAAATGGTTGGGTTTGACCCTAGCATGCCCGCAACCCTTTTGAGGATAAACCTTTCGGATAATGAACGGAAGAACAGATGGATTCCCTCAACATATCTCAACAGGATGTACATTTGTCAAATCAACTTCAAATCAAATAAATTTTTATTTGCCATGTTTGAGCATGTCAAACAAGGAATTTGACTCCGATACATCTTGTTCTTTGTACAACATTTAGGTAGCTAACAACATTCAGGACATGTGCAAAAATTGACAATTATTGTCAAACTTCCCCTGATCTTAAACATTCATGTCATGATTAATAAACCTAAACAGTAAAATGTTGAGGTATTACAGTGTGTATTTTCCTACTTCTAGATTTTTTGGGGGATATTTACCAAACAAGTGTTTTGCATAATCAAGTCAATTTTAATATGTCACAAAGTCAACTCTTGGCTTTTCCAATACGTTATAGCTGTGGTTAATTACCAATCTGTTCATAATTTCCTACACAGGATCACATTGGGATGACTAGTAATTGTGCAACATTTTTTTTGCAATCAGGCCCGTTTTTGTATAATATTGGTGCTGCTAGACTGTCTGCAAGAAGAGTTGGATCATGCACAAGGAATGGAATCACATAGCACCATAGAAACTGACTCAGCCACAGTGAACTTAAGTTATTTGCTGGCAGGTTGGGTATGCTAAATCCTACTGATCGCTTCCCACCTGAAGCAAACATGGCTTTTTCATTTCTGCGCAATCCCATCGATAATGAGGCACAACTACATCAAAAATGCCCTGAAATGGTTCACAAACTACCTCGCCAACAGAGAACAATATGTATGTATAAATGGTTGTTCTTCCAACAGATCTAAAATACTATTTGGGGTGCCGCAGGGCTCAATATTGGGTCCTCTATTATTTTTGGTGTACATAAATGATTTCTCCATGTCTTGTTCTAATTTTCTCCCTCTGTTATTTGCGGACGATACCAACCTCATTGCCACCCATGATGATTTTAATTCCCTCATTGCAAGTGTGAATGCTGAGTTGTCCGCTGTTACAAAATGGTTCAAAACAAATAAGTTGACACTCAATATAAAAAAATGTAACTTCATGATCTTCTGCAATATAAATAAATCTTACCCCAAAGAACAGACCAAAATTTACATAAACAATAACGAAATCCAACAAGTCACTAGCACCAAATTCCTAGGAGTTATAGTAGACGAACACTTAAACTGGTCTGAACATATTGATTTGGTTTGCAAAAGATCTATGAAAATGCTAGGTATTTCACGAAACGTTTGTCCCTTGGTCCATCCTTCTGCTCATCTCACTCTGTATTATAGCTTCCTGTTTCTTTTACTCAATTACTGCAACATAGTCTGGGCAGCCACATTTCCAACATACCTCAACAAATTACTCATCATACAAAAGAAGTTCCTAAGGATGATCTCATTTTCAAATAGACATGAACCATCGGCACCACTGTTTAGAAATTATTCACTACTGTCAATTGATGAAGTAAATATTCATCAAACCTGTCTACTCATCCATAAATACATATATAGGAAACACCGTCTTCCGGCCACTTTTCATAATTTCTTCACATTTGTATCAGACATTCATTCATATCCAACAAGACAGAGGGACAATCTCCACCCACCTTCCTGTCGAACATAACGCCATCAATATAATATCCACTTTAGAGAGCCATCACTCTGGAATGAGCTACCAATCCATATCCGATCCATATCTTCACAGGCTGCTTTTAGAAAGCACCTGAAACACCACCTTCTCCACTCATGATCCTACCAGTCCATAATTACTACTTACTCCACTGCACTCAGCTGATCCATACTAAGAACATCAACTTAAACCACAATTTATACTCTGATTCTTCCTTGTTTTGTTATTTTCTGTTTGCAGTTCTTCTGTTCCCTTTTAGCTATTCCTACCTGGTGTCTGTTTGATTGCTTCAACATCGCTAAGTGTTTATTTTGTTTCGCTTGTTTCTTATTTTGTATAGTGTATCTGTTTATGTACTATGTATACATACACATTTGTATATATGCATATATAAATATGATGAATATTAATATTTAGCTGGTTATGCTTTTGTTTATCTACTTATATTTTTCAAACACTTGAGTGACATTTGACTACACAGCACTTTGTTTGTTTGCACTTTGTTTGTATATATATATAACAGGAGTGGAGCTCTCTACAAGCCCTAGGCTTCGTCTCCCTCCTTGCACTGTTATTGCTGTAATAATATGTGCGAAACAATATTAAAAAAAAATTTAAAAAAATTTATATGGTGAGGAAAATGCCAGGGAACAACTAAGGTGCTTATACCAGGTATGAGTGTGTGGGGCGAGGACATCGCGATATTTGAGCTCTCACATTTAAACCGCGCGTATTTGTTTATCTAGTAGTCAACTCAATCGTATATCGTGCCTTTTGTTCAAGAAGAGAGGCCATTTGTTTCTCCCGCCATTTGCTTTCTACTTCCGCCTTTACTGGGTTCACCCAGCCATGTTGAGCGTCAAGATAACCCACATAATCAATTCCACGAACAGAATGAAATACACAAAATACAATTAGCTCAGAGGACATGTTTTAACACGCATAAAGACCAGCCAGCTCAAGTAGCGCCGCAAATATTGCCATCAAAGTAGACAAAAAGCTACATCAAAAGCTATACAATGAGTGAACAAAAGAGCACGGAAACGACAGTCTAGCAAACGTCGCATTACAAGTGTACTCGATAAACACTAATAGAGTGATTTAGGCAGAATCATTAAATGTAATTAAATCAATCTGTAAATGCCCATATTTTTCAAACACACGACAATTTAGGCCGACTCAATATGGTTACCTGTCCCCTAGTTCGGTGTTATCATCCAATCTTCTACCTCTGGTCAGGTCAGACATGTTTTTTATTTATAAGTGACGGCAGCGATAAGTAGGATAACAGTGTCACAATAAAACGTGAGGCAAACCTTCCCCGAGTCTGGCAGTCAACAAACACCCGCCAACAAAAGAAGACGCGCGGAACAAACTATCCTAAACGTCACATGACCGGAAAGGGCGGTTCCAAGGCCCACGTTTTTTTTAATCGTTAAAAGGAAAATCTTTATTTGGGTTGTGGTTTAATTTATGAACATTTAAGGGCCATTTATGTCGTTAACGCTGCATTTTGTCGTGTTGTAAAATCATCACGCCGCACAAGGGCTAGTTTTATGTGCCTTGACTACGCCGCTTTATCACTGCAGTGTCCAGTGGGAGTTGCTGCTGGTGTCGGCAGTGGAACGCTTCCCTATCTTGTGTGCCGACACCGTGAATTCGATTCCTGCATATAACGGTGTGAATGTGTGTGAGCAAACAGATATTGCAAGTTTTTGTTTTTTTTTTCAAACTTTTAATTCAACTTTTTGGGGTATTATGGTGATTTCGCATCGTTATGATCCTCTTCTGCAGAGAAGGTAATTTCTTTTGTAAATTTAATGACACCGTGCATCAACTATCCTGTCTGTTACCTTATATTTATGTCTTTGTAATACATTTCTTGATTAGTCCCTGCAATGTGCCTTGCGTTAATGCATGTTTTCAGCATAAATGCCGTGTGACTATATTTGTGGTTTGAGCTAATATTATGCTAAAAACTCACTTTGTTCTGTTACTTTCAGTCTGAACACTAGTTATATAGCTCTCAGGTACTCTCTCAAGGGCAGCCAAAAATAATAATAATAATCATAATACCTAAAAGTAACTTATAAACATAACAATTGGTCTTTAAGTGGAAAGATTAGCAAGAATATATTAGTACCATAACAATAATATGTTGAGGGTTAGTTTAAGAAAAATAAGAAATAAATACATGAAATGAATTTGCTTTTGCAGTTGTAACATGGATTCAACAGATGGCAGCAGGGTAGCTTTGACAGACGGTAAACTATGAAGAAGAAGAAAAAGTAAACACGGAAGCCTTTGTGTTTTCCATGACAACAGAGAAGCAAACGCCTGCATGGATTGGCTACTGTCTTCGTTCTAGTCTCGCGATCAAGCGCTTTTTTTTTTAACACCCGCGAGGATTAACAAATACACGGATGGACATTTCTCAAACCTGATTGTTGTCCAACATGCCACTGCAGGATTATTGCGGTCTGTTTCAGGACTACGGATATAAAGATGATATTTGCTGCTTTGCCCAAATCTGTCGTTCTCGGACTAGTGTCATCTGGTTGTGGCGTTAGCTCTTTCCACGATGAATACATGTTTTTGATCCAACGACTTGGTCATGTTACTAAGGATGGACCAGACTTGGACCTAAAGGAGCATTTTCTCGGGGTGATTCAGAAAGATGTAAGGTTTAAGGCTTCAACTCTCCAGTTTGTAAAACACACATTGCTAAATGGCAGACGTTAATTACATAGCAGATTAGATAGATAAACTAACTATATAATCAAACCCATTTCATGTTTTCTGCCATTTGACTTAAATGAAGTGCTTGATCATTGTGAATGTAAATTATTCTAAATCCACGGAAGTTACTTTTCTTTTTCCACTTTGCACTACGTTATATATTTATTTCAACATATAAATACACAGAAGACAGAATCATATGCTTTCTTTTCAGACGAAGCTGATACTGCAATGGATGAAAACAATTTCGATATCTTGAAAGACCGTGCTGGAAAGCCTGGTCTAACAGGTGATCTTGACATAAACGCACGATCAATATACCACCTACTTACTGCTGTTCATGTACAAGTATTTGGTGTTGCCTTCCAAGGTCGTCTTACAAAGTGCAGGTTAAAATACAAAACAAAAGTCCCATTGAAACAATAAAAGAACAGCAGAAACAAGTAATGTACAAATGACCTTAAACAAGTCCTATATATGCATTATACCTTATAAAGTGTACAGACAGAAACAAGTATTGTACAAGTGACCGTATAAACAAGTAGTATATCTGAATTATACTTTCTAAAGTACACTCAAGTGTAAATACTATATAATAACGTAGTAGTATATAAAATGTACTCTGAACTATGTACTTGTAGTATCTGTTTGTCTATCTAATCTTTTTTAACACAGCAATATTACCAAGCTATTTCTGTCATGGTCCAGTCTTTCTTGCAGAGCCATAGGGATAATATAATGACAATTAACCTAAATTATTACCAAGTGAATCCACTTGTTCTGCAGGCCTATAGCTATTCCACGCTATACCCCAAAATAGTTGGGCTTGTGAAGTGTCCTCTCCGTAACCAATTTCATAAGTTGTTTAGCTAATCAATAAACAACTGGATTGATCACTGGCTGACCAATCCTTTGGTTAATCTAATTGTGTTAACCACAGATTTATAGGGGGACTCAGTGTTGGTCATCATGTTTGTACTTGGAGCGCTCAGTTTTTTTTAAGTGATATTTTGTTGTTAAAGATCTGGAAACCACTGTGGTAAAATGTAAGGTCCATGCATTGACATGCAATTTATCAAATTTCTGAATATTTTCACGACCCACCATCACAGAATTTCATGAAAGAAAATCTAGTAGAAAGATAGAAAAAAAAAAAATCAAGTTTCCACTGTCAATGGTTTTTGTCAAGAAGGGAGCAGAACGATCAAATGCGACACAAACAAGATTTATTGGTATTGGGGAAAAGGGAGATGGAAGACTGGAACACGCTGGGAGGCAGAAGTCTACATCGTCCAGGAACAGGAAATGGTACTGACCGTGGGGTGAGCAGGCAAACTTTGTGGGAGCCGAGGGAGCAGAAAGCAGAGACGTGGTCGAGGACGGGCAAAAGGTCGGACCAGGCGGCGTTCAGAACAAGTCACCTAAACAGGCATGTAGGGCCAGTGAGTGAGCGAGCAGCATCACAGACGATCCGACAATGAATGGCAACTTAAGGTGTTTTAAAATAGGGGACTGAATGGCCAGATAATGAGGAGCAAGTGACAGGCAATGAGTGTTGATTAGCGTGTGTGTCATGGAAGAGTACTGGCTGAGAGGAGAATGTGTGGCAGAATAGAGCTGTCCCTATTACTGATGGTGCGGACATTTGACAGACTTCACATGAAAAATCATTGAATAGATGATAATTTAGATCAGTGGTTCCCAAACTTTTGCAGGCTGGCGCCCCCTTTGGCTCCCCAGTGAATTCCTAGCGCCCCCCCCCCCCCCCCAAGGCATTTATATAAATAAATAATACATTTATATAAATAAATAAATAATACATTAATAATATCATTACCAATACGTTGAATTAGTGGGAGCACTGAGTTTGTTTCTCAGAAACGAGCCGGTCCCATCTAGACGTAATCGGAGACAATGACACACGAAGTGATTTAAGGTTTGTCTTTTATTGCAGGATGCTTGGTCTCCATGTGTTGAAGCAGTTTTGAATGCTTCACTGCCTGGTTAGTTAGCCTGTCGCCACATATTAGCTTTGCGGGCTCGACTGGGGAAACATGTCACGTGACCGGGACGAGTGTCTTGACCTGAATTAATTGATCGTCGATAAAAAAAAAAATTCTGTGCGGCTTGGCGGCCCGGTACCAAGTGACCCACGGACCGGTACCGGTCCGCGGCCCGGTGGTTGGGGACCACTGCCCTAACCAGCTCAACACAACACAACACGGCGCGTTCTGGCGAGTCCCCAATTTCATGTTGACTTGAACTCAAGATGATGTTGACCGCCAGAATGCGGTTTTTATTATAAGATAAAATTCTGAACATTACAAGCTTGAAATTACAAACCTGAGCTTTTACTTTTGTAGTCTATGCTGTCGGATCTGACTGGGCCAGAGCGGCGTGTTGTGTACAAATCGACTGCCGCCCCCCTACCGCCCCCCTACCGCCCCTTTCTTCCTCACCGCCCCCCCAGATCTTTCCACCGCCCCCAGGGGGGCGGTACCGCCCACTTTGGGAACCACTGATTTAGATGGTGTTTGGTATCATACACTGAAAACCCATTTTTAAACAGTATGACAAAATGTGCAGATTTCAATATTCTGACATGTTTTTTCATGTTTTAAGACTGCTTTCAGAATGTTCAACTCCCCATTCAATGACTTATTGCCTTTGTAAATAGAACTGTTGTTAATTTTAATGCTTTGGTAAGGCTATGTTTAGCAGTAGCATCTAGTCACAGGTATAAGTCTTTGAATACTAGTAAAAAAAAAAAGGAAAAAAAGAATTGCCCTGCTGTGATGTTTACTAGTAGACCACAGGTGTCAAAGGCCCATCATACAATTTTAAGCAAACTTCCATGATCCTCACTAAAATCTGTACCAATATTTCAAATTGACATGTGAAATAAATCACAATAACCTTGAGATTTTTTGTTACACTTTTGACAGTAATTTGAACAATAATTTCACAAACTGATATTGCTGATTTCAATACTCAATCAATTTGTTGTGTATATGCAATAGTACGACGAGACAATTTAACAATTTATTTGATATAACCGTCAAGCCGTAACTGTAGGGTGGCCCGTACCAAAAGGAGTTTGAGACCCCTGTTAGACTCTTAAGACATGCAGTACCAAAAACAGCCACAAACCCCCCAATAACAGGATTTCAACAAATCACTGCGACGGAATGTGGCAAAGCACCCTCCCAATTTTTAAATATGTATTTTAAAAGAATATATCAGTCAAATAAAGTAAGTTTGGAGTTGATAGTCAGTATTTTTTAAATTGCAGTGAATGTTATGACTTCCTTTTTGGGCCTTAATATCTGTGAAACTGATCAACTCAGAGAAATAATATTTTGGAGGTTATTAGTAGTAGCAGATATTGACAGTAGAAATTCTGAAGGCTATAGATGAGATCGTTTTCCAGATTTTGCTTTTTTTTTTTTAAATGATCACAAAAACTGTAAAAATGACCCTATATTTAATATATTTTCCTAAGTAAAGTATTGAAAATAGAGACCTAATATTTGATTTTTTTCCATATAACAAGTGCGTCTTTTGACTAGATGTTTTACGGGACATTCTGAGATGGTCAGGTGGGAGGGAGGCATTTGATGATATGACATGGATTGACCGATACCGTAAGTGAAGTGTTTCAAATGTATTTTAAACAAAGAAACAATTTTGATAGAGAACACTTTTTGTCCGATCGCCAAGGGGCACTGAAATGGGCGATCATATGTATATTTTCCTTATGTAGTATGCAATACCTGCATCTCACTGGTGTTCTTAACACTAGAACAGCGGCTGTTTTGATCTAACTCAGGGGTCTCAAACTCCAGTCCTCGGGGGCCGCATTCCTACATGTTTTCCAAGTTTCCCTCGTTAAACACACCTGATTCAAATGATCAGTTCATCCTCACGTTCTGCAGGAGCCTGATAATTGAATCAGGTGTGTTTAACGAGGGAAACTTGGAAACCATGTAGGAATGCGGCCCCCGAGGACTGGAGTTTGAGACCCCTGATCTAACTCAAACAGCGGGGTGCGTCAATTGACGCTCCATCGATGAGACACGTTACCATCGCACATCACATGTTGCGCACGTCATGTTATCGCGATCGTCTTGTTCGAGCGCACGCCCCGATAACGTAATTGTGTGAGGATATTGTAGCGGAGTGACGAGTGTAATTGTATCATAGTTTATGGAGAAAAACTATTTAAAAGGGACATTCGACGTGCTGTCAAATCAGTCATATTTAAACTTGCGCAATGACGTCGGCATGCGGTCGCGGAGGAAAACGTAAGTTTTGGGGGTGAATTTTTAGCAGCATGGGCGATAATTAGAGGTATCAATGTTTTTTATTTATGTCATCGCGAAGACACACTGGGCGATTATTAGAATATGGGCGATAATTAGAATAAATACGTAATTTGGTTATAAAAGCTGACTTTTTATTTTCTCAATTACATATACAATATGTCAAAATAGTAGCAGCGTCTCGAACGAATATACGAAATGAAATGTCATAATCGTAAAACAAGTTCAACTAAAACTTTCTGGGAAAATATACTTCAAATGTGAAACAGATTTGAAAAGAATGATCATGATTGCTGCTATGGGGAATCTGTGAAATAATTTTTTTGAGACTTCAGCTCATTCAACCATTGATGGTAAAGATGAAAAATTGATACCATCGAAAAGATGATTATTAAATATGAATATTATTACTGTAATATTATTTAATTAATTAATCCCTCGTTTATCACGGATAAGTGGTTCCAAGACCACCCGGTGAAAATCCGCGATGTAGAGGAAATATATTGTTACAATGTCCATAAAAGGCTTTTATAAACGTTTATTGTACAGTGATCCCTCGCTACTTCGCAATTCGTTTATCGCGGCTTCACTACATCGCAGATTCTTTTCAACCCAAAAAAAAAAAGATTAAAAATTGAGCAATTTTGGCACGAAAGTTGCCCGCATGCCAGCAGAAGGCAGGGAGTGCCCACACAATCGCTGATTTTTCAAAATAAATAAATGCATAAAATAAAAAATAAAAAACATTCAAAAAAATAATAATTTGCAATTATGGCATGGAAGTTGCCCGCACGCCACAGAAAGCAGGGAGTGCCCACACAATCAAAGTTTAAAGGAATTACCGTTTTTTCCATGTATAATGCGCCCCCATGTATAATACGCACCCTAAAAATGGCATGTCAATGCTGGAAAAAAGCCTGTACCCATGTATAATACGCACCCAAATTTTGACTTTTTTTTTTTTTTTTTTTTAAGTCCCAATGATCGTCACACACGCATCTGGGTGTGGTGAAATTTGTCCTCTGCATTTGACCCATCCCCGTGTGATTTTGATCCATCCCCTGGGGGAGAGGGGAGCAGTGAGTAGCAGCGGCGCCGCGCTCGGGAATCATTTGGTGATCTAACCCCCCAATTCCAACCCTTAATGCTGAGTGCCAAACAGGGAGGCAATGGGTCCCATTTTTATAGTCTTTGGTATGGTCTTAACTAGGCCGGATGTATTTTTTTTGTTGGCGTTGATTTCTCCGACTGCCCATAAAGGCACCACCGCGATCAGTTAGGTTAAAATGAAAAGAGAGGAAAGTGATGTGCGGACATGTGAAAAAGGCGGCTCTGTATGGGAGAGAAGTTGAAGAGGAATAAAAACACCCTTGGAAACCAAAACTTGCCCCTCGTCGTGACTCAGAGCCGCAACAAATGTTTCGGATTTGTGTAGGGTACATTGTGACAGCAAACGAGCAGGTGATCGAGCAAGCGTCTGATACGAGAGCATTGCGTTCGTATGGAGCGTGTTTGAAGTGAACAGTAGAGACGAAAGGAACAAGGCAAAGTGTTGTGAAATAAAATATTACCTGTAATACGTATTTTGTTATTTGCTGATTGTATGTATTAAACTATCACATTCATTGTCAGCCAAGAAGAGAAGAGGACTATTCGCATCGGATCCATAGTGCGCATGCGCAGTGATACTGCCTCCGTATGACGTCCAGTCCGCGATGGAGATTAAAAAACAAACAATATTTGACAATAACACAGGTTTCTGTTCCTGTCTTTGGTAATGTCCCCCTGTCTTTTTGTTCCACGTCTTTGTCGGTCAGTCCTGTTGTTGGTTTTGTTAGAGAGTTATGTTAGTTTACCAAGTCTGTGTTTTGAGTTCCTCCAATGAACCCTGGTTCAAGCTGCACTTGGTCGCCCTCTTCCTTTCCACACTCCATCCGTGACAAGATTTTCTTCAAATCTTCAAATCAAATTATGCCAGTCGTTTTTCTTCTTCAAAAAAAAAATAAAAAATTTAAAAAAAAAAAAGAAAATTTAAAAAAAATTGGACCCATGTATAATGCGCACCCAGGATTTTAGGACAATAAATTAGTTAAATTTTGCGCATTATACATGGAAAAAAACGGTAATAATAATAATTCAAAAAGAATTACAAAAGTTGCCCACACGCCAGCAGAAGGCAGCGAGTGCCCAGACAATTCAAAATCCACGTCTCTGATCATCCATCTCACCATTCGATATCGCTCCCGCAAGCTGATTGGCGCAGACGTTAGCCCCACCTTCGCTCTTTTCACTTGAGTGCTCGCGCCTTTGAAAATCGCTCCTAAACGTCCTTCATCCTCGAAATCCTCCGGTGAGCCAAAGAAAAAGAGAAAAATGATGACGGTGATCGAAAAAGTCAAATTATTGGACATGCTTCAGGTGGGCTGTAGCTATGCCTCTGTTGTGCGCCATTATGATTTGAACGAATCGACGGTCCGCTATATGAAAAAGGAGGAAGTGAAGATCCGCAAAACTGCCTCGATGTCTTTCGTTTAGGACACGAAGCAAGTTGTGACTTATTGCAATAAGCAAATTGTGAAAATGGAGAACGCTTTATCAGTGTGGATATCGGACTGTCGGGAAAAGAAGGTTAGTCTCGATACCAATATGTTTCGGACTAAAGCCAAAGCCCTTATGATAGTCTCGTTCCCAAAGGAGAATTGAACGAAGATTATGATGGATGACGATGACGAAAATGAACCTCAGCCTAGCACCAGTGCCTCGAGTGATCCTACCTCACAAGAAAAATGTGGTTTTGTTGTCAGCTGGTTTGAAAAATTCAAGAAGAGATTCGGACTTCGCAGCTTTCTTTTGTATGGGGAGGCTTCCTCGGCAGACCACGAGGCAGCTCTTCGTTATGTCAAGGAAGAGTTTCCAAAGATAATTGATGAGGGTGGTTATCTCCCGGAGCAGGTATTTAACATGGATGAGACTGGCCTCTTCTGAACGAGGATGCCGTGCCAGACATTCCTTTATAAGGACGAATTGAAGAGGCCAGGGTTCAAGGCCCACAAAGATCAGGTGACTCTCGTCATGTGTGGGAATGCTGTGGGCTTCATGCTCAAGCCCGGCTTAGTTTACAAGTCCCTGAATCCTCAGGCTTTGAAAAACAAAAACAAAGCCTTGCTGCCCGTCTACTGGATGCACAACAAAAAGGCATGGACAACAAAAGCCCTCACACTCAACTGGTTCGTGAACTGCTTTATCCCGCAGGTGAAGCTGTACCTCGCTGAAAAAGGGCTTCATGGACTGTGCAGGAGGACATGCAACCAATCTCCATTATGACGGGGTCCAAGTGGAGTTCCTGCCCCCCAACACCACTTCCCTTGTACAACCCATGGATCAGGGGGTCATTCGAGCCTTCAAGGCCCTCCACACGAGGTCCAAAATGGAGGGCCTCATCTCCTTCATCGACGAGAACAACGTGGCCTTCAGCCTGAAGAACAATTGGCGGGGATACAACATTGCAACGTGCCTGGTCAACATTCAGACGGCTCTTAATGAGATGAGAGAGCAGACACCGATTGCAAGTTGGAGGAAATTGTGGCCAAAAAATGTCACCCATGACTATGAGGGATTTACGCTTGACGAAGTTCACCACTCCTCCGTAGATAAGACTGTGAGGGTGGCTCGGTTGGTAGCCACTGATGGGTTCTCGGACATGAACAGAAGACGTGACCACACTGATCGACTGCCACTCGAAGCCCCTAACTGACGAGGAACTAGTCGAAATGACAAGATTGGCGAGTGAGGAAGAAGAGGAGGTAGCTGAGGACAATGAAGCTGAAGAACATGGCCTCACCTGGAAAATCTGCAAGAGCTCTGCAACATAGCACAGACCCTGCAACAAATGGCCCAAGAAATCGATGACAACATGATCAGAAATGTAGAATTCAGCAACCGTATTGACCGTGTCATGGAGTTGTACAAGAACATCTTTGCTCTAAAGAAAAAACAACGCTTACAACTCCCCATCACAATGTTCCTTGTACCCCGAAAACGTTGTGCCTCCACGCCATCTCCTACAAGTACCCCAGCTCCATCCGAAGTTGCCTGCGATGATCCACCTGAAGATGAGGTGTCATCTGAGGAGCAGTAAAGCTCTCACTAACTTTAAAATTTGTTATAATAAAAGTTCTAAAAAGACATTTACCACATGTTCACTTGTTTTAAATAATGTTATAATAAAATAGTTCTAAAACATATTTGCAGTGTTGTACTTGGTTATAAAAGAAGTTGTCACAAAATCATATTTACCATGTGTGTACTTTAGCTACATCTACATATATGTTACACACACGTATAATATTTATACAATATTTTCTGTATGTTATTTATATTATTAATGTATTATTTACATTTTTTAAACTATTTAATGTTCTAAAAATAACATGCACTGAAATGGTTTCATATACTACATTTATTGACAAAACATTTACATACGAGAGGGTGACACTACGCGGATTTTCACTTATCGCGGGTGGTCTTGGAACCAATTCTCCGTAATAAATGAGAGATTACTGTATTTTTAAACAGGGCGGCTCGGTGGGGCACTGGGTAGCACGTCCGCCTCACAGTTAGGAGGGTGCGGGTTCGATTCCACCTCCGGCCCTCCCTGTGTGGAGTTTGCATGTTCTCCCCGGGCCCGCGTGGGTTTTCTCCGGGCACTCCAGTTTCCTCCCTCATCCCAGAAACATGCTTGGTAGGCCGATTGGGCACTCCAAATTGTCCCTAGGTGTGAGTGCGAGTGCGTATGGTTGTTTGTCTCTGTGTGCCCTGCGATTGGCTGGCAACCGGTTCAGGGTGTCCCCCGCCTACTGCCCGATGACGGCTGGGATAGGCTCCAGCACGCCCGCGACCCCCGTGGGGACTAAGCGGTACAGAAAATGGATTTTGGTAAATGGTATTTTTAAACACTGTATTGTACTTTTAAATGCTTTTTTTGTATTTTTAAACACTTGTGTTAACATTTTAAAGTCAAACTGATTTTCATAAACATTCTCCTTTATTTAAATAAATAAGAAAATAAAGAAAATAAATAAGAGCAAATATATTGTTTCAATATCCACACAAGACCTTTATGAACCTTTATTATAGTTTTATATACACTTGATTGTTTTTTAAACACGTTTTTGTATTTTTAAACACCTTTGTAAAAATTTTAACGTCAAACTGACTTTCAGAAACATTCTCATTTATTTAAATAAATAAGAAAATAAATAAGAGTAGATATATTGTTACAATATCAACACAAGACTTTTATTAACCTTTTTTGAAGTGTAAACGTGTCTGGCTCCTCTCTGGTCTTGTCTGTTGGCCGACTGACGCACCCCTGTGGCCCAGCGCGAGGTTGTCCATACAAGCCTTTTATCATTTTACTTTTATACACTCTATTAAACTTTTAAATACGTTATTGTATTTTAAACACTTTTTTAAACATTTTAAAGTGTAAAGGTGTCACGGCTCCGCTCTGCTCTTGCCGTGCTGACCGGCTGACGCGCCCCTGTGGCCCAGCGCGAGGGCATCCACACATTGTTCAGACCCACGCCCTGCGCTATTCGTGCTCATTGCCGGCCGCTGTCCCAAATCCTGGACGGCAGTGCTTTTTTCCTACGCCGCTTGTCCTCAGTGCACGCCCCGCGCTATCAGCGCTCATTGCCGTTGTCCCAACTGTTTCTGCACGGCGGTGCATTTTTCCTTTGTGCGCAGGTGTGTCACATCGCCGCTCAAATCCCTACTGGCCGGCTCACGCGCCCTCCGCACTCGACCTCTGAGGCATGCGTCGCCAACTGTCAGTCTTCACCGCTTTGTCTGCTTTGACGCGCTGACAAGGATTTGTGATATAAACGAATGACATAATTTAAAATGTTGGCTATGGAAATAGTCTCTTTTTTTAATACAAAAATAAACTGAACAATTTGTGACACTGAAAAGTCACAAATTGTTTGCCTGACCCGCTGTGTAACGAGATGCCCGCACGACGCGAGCTCGCTGACCGGCTCGTCAGCTTGCCTCATCATCCTGCTCTGCCGGCATTCCAGCCCTCCTTGTTTCTTTTAAAATTTCCCCAAATAAAGAGCCCGTGTTGCATTTGGTTGTCCTGCCTTGTTTGTGACAACAAAACAAAGCACGAATCAGAGATGCTGCTGATTCTGCTGACACAAACGAAGTGGAGTGGATACGTAGCAGGAGATTGAGACAAAGCCTGGTTAGAGCTGCTCTTACAGCTCTAAGCCAATCATCGGCAAGGATACAGATCAACATGTTCCCATTAATCCCCTCTTGGCCAGTAGTGTTCTGTAGTCATATGGGCAGACAAAGCACCGCGCTCCAAGTGATGCCGCAAAAAGCCGCGATGCACCGAATATATCCGCAATATTTGTTTTCATATAAACCCACGATGTACTGAGGCCGAGATAAATGTAGCGAGGGATGTTAGGGATATTACTAGTCAATGCAAAATGTAGTAATCCCAACACACCTATGATAGACTATCTGTATTTACATTCACATTGACAAGATCCTATGCAGTACAAATACACTTTTGCTGTGTGTTATCAAAATAAACACAGTGGGGGGAACACATTCATTGTATACACATTTGTATTTGTTTATATAATCCATATAATAAACACTTACAGTCAAACCTCGGTTTTCGACTACAATCCGTTCCAAAAGGCGGTTCGAGAAGTGAATCGTTCGAATTCCGAATCTATTTTTCCCCATTACAACTAATGGAAAAAAGTTTAATCCGTTCCAAAAAAAACAAAAGCGCCTTTTTTAAGCATTTTTCCATTTGGGCATTTTTGTCCGATTGCGCAACTGCAGCGCACCACCCAACGCGCAACCGTGGCGCGCCGCCGACCGCGCAACTGCACCGCGCTGGTCACATTATTGTGACAGAGCCGTTGCTGAAATTTAGAAAATATTTTTAGAGTCCTGATGTACTTTCCAAAATGTAAGTGGACCTCAGTGCGCAGGGAGCTTAATTTGGTCCGATCGTGCAACCGCAGTGCGCCGGGCGCTCACTGTCGCATTGCTTTAAGAGCGTCTTTGTGTTTTCGGATGGCTTTACTGCTCCCACTTGCTTTCTTTGGAGGCATGATTAGGAGTTAATACAATCCTCAAAGTAACGAAAATATAATAACAACGAACAGAGTCAGTCGGCATCCGGGCCGTGCGGTCGGGTTTTCTCGCGTCCTTTCGGCTCATCTCACGAGGTTCGACCTCCGAATTTTTGTTCAACAACCGAAGCAAAAAAATCTCAAATTGTTTGTTAGAATTCCGATTTGTTCGAGAACCGGGACGTTCGAAAACCGAGGTTTGACTGTATTTGTATTGCACTACCCTACATGTTTCACTTCCACTTAAGATTAATTTTCTGTGCATTTCTTTTCTTCTCCCTTTCAGAAAAGTCTGGATCATTCACTTCAGAAGAGGAGAAGGTTGGTTGTTTTTTGGAAAAGAAATACGTAAATGTGAAAAGCCTTTGAGATATTGTAATTATTTTTACGTCTTGACAATAAAGTGAGCCCAACATTGATAGGAGTTTAATTTAATGACAGTACGACAATTCCCCCTGGAAAAAAACTCAGAAGTGATTTAACGGTATTTTAGAACAGAGTGGCGGTATACTTACTAACGCCCACTTTTTAGATTGAATTTGCTTGATTTGACACATCAGCCTGACTACTTCACGGAAGGAAGAGATCATGATTTTTCCATTGGAAATCATTGTCAAGACTATTGCTTAAAGCGTCCAAGTCAGCTATCAGTTGGCACCAACATTTACATGGACATCTATACTTGTGACTACTTCGACGTATCACAAGGATTAGTCTTTCTGTGGCTGATTTAAGAGCAAGGGCTATCCTTCAGTGCAAAATAGAATAATATTCCACCAAAGCAGTGGTTCCCGAGGTGCTTCTTGGTTATAATGGTGGTCCCTTGGACTAAACCAGTTGAAAACCCCTGCTGTATGTCATTGTTGGAGATACTCAGGGAAGGATCGCTAAATTGGAGGCACAAATTTGTGTTACAACCTTTCCTGTGAAACGGTAGAAACATTTTTCATCTTTCTGAAGACACTAATTTTGATTACCCTCACGATCTTGCAGAAGGCGTGCGTATCCTGTACGACAGAAGATCTGAACACGAATGGTACAGTGTGAACATGTGCTAAATGTACTAACATACCCTGTTTGAAATTAGGCTTTTTTTTTTTTTTTACCTGTCTGAACCGCTTATCCTCATGAGGGTCATGGTCATGCTAAACCCATTGAAGAAACATGTTCATAAATCAGAGAAAGCAAATTTTGGAATTGGGTGTGAAGGTTGAGAGGCTAAGGTGGCTCGGTGGCGTACTGGTTAGCACGTCCACCTCACAGTTAGGAGGGTGCGAATTTGATTCCACCTCCGACCCTCCCTGTGTGGAGTTTGCATGTTCTCCCCTTGCCCGCGTCTGTTTTCTCCGGGCACTCCGGTTTCCTCCCGCATCCCAAAAACATGCTTAATAGGCCGATTGAGCACTCCAAATTGCCCCTAGGTGTGAGTGCGAGTGCGGACGGTTGTTTGTCTCTGTGTGCCCTGCGATTGGCTAGCAACCGGTTCAGGGTGTCCCCCCCGCCTACTGCCTGATGACAGCTGGGATAGGCTCCAGCATGCCCGCAACCCCTGTGGGGACAAAGCGGTACAGAAAATGGATGGATGGATGGATGGATGGATGGATGGATGGATGGATGGATGGATGGATGGATGGATGGATGGATGGATGGATGGATGGATGGATGGATGGACGGATGGATGGATGGATGGATGGATGGATGGGCTGAGAGGCTAAATGAAATGGAATTATATTGAATGACAGACTGATATACCTGTACAAAACACGTGGAAGGTGTGAACCAGTAAAAAAAAAAAATCCAAATAAAGGACAAAACATCTTAAATTCTGGCTTTTGTTTTGGAATTTTGGAAAACATATATAGGTGAACAGTTTAATGATGTAATGATTTGAATCAGTCAAAAAAATTGAAGGAGAAAAAATAAATAGTAATATTTGGCTTATATTTTAAAACGTTTAAAAATATGCAGAAATGGAAACGAAATCAAGAAAGCTAGTAACTAGTAGTAGTATTACTACAAGTAGTACTCGCACTACTTGTACTGTATTGGTCCGAATATAAGACGGTGTTTTTTGCATTGAAATAAGACTGAAAAAGTGAGGGTCGTCTTACATTCGGGGTCTAGACATACCCATTCACAACGCTAGATGGTGCCAGATATCTTTAAAGCGAATGCTGAACTTAACTCCCCAGGCCAAAGCAAAACCCTGTCACGAAGAAGAAAAATAAAAATAGCGGTAGCACGAAGAAGAAAAATAAAAAATAGCGGTGAGGAAGAAAAGCAAAGAAAATAAGAGAAGAAATAACAGAAAATGGAGAAACGTAGCGACAATTTGGAGAAAAGTGGGTTGAAGATCGGCCAGGTTAACCGGCAGCTGAGGAGAAGTTATGATGACATTTTCAAGATGATGGTGATAAATGAGGCAGAGTCTTCAAACAATTGCAAAGCGGCTGTGAAATATGGTGTCACAGAGTGTAATGTGCGGAGATGGAGAGCTCAAAAAGATCGCCTAAAAAGTGCTAACAATCAGAGAAAAGCTTTCCGTGGTCCTCAGAGCAGCCGCTTTCAAGAGCTCAACAGGATGGTGTGCGCGTACGTGGACGAGAAACGAAAAGACGGGATGCCCATCAGCAGAGCTGTCATTCAGCTCAAGGCCGTGGGAATAGCCAAAGAGCTAAACATGCCCACCGCTGACTTCAAAGCAAGCCTCGGCTGGTGTAAAAGAATGATACGGCGTAACGGACTAACGCTGCGACGCAGAACAAGTCCAGCCCAGTGTTCAGATATTAAGAAGATTTGAATGAGGCAAAATAACATGCTTTTTCTCTCGAATATATTGTTATAATAATTTGTTTCAGATGTACTGTAATTATTTTCTGTATAAAAATTAAATTTGGTGTTCAAAAAGTATTTTTTCAAACTTGAGTCTTGAAAAAGAGAGGGTCGTCTTATAATCAGTCGTAGTCGTAGCTGTCATACTTTGTAGTCAAAATTAGTAGTAGTAGGAGTATAGTACATACCGTAATTTTCGGACTATAAGTCGCAGTTTTTTTCATAGTTTGGGTGGGGGGGCGACTTATAATGAGGAGCGACTTATATGTCAATTTTTTCAACGATTTTCAAAAAAAAGTGAAACCGCGATAAACGAACCGCGATGTAGCAAGGGATTACTGTAATTTGAATTTCAAGTGACGTCAGCAGCGCGGCGCGGCGTGGCGCTGCGGTTGTTTACGAAAAGGACAAAGATTGATCACGGGATGACGAAGATGACGAAGGGCCCCACGTACTACCGGCATCATTAGCGGCTTTGTTTCTAAGTGAAACGGAGGACGAAGAGTTTGAAGGATTTAAGGATTTGGAGTGACACAGAAGGTTTGAAAAACTATTATGGCTTTTACGCACGCCCGGTCCGACTCTACGGAGCTCTCTTTCCCCTCCGTGGATTGAAGTTGGGGGCCGGCGCTCAGCCGGGTGGCTGTCCGGGGACGGTGGATGGGGCTCGGACATGGCTTTTATGCACGCCCGGTCCTACTCTACGGAGCTCTCTTTCACCTCCGTGGATGGAAGTCGAGGGCCGGCGCTCGGCCGGGTGGCTGTCCGGGGACGGTGGATGGGGCTCGGTCATGGCTTTTACGCACGCCCGGTCCTATTCTATGGATCTCTCTTCCACCTCCGTGGCTGGAAGTCCACGCCGCCACACGCCTGGAAGTTTGTTTTGTTAAATAAAGAGCCGTTTACCAAACCCACGTCTTTCCTTGGACTTTGTTAACGCTACAATATAGTTATATAGTAGATCTGTGGAATAACGACAAGGCTGACGTCAGGGCGCACGCGCGGTGTTGTTGACAAAGGATGAGGAATTTGATCGATGGATTTCATGATTTGGAGTGACACAGATGGTTTGATAATATGATTGCTTATATAATAGTTATTTCAAAGTCAAAGTCAGCTTTATTGTCAATCCCTTCATATGTCAAGACACACAAAGAAACCGAAATTCCGTTTCCTCCATCCCACGGTGACGAGACATACAAGTAGGCGACACAAAACAAAAACAAGAAGGCACAAACCATAAATAATAAATAATAAATAAAATAAAATGAGCGATGAATAAAAACAGACCAATAACCCATTGAATATGAGGGGCAAAACCGAGCCAGTGAGCATACAGCAAGAACAGGACGCTACGCTGAAAGGGGGAGCGAGTTCAGGATCCTAACAGCCTGGAGTACGAAGCTGTTGGAAAGTCTGGTGGTGCGGGAGCGCAGGCTCCTGTACCGCCTCCCAGAGGGCAGAAGTTCAAACAAAGAGTGAGCGGGGTGACTCACATCACTCACAATCTTGGTCGCCTTGCGAGTGAGATGGGAGGTGTAAATGTCCTTCAAGGAGGGGAGAGAAGCACCAATAGTCTTACTAGCCGTTTTCACAATGCGCTGCAGGGCCTTCAAGTCTTGGTCAGTGCAGCTGCCACCCCAGACAGCAATACAGCTGGAGAGGACGCTCTCAATGGTGCCGCGGTAAAAAGTAGTCATGATGGCCGGAGGAGTCCCCGCTCGCCTGAGTTTCCGAAGGAAGTACAGGCGGCGCTGGGCCTTCTTCGCCAGCGACGCGGTGTTGGTGGACCAGGAGAGATCCTCACTGATGTGCACCCCCAGGAACCTGGCGCTGCTCACTCTCTCCACCACAGCACCGTCGATGGTCAGCGGCAGGTGTTGGGCGTGACCCTTCCGGAAGTCAACGACAATCTCCTTGGTCTTGTCGACGTTCAGCAGGAGGTTGTTGTCCCTGCACCACGCGGTCAGAAGGTCAACCTCCAGCCTGTATGGAGTCTCGTCTCCCTTGGTGATGAGACCCACCAGAGTCGTGTCGTCAGCAAACTTCACTATGCGGTTGCCGCTGCAGGTGGCAGCGCAGTCATGCGTCAGGAGGGTGAAGAGCAGCGGACTGAGCACGCAGCCTTGGGGGGCCCCTGTGCTCAGCGTGATGCTGGCGGAGATCTTGTCGCCAACACGTACCACCTGTGGCCTCTGACAGAGGAAGTCCAGTAGCCAGTTGCAGAGGCCGGTACTGAGGCCCAGCTTGTCAAGTTTGCTGATGAGACGCTGCGGCACAATGGTGTTGAAGGCAGAACTGAAGTCCACAAACAGCAACCTCACATACGAGTCCTTCCCCTCCAGGTGGGTGAGGGCCGAGTGGAGGGCAGAGCAGATGGCATCCTCAGAGGACCGTTTGGCTCGGTACGCAAACTGGAAGGGGTCAATGGTGGGAGGGAGAACTGACCGGATGTGCTCCAAGACAAGCCGCTCAAAGCACTTCATGACGATGGGCGTAAGTGCCACGGGGCGGTAGTCATTGAAGCAGGACGGAGCAGGCTTCTTCGGCACAGGTACGATGGTGGCTGCTTTGAAACTCGACGGGACGATGGCCTGCTGCAGGGAAGTGTTAAAGATGTCCGTGAAGACACCCGTCAGCTCACCAGCGCAGTCCTTCAGCGCTCGACCCGGGATGTTGTCCGGGCCCGCCGCCTTACGGATGTCGATAGCGGCAAGCGTCCTCCTCACGCTGTCGGCGGAGAGGCACAGGGGCAGCTCGTTATTTGTTATATGTTATTTGATATATAATTTATATATCGTTATATGGGCCTGTGGAATATTTTGAAGTGCAAGCGCCGTCAGCGGCGCGCACCCATTGTTGACATAAAGGACGATCGATGGATTTAATTAATTGGAGTGACACAGATGGTTTTATAAACGTGGTATTTATGTACCGTTTTTTTCCGTGTATAATACGCAAAATTTAACTAATTTATTGTCCTAAAATCTGGGGTGCGCATTATACATGGGTACAATTCTTTTTTAATTTTTTTTTTTTAATTAAATTTTTTTTTTTTTTTTTTTTTAAGAAAATCATGGTACTGGTACGAGTATTGATTTATGTATTGTTCTCTTCTTGTCATGTTGTGAAAGAATGTGGGTTGAATAAATACCGAAAGAACAATAGTGTGTTTGTACTGTGCTCTGGTCATTTCGTCAAAGAAGGGATAATAGTCCTCTTCTCTTCTTGACTGACAATGAATGTGATAGTTTAATACAATCAGCAAATAACAAAATGCGTATTACAGGTAATATTTTATTTCACAACACTTTGCCTTGTTCCTTTCGTCTCTGCTGTTCACTTCAAACACGCTCCATACGAACGCAATGCTCTCGTATCAGACGCTTGCTCGATCACCTGCTCGTTTACTGTCACAATGTACCCTACACAAATCCGAAACATTTGTTGCGGCTCCGAGTCACGACGAGGGGCAAGTTTTGGTTTCCAAGGGTGTTTTTATTCCTCTTCAACGTCTCTCCCATACAGAGCCGCCTTTTTCACATGTCCGCACGTCACTTTCCTCTCTTTTCATCTGATCGCGGTGGTGCCTTTACGGGCAGTCGGAGAAATCAATGCCAACAAAAAAAATACATCCAGCCTAGTTAAGACCATACCAAAGACTATAAAAATGGGACCCATTGCCTCCCTGCGTGTGTGACGATCATTGGGACTTAAAAAAAAGAGAAAAAAAAAAAAAATTTAAAAAAAAAAAAAAAAAATTGGGTGCGTATTATACATGGGTACAGGCTTTTTTCCAGCATCAACATGCCATTGTTAGGGTGCGTATTATACATGGGGGCGTATTATACACGGAAAAAAACGGTAATCGTTTTTTGAATAACTCTGAATGTTACGTCAGGCCCGTTCTCAGCTCTTCTGTGTCACTTAGTAGTAGAAGTACTTATAAGAAGTAGTTAGTAGTAGTAATAGTACTTAAAAGCAGGGCTGTGGACTCGGTCGGGTTTTTGCACCGAGTCCGAGTCCGGCCTCTTGACCACGAGTCCGAGTCCGGCTGTCCATTTTTTCTGTTAATTCATGTGACTGCTTAGTCTTTATTCAAGGCTAATTTAGATCAAAATCTAAATAATTACAACAGTTTTGTGATGGCTTTGTCTTTATTAAACATATAAACGAATACAATAAACAGATACTTTCAAGTTTTAATCATTAATTACACCATTATAGCTCAGACATTTATCTAAACACAAATAATTAGTGACGACCCCACAACTATCGAAACACATCAATGATATAAGCTGGGTGACATAATCGTCCTTGACATTGGTACATAATGTAAACATTAGCCTAAGTGCAACTCAACGTGGCCGCATTGATCGTAACTTACGCTCCGTTTCCCCCCCAAATCTAGAGGCAAAACATTGTTCTCTCGCTACTCCCGGGTTCTTCCATCTTGGCTGCGCGCAGGGCATTGTGGGTCTTGTACGTGCACGCACGCAGGCAGGCAGGCGCGGGCGCGCACGCAACAACTAAATTTGTCTTCATAACAAGCAAGCAGGGCTGTGGACAGTATTCCTACGCGCATTCTCAGCAGCATGATGAAAATAAAATTCAATAACGTCACTGAGGCATATTTTAACGAACTCCACTTCATTGTATGGCTTTTTAGCCCGTGCAATGTTCCAAGCCAGTTGAAACAATGCAAGTGTGACAGTCTCTGAGTTCTTCGTAATTTTTTTGAAAAACTGTACCTATTTTTCTGCCTGACTTTTCAAAGTCTCCAAACTTGTGCTTGCGAAATTCAGTCCCTTTTGCAAAGTCCTTATCGATATTGGCATGAAGTGAGCTGAAGTGGCGCTGACCATTTGAAGCTTTTAAATGCGCCAATGACGTCCGACATATCAGGCAGAATGGCTTGCCATAGCGTTCAACAAAAAACAACTTTAACTCTGTTAAAAACGTCCTGTGTTCATCGTCATATATTCGTTTAGCTGTGCATTTTTTCCTTGCCATTTGGCAAGCGTCTTGTCAGCTTTTCTGGACCTAATGGGCCCCCGTAGTCACAGCCGGCGGCGCTCAATGCTGTCAAGTTCTTTTTCAAACTTGATCGTAAGCAGGGCTGTGGACAGTATTCCTACGCACATTCTCAGCAGCATGATGAAAATAAAATTTAACGTATTTTTTTTATTGTCGGACTCGGTGGACTCGGTCAAAATCAGCACCGAGTCCGAGTCCGGCAAAAATGACCGAGTCCGACCGAGTCCGAGTCCCCGAGTCCGAGCCCACAGCCCTGCTTAAAAGTAGTAGTAGTACTTAGTACTAGTACTTGGCAGTAGTAGAAGTAGTTAGTAGTAGTACAGCTAAGTGTTGATTTTACACGGACATTATTATAATTCCGAAAGCTTATCATTAAGAACAGCTATATCCAAAACCTGGCCCGCGGGCCAAATCCGGCCCCCGGTCAGATTTCATACGGCCCGCAACTTCGGTCTTATAACGTATTATTTATGGCCAGCCTGCACTGTCAAAGTGAATTAAAAAAAAAAAATCATGAAACTTGAAACTGTAATTCATCCTTTTACCAAAAGGTGGCAGCATCACTTTAATAATCTCAGTCTGCATCCATGCTGCGAACCCCTCTCCGCTCATTTCTGCCATGGCGACTGCAAAGAAAACGAGGAAAGTTGACATTGAGGGCCGTCGCTTTCAAGAGAGATGGGAATTACAATACTTCCTCGCTGAAAATCAAGGCAATTGTGGTTGTCTAATTTCTAAAGAGAGTTGCCTTGTTTAAGGATTTCAACCTAAAGAGACACTATCAGACTAAACATGCTAACACATACGACAAGCTAACAGGGAGTGACCGTGCTGATAAAGTGAAGCAGCTCCAAGTTGAACTGGCATCACAACAGCGATTCTTCACGCGGGGTTGTGAGTCAAAAGTAAATATTACTAAAGCAAGCTACAAAGTGGCCATGTTAATACTGTTGATGTTATAAACCTGTAGACGTGACACAAACTATTACTTTCTGAAAGATATTGTAAATGACAAGACCAAAATTCAGTTGTTTTAAGTTTTATTAATAACAGACAACTTTGCATTACTTATAACTAGGGCTGTGGACTCGGTCGGATTTTTGCACCGAGTCCGAGTCCGAGTCCGGCCTCTTGACCATGAGTCCGAGTCCGGGCCCGAGTCCGGCTGTCCATTTTTCCTGTTAATTCATGTGACTGCTTAGTCTTTATTCAAGGCTAATTTAGATCAAAATCTAAATAATTACAACAGTTTTGTGATGGCTTTGTCTTTATTAAACATATAAACGAATACAATAAACAGATACTTTCAAGTTTTAATCATTAATTACACCATTATAGCTCAGACATTTATCTAAACACAAATAATTAGTGACGACCCCTTATTTGGAAAGCGAAAAACCCATGTCGTACGGCGTCAGCACTATGTTGTTTTCAATAAAAACATGAAGAACTCACGTTTGCGTCAGTCAATTTTAATTTTTATAAAGGATTATTCTCATTTGATGTCTTTAAATTCATCCGCGTTCTGCCATTGAAGCGGGGTGCATTCAAAGACCAGTCGTACAGACGGAACACTCATTCACTTCACCAAAATGCAACAATATAATTACGTGAGCTCTTTGCATAAACCTCGATGCAAAGAAACTCCTCTTTTTGGGTACAGGCTACAAGGAGTATATATTACAAAGGAGACTTTATACTTAATTGTGATCATCATTCATCCATCCATCCATTTTATTTTATTACTCAGGCATTTTCAAAGCAAATTAATATTGTTGCATTTATTAATTTGCTTTAACATGACAGCGCAATATAATTAAAAGCTGACACGATAGCAATGTCAAACGTGTTCATTTAAGAAAAAGCCACACACGTTTTGTGATCAAATCTTTCATAACGAGAATGATTTGAGTGAATTGATTTTACAATTTTTATCCCCCCTCCCCACCATCTGTCACTTTGCTTGGGACAAAAGGAGCCTTCAGAACTGAAATTTCTTCTCAATTATTCATTCAAATCAATTCACTCAAATCATTCTCGTTATGAAAGATTTGATCACAAAACGTTTCCGTCTGTACGACTGGTCTTTGAATGCACCCCGCTTCAATGGCAGAACGCGGATGAATTTAAAGACATCAAATGAGAATAATCCTTTATAAAAATTAAAATTGACTGACGCAAACGTGAGTTCTTCATGTTTTTATTGAAAACAACAGTGTTGACGCCGTACGACGCCGTACGACATCGGTTTTTCGCTATAATTCGGTATAATTCGAGGTAGTCCACCCTCACCCAAAGTTAAGGTTTCATGGGAATATTATTGTCATAATTGTCTGGAGTCTGGACCATATATGATAATTGTTTAATGGCAGTTATTGATAGATCTTGAAGATGTCAAGTTATAGGTGCATAAGACTATGTTGTTCATGCATATAGCACGTTCATTGTAAGAGGGGAAGAGATGTTGTGTATTTTGGGCTAACTCAAATTCCGTAGTAGAAAAACCCCGGAAGTGGGATGGGCATTCTGTGTTGTTCTGGTACGCCCTGTGAACGCACTGTGAGTAAGGAATAAAGCAGTTATCATTCACGTCGTTGTCCGACCTATTCTTGCTATCTAAGAACCTGGAAAATAGTAAGGATATAACATATATCACGGGTCATTACGACGAGTTTGGTGGAGTTTTTACTGCTTCTTCCAACTCCTACCGCGCTGACTGTAACCTGACACTCTCTGGCTGCGTCTTTTCTCTTTTTTTTATTGTCGGACTCGGTGGACTCGGTCAACATCAGCACCGAGTCCGAGTCCGGCAAAAATGACCGAGTCCGACCGAGTCCGAGTCCCCGAGTCCGAACCGAGTCCACAGCCCTACTTATAATTCCTGTTTAAAATGTTCATGAGGCAAAAATGATTTTAAACTCATGTAAATTTGAGGTATTTCATACAGTTTGTTCAATGTTATCTGACTTCAGATATGAATGAAAGGCAGAATTTGTGTTTTTAGAGTTTTTCACATCTGCCTGAGTGGCTTGTATTTGGTTATTTTGTCATTTGAAAAATAAAGACAATTGTGACAATGAAAATTGTTTTATAACAGTGTGTATTTGCATGAATTTTTCTAGTTAAAAAATGTCTGAAAAAACTATTGGCCCCCGGGCCCCTTCACTTTATCAAATCTGGCCCTCCTTGCAAAAAGTTTGGACACCCCTGATCTAGAAAGTCTTGGAAGAAGAAAAAAATTCAGAGCCATGCATACGAGTGGATCGAGAAATTACCATAAGGAAATACGTCGATGCACGTGTTTGCATTTGGGGAATAACATCATTGTTCTGGGTAAAAATTAATGATACAATTCACCATGTAGTTTTTGTTGGGTCGTTACCCTGTCTCTGCTTACTGCTTGTGTGTGTGTTTGATTGTGCTAATGTAGAACCTTTATGTTATTGCTGCGGTCTATTTAAGAGCGATGGACAAGGGGTTGACGGGAGTGAGGAACGCGGAAGAAGAAAAAGAACAACACGCCTTTGCGTCGTCAAAAGTAGAAACTGCCTCTTGTCTTTTTGCACTGTAATTTCTACGGTATCATCGATTTAAAATATGACAAACAAATTGGGGTCCATGACCAAACCGCGTTAGACAGAAAGTCTTGTCATAATAATACTAATAATACATTTTATTTATAAGGCGCTTTTCAAGGCACTCAAGGTCGCCGTACAGACATAAAATAGCATAAAAAATTACCGGAATCAATGTAGAATCAAAGCGCGTAAAATCGAGGCTTAGCTGTTTTAATAGTACGTAAAAGTAGTACTTAGTAGTAGAAATAGTATAGATGTAGTAGTAGTAGGAGGAATAGTACAGTAAAATCGCTACTTAGGAACTTAATTTGTTCCGTGATTGGGTTCGTAGGTAGAAAGGTTTGTAAGAAGTGATTCCCCCCAAGCGATTACCGTGTTTTTCCATGCATAATGCGCAAAATCTAACTAATTTATTGTCCTAAAATCTGGGGTGCGCATTATGCATTGGTACAACAATTTTTGAAGAAAATCTCCCTCGAAATAAAACTTGAAATCACACCTTTCTTCTTGTTTGTTGTCAATCGCGCATCGCATTCAGCCATCCTGCCCAACACACTTAGTCAGTAAAATTCATAATTGACGACACATCGTTTGATGCGATGATGCAATCCTTGATGGTGTGTTATTGTCAAATATTGTTTGTTTTTTAATCTCCATCGCAGACCGGATATCATATGGAGGCCGCCATTACAGTATGCGCAGAACGGATGCGGAAGACACGTCAGCTATATAAAGAGCGAGAGTTCAGTTCTCTACCTATTCGTTTCAATTCACAGTTTAATTAGCAGTTTCAATCAGCAAATAACAAAATGCGTATTACAGGTAATATTTAATTTCACAACACTTTGCCTTGTTCCTTTCTTCTCTGCTGTTCACTTCAAACACGCTCCATACGAACACAATGCTCTCGTATCAGACGCTTGCTCGATCACCTGCTCGTTTGCTGTCACAATGTACCCTACACAAATCCGAAACATTTCTTCGCTATCGAGTTTGCTACCGCATGCGCAGTGATACTGACCGGCAGAATAACATCCGGTTGTTCCCAAAGATGATCTTTTTTCTGAAATAGTTTTACGTTTACGGACTTAAGTAAGAGTCAAAATTTGGGTGCGTATTATACATGGGTACAGGCTTTTTTCCAGCGTCGACATGCCATTTTTAGGGTGCGTATTATGTACGGGGGCGCATTACGCATGGAAAAACACGGTATTACAAAACCTCATGACAAACTACGAAGGAACTTATCAATACAGTATGCTGACACGCCGAGACGAACACAGGAAGTGGCTGAGCGAAGGGTGGAGATAAAAATAAATTACTCAGTCACCTCACGGGTCATTTTTTAAATTGATCAACTTCGGAAATCAAATTTCATTCGTAAGATAAGGCAAAAAAAATCTTGGGCCTCCAGTTTGTGTCTCACAAAGTTTGTAAGTTGAGACGTTCTCAAGAGGTTTTACTGCAGTAGTAGTAGTACGTTGTAATAGTAGTACTTAATATCAGCAGTAGTACTTAATATTAGTAGTACTTAGTATACCAAGTTCTGTAGTATTATATAGTATATATATATAATATATATTATATAGTTTTGTATTACTATAGTAGTTGTAGTATTTATAGTTGTAGTTGTAGCAGTATTTGTAATCGTAATAGTATTTAGCTGCTGACTTAGTAGTATTACCAAAAGTAATGATAGTATTATTTAGTACTAGTAGTAGTCTGAGTAGGCCTCAGCCTTCACACAGCAATGTTTATTTCTGTACAATGTTTAATAAACAATAAAGAGGCCTACCGCTGTTTAAATAGAATAGGACCAGCATATTGGTATTTCGAAAAACAACTTTATTGCAGAAGCCTTTACTTAACCTTTATTTGCCAATCATTTACTTCCTTATTTCTTTTTTGTATTTGCTCCCTTTAGGGTCGTGGTCACAGAGGACCATCTGTCATTTACTCAGAAGCACCTTCAATCCTCGTATGAAATGGTTATTACCTGACCATAGTCAAGATGATTATGAAGAAGGAGAAGAAAATTTTGTCGTGGCCTGCAACTTAGTGTCCAGATCTTCTGCTCGTATCCTGCGTTTGCAACATGTTCTTACAAGTGTGTCAATGCAGTGGCAGCCTTTCAGCGGGGCACAAATGGGTTCTCCCAAGGTGAGCTGCTGGAGCAATATTCATTGTTATTTGGTTTGTACAAAGGCCATGCGGCTAGCTTTTATGTATGTATGTATGTATGTATGTATGTATGTATTTATTTATTTATTTCACTTACGAGCGCTGTGTGGTGCCAGTAAACTTAATTTAATTTACTTCACAAGCAGCCGTTTGGCATATATTGAACAATTTGTGACAGACTCTTGGACCAGGCCGTACATGTGAAAAACAAAAAAATACCGTATTTTTTGGACTAAAGGTTGCTCCGGAATATAGGTCGCATTAGCCATAAAATGCACAATAACGTGAAAAAAAAACATATATAAGTCGCTCCGGAGTATAAGTCGCATTTTGGGGGAACATTTATTCGACAAAATCCAACACCAAGAACAGACATGAACGAGCAACAACAGGCTAAACGATAGGTAAGCTAACGTGACATAACACAAACGAAGAGCTGAGAATGGGCCTGACGTAACATTCAGAGTTATTCAAATAACTATTACGTAAATAACACGTTTATAAAACCATCTGTGTCACTCCAATTCATTAAATCCATCGATCGTCCTTTATGTCAACAATGGGTGCGCGCCGCTGACGGCGCTTGCACTTCAAAATATTCCACAGACCCATATAACGATATATAAATTATATATCAAACAACTATTATATAAGCAATAATATTTTCAAACCATCTGTGTCACTCCAAATCATTAAATCCATCGATCAAATTCCTCGTCCTTTGTCAACAACGCCGCGCGTGCGCCCTGACGTCAGCCTCGTCGTTATTCCACAGATCGAGTATATAACTAGATTGTAGCGTTAACAAAGTACAAGGAAAGACGTGGGTTTGGTAAACGGCTCTTTATTTAACAAAACAAGAGTTCAACGAGCCAACAACTACTGAACTGTAACGATAAAAACATATACAAGTTGCTACACGAAATAAAATATATCAAATAACTATAACATAAATAGTTCACCGCAACACAGCCCCAAGCACCGGCGTTGACTTCCAGGCGTGTGGCGGTGTGGACTTCCATCCCCGGAGGTGCCACTTCCAGCCACGGAGGTGGAAGAGAGCTCCATAGAATAGGACCGGGCATGCGTAAAAGCCATGTCCGAGCCCCATCCACCGTCCCTGGACAGCCACCCGGCCGAGCACCGGCTCCCGACTTCCATCCACGGAGGTGAAAGAGAGCTCCGTAGAGTAGGACCGGGCGTGTGTAAAAGCCATGTCCGAGCCCCATCCACCATCCTCGGACAGCCACCCGGCCAAGCGCCGGCCCCTGACTTTCATCCACGGAAGTGAAAGAGAGCTCCGTAGAGTAGGACCGGGCGTGCGTAAAAGCCATAATAGTTTTTCAAACCTTCTGTGTCACTCCAAATCATTAAATCCTTCAAACTCTTCGTCCTCCGTGTCACTTACAAACAAAGCCGCTAATGATGCCGGTAGTACGTGGGGCCCTTCGTCATCCCGTGATCGAATCTTTGTCCTTTATGTAAACAACCGCCGCGCCGCGCTGCTGACGTCACTTGGAATTCAAATTACAGTAATCGCGGTTCGTTTATCGCGGTTTCACTTTTTATTTTTTAATTTTGAAATTTTTTGAAAAAATTCACATATAAGTCGCTCCTCAGTATAAGTCGCCCCCCCCCCACCCAAACTATGAAAAAAAACGCGACTTATAGTCCGAAAATTATTACAATCTTTTTATCCAAGGCTGAAAAATTTGTGATTTTTAAAAGAGACCAGATTTTCTCCATCACATCTGTCTGTGACTGACTCTTGACGCATGTCACGTTATCGCGGTCACGACACTGGTATTGAATTCACAAGCTAGCAAGATGAGTAAACTTAACAGACATACCGTATTGGCCTGAATATAAGACGACCCCAATTATAAGATGACCCCCTCTTTTTCAAGACTCAAGTTTGAAATAAGACTTTTTGAACACCAAATTAAATTTTTATACAGAAAATAATTACATCTGAAACAAATGATTATAACAATATATTCGAGAGAAAGAGCATGTTATTTTGCCTAATTCAAATCATGCAAAAACTGTCTCACATCTTAATATCTGAAGATTTAAATATGTAAACTAAAGTGCAATCACATTTGTAAATGAATGGCTTCTGGTTTTTGAAATGTAAATAAACCAATCTACTGTGATAAAACAACAAAATTGCGATAACTGCATTAACCATCAAAGTGAAGTCTAACTGTAGTCTTGAAACAAATCTTAAGGAAAAACATTGCAATAAAATAATGCGAACCGCTACCTCTATTGTTGGGGAGCCTGAGGACTGTATAGGGGGTTGGCTCGGATGGTTATGCTCTTTTCGCCCCCGGGTGTCGGTCAGAACACAGGAGGGAAGACGTGGTTCAGTTTTGATTGCTTTACTGAATTATTGGCAAAATAAAAAAAACAAAATACATTTGCTGGCAACCGTTAGTCGCCGTGCCGCTGCGTAACGGCTACTCGTAGGACGCGAGGCAAATTTAAAGGAGCGCGCCAGAGCTGTCAATCAAACGGCGCACACACGAAGCAAACCGCGATCGGACAAACGGCACAACAGTGGACAATAGTAACAACGAAATGCATATACTCACTTTGTGTCAAAGATGCACACGATCACAGCAACATACTCAGTCGATTATGAGCGAGCCGGAGCTGTCAATCAAATGGCGCGCATACGAAGCAAACCGCGATCGGACAAACGGCACAACAGTGGACAGTGTAACATCCATCCATCCATCCATTTTCTGAACCGCTTAGTCCCCACGATAATATATATACTCACTTTGTGTCAAAGACGCACATGATCACAGCAACATACTCAGTCGATACCAGCAACCTTTAACTTACCGCTGCGCACAAGTGAAAATGGGTATAATGTCTAGACCCCGAATATAAGACGACCCCCACTTTTTCAGTCTTATTTCAATGCAAAAAACATCCTCTTATATTCGGGCCGATACGGTATTTAACAACATTCTTTGAAATGGGAAAAAGGCCCAGGAGAGCCAATGCCCAAGAAGAAAAAGAAAGATTCATTTCACAGAAAATACCAGACGACCTACTATGGATTTATGGTGACTGGTGATTCCTACGCACCAAGTCAATGAAGCCTTCAAAACTGATTTGTAAGCTAGCGTAGTATAAGTGCTTTGAGGGCTTCATATTTGGTGGCTAACTCCTTTGCTAATGCTAAAAGGCCATTCAATATAGGTGGGAACAAAAAAAACGAGTGGATTTTGGTTTGTTATAGCATTTCAATACCCCCCAACCCGCAAATGGTATGAATAGATTTGGATGAAACATTGTGCAGCGAAAAAAAGGTTGGGGCCACTGACTTACAGTAGTAGAAGGAAGAATTTGTGTGTATACAACCTCCCGGTGGCCATAGTGGGCACACTAGTAGGAGCAACACAATGACTTGAACTGCAACAGAAATCAATGATATGCATACTGTTAGGTTCTTTCCATTCAATTTAATTATAGTATTATTTTTGTACGTCAATAGAGTGCAGTATTGTCGAGTTATATATTTGCTTATTAAAAACACAATCGTAAAAAGTTATTAATGGGAAGGGCCTGCAAAGGTTGAATGGCATTTCCATTACTTTCAGTAGTGAAAGATGATACATATGTGATGTGAAAGTTTTGCTTTAAGATCGTGATGACAGAATGAAACACGCCTTCCAACAAATCAATTATGTCCTAGACACCTTTGGCTCCGAATGCTATTTTTTTACTTGGCATGTTTTCTTCATTTAATGTATAGTTGTTGGGGCTTCCCTTTTGTATAGTGATGAATTAAAACCAAAATACAATACATTCACAATTACAAAGTAAAACTGATGAAATGGGCATGGATTTAAGCCAGGTGTCACGTGCTTGTTTTCTGACTTGGACTAAATCCTTGTTTTCTCCCATAATCCTCGTCAAGATCTGTGTCAAGGGCAGGACTGTGTTAGGTGATAGTGTTCTCCTCGTGCCCGCTTCAGCCTTCCTGAATAAGCATTACCAAGCTCTGTGGAAGCTCTTGGAGCAGAGATCACTGCTGCTCTTCATCCACGAGTACACCAGGAGGGCTCATTTAACTACTGCGTACATCTCAAAAGTGGGCCACCTGCTTGAGGATCACTTGAGGAAGTCACACCTCTCATCTAACCTGGTATGTACAAAAGGTACACCGTCTGTTGTCTTCCGGGTTAGAGCACGCTGGCGTCAGATTTGTTGACTGCCGCTTCTGTCCCGTTACTTGTTTTTCGTTTTCCCGTTTTCAGTGCACCCGTCTCTTTTTATTTTTCTCGTGTTGTCTTCCGTCCACCTCGCATCCCCACAGCTCCGCTCTCACCTATCTGTTTCCCTCGGACTACCAGCTACGTTAGCCAGCTAGCCAACAGCCAACTGGCCAAAACCACCACCGGACCCTCCTGCCTCCCGACTCGGAGCCTGTGGCCGCCTGCTGTGGACTCGACGGCAGCTCTGGCCCGGCTCTCTGGCCTTCCGTCCGGCGTCCCCGGGGGACGGGCTCCACTCCCTGCGGGCTCGCCAACCGTGGCTCGGCTGTGTGCCGCCGTGGTGCGTTGGGGCCTGCCGTTCGAGCGGGTGCAGTCGAGGTCGACCGGCATCACCACCTGGTCCACTGCTGCTTCCACACGAGACTGGGATCCTTCGCCGTCGCCGCTACATCTGGACCGGCATTTCCCCGATGGCTCACCCATCTCCTCTTTTTGGACTACCAACCCCCCGTCACCCCCACCTCCCGTACTGGCAACCTCAACAACCTCCGCTCCCGCCCCTCCTGCTCCTCCATCCATCTCCTTCGCACTGCTGACCGATGTCCTGTTAACTATAACCTATTGTCTCCCCCCCCCCTTTTTTATTCCCTGTAAAGCGTCTTTGGGTCATTGAAAAGCGCTATATAAATTGAATGAATTATTATTATTATTACAAGAACAATATTATGTTAAAGTTTTAGTTTGACAAACCACACTAAGATAAGCATATTATTGGAACTGTATGCTTTCACAAAGATAGTGTCACAAAAAGGCAAAGCAAGGCAGCTTTATTTACATATACATTGATCCCTCGTTTATTGTGGGAGATGCTTTCTAGAACCACCCGCAATAAATGAAAATATGCGAAGTAGAACCGGTATATGTATTCATTAGGAATTTAAATACCACTGTATTGAAATTTCCAACGCTTAGTGTTTCTTGTTGGCTGCAAGTGGGCTTGGGTGTATTGCAAGTTCATTTGAAGTTTGGTTTACCTTGCCAAGAAATGCCAAGTGTCCACCTTCAGGATTAACAAACGGCACTAACCCGAGGGACATGATGCATAGCGAAACCATAGTGAGTCACAGTTGCGCATGAATCTCCTGTTGCATTGTGGTCCTATACACAATATTAAGGCTTTGTAAACCCTCCCCAATACTTTTACGCAACATATACGTACCTTTCCCATTCCCTTAACAACCATTCCCACACTGTTCTGTGCATGTATTGTACTTTTACAGTAAATAAAAGAACAAAGACGTAATATTATGTCCGGCTCCTCCTGCACTAGTTGGTGCTGTACGGTCGCACGTGGCCGGCTGTCGGCCTCATGTGCTTGTCCTCAGTCACATATGCAGTGATTCACATTGCTCAGAGGCATGCTCATTGCTCAGAGGCATGCCCTGTGCTGTCAGCGCTATTGCCATTGTCCCAACTGCTTCTGCACCGCGCTGGTGTTTTTTTCCTTTGAGTGCGGCTGTTTCACGTCTCCGCTCCATTCTCGCCCTGCTGACACGCCCTCCGCGCTAGACCTTGGGGGCGCGCGTCGCCAATGCGGAACTGCGCGTGCTAATCGGCGCTGATCGGCGTCGTCTGTCCAGTGTTACCCGCTGATTAGGGCATGTATATAGACGTAGATTAATCTAAGATTTGGATAAAACCATTTTAATATCCATTCCTGCACAATCATGTTCTTGTCACGTGCCTGCGCCACCTGCCAACCGGTAAAATTCCATTGACGTCAATTGTTCTCAGCCACGCCCACGTCAGCTAATCACTGACACCTGTTCCCGCATGTTACCGGCCCTACTTAAACTCTGGACTCCCAGTCACATTCTGTCAGTTTGTCCTGTTCTCCTGCCCGTATTGCTTCCAGTTGGTCTGCAATGTACGCATGTTGCCGACCTTTCCTGTAACAATTACAGATCAGATTAGCCCTGAACGTCCCCCATCCTGGCCAACTGCCCATCCCTGACCACGCTTTGAACGTCGCCCATCTTGACCAACTGCTTGCCCCCGACTCCGCTCTGAACACCGCCTGCTTTGAGCAACTGCTTGCCCCCAACCACTTTTGCACGCGGCTTCCCGCTGCGCTCCCCACCTGCTCTGCTTTTCTCTCTTCCAAGTTGCTTCCTGTGGCCAGCCGGCTTGTCCTCCCACGGCCAACTACCAGACGAGGAAGCCTCCAGCCAGCCATGGGTCACCAATCATCCACTCAGTCACTCCAGTCTGTCCAGCCACTCAGCCATCCACTTTCCCTATCCCTACATTCAATACCCCGGCCGGGTCATACCAAAGACTATAAAAAAATGGGACCCATTGCCTCCCTGCTTGGCACTCAGCATTAAGGGTTGGAATTGGGGGGTTAGATCACCAACTGATTCCCGAGCGCGGCACCGCTGCTGCTCACTGCTCCCCTCTCCCCCAGGGGATGGATTAAAATCACACGGGGATGGGTTAAATGCAGAGGACAAATTTCACCACACCCAGATGTGTGTGTGACGATCATTGGGACTTTAACTTTTTTTTTAACTTTAACTTTTAAAGTCTGTGTCGTGCTGCACTTGGTTGGTCTGCCTCGTTTATCACAGTACAAACTGACCAACAACATGCAGACAGCGCACGACCAGAACACATTGACCCGTCTGGAGAGAACCAAGGGAGCCATCAATAGCTTGTCGGAGGACATCCGCACCCTCGTGCGAGTAGGCCAATGGCAACAGCAGCAGCTCCAGCAGCAATAGCTCCAGTAGCAGCAGCAGGAGATGGCCCAGATCCTCCCTGCCATCCTCCACCCCGGTGCTACTGTGTCTGTTATGTGGGGGCGAGAGTCATCAAGTGCCCGTTAAATGTGCCCGTTAAAAGGCCAGAGCTCACATGATGACAGGGGATCTGCGTAAGTTCAAACAAGTTCCCCTGCACACAATAAAACTCTACTCCATGCTCGCAACCTGCTCTTGAACAGGACCATGACAGTGGCAGCTTTGGTGGACTCCGGGGCAGAGGCCAACATCATGGACATTGACCTCGCTCAGCAGTGGGGCATCGAGCGTCTCCCTTTGTCACCACTAATGGTTGATCGGCGAGGTGATCTCCGTCACGGAACCTGTCACGCTGCTGCTCTCAGGTAATCATCGGGAGGAGATCCAATTCCACCTGGTGTCTGTTCCAGGTCAACCCCTTATCCTGGGCCACCCATGGTGGCGACAACAAAACCCCGTGATGGATTGGGAGACGGGCACAGTGCGGGAGCGGAGTGAACGCCATCAACACTGCTTAAAAGAGGCATCTTACCTTTCTCGGAGCCACACTTCCAGCCCGCCAACCGACATCTCCAACGTTCCCACTCGCTACCACGGGTTCAAGGAAGCGTTCAATAAAACCAAGCCCACCTCTCTCCCTCCTCATTGGCCTTACAATTGTGCCATCGATCTCCTGCCCGGCACCTCCCCACCAAAGGTCCGCCTCTATTTCTTGTCCAGTTCAAAACGGCAGGCTATGGAAGAATATATCCAAGAATCACTGGCGGCCGGTATCATTCGCCCATCATCCTTGCCCACGGGGGTGGGCTTCTTTTTTGTCGGGAAGAAGTTTAGCTCACTCCACCCGTGCATAGACTTGGGGACTCAACGTGATCACCATGAAGAGCTGCTACGCACTTCCCCCCCTCTCGTCTGCATTCGAGAGCCTCCAAGGGGGCGGGCCACTGTCTTCACCAAACTGGACCTTTGGAACACGTACCACCTGGTGCACGTCAGGCAAGGAGACAAGTGGAAGACGGCATTCAATACCCCTAGCGGCTGTCAAGTGGCATGGTGGTACAAGATGGTGTATAATTGGGTGTCAAATTTGGCCCGGGCACATTGGCTATCCTAAAATATGTAGTAGTTCCAAAATTTCACCAGGAGATGGTGTTAAAGCTTGACTAGGGGTGACCTGATGGAAACTAACAAATCTAATAAATTAAATTGTTAGCAATTGGGAGGACACGACCTGTTCAAACACGTAGCAACACAATTTTGGAATATGATTTTGCTATGCCATAATTTTAATCTGTAACAGCTTGAGCTATATCAATATATATGTTAACGTTAGAAGAACCCAATATTATGGCTAAGTATGATGATTATCAGAGTCAGAGAGTCAGAGTCAGAGTCATTATGTGTTAAGTTGATAATTACTGGACAAGATATATGTGTTATTAATGTTGCAATGTTTTATCCAACCTGTATTTAACATTGTTGTTCCATCTATACATAAATGTATTGAGTTGAGAGGAGACATCAAGGGTTAATAGTGATATTAAGTGGTGGAAGACTGTGATCCCACGCATGAGCCTGACCCAGAGGTCACCTCATCCGGTCGAGGATGCAGCTGCAGTCTAGTTTTAGTAAAAAATATAGGTGTAGGATTTATGGGGACCTATAATGGCCTATAGGGAAATCCCCATCACGTGCAGGGAGACCTATAGGGGAAGTCACGTAGATGGGAAGCCTATAAATATGTCGTCCTGACAGAGCGAGGCTGCTCTTCCTGGTCTGGGCGATGGCCCTGACGCTACCTGGAGTAAAGAACGCCGTTTAGACGAAGATGGATTTTTCATTCTTTCTGAGATTGGACCGAAATCTACTAAAATGAATTTCCAGAGTCTTCGAATTGGACTTTGTCAAATTTTAAGCTTCGAATTGGACATTGTCAAATTTTAAGCTTTGAGGAAGGCAGAGGAGACAGCCGCTTCTGGCAGAAAGGGGAAGACGCCAATGTAACGGCGTTGGCTAATCTCATCGGCAGACCTTTCCTCTTTTTAAACAGAATTCGGATTTTGGAACAAAGGAGAACTGATCACTCCACTTGTTCAATCAAATAGCATTTTAGACCTTTAGTCTCCTCTTTTGTTCTGAGATTGGTGAGTGGAATTATTGTTGTTTGTTCGACTTGTAATTATTTTTCTTGCTTATTCATTAAATTTCTTCTTAATCCTTAATTCGGTTATCGATTATTCACATTAACTATGTTGAGCATGGTTTAATATGCAGTAATTAGAACTTTAAATTTCCCTATCACAGTCATTCTTTAAATCCGTTCAATTCTTTTTAAAATGAAGACAGCTTTAATCCTTAACATCAGGTATTGTCAGATCTAGTTCGAAATAGTTATCTTAAGCTCAGCTAGGGCGAATGCGAGCTAGTGTAAATAACGAATCCCTGAGGTCTTAACAAAGACATCTAAATGTATCCGAGATTTAACAAAAGCCCCAAATCAGAAGAGAGCTGCCAGTAGGGCGCGGTCATTCTGACGACGTGTCTTGACCGTAGTTACTCTGCACGAGCGTCGCTTGATTTTAACGGGATTGGCGTCATAAAGAGATTAGATTGATTTCTTCAGAATTAATTTAATAAAGGTGGTTAGCAACTCGGACGAGTCTCTTCACCCCCGACTCATTTAACCCTTTAATGAAAAGCCGGTCGCTTAAATATAATAAGTGCAGATTTGACAGTTTAATATCAAATTTCACTCGTGACTCCAAGAGAACCTGTGTGGAGTTAATTCATTTTTTTTCTTCCCGAAAGCTGTTAGGATTCCACTCATTGATTGATATCATGTCAGACGGCCTTGAGTTGAGTCTCTTTAAGGAATAGAGTTTCCTAGAAAGGAACCTTGAATCTTGAATCTTGAATCTTTTGTACCACGGAAGGACTAGAACTGTTTTGTGTCATCATAACGGTGGCCAGTACCCCTCACCTCAAAGCTTTCAAATATGATTGATGATCAGTTTCATGTGAACTGGTTAATTTTTGCAGAACTGAGAGTAATGTTTTTGGTTATGCGGAAAACACAAGAGGTGCATCCCGCCGTGGAGGGAACCACCTAGCGAGGCGTGGGTCCTCGAGTTGATGTTCCTGTGTGAGTAGAGTCGACGCAAAATATGCCGTCGAGTAACTAAGATGCTGCCATCCCAGCCCCGAAGTACAAGGGGGGGCTTTGGAAATGAACAGCTTCGACCTACAACTAAGCGTTCTCCCATTCAGGAGACCGGTTTGTGTAATACTTTTTGGAGACGGTGTGTGAAGCTAGCCTCCGGACTGGGCTGAATACGTTGTAGAGCTAGCGTGGAAGCGGTGCCTTGTTGCAGCGTGTGTGCGCTTTTTGGGGAAGGAAAAATAGAGAAGGAAAAAAAGAGAAAGGAAAAAGAGGAAGCGCAAATCAGGCCGTTTGCCCGGTGGGGGCTGAGTGTGATTGAGGAGGATATTAAAGGGACAGTCTATGTTTCCCACAGAGTGTTTGAAGCGGGGAGAGGACAACGTTTGCGCTGCGTTGCTTGTGTGTGTGTATGTTGTCTGTCGGTGTTATGTGTTGTAAAGACTAAATTTGCTATAATGGTGCGCTAAAGAATTTGCTAGACTGTAATCCAGTGGTTCTTAACCTTTTTCCTTGTTTGCACCCCATTCAATTCACCAACCAGTTCTCGCACCCCTAACCCTAAATAATTATTATAATAATAATTGGTTTACTTTACAGCTATAAGGCTTAATTAGCACCCCCGGTTAAGAACCACTGCTGTAGTCTGTCTGGTTTGCACCGCAAAACAAAACAAAAAAAGAGTGGGATTTGTTGTTGACGGAAACTGGTCCAGACTGGTGATCAAGACGCTAGAAGAAAATAATCCAGAGGGTGAGCAGTTGAAACCATTGCCAGCTGACCCGAGCTAAGAAGTAACCAACCAACCAGGTCGCAGCTGACAACTTAGCTGTCCCCGCATTGGTGTGTTTGGTTATCATACGGAGAACATAGAACTGAAAAATGGCCGGTCGGGCCCTGGACCTGCTGAGAAGAGCCACACGGGGCTGTCCCCTTAGGCGACGTGACTCTTTTTATTGGAACAGGGACGACGAAACACCGTGTGAGCATCTGTGAGCATCGTTGTCAAGTGGAAGAAGTCTAAAGCAAAGACCCAGGCCTCCAGGAGGAAGACGACGTCGGTGCTTCGGAGACATGACACGTGGACTGACTTTTTGACGACTTTGCCTTGGACATTGGTCCGGTGACGGTTTCTTCTTCAAGCCATCGCTGAGGCGGCCGACAACGTCGATGACAACGTCGATGACAACGACGATGACGTCGATGACAACGTTGGGGACGGCAACGTCGACGGCAACGTCGACGGCAACGTCGACGGCAACGTCGACGGCAACCGTCGACGGCAACCGTCGACGGCAACGTCGACGGCAACGTCGACGGCAACGTCGACGGCAACGTCGATGACAACGTCGGCAACAATGGCAACGGCAGCGACGACGACATCAGCGTCCGTCGCGGCGGCGTGTTCATTCAGGACCGTGTGGAGCGCTTGCTTCGGACCCTGGAGTGACTTGCGGGAAAGGGCTGTTTCAGCCCGCCCGACGGACTGGTCCCTGATTCCTCTACCAGGGAAGTTGTGGACATTTTTTGACTCTGAGGACGAGATGCCAATGTGGCTCCCGACTCTGGTGGAGGGCAAGGCAGTTCTGTTGCCTGTCCGAAAATTCGAGGAGGGGGTGTCAAGTGGCATGGTGGTACAAGATGGTGTATAGAAGAGAGCCACCAGTAGGGCGCGGTCATTCTGACGACGTGTCTCGACCTTGGTTTTCATGCACGAGCGTCGCTTGACTTTAACAGGATTGGCGTCATAAAGAGATTAGATTGATTCCTTCAGAATTAATTTAATAAAGGTGGTTAGCAACTCGGACGAGTCTCTTCACCCCCGGCTTATTCACCCCTTTAAATATAATCAGTGCAGATTTGACACGGCCAATATGAGTATCTGGTGGTTCCGTTTGCACTCACCAATGCTCCGGCCGTGTTTCAAGCATTGGTCAACAATGTGCTTCACAACATGCTGAATGACTTCGTGTTCGTCTACCCTGATGACATCCAGATCTTCTCCCGAACGCTCGCGGAACACATCAACCATTTCCAGGCAGTGCTACACCGCCTGTTGGAAAACTCTCTATGTCAAGGCGGTGAACTGCGAATTCCACGCCAAGTCTGTAAAGTTCCTGCGCTACGTCGTCAGAGAGGGCATGGTCGAGATGGACCCATAAAAAGTGAAAGCAGTCACTTGTCATCCTGGCCGAACAGTTCCTCAGCTTCACCGACTTATACCGGCAATTCATTCACGGGTATAGCACCGTAGTCGTGCCGCTCAACGCCCTCACCAGCCCTGCCTCACCTTTTCAGTGGTGGCCCGAGTGTTCAGGCGTTCAGGGAGCTGAAGAAGCGTTTTACCTCTGCCCCCATCCTCAGGATGCCCGACCTGGAGCGGCAATTCATTGTGGAGGTCGACACATCGGATGTGGGGGTGGGAGCCGTGCTGTCTCAGTGAAGCAGCCAGGACGGCAAGCTCCATCCTTGTGCCGCCCATCATTCTCTCCCGAGTTCTGCCACAGAGATGTCCCAGTTCCACTGTGTGTTCGGGTATTAGCCAACGCTTTTCACCTGGCAGGAGAAAGACACAGCCTGCCCGTCAGCACTCGTGTTTGTTCGTTGATGTCACCGAGCCAGGGCCCGGACCAACCTCCTCTGAGCCTGCTATTCACGCAAGGCGAACAAGCATTGCATATCAACCCGACCTATTGGGTCGGTATGGTTGTTGGCAAAGGACCTCCAGCTACGTGTAGACTCCCGCAAGCTGGCCCCATGGTTCGTGGGTCCGTTTCCCATCCGCAAGGTGAACAACCCGTCCGCTGTCTGTCTTGGTCTTTGGCGCTCCATGAAGGTCCAAATCACCTTCTACGTCACGGGTCAAGCCTACCCTCAAAAACCCGCTGGTGCCTGCCTCTGCCTCCCTGGCTCATTCAAGGCGGTCCTGTGTACACTGTTCAGAGCCTGCTCATGTCCCGTCGTCGTAGCGGAGGCATCCAATACTTCGTTGATTAGTGGGAGGGATTATCCCTGAACGCCGCCCATCCTGACCAACTGCCCGGACCTGACTACGCTTTGAACGTCGCCCATCCTGACCAACTGCTTGCCCCCGACTCTGCTCTGAACGCCGCCTGCCCTAACCAACTACTTGCCCCCCGGACCACGCTTACACGCAGCTTCGCACTGCGCTCCGCACCTGCTGTGATTTTCTCTCTGCTGGCCGGCTTGTCGTCCCACGGCCAGTTACCGGACGAGGATGCCTTCCAGCCAGCCGTGGGTCACCAATCATCCTCCCAGTCACTCAAGTCCGGCCAGCCACTCAGCCATCCACTTCCACTCTCCATACATTTAATAAAGCCTGTGTCGTGCCGCACTTGGTTGCTCTGCCCCGTTTGTCTCAACTCCAATAAGTTACTTCCTTTAGTTACGACATAAGGATGAAAATATTGGACGCATATTTCTACACTAAGCAGTGTAATTCTAGAATCACAGTAATCAACATGCATTTTATCATATACATTCAATGTAAATCAGACACTAGGTATCCCAAAAGTTTGGTTTGTAAAGGTTCATACTGTCTTCTTAAGTTCACTATTTAAACAGTTCTTTTAGTCAGACAGGGAAGATAATTTACCTGTTTTACATGTTTCGGCTACTTCCTCAGAAGCGTCACAAAAGTTTGTTAGGTGAAATGCAGTGAATAATCAACACTGAGCATAACCTTTGTAGATGATAAGATTTATTATTCACTATTTGATGAGGTAGATTCTGATGTAATATGTTGAATTGATTTTCATTTAACATTTCTTCTGTCCTCTGCAGATGCCACACCTCTGCTCATCAGCCAAGGTGCATCTTGTCTCCTTGTGCCAGGAGTTTCGCATTCATCTCAACCACTGGTCTTGTCTTTATGCAAAAGTCCAGTCTGACCTCTACCTCAGGCGTGCCCTGGCCCAGCAGAACAAGTTGCTGGAAGAAATTAGACGAACTCTTGACTTGCTTGGCCTGCAAGTGCTCGTTGTAATGGAACGTTATGTCCATGCTGTTCTGTTTGCCATGGCGCAATCTGATTCAGACCACACACCAAGGGAAGTCATGGCAGATGTTTTAGCTTGCACAGAGCTGTATAACAAGGCACTGGATGAGCAGAGAATACAGTACAGCACCACCCATCTGAGGACTAAATTATTACAACAGATTTGTTACACCACGCTGACAAACAGTCTGAGACATCAACCTGCTGCTGTCTCATTTAAAGACCTGCTGAGTATTATGGCAGCACATCACGCAAATACGGCAGCCAATCAACTCCATTTGTGGACCGCACGGCAATGTGTTTGTGAATCTCATGCAAAGCCGGGAATTTCTGCCCTCTTGCTGTCCAGATCCCCTTCAATGTTAACTTGGGAGCTGTTACAGGATACGTTCTTAAACTCTTGCTCCTCCTTTCACACCTGCCATCTTCACACCCCCAAACTTCACTTGGAAAACACTGACAATGAAAATAATCAGCATCATTTGGATTCAGAAAAGGCCACATTTTCCCTCATCAAAAATACCCACAGGAAGAACTTATCCTTTCAGTGCCAAATATGTACCTCCAACAATGTCACAGTACGGACAGATGTAGACCATAACAACCCTTTAAGAAACTTTCAACATTTGCAGGAGTCAAATCAACCCACCATTTACTACCATTTGTCAACTAGCCCATTGTCAGACTTTTGCCAGCAGGACCAGTCCAAAGTTGAGCTTCTATTTCATGTGCTTGTTTCCTCTGGTGACTTGCTCGGTCCACTGCTATCACAGCCTTTGACACCTATTATACAACTATTTCCTCACACTGTAACAATAGAGGAGCTACCACCAAATGGGAAGGCTGATACCAACCAAAGAATCAGGGACTGCGGTATGGAGGGAACTTACCAAGACATTGTTGAACTGGACATAACCACCAGGCAAGCAGTCAATCCCAGGTAATAATTTCAAACATGTAGGGCTGCTCAATTAATCAAATTTCGATCACAATCACAATTTTGGCTCCAGACGAGCTCAAAATCCATATAGTTAAGGACAAACGATTATTTGGTGTTGCCAAAATTTCACTGCTCAATACAGAGTGTGTTGCAATAATTTTTCCATCCATCCATCCATCCATCCATCCATCTTCTTCCGCTTATCCGGGGTCGGGTCGCAGGGGCAGCAGCTTTAGGAGGGACTCCCAGACTTCCCTCTCCCCAGCCACTTCGTCCGTTCCCAGGCCAGCTGAGAGACATAGTCTCTTCAGTGCGTCCTGGGTAGTCCACGGGGTCTCCTACCAGTGGGACATCCCCGGAACACCTCCCCAGGGAGGCGTCCAGTAGGCATCCTGGTGAGATGCCCGAGTCACCTCATCTGGCTCCTCTCAACGTGGAGGAGCAGCGGCTCTAGTCCGAGTCTCTCCCGGATGACCGAGCTTCTCACCCTATCTCTAAGGGAGAGGCTGGACACCCTGCGGAGGAAACAAATTTCGGCCACTTGTATCCGGGATCTTGTTCTTTCGGTCACGACCATAGGTGAGGGTAGGAGCATAGATCAACCAGTAAATTGAGAGCTTTGCCTTTTGGCTCAGCTCTCTCTTCACCACGACGGACCGGTACAGAGTCCGCATTAAAGCCGACGCTGCACCGATCCGCCTGTCGATCTCCCATCCATCCTGCCCTCACTCGTGAACAAGACCCCAAGATACTTGAACTCCTCCACTTGGGGCAGGATCTCATCCCCGATCTGGAGAGGGCATTCCACCCTTTTCCGACTGAGGACCATGGACTCAGATTTGGAGGTGCTGATGCTCATCCCAACCGCTTCACACTCGGCTGCGAACCGCTCCAGTGAGAGCTGGAGATCACGGCTTGAAGAAGCCAACAGCACCACGTCGTCTGTAAAAAGCAGAGATGCAATGCTGAGGTCCCTAAACCGGAAACCCTCAACACCTTGGCTGCGCCTAGGAATTCTGTCCATAAAAGTTATGAACAGAATCGGTGACAAAGGGCAGCCTTGGCGGAGTCCAACCCTCACTGGGAACGAATCCGACTTACTGCCGGAAATGTGGACCAAACTCTGGCATCAATGATACAGGGATCGAACCGCCCTTATCAGTTGGCTCGCCACTCCGTACTCCCGAAGCACCCTACACAGAACTTCCCGAGGGACACGGTCGAACGCCTTCTCCAAGTCCACAAAACACATGTGGACTGGATGAGCGAACTCCCATGCACCCTCGAGGATGCTGCCGAGGGTATAGAGCTGGTCCACTGTTCCACGGCCAGGACGAAAACCACACTGCTCCTCCTGAATCCGAGATTCGACTTCCCGACTTCCTCTCCACCATCCCTGAATGGACCTTACCAGGCAGGCTGAGGAGTGTGATTCCTCTGTAGTTGGAACACTTCCTCTGGTCCCCCTTCATAAAGAGGGGAACCACCACCCCAGTCTGCCAATCCAGAGGCACCGTCCCCGATGTCCACGCAATGCTGTAGAGGCGTGTCAGCCAGAACAGCCCCACAACATCCAGAGCCTTTAAAAACTCCGGGCGGATGTCATCCTCCCCCGGGGCCTTTTCCCCGAGGAGTTTTTTAACTACTTCGGTGACTTCGACCCCAGAGATTGGAGAGTCCACCTCAGAGTCTCCAGACCCTGCTTCCACAATGGAAGGCGTGTCGGTGGAATTGAGGTCTTCGAAGTAGTCTCCCCACCGACTCACGACGTCCCGAGTTGAGGTCAGCAGCACGCCATCTCCACTGTAAACAGTGTTGACGGTGCACTGCTTCCCCACTCCTGAGACGCCGGATGATTGACCAGAATTTCCTTGAAACCATCCGCTTTTCTTCTCCATGGCCTCGCCAAACTCCTCCCACACCCGGGTTTTTGCCTCAGCAACCGCCGCGTTCCGCTTGGCCACCCTGTACCTGTCGGCTGCCTCCAGAGTCCCACAGGCCAAAACAGCCTGATAGGACTCCTTCTTCAGCTTGACAGCATCTCTTACCGCCGGTGTCCACCAGCGGGTTCGGTGGTTGCCGCCACGACAGGCACTGACCACCTTACGGCCTCAGCTCCGGTCGGCTACCTCAACAATGGAGGCACGGAACATGATCACTCGGACTCAATGTCCCCCGCCTCATTCGGGACGTGGGAAAAGCTCTGGTGGGAGTTGAAGCATTTTCTGACATGGGATTCTGCCAGACGTTCCCAGCAGACCCTCACGGTTTGCCAGGTCAGACCGGCATCTTCCCCCACCATCGGAGCCAACCCACCAGGTGGTGATCAGTTGACAGCTCCGCCCCTCTCTTCACCCAAGTGTCCGAAACATGCGGCCGCAAATCCGATGACACAACTATAAAGTCGATCATCGAACTGCGGCCTAGGGTGTCCTGTTGCCAAGTGCACACATGGACACCCTTATGTTTGAGCATGGTGTTCATTATTAACAATCCGTGTCGAGCACAGAAGTCCAATAATAGAACACCGCTCGGGTTCAGATCAGCGGGGCCGTTCGTCCCAATCACGCCCTTCCAGGTCTCACTGTCATTGCCCACGTACGTGAGCATTGAAGTCCCCCTGTAGAACGATGGAGTCCCCAGAAGGAGCGCTCTCCAGCACTTCTTCCAAAGACTCCAAAAAGGGTGGGTACTCTGAGCTGCCGTTTGGTTCATAGACACAAACAACGGTCAGGACCCGTCCACCCACCCGAAGGCGGAGGGAGGCTACCCTCTTATTCACCGGGGTGAACCTCAATGTGCAGGTGCCCAGCCGGTGGGCAATAAGTATACCCACACCTGCTCTACGCCTCTCACCGTGGGCAACTCCAGAGTGGAAGAGAGTCCAGCCCCTCTCGAGAGGGCTTGTACCAGAACCCAAACTGTGTGTGGAGGCAAGTCCGACTATGTCTAGTCGGAACTTTTATGCCTCGCACACCAGCTCGGGCTCCTTTCCAGCCAGAGAGGTGACATTCCATGTCCCAAGAACCAACTTCTCCAGCCGGGGATCGGACCGCCAAGGTCCCCGCCTTTGGCCGCCGCCTAGCTCTCTTTGCACCCGACCCCTTTGGCCCTCCTACAGGTGTTGAGCTCATGGGAAGGGGGACCCACGTTTCCTTTTTGGGCTGTGCCGGGCCGCATGGGCGAAGGCCTGGCCACCAGACGCTCGCCTTCGAGCCCCAACTCCAGGCCTGGCTCCAGAGTGGGGCCCCGGTGACCCGCGTCCGGGCGAGGGAAAACGAAGTCCATCTATATTTTTCTTGATAAGGGCCGTGCTTTGTCTGGCCCCTCACCTAGGACTTTTTTGCCATGGGTGACCCTACCAGGGGCATGAAGCCCCAGACAACATGGCTCCTAGGATCATTGGGACACGTAAACCCCTCCACCACGATAAGGTGACGACTCACGGAGGGGTGCAATCATTTTTGTTTCTGGAATTTCAAAAATGTTTACATTAGCGGAAATGAGCTGTCCTCAATGTCGCTCACAAAGGTGAGTAATTCCTGGTAGCAGGTGCAACTCAGGATATAGCAATTTTGCACAGCAAGGTTGCAAGGCTTCAAAGTGATCTTTTCATCACTTTTTGTGACCCTTAGGACATCGTATAGGATTTGCCTGGGAAAGCATTGGCAAGGTATAGAGTTTACATGCCTAACTCAGTGCAGATTGTTCTGAGCAAGGTGCATGGCGATGCTGGGTGTGTGTGTCTGGTAAAAAATTTCAACATAGGGCATGCTGTCTTCCCAGCAGTGTTGGGAATTTTCATTTTCTAAATGAACTAGTTCAAAGTTCAGTTCACAACTTTTAAAATGAACTAGTTTAGTTCATAATTGAAAATTTATGAACAAAGTTCATCGTTTCAAAAATGGAAAGTTCATAGTTCTTTTTCTCCAATAATCAAAAAAAGGTTGCTGAGAGCTGTTACCCTCCAGCATACTGGCATTTTCTCATTGTTTTCACCCATTCCGTTCACACTAGTATCCAGGTGCTGCTATCACCCTACAATCTGAAATACAGGAGAAAAATGCTTGAATTGTATTTTTCTCTAATAAATTGAAACAAAAACAAGACTGTAGTCCAGAATGTGCAAACACAATCAATCTGCTGTAGGTGGCAGTCTGAGGTAGGAAACAAAAGATATACAAATGAAATACAAAATATTTAAACTAACATTATATTTGCTTTAACCATCTTTAACCATTTTTAGTGAATGTATTATTCCTTAACTTGTTTGCCTTAAAAAACAGAAAACATTTATAATTTGATACATAAAAAGTGCAAAGGTAAATGTGCAAAGCCCAAATAAATTACAAAAATAATAAAAAACAATCTCATTAAGAGTAATTTGTGGTTCTACGCCAGGGGTGGGCAAACCTTTTGACTTGCGGACCGAAATGGCTTCTAAATTTTCACCGGGGGGCCGAACCAGGAGCAGATGGATGTAGTGTTTGTGGGAAGTAATATAAACGACATGTAAAGGTCATTGTATAAATGGTTTGGGCCTTTAGTAGGGGAATAAAGCATGGATATAAAAAAAAAACGCTTTTTGGAACAAATGCATTTATTAAGAGCATTAAAAAAATATTTAACCAAAAAACTACTATCGGTGATTCTCACTAAATAAGACACTGCTATTATGAACAACAGTTTCCATCACTTCAGCGCCTGCAGGTCAGACTTATGAAAGATGTTTATCTAATGAGGTGAAATCACATCAAACGGCAAAAATTCTGACCTTATACATCATCTTGAAGAATCAGTGAAAGAATAGATCTAAACAAAGTACTAATATAGAAATTACTAATAAAGAAATCAAAAAGGCAGGACGGTGACAGATGTACTGAAAATCAGAGCTTTAACTCACAAACACCTGGTGACAGAGGTGAGGAAACGGGAAACACTTCCTTAAAGTCGGCCTTAAAAACTTTAGAAGTTAAGATTAGTCGAAAATAGATGGTACATCATAAACTTGCCCCTGTACTTGACTTTTGATCCGCAGTTTGTCGGTGAAAAAAGTTTTGCTGAGTCTTCAAATTAGCTGTCAACCTCTCCACTGTAGCCACTCGTTCATGTGTTGACTCCTAGCATAGTCGTAGCAAAGTGACGGTTAATATTGTACTCCTTGCAACTATTTCTTGGAATATCAGACATAACGGCATTGATCGGACTTCAGCGAAAAAATATTTTGTTGTCAACTCTTTTTTAAACACTCGGCACTCAGTGTCCACCTTTCTTTTCCCTGGGCCACTCATTTTGATGGAGGGATTCCAGGGGAAGATTTGGGGGTGGCTTTGGCGTAAAACTGTATCTGAAAGCTCAGTGCGCGAATTACGAGAATGCTGACGTCACAGCCCATACTCGAAATTCGGCACTGATGGAAATAGCGTGGAGTGCGCCGGGTCCGTACTACTTAGTACGTACACGCACTTGTGAGTGTGCACCGAGCTTTTTTACATGGCATCCGGGAGTAAATGCGTGGGCGGGCGCTACTGGGGAAACATAGTAATTGCAGGGAAAATGACCCAAAACAATGTATAATAATACAATTTATTCAGGTTTAGCGGGCCGGATTAAACGGCCCCACGGGCCGCATCCGGCCCGCGGGGGCGTAGTTTGCCCATGTCTGTTCTACACACTACAACTTATAAAATTCCTGAATGTTCTCACAGGATGATATCTTATCGTTACTCTTTGACAAGAAAGGCCGAGTGGAGACTGGGAATACTCGTCGTGTGACATGAATTTTCATTAAATAGAGCGTCTGTTATCGCGCTTTTGTCACGTTTTGATGACGCACACGCTGTGCGACTGTTTGTGGTCGGGTTTGCCAAATCCCCCTCGCCTATTTAAACCTCGTTTACAGTGTGTTTAGCGTGGTTTTATTTTGAAGTCTAAGAAGAGAAAACCTGGCATCCTTGAACGAAAGTGAACTGCCATTCAAAACCATTCATAAGTCCCAGAATGAGCGTGTTCCCAAAAAATATTCACAAAGCAAAAATGCGCTACGTTTAGTTCATGTTCATCCAAATTATGAACGAATTCATGTACTTTTGTTCATTGAACACGTTCAGGTACAACACTGATGTGGATACTCAGGATCAGATGCGAAAGGCCTCGACGGGTTTGAATGTGCCCCACATCGGGCGTTCAGGTTTACGAGCCATACACTGATACAGGAAGACACAGTTCCATGTATACTGCTGCTTTGATGGAAATGGTGAAGTTCCTGCTCTGAAAGATCCTGTAGCTAAGCCTACCAAAAGGAGCAGAGGCCAGGCTGATGTTAATGTTGTCATAGATGTTGTAGAAGGGTTAAAGAATGCTGCCTTGGTATGTAGATGAAATATAGGATGACAACAAGGGGATGAGCATCGAGGCAAAAGATGGGCTCCTATAAATTGTTCTATAAAGTTTTTAGACTAATGGTCTGCAGCATTGGTTATAGGATGGAACCACACTTAGTGCACTGTAATGAGCCGTTTGTGACTCTTTTCATTCGTGACTAGAATAAATTGTGATGAGAATTAATTGTCATAGGATATAATATGCCAATGTTTCTCATACACAACATTCTCTTGATGTCCTGACAGAAGTCTGTTGTTTTTGCCTTTTTGTTTATAGCTCAGGCTCTGGACAGCCAAGTCCCAAAAAGGCTGCTGAAGATGGTCAAAACGATAAGGATGGCTGTGCTTATCATCCTCGCTCCGTTCAGTGGTTGGACCTCAGTCAGTCAATGCTGTTTGATGATCTGTTTGGAGAGTACCGCACACTGCTGTGGGCTCGCTGCAGCAAAGCATTGTGGCTCCAGATGCATGTACCACATGGAGCAAGAAGTACAGGGAGCATCAATCTCCATGACAATCACAGGATCTTCCAAGTTCTTCAGATTTTCAGACAGGTTTCAACCACAGGTGAGAAGATAACTACTGTGCAGGGTACGTATATTATAGTCAACTGCTACAAGCATCCTGAAAATTGTCAGGTTATGCTATTGTTGATAAGACCACTTCACAATAAAATGCTGTTGTGAGTCATTTTCAATTGCACGAGTATTCAAGCATTGCTCCCACTACTGGTGAAAAAATTTAATGTTTGTTTTACGAAGGAACGCTTTTACTTCTCATACTCAAAGCAAAGTATTTGCAAGATTTTAGACACAAAATAGTGACTCGCTCTGCTGTCATGCTGCGGCTGACGAAAGAGGCTTTCACACTGCAGTAACCAATTCAGGAACCTCCCCATCTATCTGGGTAGTTTGTGTACTTCCCTTGTTCACACACAGTATTGGAAGGTTCCCCCAGGGTCTATGAGCCACTGGGTTCTTCATCTACCTACTCGGAATGTTTGAGGGAGCATGCTGTCGGCGTGCTGTGCTGACGAATGCTGTTTGGTTGCATTAACTTGGGAGTGTGTTTTTGGTTTGTGTTGTTCTATGCCTACGCTGCAGATGTCGGCTAGTCGGCCACTGCCATTACGTGACTCAGAGTTAGTTGCAGTAGGGTTGGGCATCAATAACCAGGACGATCCATCGTTCAAATTTTAGAATGTTGAATTTAGATTTCTACTTAGCTGCGTCTTCACTGGCTGCTGCTCTCAACAAGCACGACCCTAGTGTGCAGTTAGTTTCAGTCTCACTGTAGCAATAATTTCACCATTGCAATATTAAAGGAAGGGAGAAAAAGAAATTGACAGGTTGAACAGATGGAGGTACAGGCTTTCCTCTGCAATACCCCCTCCCCTACTGACACATCATCCATACAATTTGAATAAACTACCTCGCCCACTGTTGCTCGGTGTGAACGCAAACTAGCAGGCGCACACGCACACACACGCACACACACACACACACACACACACACACACACACACACACACACACACACACACACACACAGAAAATTCCTGCTATCAGGAACTTCTGCTACCAGTAACTCAAAGTTCTTGGGCTGTTTTGACAGTGGTTTAGGACAGGCATTTACAAATGGCAGGCGACGGCTCAGGTCGGGTTAGCGAATTACTGTCAAAGATTAAGGATATGAAGAGTTGGACGATTTTGGAAAAATAATGCATGGCCGATTGACCATTGCAAATTGTCCATAGGTGTGATTGTGTGTGTGAATGGTTGTTTGTCTACATGTGCCCTGCGATGGGCTGGAAACATGTTCCGGATTGTACCCTACAACCCTGGAGAGGATAAGTGGTAGAGAAAATGGATAGATGGAGCAGGAGACTGCAGGCAAAACAAGCCAAAAATGTATTGTCAAAAAGAGGAAAAAAAAAAAAAGAAAAATAGGTATCAGGAACAAAAATGAAACACAAGAAAATGAGTGCACCGCTGGCCTTATCTTAAAAAGTCTGGGGTAATCGGCCTCTAGGTGTGGCAGATCGGAGCTAATTAGCTGGACGAAGGTGAGGCAAGGCCAATAGTTTTACAGAAAACGGCCTAGGGCCTTATCGGGAATGGAAATTTAAACATTTCCCAACTGATTCATCAAGTAATTGACAAAATAATCAACAGATTTGTCATTTATTAAATCATCAGTTGAAGCCCAGATGTACACGATAAAACAGGGGACGGGAACCTTTTTGGCGGACAGAGCCATAAATGCCCATTTTTTAAAAATAATTTCCCGTGAGAGCCATACCATTTAAAAAAAAAAACAATGGGGCTAAATACAATTAAATGCATGCATTTTAATTAAGACCAACGATTTTTTGAGTGTACTAATGTATTCTTTTTAAATAACGTTTTTATATTGAAGCCTAGAAAAAAAAACTCACCATTAATGAGACTTCTGGGGCTGCATCGTTTAGCTGATGGCTTTGTAGTCCGGTTGATATGCGGTGAGGTTGAGCTTCAATTTTGTCATTGCATATGAGGCACGTAGCAGAGCCTCCTCTCTCCACAAATGCGAATTCTTTGGTCCACTCACTCTGAAATGTTCGGTAATCGTCATCTTTTTTTCTCTTCGCCATCTTTCTTGCTTGCCTGGCACACACCAGCTAGCTAGCTGAAATTTTAAATAAAGCGGATGGAATTTTACCTCTCACGACTCCGTAGGCACCGTATTGTCCAATAAAAATCACGCTTTTTTTGTCCGACCTGGTGTCACCCTTCTGTACACCGAAGGGCAGCTGGGATTGGCTGATATGACGCAACCGTGGATTTGAGCGGTAGAAAACAGATGGGATGGATTGCAAACGTGATCATGTTTTATATTTTGAAAGCTAATTTAACATTTTGATTTCAATAGGTCTATTTTTTACTTTGATAATATAACAAAATTATTTATGACCTCAATTGTGTAAACAAATGTCAGATTTGTCCGCGAGCCAGACGCAGTCACCAAGAGAGCCATATATGGCTCGTGAGCCATAGGTTCCCGACCCCTGCTATAAAACATATTAACTCCAGATGGATTCTGCTTTTCTGATTTATTGTGTCCGAGGTGAATGGATTGAGACAAGTTCATTAGTAGAGCTGTAATAGGTCAACAAATGGATCTCTTCTGCACATTGGTCAAACATTGGAGTGATTTATACTCTTATTTGATTAAGTTACCGTATTTTTCGCTCCATAAGGCGCACTGGATTATAAGGCACACCCTCATTGAATTTTTTATTTTGGAAATTATTTCATATATAAGGATTAAAAGGCGCATAAAATAGAAGCTATACCGCAACAAACTGAGGTTGACTAGGGTTGCAGTATGCATCCACCAGCCAATAACCAATGAGCCCTCAGTAACCTATCGCGTTTCTCAAACTATCTCCTATAAAAGTGATCGGAACAGACTAAAGTTCGATCTAACACATTGGTACTGCTTACTTGTGTTTCCCTTCCATATCGATCCGTAAATTTACTCGAAACATTAACGGAGCAGCCTATTTTGAAATGAAATAGCCTCGTGTGTATAGCAGCTATCATTATAGCATTAGCCACCCGCAAACTCCCATGAGCCTCAGCTCGCAGACTCCCATTAGCCTCAGCAAAGTGTAAACAATCACGTTTCTCAAACGATCTCCTATAAAATGATCGGAACTGACTAAAGTTCGATCTAACACATTGGTACTGCTTACTAAGTGTCATGGCGGCCCCCTGTAAACAATCACGTTTCTCAAACTCTCCCCCATAAAAGTGATCGAAACTACTAAAGACTGATCTAACACATTGGTGCTGCTTCTTTATGATTCCGTTGGACATTGATCCGTAAACGTACTCGAAAACATTAATGGAACAGCCTATTTTGAAATGAAATAGCCTCGCGGGTACAACAGCTATTCAGTGACGCCCCCTGACCACGGTTGCCGTAATGCTGGGAAGTGATGTGACCTTGTAATTTACTAGTCGTACTAAAACGTACTGAAACATTTTGGCAGAGCGCTGTGTCCAACCAGTATGGATCAACAAATTCATCAATTGATCCATATATAAGGTGCTCTGCATTATAAGGCGCACTGTAGTTTTTTGAGTAAATTTTAAGTTTTTAAGTGCGCCTAATAGTGCGGAAAATACGGTATTTCTATTTAGTAGGTGTCAAGAATAGTTTGTATTCAAAAGCCATTTTTATTGTGTCTAAATGACATTTTTATTTATTGCAGATATACATCCAAAGGAGTGCAAAGCCATGCTGGAGGAGTTCAATGTAAATATGTTGGTCAGTGCAGCACATGCTCAGTGGGACTCTGGTTAGTGTCTAAAACAAACACACACATACACACACACAAAAGACAAAAGGCTAGATTTCATTAGCAATCGAAAGTGAGGGAATCTATACTGTTTGGCGTTTACATATTAGTTTTGATGCTAAGTAAATCATTTGGGGTTACGTACATTTGACTTTCGCTTTTTCTTTTACTATGGGTGGTAAATCATACTTGCTGAACATTCTCATGTCTCTTTTAGTATCGATGAAAAGAACACCCTGTCTATGTCTTTTCTATTGAGGTTAAGGCTAATGATCCTTCTTGTTGATTGGGGAACACATTCATACTAAGAATAGACACATTATCAGATTTGACAAGTTAAATGTCACTACAAGCACTCTTTATTGCAATAGGAAATCTAGTGAAGTCAATAAATTGAAGTGTAATTAAGTCAATAAAATAAAAGCTCGTTGTGTACCTCAAGTATATTTTTTGTAATATGTGTAGACCGTACCATCCCCTCATGTTGTCCTTCGCTCATCATTTGTCTTTTCTCAGTGGTGTGCCAAGGTTTGGGAGCAGCTGAAAAAGACAAGTGTCTTCTGACAGCCAGAAAGCAACACAGCAGGTCTTTCGCACCTTCATCAAATCAAGATGACAGTGTGATGATGTCTGAGACCGCAGAGTACTTGATAAAGCTCACTCAGCCTCTGCTGTCCTCTCTTTCTTACTGCAATGCACCAGGTAAACTTGACTTGGTCAATACCAGTGTCTCAGCCTGTCGCTGATGTCTAAATGTACCTTGGATTGATGAGTGACAACAATTTTAGATCTTTGCTCAGGACAACATATCATGGAAAATCCACTTTTTTTGCTTTCATATTCATTTTATCGTGCACTTGGAGTCTCCAAAATAGTAGAAAAGTGTGATCTATCCCTCCAGGTGTTGCAGAGATACTTTTATGATCTGTTCGGGTGCTATTTTTCACTCCGTTCAGTTTTCTCCATTTTCTACGTATTTTTATCTAACACGTCACAGTCTTTGGGGCGGGACTACCAAACAAGCTAATGGATGTTGCCAAACGGTTTCGCAAATCTGCCATTAATCACGGCGACTTTTGTATTCCAAAGTCAATATGCCAAAAGTACAAGTGGAAAAATCAAAATCTTTCGTTAATCTTCACAATTGTTACACCATACCCCAGCATCAGAACCTCAACGAGCCTGTGGACTACAGTTAACTAAGATCCATATTGTGGTAACGCGGGGTTGATCGGTGAGACTGAAACAGTAAAAAGTGAAACAGTAAAAAAAAAGCTCCGTCGTGTTCAGTGTCCTCTCGCTCTGGGTCAGAACATGTATGGTTTTGTGGATAAGTCTTCTTTTGACATCTTTTAATCAATTAAAAAGTTTATGCTACAACGCAAGATAACTGTACCTAACTGTAACACACTACAAATATGTCCGACCGGAGAAGACACGCCCACCCCGTGGCCTGGAGGGGTTGGGGTGTGAACTATCTCATTTGCATTTAAAGAGACTGCACCAAAAACAGCTTGCTCGGAGCCGCACCTCAGAACAAGTATAAAAGAGAGACTTGTGATGCTATCAAAATGAGGAATTCAGACAAAAGCATCGCTGTTCCACTTTATACAGACCACAACTGAATGAGTAAAATGGAAGAATAAATGTGATTTGTAAGCTTTAAAAACTTTCAACCAAACAAGCAACTTCAACAGAAGTGAATAAACGTGTAACAGTAGGTTAGATTTTGAATAATAAGAAACAAAAAGGTTTGAAGCCAGTCACAGATCCTGTTGAATACAACTCAAAGGGGAAGTCAAATAAAAAAAATCCTTACAATATACTTTATGCACCCCCACGAGACTTGATGTGCGATATGATTTAAGCAGAAAACTCTACCTGTTTCTGTCCTCAGGGATCTGACATTTTGCCTTGTATTGCTACTTCTTTTTGACCAAAATTACGTCACAGTGCCTCAGCTCGCTAACATCACACGAACAAACCCACAAAACAAGTGGAGCCCTTGGGCACCGTGACACAATGTTATGGGCTTTTCAAACTACACATTTTTGTCATTCATGAAAGTCGCACTGTTCGACTATGAGATAAACGTCATTCTGTGTCTTAAACTGGGCGAAACGTCACCGACCAGACCCCGCCCAATTGTCGCGTGCTTCTGTCAAGATTCAGTCCATTGGTGCAGGTCCCAGGGGGGACAGGACAAGGAATTGTTAAAGTCATGTCGACAGAGGCACTCTGTGCGTGTGCGTTCTCTGCTCAGAAAAGCAAAAGAAAGAAACTATGGACACCATCCCGAATGATGGGGTGAGTGTAGTATGGTCTATTTCTTGAATTACACCACATATGCTAATCAGCTTTGCAGTTAACGTAGCCCGAGTTGTGACATGACTGAGGACTCAGGCGTAGAGATGAGCAGCAATTTATTTAAACAAAAGATTAACATCTTGTAGAGACGGGAAAAAAACAGGGGCTGCAAAAAGTTCAACAAAAAGTGCTCCAAATGGGAGGGTTCTTAACAAAAGGAATAAACAAATGATGACTATGAAAAGTATCAACAAAAAGGTTCTCTCTGTGGCATGTGGATGCTATAGTTATCATGGGGAAAATTTTGGCACAAGACAGGGGCGATGCAGACAATTTAACACATGATGATGATTGGAAACAGGTGGACACAATTAGGAATCAGAAAGGAGTCTGACGGCATATTAGGAAAAGCAAGTGACTTGGAATGAGGAGAATCAGGACTTCAAAATAAAACAGGAACAAGGAAAACAAGGAAAAGTCTGAATCAACACTAATTAAAAAAAGGACATGACAGACAGGACATGACAAATTGACAGATGGACATAATTAGGAATCAGGAAGGAGTCTGACGACACATTAGGAAGAGCAAGTGACTTGGAATGAGGGGAATCAGGATTTCAAAATAAAACAGGAACGAGGGAAACAAGGAAAAGTCTGAATCAAAGCTAATTCAAAAAGGACATGACAGACAGGACATGACAAATTGAAGTGCTGCATATCTTTTTCCTGTTCATTTTTTGACCATTAATTTTTGTGCATGTTACATCCAGTCTCTTGTTATAAGGAGGGCTCACTCTTCCTATTGGTCAATGCCAAAGAACCAATCGAAAGACGACGTAGTACCGTATTTTCCGGACTATAAGTCGCTCCGGTGTACAAGTCGCACCAGCCATAAAATACGTACTAAACAAGAAAAAAACATATGTCGCACCGGAGTACAAGTCACATTTTTGGGGGAACTTTATTTGACAGAATCCAACACCAAGAACAGACATGAATAGGCAACAATAGGCTAAACAATACGGTATGCTAACGTTACATAAACACAAACGAGGAACAGAGAACGTGCCTGACGTAACATATTAACAGTTATCCAAATAACTATAACATAAATAACAAGTTTATCAAACCATCCGTGTCACTCCAAATCATTAAATCCATCGAAATCTTCGTCCTTTGTGTCACACACAAATCACAATTATATAACTGCGACATAACTGATACATTTCTACTACCGGCCTCTTAGACACTTTACAACTCCAGCACAGTTGTTAGCTTCTTTTGCTGTTTCAGCTACTTTGAGCTAGCTCTTTTTCTGTTTCAGGTACTTTGAGCTTCTTCCCAACAAGGCTCCCTTTCCACAGGTTGACTGTTAGCTTGACATTAGCTACATTGCAATTGTCCACAGTGTGGGTCATGTCAAAGGCCTACCAGTTCCTCTCCTCTTGGAGCCTCAACAAGTTCTTACTCATCACACAAGGAGACCTCAAAGTAAGCTGTCAAATGAAAAACAATATATTGTCGCACAATATACTATACATTTATCAAAAGTCTTGTCAAAAGAGTGCTCCAGAGGTCACTGACATTGAATGAATGGGCCAGGCTGTGTCTGCGTTCCTTTGAAAATGTTTGATGGGTTAGCGCAAAGGTTCTGAACAGTCATTTTCCACAATATCTTGTCGTACTGAAAGCATTGAGATGAGGTGTCAAAGTAATTTTCATCATGGGCCATATTTTATTTATGGCTTCCCTCTCAAGGGTGTTATGACAGAAACTCTCAAAAGCATACAGTATAATCACCACACTTACATGATTGCCCGTATATCATTGTGATTATAATGTACCGTATTTTCCGCCCTAAAAGGCGCACCTAAAAACCTAAAAATTTCTCAAAAGCCGACAGTGCGCCTTATAGGCCAGTGCGCCTTATATATGGATCAATTGATGAATTTGTTGATCCATACTGGTTGTACACAGTGCTCTGCCAAAATGTTTCAGTACGTTTTAGTACGACTAGTAAATTACAAGGTCGCATCGCTTCCCAACATTACGGCAACTGGAGTCAGGGGGCGTCACCGAATAGCTGTTGTACCCGCGAGGCTATTTCATTTAAAAATAGGCTGCTCTGTTAATGTTTCGAGTAAATCTACGGATCGATATGGAAGGGAAACATAGGTAAGTAGTACCAATGCGTTAGATCGAACTTTAGTCAGTTCCGATCATTTTATAGGAGATCGTTTGAGAAACGCGATTGTTTACACTTTGCTGAGGCTCATGGGAGATTGCGAGCTGAGGCTCGTGAGACTTTGCGGATGGCTAATGCTATTGCGATAGCTGCTATACGTACCAGGCTATTTCATGTCAAAATAGGCTGCTCTGTTAATGTTTCGAGTAAATCTACGGATCGATATGGAAGGGAAACATAGGTAAGTAGTACCAATGCGTTAGATCGAACTTTAGTCAGTTCTGATCATTTTATAGGAAATCGTTTGAGAAACGCGATTGTTTACAGAGGGCTCGTCGGTTATTGGCTAGTGGATGCATACCGCAACCCTAGTCAACCTCAGTTTGATGCAGTATAGCTTCTATTTTATGCGCCTTATAATCCGGTGCGCCTTATATATGGACAAAGTTTTAAAATGGGCCGTTCATTGAAGGTGCGCCTTATAACCCGGTGCGCCTTTTAGGGCGGAAAATACGGTATGTATTTATGTTTAACAAATTTAGTTTGAACTCAAACGTTATGGAAAGATTTGGTATAAAAAAAATACTTGAAAGATCTGCAGATTGGTATAAAAAAAATACTTGAAGGATCTGCAGATTGGTATAAAAAAAACTTAAAAGATTTGCAGAAAGCGAAGAAAAATAATTGTAGTGCCTCATTTATGCCATATATTTTATGACAAAATGAACAAAGCAAATTCATTTAGCAACAAGCGTGCAGTAGATGCAATTTATTGACTTTTGTGGGCTACTAAATATGATGACTCAGGCGTAGCTTACATATTTTACCGTTTTTTTCCATGTATAATGCGCAAAATGTAACTAATTTATTGCCCTAAAATCTTGGGTGCGTATTATACATGGGTACAACAATTTTTGAAGAAAATCTCCCTCGAAATAAAACTTGAAATCACCTTTCTTCTTGTTTGTTGTCAATCGCGCATCGCATTCAGCCATCCTGCCCAACACACTTAGTCAGTAAAATTCATAATTGACGACACATCGTTTGATGCGATGATGCAATCCTTGATGGTGTGTTATTGTCAAATATTGTTTGTTTTTTAATCTCCATCGCAGACCGGATATCATACGGAGGCCGCCATGACAGTATGCGCAGAACGGATGCGCAAGACACGTCAGCTATATAAAGAGCGAGAGTTCAGTTCTCTACCAATTGGTTTCAATTCACAGTTTAATTAGCAGTTTCAATCAGCAAATAACAAAATGCGTATTACAGGTAATATTTTATTTCACAACACTTTGCCTTGTTCCTTTCTTCTCTGCTGTTCACTTCAAACACGCTCCATACGAACACAATGCTCTCGTATCAGACGCTTGCTCGATCACCTGCTCGTTTGCTGTCACAATGTACCCTACACAAATCCGAAACATTTCTCCGCTATCAAGTTTGCTAGCGCATGCGCAGTGATACTGACCGGCAGAATAACATCCGGTTGTTCCCAAAGATGATCTTTTTTCTGAAATAATTTTACGTTTACGGACTTAAGTAGGAGTCAAAATTTGGGTGCGTATTATACATGGGTACAGGCTTTTTTCCAGCATCGACATGCCATTTTTAGGGTGCGCATTATACATGAAAAAAACGGTATGTCGCTTCCACGCTGATATGAATTTTATTGACAACACAATGACAAATGTCTCTTTGCTGTCCTGTATTTCATACCATCTATTTCAACAAGTTGTGCAGTGTTAAATCTCATGTTTTAATTTATTTTCCTATGCGTGTTTTGTGTGCAGCATTCTTTAGGGTTAATTTTGTTGTACATCAATTGTAAAATGACAATAGTCATTCTGTTCTATTCTATTCTAAAAAACAATAAGACACTATTTTTCTACATAAACGTAGCTGTGTTTACTCCTGTCTTCCGTCCTGTTGCCTCCAATGTCATTTTCTTTTGCCTCCAATTAACACCGTGATGTCATGTAGGCCATGAAGGGGTCTATACATTCAACTAGCATTAATTAGTAAATAAGAGTCAACCCAATAATATGTCAGTAACTACCAAGAAAAAAAATCAAATCTTTATTTTCCATAGGTGTTGAAAGAGTCATTGGACAATTTGGTGAAGCAGACAAAATCTTTGACGATGAGCTCAGAGAGTAATTGTCTTTCCACTCTTCATATCCATAATCAACTTGGACTGAAGCAGGAGCTCCACAAGGTTGATGTAGCTATCTGCGACCTTCAGGTAACAAGCTTTTTCCTTTGTAGTTGAGATGTACAGTAATCCCTCGCTACTTCGCGCTTCACCTATCGCGGCCTCGCTCTATCGCGGATTTTTTTTTCGAAACAAATATTCCGGATAGATTCGGTGCATCGGGGATTTTTTTTTTTTTAAATTATTTATTTATTTATTTATTTATTTACCTACCGTATTTTTGCGACCAAAGGGCGCACCGTACTAAAAGGCGCAGTCTCAGTTATGTGTGCCATTACTGTATTTAACACACACATAGGGTGCACCGCATCATAAGGCACATGCATGCCATGCTTTATGGTAAAGAAAAAAAAACATCACGGGAGCAAGAAAGTGAGTTCGGTTGTACTTTATTCTACTGTTTAACCATGCACTCTACTCACATTATTGTTGATCGATATTCATATGCAAATCCGTCCAAGTCCTCATCTTCTTTATCCAAATTAAACAGTTGGGCAAATTCGCCATCTGACATGCCAATTTCCCTCGTCATTGTCTCGTCGTTGTCACGTTGCTCTTCGGCAATGATCCCGGCTTTCCAGGAAGCTTGAATTGTGCCCCATAAGCATGTCTCTTCGCCTATGCCATTTTAGAGGGTCCAAATGCTGTTTTCTTTGCACAAACAATTGTATTTAATTATCAATGGCGGCGGAGGTACGTACTCTACGTGTTACGTGAAGTCCTCTGATTGGTTTTCTGCCCCAATCTACGTAAAACATAATGTCCGCTGATTGGTTCATCGGGGGACTTAGATTTCCCTCGCCCAGACACGGGTCACCGGGGCCCCCCTCTGGAGCCAGGCCTGGAGGTGGGGCTCGAAGGCGAGCGTCTAGTGGCCGGGCCTTCGCCTATGGGGCCCGGCCGGGCACAGCTCGAAAAGGAAACGTGGGTCCCCCTTTCCATGGGCTCACCACATGTGGGAGGGGCCAAAGGGGTCGGGTGCATTGTGAGCTGGGCAGCGGCCAAAGGCAGGGACCTTGGCGGTCCGATCCCCGGCTGCAGAAGATGGCTCTTGGGACATGGAATGTCACCTCTCTGGCTGGAAAGGAGCCCGAACTGGTGTGCGAGGCAGAAAGGTTCCGACTAGATATAGTCGGACTTGCCTCCACACACAGTTTGGGTTCCAGTACTAGCCCTTTCGAGAGGGGCTGGACTCTCTTCCACTCTGGAGTTGCCCACAGTGAGAGGCGTCGAGCAGGTGTGGGTATACTTATTGCCCCCCAGCTGGGCGCCTGCACATTGGGGTTCACCCCGGTGAACGAGAGGGTAGCCTCCCTCCGCCTTCGGGTGGGGGGATGGGTCCTGACTGTTGTTTGTGTCTATGCACCAAACAGCAGCTCAGAGTACCCACGCTTCTTGGGGTCCCTAGAGGAAGTGCTGGAGAGCGCTCCTTCTGGGCACTCCATTGTTCTACTGGGTGACTTCAATACTCACGTGGGCAATGACAGTGAGACCTGGAAGGGCGTGATTGGGAGGAACGGCCCCCTCCGATCTGAACCCGAGCGGTGTTCTATTATTGGACTTCTGTGCTCGACACGGATTTTCTATAATGAACACCATGTTCAAACATAAGGGTGTCCATGTGTGCACTTGGCACCAGGACACCCTAGGCCGCAGTTCGATGATCGACTTTGTAGTTGTGTCATCGTATTTGCGGCCGCATGTTTTGGACACTCGGGCGAAGAGAGGGGCGGAGCTGTCAACTGATCACCACCTGGTGGTGGGTTGGCTCCGATGGTGGGGGAAGATGCCGGTCCGACCTGGCAGACCCAAACGCTCTGTGAGGGTCTGCTCGGAACGTCTGGCAGAATCCCTGTCAGGAAGAGCTTCAATTCCCACCTCCGGCAGAGCTTTTCCCACGTCCCGGGGGAGGCCGGGGACATTGAGTCCGAGTGGACCATGTTCCGCGCCTCCATTGTTGAGGCGGCCGACCGGAGCTGTGGCCGTAAGGTCGTTGGTGCCTGTCGTGGCGGCAATCCCCGAACCCGCTGGTGGACACCGGCAGTAAGGGATGCCGTCAAGCTGAAGAAGGAGTCCTATCGGGCCGTTTTGGCCTGCGGGACTCCGGAGGCAGCTGACAGGTACCGGATGGCCAAGCGGAACGCGGCTTCGGCGGTTGCTGAGGCAAAAACCCGGGCGTGGGAAGAGTTTGGCGAGGCCATGGAGAATAACTTCCGGACGGCTTCGAGGAAATTCTGGTCCACCATCCGGCGTCTCAGGAGGGGGAAGCAGTGCACCGTCAACACTGTTTACAGTGGGGATGGCGTGCTGCTGACCTCGACTCGGGACGTCGTGAGTCGGTGGGGAGAATACTTAGAAGACCTCCTCAATTCCACCTACACGCCTTCCATTGTGGAAGCAGGGCCTGAAGACTCTGAGGCGGACTCTCCAATCTCTGGGGTCGAAGTCACTGAGGTAGTTAAAAAATTCCTCGGTGGCAAGGCCCCAGGGGTGGATTAGATCCGCCCGGAGTTCTTAAAGGCTCTGGATGTTGTGGGGCTGTCATGGCTGACATGCCTCTACAACATTGCGTGGACATCGGGGACAGTGCCTCTGGATTGGCAGACTCGGGTGGTGGTTCCCCTCTTTAAGAAGGGGTACCGGACGGTGTGTTCCAATTAAAGGGGAATCACACTCCTCAGCCTCCCTGGTAAGGTCTATTCAGGGATGCTGGAGAGGAGGGTCCGTCGGGAGGTCGAACCTCGGATTCAGGAGGAGCAATGTGGCTTTTGTCCTGGCCGTGGAACAGTGGACCAGCTCTACACCCTCGGCAGGATCCTCGAGGGTGCATGGGAGTTCGCCCAACCAGTCCACATGTATTTTGTGGACTTGGAGAAGGGATGAGCTGGATGAAGTGGCTGGGGAGAGGGAAGTCTGGGAGTCCCTCCTAAAGCTGCTGCCCCCGCGACCCGACCCCGGATAAGCGGAAGAAGATGGATGGATGGATGGTTCATCGGGTCTACATATTACACCTGTTTATTACGTCTCTGTGTGGCGGAAGCCACACAAAACAACTTTACAGATTTGCACAAACGGTAGTATTTATTTATCAATGGCGGCAGAGGTACGTACTTTGCTCAAACGATAGTATTTATTTACCAATGGCGGCGGCGGTACGTACTCTTCTACGTGTTACATCCAGTCGTCTGATTGGTTTACCGCCCCGATCGACGTAAAATGTAATGTCCTCTGATTGGTTCATCGGGTGCCTGTATAATATGTCTCTATGTGGCGGAAGCCACACAAAACAATGGCGGCGAAGGTATGTACTCCTTTACGAAACACGTCTAGCCCTGTGAATTTTTTTTTCTTTTTGTCCCGATCTACGTGGCGGAAGCCACACAAAACAATGGCGGCGAAGGTACGTACTCCTGTACGTGTTACGTCTAGTCCTGTGATTGTTTTTTTTTGGTCCCGATCTATGTCTACGCCTGTATATTACGGAAGCCACACAAAACAACTTTACAGATTTTTGAATTTGGTTCACACAAAAGGCGCACCGTCTTAAAAGGCGTACCTTCGTTTTTTGAGAAAATTAAAGGCGTTTATGTGCGCCCTATGGTTGTGAAATTACGGTATTTATTTTTATGTCTCACTCACACACATTCACATCGTCATATGCAGGAATGAAGGACATAAGACAGGCAAGTGCACCCCTCCACCATCAGCGACCTCCGGCGTCACTTGGCGCTTGGAGCGCGCGAGTTTGTCTGACCATGGCCTAATGGCCAATAGGAACATGTTGAGCTGCGTCCTTGCAGCTGATTGGCTTAGCAGTTCTAACAACAATTTAGCTCAGCCTACCGCACTGTCTGTGCCAACATATCAGACTTGCGCTTCATCACGGAAGTTTTTTTTTACTTCGAGACTTTAGTGAAAATGTTTACAAAAGTGTTTCAGTAGTTAGTTAGTAAATAAGAATGTCTCTGAAAGTCAGCTTGTCTTTAAAATGTTCACAAAAGTGTTTAGTAAATAGTTAGTAAACAAGAATATTTCTTGACTTTAAGATGTTTGCAAAAGTGTTTAAAAATGCAAACAAAAGTGCTTAATGTATTGTAACAATATATTTACTCTTTTATTTTCTTTATTTTCTTTATTTAAATGAATAAGAATATTTCTAAATGTCAATTTTGTCATGTCTCGTCCCCAGTTTTGTTAGGTGTTCAGGTTGCCATGGTTTCTGTTCGGGTTCTGTCATGTCTCGTCCCCCCTTTTGCTATGTGACCCTGATCATGTCCATAGTTTGTCAGTGTGTCTGTGTGCTCGCCCCTCCCTTCCTGTGTACCCATGATCAGTGTAATCACACTCACCTGCCTCGTTACCTGTGTTGTATTTAAGTTCTGTTTGTGTGTCACTCTATGTCGGAGCATTGCTTGAGATGTGTGGACAATGCATGTCTCACTGTCACGCGGTTTGTTTTGTTCCTGTCTTTTGTTTCACGTTTTGGGCGGTTAGTTTGTTGTTTAGCCACGTCAGCTTGCCGAGTCTGTCCTTTTGGTTTTGCTTAGTCACGTCAGTTTGCCGGGTTTGTATTTTGGTTTCTGCAATAAACCCGGGTCCAAGCTGCATTTGGTCGTCCTCGCTCCATTCCTCCACCCCGAAGCCTGACAAATTTGACTTTAAAATATTTACAATAGTGTTTAAAAATACAAAAAATGTTTAAAAGTACATAAAAGTGTTTAAAAATGAAATAAAAGTTCATAAAATCCTTGTGTGGATATTGTAATAATGTATGTTCTCTACTTCGCGGTATTTCACCTATCGCGGGTGGGCGTGGAACCAATTAACCGCGATAAACGAGGGATTACTGCAATGTGTTTCCCCGTAGGAACATGTACTGAATGTCATCTTAACAAACACAAAATATTTGCAACATTAACAAATAGCTGCCTGGAGTTGGGGCTTGAAGGCGAGCATCTGGTGGCCGGGCCTTCGCCCATGGGGCCCGGCTGGGCACAGCCGTGGGAAACGTGGGTCCCTCTTCCCATGGGCTCACCACCTGTGGGAGGGGCCAAAGGGGTCGGGTGCGAAGTGAGCTGTGCGGCGGCCAAGGGCGGGGACCTTGGCGGTCCAATCCTCGGCTGCAGAAGGCTGCAGAAGCTGGCTCTCTCTCATGGAATGTCACCTCTCTGGTAGGAAAGGAGCCCGAGCTGGTGTGCGAGGCAGAAAAGTTCTGACTTGCCTCCACACACAGTTTGGGTTCTGGTACAAGTCCTCTTGAGAGGGGCTGGACTCTCTTCCACTCTGTAGTTACCCTCGGTGAGAGGCGTCAAGCAGGTGTGGGCATACTTATTGCCCCCCGGCTGGGCGCCTGCACATTGGGGTTCACCCCAGTGAACAAGAGGGTAGCCTCCCTCCGCCTTCGGGTGGGGGGACGGATCCTGACTGTTGTTTGTGTCTATGCACCAAACAGCAGCTCAGAGTACCCACCTTGTTTGGAGTCCTTGGAAGAAGTGCTGGAGAGCTGGGGACTCCATCGTTCTGCTGGGTGACTTCAATGCTCACGTGGGCAATGACAGTGAGACCTGGAAGGACTTGATTGGGAGAAACGCCCCCCCCCTGATCTGAACCCGAGCGGTGTTCTAATATTGGACTTCTGTGCTCGACACGGATTGTCCATAATGAACACCATGTTCAAACATAAGGGTGTCCATGTCGGCACTTAGCACCAGGACACCCGAGGCCGCAGTTCAATGATCGACTTTATAGTTGTTTCATCGGATTTGCGGCCGCATGTTTTGGACACTCGGGCGAAGAGAGGGGCGGAGCTGTCAACTGATCACCACCTGGTGGTGTGTTGGCTCCAATGGTGGGGGAAGATGCCGTTCCGACCTGGCAGACCCAAACGCACTGTGAGGGTCTGCTGGGAACGTCTGGCAGAATCCCCTGTCAGAGCTTTTCCCACGTCCCGGAGGAGGCGGGGGACATTAAGTCTGAGTGGACCATGTTCCATGCCTCCATTCTTGAGGCAACCGACCGGAGCTGTGGTCGTAAGGGACGCCGGCGGTAAGGGATGCCGTCAAGCTAAAGGAATCCTATCAGGTTGCTCTGGCCTGTGGGACTCCGGAGGCAACCGACAGGTACCGGATGGCGAAGCTGAATGCGGCTATGGCAGTTGCTGAGGCAAAAATCCTGGCGTGGGAGAAGTTTGGTGAGGCCATGGAGAATGACTTCCGGACGTCTTCGAGGAAATTCTGGTCCATCATCCGGCGTCTCAGGTGGGGGAAGCAGTGCACCGTCAACACTGTTTACAGTGGAGATGGCGTGCTGCTGACCTCGACTCGGGACGTCGTGAGACGGTGGGGAGAATACTTCAAAGACCTCCTCAATTCCACCGACACGCCTTCCATTGTGGAAACAGGGCCTGGAGGCTCTGAGGTGGACTCGCCAATCTCTGGGGTCAAAGTCACCAAGGTAGTTAAAAAACTCCTCGGGACAAGATGAGATCCGCCTGGAGTTCTTAAAGGCTCTGGATGTTATAGGGCTGTCCTTGCTGACACGCCTCTACAACATTGCGTGGACATCGGGGACGATGCCTCTGGATTGGCAGACTGGGGTGGGTCCCCGTTTTTAAGAAGGGGGACCGGAGGGTGTGTTCCAACTACAGAGGAATCACACTCCTCAGCCAGGTCTATTCAGGGGTGCTGGAGAGGAGGGTCCGTCGGGAGGTCGAATCTCGGATTCAGGAGGAGCAGTGTGGTTTTCGTCTTGGCCGTGGAACAGCTCTATACCCTTGGCAGGATCCTCGAGGGTGCATGGGAATTCGCTCAACCAGTCCACATGTGTTTTGTGGACTTGGAGAAGGCGTTCGACCGTGTCCCTCGGGAAGTTCTGTGGAGGGTGCTTCAGGTGTATGGGGTGCCGAACCAACTGATAAGGGAGGTTCGGTCCCTGTATCATCGATGCCAGAGTTCGGTCCGCATTTCCGGCAGTAAGTCGGATTCATTCCCAGTGAGGGTTGGACTCCGCCAAGGCTGCCCTTTGTCACCGATTCTGTTCATAACTCTTATGGACAGAATATCTAGGCGCAGCCGAAGCGTTGAGGGTGTCCAGTTTGGGGACCTCAGCATTGCATCTCTGCTTTTTGCAGACGACGTGGTGCTGTTGGCTTCTTCAAGCCGTGATCTCCAGCTCTCACTGGAGCGGTTTGCAGCCGAGTGTGAAGCGGTCAGGATGAGGGTTAGCTCCTCCAAATCTGAGACCATGGTCCTCAGTCGGAAAAGGGTGGAATGCCCTTTCTGGATCGGGGATGAGATCCTGCCCCAAGTGGAGGAGTTCAAGTATCTTGGGGTCTTGTTCACGAGCGAGGGCAGGATGGGTGGGAGATTGACAGGCGGATCGGTGCAGCGTCGGCTTTAATGCGGACTCTGTACCGGTCCATCGTGGTGAAGAGAGAGCTGAGTCAAAACGCAAAGCTCTCAATTTACTGGTTGATCTATGCTCCTACCCTCACCTATGGTCGTGACCGAAAGAACAAGATCCCGGATACAAGTGGGCGAAATTAGTTTCCTCCGCAGGGTGTCCGGGCTCTCCCTTAGAGATAGGGTGAGAAGCTCGGCCATCCGGGAGAGACTCGGACTAGAGCCACTGCTCCTCCACGTTGAGAGGAGCCAGATGAGGTGACTCGGGCATCTCACCAGGATGCCTACTGGACGCCTCCCTGGGGAGGTGTTCCGGGCATGTCCCTCTGGTAGGAGAGCCCGTGGACTACCCAGGACGCACTGAAGAGACTATGTCTCTCAGCTGGCCTGGGAACGGACGAAGTGACTGGGCAGAGGGAAGTCTGGGAGTCCCTCCTAAAGCTGCTGCCCCTGCAACCCGACCCCGGATAAGCGGAAGAAGATGGATGGATGGATGGATGGATGGAAAAATTATTGCAACATACTCTGTAGTGAGCAGTGAAATTTTGGCAACACCAAATAATCGTTTGTCCTTAACTATATGGATTTTGAGATCGTCTGGAGCCAAAATTGTGATTGTGTTCGAAATTTGATTAATTGAGCAGCCCTACATGTTTGAAATTATTACCTGGGATTGACTGCTTGCCTGGTGGTTATGTCCAGTTCAACAATGTCTTGGTAAGTTCCCTCCATACCGCAGTCCCTGATTCTTTGGTTGGTATCAGCCTTCCCATTTGGTGGTAGCTGCTCTATTGTTACAGTGTGAGGAAATAGTTGTATAATAGGTGTCAAAGGATGTGATAGCAGTGGACCGAGCAAGTCACCAGAGGAAACAAGCACATGAAATAGAAGCTCAACTTTGGACTGGTCCTGCTGGCAAAAGTCTGACAATGGGCTAGTTGACAAATGGTAGTAAATGGTGGGTTGATTTGACTCCTGCAAATGTTGAAAGTTTCTTAAAGGGTTGTTATGGTCTACATCTGTCCGTACTGTGCCATTGTTGGAGGTACATATTTGGCACGGAAAGGATAAGTTCTTCCTGTGGGTATTTTTGATGAGGGAAAATGTGTTCAAGTATCTTGGGGTCTTGTTCACGAGCGAGGGCATGATGGCGCGTGAAATCGGCGGGCGGATCGATGCAGCGTCGGCCGTGATGCGGACTCTGTACTGGTCCATCGTGGTGAAGAGAGAGCTGAGCCAGCATGCGCTGGAGAGACTATGAGCTGGTCTGGGAAACGCCTTAGGATCCCCCGAGGTGAGCTGGACGAAGTGGCTGGGGAGAGGGAGGTCTGGGCATCCCTCCTAAAGCTGCTGCCCCCGTGACCCAACCCCGGATAAGCGGAAGAAGATGGATGGATGGACAAATAGCTGCAATAGGACAGATGCTATGAATTGGTCTAAAGTGATTTTTTTACGGAGTTGGTACATATTGATGAGCAGACATACTTTAGGTGTTGTTACCTTCGTTCCATTTCAATTCAAACATCCTTAGTGTACCAATAACCAACCCACACACGGACACTGAAGATACTGATGTGTTCTTCTTGAATTAGGCTTTTTCTTCTCTGGTGCTAAAAAACTTTTCCGATGACTGCAAAAGGATGTCTGCCCATCTCTTTGAGCAGACCATGCCCTCTGCTGGACACTGGAGACTCAACCCCAGGCCAGGTACAGTACTGCCATATCATGTGCAATCATTTTTTTTAGCTCTTATCCATGTTAAAATGCTAATTCCTCACCCAAAACACTCCCCAAGTGGTGTTTTCCTCCAATCACTCATCTTGGAGCATTCCTGCTCATTCTTCTTCTCTCAGAATTAGCCCCGCCCGATTCAAGAATCCGTACTTTGACATCACTAAACACGCGCCCAGTTTCTCAGAACAGCTGTGGCTGTTTTGATTTTGGTGCATCAAATAATTTGTCAAATGTATGCAGTGTGAATGCATTGAATGAGTTTTTTCTATGTAGTTTTGAGATGTCCTACTTTATGAGTGCTCACTGAACACACTTCGAGTGTAATGACGAGCCTGTGTGAGTACAGTGTAGGTGGGGTTTTAGTGACCCAGTTGCAATGTTCCCTCTAAGCTGCGCGCGTGCGCAATCGCGCACTGCCCGCACGTTCTCAGCGCACAAGAAATCTATCCAGCGCATAAACATCCCCCGCCCCCCGAAGCGAAACGAACACGCTGCGTTGGACGTCCCATTTGCAACCCCCCCCCCCCCCCCCCCCCCCCCCCCGCGAAGCGACCTGATGTTGCTCACTGTAGTCCTCAGTTTGCTCAGGGAGCGTGTGTCTATGCCCAGATACATGAAAAATTAGAGGGAACATTGCCCAGTTATCTTGCTTCCAGGTTAGGAAAATCCCCACCAAAATAACTTGTTTCATCAGAAATTTAATTGCTATTGTCCCAGAGGTAATATTGTCTATAATTGACTGTGGAAAAGTTAAAGAAGCATGATACAGCTTCTTTAATATGATGCAAAGCCACAGAAAAAATCCCCCTTGTGTTCAAGTATTTCACACATTACTGTATCCTTTCTTCTAACTTAGTCCAGAGGATATGAATTGTAAAATGAAACTAAAAATGATGAATTTTCACGATATGCTGGCACTGTAGTTGTGCTGAATGTGAAACTAAAATGTTTGTTTTGATGACGTTTTAACTGCTCTCATAAGCAAGTATTTTATGGCATTATGCCTCAGAGTTTTTAGATTGGCTGTCTGGCGAATGATATTTTTATAATTATTCCCCCTCAGTCAGAATCGTTGACATATCCCTCAATAGCTGCCATGTCTAATAAATAGAAAACATTGTTTTACTCCATATTTATACATACATACATACATACATACATACATACATACATACATATAGACAGACAGACAGACAGACAGACAGACAGACAGACAGACAGACAGACAGACAGACAGACAGACAGACAGACAGACAGACAGACAGACATGATTTTTTTTCTTATTGGAAGGGCTGCATGGAGTACAAAATTGTTCCCATTTTCTAGAGCTTCACTGGTTCCTGCAACGATTATACTCTTTACAATGAAAAGTCAGAGGTTGGGTGTTGTCCGATTGTGTCATGATTCTGAGCAGATGGGGTTTTGGTGCCTTTATGCTTTACCTTTGGATTGTCCATATTACGTGTACTGTGTCCTCTCTGCATACATTGCAGCCTGGTCATCCTGGAAGAGGGATCCTCCCATCTGTGGTCTCTTCTCAAGGTTTCTCATTTCCCCTAGTAGGAGTTTTGAGTTTTTCCTTGCCCTCCTGGGAGTTTAAGATCAGGGGATGTTTTAGAATAATTGTCCATTTTTGCACATGTTGTCCTGAATGTTGTTACCTACCCAAATCTTGTACAGAGGCCGAGATGTACCGGAATCAAATTCCTTGTTTGGCATGCTCAAACTTGGCAAATAAAGATTGATTCTGATTATTTCTCAAGACCAGTGGTCGGAATTCTCAGTCATTCCATATGCCAGTCAGTATAATTTGATACAGACTGGCTGGCATATCCAGTTTCTAAAAGGTTATTCACAGAACATGAAGAACCGTGCGTGATTAGCTGGAGGCAGAAATTTAACCGATAGAAGGCACTTAGGTTAGAACATCCACCGCCCAAATAATCCTCATGAATTATATTTTGTATGACGGCAGTCTCTTCTATTATGAAATACTTTCCATTCAGATGGGTGGCTGTGAATTGAATTGACACTTTCTTTTGGTCACCAGGCTTTCCTATTACTCCCAGTGAGTATGCATCAGAAGCTGCTCAGAATGTGATTGGTCAGGTTTTGGAGGGTGTGGCATTACTGTCTGATGATGTCCGCGTGCAGGCTCTAAGTTTAACTATGACGGCTTTTATGGAGGCATGGATGGAACACATCCTGAAACAACGGATAAAATTCAGGTATATTCCTCTGACAATCAGGTTACCAACCTAAAAAGAATATACACTAAATAATATATGTATCATGTATTTTACTTCCTCCTTAGTGTACAGGGAGCGCTTCAACTGAAGCATGACTTTGACTCTATCAGAGAATTTATCTCCTCTGACAGATATGGCCTGCCAGAGGAACTCCTTCAGCAACTACTCAGCCTTAGGTAACCTCATGCCTTGGTGTAACTTAACTTTTACAAACTAGTGTGCCAACCACCTTTAACAATAGGAAGGATTTGCCAGGTTGCCCCATATTCTAGACCAGAAGTCAGCAAACTTTATGAAACTGAGAGCTCATCTTTGGGGTACTGATTAATGCAAAGACATATTGGTTTGATACTCACAATTAGAGCAAATTTGCTCTAGTTTGGAGGTAGATTAGCCCCTCATTCTTGTTTCTCCTGCTAACATTTCTTCATGAACGCTATGATTTGGTCATTCGCAGAAATGCTTTTGATCTATACTATTTTTCCTACCCCAAATATTCCAAACACATTTATACTAATGCAAGTATGATTAAAAAATAGCACCAAAATAAGATTTGATACAGCTTACTGGCAACTGACTGGAGGTATTCTTAGTGACAGCCCACGAGCTACTCAAGTGATCCTTGGGGGCTACCTGGTGTCCACATACCACATTGGTGACACCTGTTCTAGACCTTAATTGAGATGATTTAACTATACCCGAGCTAATAATTTAAAAGTTTAATTATTTTTGTTCGACTCACTTTAACACCTGTACAACTCATTATCAAATTTTAAGAAAGTATCACATATGTATAATGAATCAGTATGTGAAACTGGACTGATGTTTCTGAAACAGTTTTGATGAGTAGGTTGGTTATTTCCCTTGTCTTTCTACAGAGTATTTCAACAAGTGGACTCTGCGGTATTATGTCTACTTCAGCAGCCACAGGTCAGACCATATCTGCAGAGCAGTACCTGGGAGCCTTTCATACGCTGCTGTGAGTTGGGTACTATCAAGTATTGTCATGTCTTTGTTTTATAGTCTGTGATCATTGTTACGATACTCTAGTAAAAATCTACTGGCCCTTTAAGAGTAGGTCACGTGACTAGAATCAGGAAGTAAGCGGGGCAGTAAGCATACGTTTCAGCACGGTGTTGAAAGCGAACACTGCTTGTTCCATTTTCTCCTGCAGTTCGGCAAATCTACTGCCTACATTTTGTGTTATACAAGGCATCGTTGGTATGTACCTTTGTTTTAAGTTATGTATCAAAATACATCTTTTGAGTTTTGAAATTATAGTTTCCTGTGATGTTAGACGATCTGTTGGGAAAGCTAACGTCATGTTGGTTAGCCAGTCTCCTGTCGCCCTATAGTGGCCATAGTCAATGTGTTCATGTGTAATAAATATATAAATAATGATTCACTAATTCATAGTTTAAACAGACAAATACAATTAATAAACACAGTGATTGTGTTACTATACAGTGATTCATAAGATAACAGTTCGTTTGTTACAGTCACATGATACATATTTCATATTGTGAATGTTAAAGGCATCATTGAGATTTCATATTGATTTAATTCATTTAGTTCATATGACTGATTATACAAGGTGGTTTGTATTCCCCCAGTTTCACCCTTTCCCTTGTTATTAAACCTGGAGTCAACCTTCAACCTGGGCTTCAAGAGTCTTGATGAGTGAAAGTGGTTGAGCTTACTGTCTTCGGATATTCAACATATTTGGATGGCAGGATAGTGAAACGTCTTCATCGCAGAAGGGAACAAAGTTAAACGCCAAACTCAGACTATGGATGGACAAAAAGAACAGTCACTGAAGTCTAAATCTTACAAATCATGTTCTACAAAAGCATCCTCTGGCAATGTTGCTGCCATGGCCCGCGCCGAAGCCGAGGCAGCGAAAGTACTCCTTTCCTTCACAGATAAAGAAATGATTCTGAAAATGGAAAAGGCACAATTAGAGGCACGCATGGAGAAGCTATCATTAGAGAAAAACGTGGCTGCGGCTGAGGCCAAAGCAGAGGCTCTAGAAGCAGCGGCTAGCATCAACGGTAGTGAGCGAGGTAGCAGGAAGATTCAACTTGATGAGAATCCCTTTAACCCACTGGAACGGACCAGAGAATATGTCGCTCAGCAGTCCAAGGAGCATTCAACCGCCGCGCTGGAAGAATACGCTCTTACCGAAACTGACCTGCTAAACGTATTATCCAACCCGCCTCCGCACCTTCTCACTCAGGATGACACTAACCAGCTATACACAGAGCCCCCAGCGCCGCCACATGTACTCTCCCAGGATGAGCCTGTTCAGCTACGTACTCAGCTAACCTTGGCATCACAACCATTTTCTCAAGACGAGCCTGGACAGCGATTCACAGAGCCAACAATGGCACCACATCTACACTCACGACGAGGCAAGATGGCTACACGTAGAGTCTGCATCAGCACCTTATCTTCCCCCGCAAGGTGACGATTCATATCTACGTGCAGATACTGTGCCAGGTAACTCTATTACAGCTCCACGGCTCATATCAGAGAATGGTCCGGCCGATGCCAACCTCACCTATACACCAGCGAACAGATTACCAGCTCATTGGCCACAACAACATGCCCCTATCACATCTATTATTCCAAGAGATACACAGGGCCATCAGGGCACATATACAGCTACATCCAGATACCGGGGTCCATCACGTCCTACCGTGCCCAACTACACACCTCAAAGCAACCAGCACGACCAATCAGGTATCAACGACGTCAGATATTTCGCCTGTCGCGAGCTGGTCACTACAGGTATGACTCCATTCAACGACAAGCCTGCAAGCTACAGAGCTTGGCGACTGTCCTTTCAAAACGCAGTGAGAGGACTCAATCTCACTCCCAGCGAGGAGATGGATCTACTGGTCAAGTGCCTCGGGAAAGAGTCGGGAGAGCATGCAAAACGTATCAGGGATGTCAATGGCAATCACCCCCAACGAGGACTCCAGATGACATGGGACAGACTGGACGCATGCTACGGAGCCCCTGAAGTAGTCGAAGAGGCTCTCTTCCAACGCATCAACAATTTCCCAAAAATCACCAACAAAGACTGTGAAAAGCTCCATGAGCTCAGTGACCTCTTAATGGAATTAAGAGCAGCCAAGGCAGACGGAACCCTTCCAGGCCTTCAGTACCTAGACACAGCCAGAGGAATAAGTCCCCTGGTTCAAAGGCTGTCCTTTAGCCTGCAAGAGAAGTGGCGGACTATTGGATTCAGCTACAAAGAACGTTATGGAGTTTCATTCCCCCCCTTCGGAATTTTCGTGGACTTCATCTTCCATCAGGCTAAAATCATGAATGACCCGAGCTTCAAGCCCATTAGCCAAACGGACATTCCTGAACCAAGCAAGAACACGAAAATGCACAGACAAAGGGAGATCTCAGTCAGTCCACAAGACAGACGTCAGTGCTACGGAACGCAGCGCTGGAGCCAAGAACCCCGATCGTCAGTGCCCTATTCACAAAAAGCCCCACCTGTTAAGGAAATATCGGGCTTTCCGGGAGAAACCCATAGAGGAGAGGAGAGCGTTCCTGAAAGAGCACAGAATCTGCTTTAAATGTTGCACGTCTACTAAGCACATGGCCCAGGACTGCAAGTACACAGCCACATGTATTGAATGCGGGAGTGAGAAACATGACTCTGCACTTCACCCTGGACCAGTATCGCAGACCAGGGAGCCAGCCCCCACTACAGAGCATGGCGGGGAGCCAGCCCCTACAGCTCCATCGGAGGTCACAAGCAATTGCACCGATGATGTCTGCGGTGGCGATCAGAGTGACAGATCATGCTCTAAAATCTGCCTTGTCAGGATCTACCCTGTCAACCATCGTGAGAAAGCGACAAAGGTCTACGCAATCATCGATGAACACAGCAACAGATTCTTGGCTCGTTCCGAGTTCTTCGACACCTTCAATGTCCAAGGACCCCCTTCTCCATACTCTCTCCGCACATGCTCTGGAGTGACAGAAACCATTGGGAGAAGAGCTTCGGGCCACCAAATCAAATCCATGAACGGCAAAGTTAGGCTTCCCCTACCAAGCCTTGTAGAATGCAACGACATCCCAAACAACAGATCCGAGATACCAACTCCGAATGCTGCATCCAACCACCCACACCTGAAACCAATCGCTCATCTCATCCCAGAACTTGAACAGAGCACCCCCATAATGCTTCCCTTGGGCGAGAATTCATCACGGCCCATAAAGTCCGTGAGCAGGTGCACGGTCCAAGAGATGCTTCATTCGCCCAGAAACTCGACCTTGGATGGGTGATCGTCGGAAATGTGTGTTTGGGAGGGGTTCACAACCCTGACACCATAAACGCCCTGTAGACCAGGACTACAGAGCAGAAACGCCCCTCCATCTTCGAACCCTGCCCGAACGTCCTTCAGGTGAAAGAGAGGTACAGTCAATTCCAAGCTCCGATCATCCTAAGCTACAGTCGACAGAGAAACTTACCTGCAACAGAGAAACCGACCAGCTGGGTTCTACAGTGTTTCAACAAACAAAGGATGATAATAAGGTGGCTCCCTCCATTGACGACCTCTCGTTCCTGAACATCATGGAAAGGAACCTAAAGAAAGACAAAGATAATAGCTGGGTGGCCCCGCTTCCATTTAAGTCACCAAGGCGTCGCCTCCCTGACAACAAAGTCCAGGCCACAAATCGACTTTCATCACTGAGACGGAGTCTTGAAAGGAAACCAGCGATGAAACAGCATTTCCTCACCTTCATGGAGAAGGTCTTTCGGAACAAACACGCAGAAGTGGCCCCTCCTCTGAAGGAGGACGAAGAACGTTGGTACTTTCCAACCTTCGACGTTTATCATCCAAAGAAGCCCGGCAGCATCCGTGTGGTGTTCGACTCAAGCGCCCAGCACGGAGGAGTCTCACTGAATAATGTTCTGCTGACCGGGCCCGACCTTAACAATACCCTGCTCGGGGTACTTCTCAGGTTCCGGAAGGAGGCCGTGGCAGTGACAGCGGACATCGAACAAATGTTCCACTGTTTCCTCGTCAGGAAAGAGGACCGCAACTTCCTGAGGTTCCTGTGGTTCCGGGACAACGGCCCATCCAAATATATTCTCGAGTACCGCATGAGGGTCCACGTATTCGGGAATAGTCCCTCCCTTGCGGTAGCCATCTACTGCTTCCGGCAGAGCACAGAGAACGGGGACCCCGACGTCAAACAGTTTGTCAAACGGGACTTTTATGTGGATGACGGCTTGAAGTCGTTCCCTACAGTGCAAGCAGCAGTGGACCTGCTCAAGAGAACGCAAGACACTCTCTCAGAATCAAACTTGCGCCTGCATAAAATCGCCTCAAACAATGGAGGCCTTCCCAGCCCGAGACCACGCTACAGACTTCAAAGACCTGGGCCGCAGGGGGCCACGGGCAACGCCCCGGAGGGGGCTCAGGGGGAAAAGCTCCTTGGAAACCCCTGGATTTTGGCAGTATAGCAACCCCAAAACCATTAATTTCATTGCTCAATTTCAACAGTTTTGTTAAAATAGTATTCCTGCTTGGTGGGCTACCAAGGTGAATATAATACAGTCAAGCATCGGTTTTCGACCACAACCCGTTCCAGAAGGCGGTTCAAGAAGCGAATCGGTCGAATTACGAATCTATTTTTCCCATTACAAATAATGGATTTTTTTTAATCCGTTCCAAGACTTTTTTAAGCATTTTTTTCATTTGCGCATTTTTGTCCGATCGCGCAACTGCAGCACACCGCCGAACGCGCAACTGCACCGCGCTGATCACATTATTGTGACAGAGCCGTCGCTGAAATATAGAAAATATTTTTAAAGTCCTGATGTCCTTTCCAAAATTTAAGTGGACCTCAGTGCGCAGGGAGCTTAATTCAGTCCGATCGCGCAACCGCAGCGCGCCGGGCGCTCACTGTCGCATTGCTTTAAGAGCGTCTTTGTATTCCGCGTTGTAAGATGACGCTGCTCTCGAGCCATGCCCATCTGAAGCAGTTCCTGATCCCGTACTACTTGTCCCCCCCATATCTCAACGGATCTACACGATTCACGAAAATGATCCTCCCGACGGAAAAAATAACGGAAATCCGCAGATCCGCAGAAGATTCTCATCCTTGAGTAACCGAGTCCTGCGGATAAGGAGGTCCTCTCGCCCGAGCAGTGGCAGCACGTGTCTACGGAACTGAATCCTTCAGATATCGCCACGAGGTCCGTTACTGCTGCATGTCTCTCAGACTCTAGCTGGCTGTCTGGACCTGCGTTCCTGAAGCAGCCCTTAAGGTCCAGCCTGAAGAAGACTCCTTTGAGCTGGTGAATCCTTCATCAGATCCAGACATCCGTCCCCTAGTGTCGACTATGAGCACAACCATGTTGAGCAAACAACTCGGGTCTCAGCGCTTCTCCAAGTTTTCAAGTTGGACATCGTTGACCCACGCCATAGCTCGCCTAACCCATGTTGCTCGTTGTTTCTAGAAGAGTTCTACAACCGAAGCTAGTGGCTGCAAAGGTTGGCATCACTGCCACGCAACAATCTCAATCGACGAACTCTCTCAGTCTAAAAGAACCATCATCCGGGCAGTTCAAGAGGAGATCTACCCTCATGAGTACGCCTGTCTGCGAAAGAAGGAGAAACTTTCTAAAGACAGCCCTCTCAAAACCTTAGATTCCTTCATCGACGCTGTTGGTCTCACACCTGGCAAACATCACATAGCAACGCTCTTGGTTCGACACCACCATGAGAAGACAAAACATCAGGGACGACTGTTCACTGAGGGCGCTGTGCGGGCCGCCGGTTTCTGGATAAGTGGCAGCAAAAGGCGTGTGAGCAGCATGATCCACGGGTGTGTCACATGTCGCAAACTGCGTGGCACCCCCCAAACAGAGAAGATGGCCGACCATCCGCCGGACCGCCTCTCTACCATTCACAAACATGGGCATTGATGTGTTCGGACCATGGACCGTATCTTCACGCCGTACAAGAGGTGGCCTCGCTCACAGTAAGCAGTGGGCAGTGTTATTTATGTGCATGAGTGTACGAGCCGTCCACATCGAAGTCATTGAATCCTTAGACACCTCAAGCTTCATCAACTCCCTCCGGCGTTTCCTTGCCGTCAGGGGCCCTGTGAAGCTCATCCGTTACGATCGAGGAACCAATTTTGTCGGCGCTTGTAAAGAGCCGAAGATCCCCTCGAACGTCGACAACGCTTCGGTCGAGAAGTTCCTCCTGGACCAAGGATGTGCATGGAAGTTCAACGTTCCACACACCTCTCACATGGGTGGTTCATGGGAGAGGATGATTGGAGTAGCACGAAAGATCCTGGACTCAGTGATCCTCCAACTTGCAACTTCGAGACTCAGCCACGAAGCACTCTCCACACTGATAGCAGAGGTCGCTGCGATCATCAACGCCAAACCTCTGATTCCAGTGTCTACTGACCCGGACGATCCTTTCATTCTTACTCCAGCAACCCTTCTCACCCAGAAGGTGAGTGTACTTTCAGCCCCAGTCGGTGAGTGGATCAAAGACCTCGACAAGTCCCAGTGGCGCCAAGTCCAACATCTGGCCCAAACGTTCTGGGATAGATGGAAGAAGCAATACCTCGCATCACTTCAGCCGCGACAGAAGTGGCAGGCTCTCACCCCAGACATTCAGCCTGGGAGCATTGTCCTTCTCAAAGACAATCAGCTCGTGAGAAACGAGTGGCCTCTGGGACTGATTACTCAGGTCTTCCCCAGCAACGATGGCATGGTACGTAAAGTCGAGGTCAAGGTCTCCAAGACAGACGGGACAAAACTGTACCAGCGTCCCATCTCCGAGACGGTCCTCCTTCTTGCCCCTGATAAGAAACAGTAAGAACTGTTTAATGGACCTTTAAGGTTGTGGCAAAATGCCAGACGGGGAGTGTCATGTCTTTGTTTTGTAGTCTGTGATCATTGTTACGATACTCTAGTAAAAGTTTACTGGCCCTTTAAGAGTAGGTCACGTGACTAGAATCAGGAAGTAACCGGGGCAGTAAGCACACGTTTCAGCACGGTGTTGAAAGCAAACGCTGCTTGTTCTATTCTCTCCTGCAGTTCGGCGAAACTACTGCCTACATTTTGTGTTATACAAGGCATCGTTGGTATATACCTTTGTTTGAAGTTATGTATCGAAATACATCTTTTGAGTTCTGAAATTATAGTTTCCTGTGATGTTAGACGATCTGTTGGGAAAGCTAACGTCATGTTGGTTAGCCGGTCTCCTGTCGCCCTATTGTGGCCATAGTCAATGTGTAATAAATATATAAATAATGATTCACTAATTCATAGTTAGTTAGTTAAATTGCCTGACATTACATTCACCCCACCAAAAAAAAAAAAAAAACAGTATGGGATGAAGGTCTTTTTGGGGGGGAAGGGAAAAAAAAAAAAAAACAGCTAGTATATAAATACAAACATTTTGGAAAAGCTGCTCGTGTAATATGTTCCAAGCGTTTTTTTTTTATTTTTTTCACATTCATCCAGTGAAAAAAACTCAAGAGTGGTCTTTTGGAGACATGATAATAGAATAATTTCATAAATAAATGTTTTCAGTGTACGAAAGTAGCGTACTGTACATTGTGCCAAGTCAACGGCAAGTGGCCGTGATTCCATTCCCATTTAGGATCACGTTTTCCCTCGCCCGGACGCGGGTCACCGGGGCCCCCCTCTGGAGCCAGGCCTGGAGGCGGGGCTCGAAGGCGAGCGTCTGGTGGCCGGGCCTTCGCCCATGGGGCCCGGCCGGGCTCAGCCCGAAAAGGAAACGTGGGTCCCCCTTCCCATGGGCTCACCACCTGTGGGAGGGGCCAAAGGGGTCGGGTGCATTGCAAGCTGGGCGGCGGCCAAAGGCAGGGACCTTGGCGGTCTGATCCCCGGCTGCAGAAGCTGGCTCTTGGGACATGGAATGTCACCTCTCTGGCTGGAAAGGAGCCCGAGCTGGTGTGCGAGGCAGAAAAGGTCCGACTAGATATAGTCGGACTTGCCTCCACGCACAGTTTGGGTTCCGGTACAAGCCCTCTCGAGAGGGGCTGGACTCTCTTCCACTCTGGAGTTGCCCACGGTGAGAGGCGTCGGGCAGGTGTGGGTATACTTATTGCCCCCCGGCTGGGCGCCTGCACATTGGGGTTCACCCCGGTGAACGAGAGGGTAGCCTCCCTCCGCCTTCGGGTGGGGGGACGGGTCCTGACTGTTGTTTGTGTCTATGCACCAAACGGCAGCTCAGAGTACCCACCCTTCTTGGAGTCCCTGGAGGAAGTGCTGGAGAGCGCTCCTTCTGGGGACTCCGTCGTTCTACTGGGTGACTTCAATGCTCACGTGGGCAATGACAGTGAGACCTGGAAGGGCGTGATTGGGAGGAACGGCCCCCCCGATCTGAACCCGAGCGGTGTTCTATTGTTGGACTTCTGTGCTCGACACGGATTTTCAATAATGAACACCATGTTCAAACATAAGGGTGTCCATGTGTGCACTTGGCACCAGGACACCCTAGGCCGCAGTTCGATGATCGACTTTGTAGTCGTGTCATCGGATTTGCGGCCGCATGTTTTGGACACTCGGGCGAAGAGAGGGGCGGAGCTGTCAACTGATCACCACCTGGTGGTGGGTTGGCTCCGATGGTGGGGGAAGATGCCGGTCCGACCTGGCAGACCCAAACGTTCTGTGAGGGTCTGCTGGGAACGTCTGGCGGAATCCCCTGTCAGGAAGAGCTTCAACTCCCACCTCCGGCAGAGCTTTTCCCACGTCCCGGGGGAGGCGGGGGACATTGAGTCCGAGTGGACCTTGTTCCGCGCCTCCATTGTTGAGGCGGCCGACCGGAGCTGTGGCCGTAAGGTCATTGGTGCCTGTCGTGGCGGCAATCCCCGAACCCGCTGGTGGACACCGGCGGTAAGGGATGCCGTCAAGCTGAAGAAGGAGTCCTATCGGGCCGTTTTGGCCTGCGGGACTCCGGAGGCAGCTGACAGGTACCGGATGGCCAAGCGGAACGCGGCTTCGGCGGTTGCTGAGGCAAAAACCCGGGCGTGGGAGGAGTTCGGCGAGGCCATGGAGAATGACTTCCGGACGGCTTCGAGGAAATTCTGGTCCACCATCCGGCGTCTCAGGAGGGGGAAGCAGTGCAACGTCAACACTGTTTACAGTGGAGATGGCGTCCTGCTGACCTCGACTCGGGACGTCGTGTGTCGGTGGGGAGAATACTTCGAAGACCTCCTCAATTCCACCGACACGCCTTCCATTTTGGAAGCAGGGCCTGGGGACTCTGAGGCGGACTCTCCAATCTCTGGGGTTGAAGTCACTGAGGTAGTTAAAAAACTCCTCGGTGGCAAGGCCCCGGGGGTGGATGAGATCCGCCCGGATTTCTTAAGGGCTCTGGATGTTGTGGGGCTGTCATGGCTGACACGTCTCTACAGCATCGCGTGGACATCGGGGACAGTGCCTCTGGATTGGCAGACTGGGGTGGTGGTTCCCCTCTTTAAGAAGGGGGACCGGAGGGTGTGTTCCAATTACAGGGGAATTACACTCCTCAGCCTCCCTGGTAAGGTCTATTCAGGGGTGCTGGAGAGGAGGGTCCGTCGGGAGGTCGAACCTCGGATTCAGGAGGAACAGTGTGGCTTTCGTCCTGGCCGTGGAACAGTGGACCAGCTCTTCACCCTCAACAGGGTCCTCGAGGGTGCATGGGAGTTCGCCCAACCAGTCCACATGTGTTTTGTGGACTTGGAGAAGGCGTTCGACCGTGTCCCTCGGGAGGTTCTGTGGGGGGTGCTTCGGGAGTACGGGGTACCGAGCCAACTGATAAGGGCGGTTCGGTCCCTGTATCACCGATGCCAGAGTGTGGTCCGCATTTCCGGCAGTAAGTCGGATTCGTTCCCAGTGAGGGTTGGACTCCGCCAAGGCTGCCCTTTGTCACCGATTCTGTTCATAATTTTTATGGACAGAATTTCTAGGCGCAGCCGAGGCGTTGAGGGTGTCCGGTTTGGGGACCTCAGCATCGCGTCTCTGCTTTTTGCAGACGACGTGGTGCTGTTGGCTTCTTCAGGCCGTGATCTCCAGCTCTCACTGGAGCGGTTCGCAGCCGAGTGTGAAGCGGTCGGGATGAGGGTCAGCACCTCCAAATCCGAGTCCATGGTCCTCGATCGGAAAAGGGTGGAATGCCCTCTCCGGATCGGGGATGAGATCCTGCCCCAAGTGGAGGAGTTTAAGTATCTTGGGGTCTTGTTCACGAGTGAGGGGAGGATGGAGCGCGAGATCGACAGGCGGATCGGTGCAGCGTCGGCAGTAATGCGGACTCTGTACCGGTCCGTCGTGGTAAAGAGAGAGCTGAGCCAAAAGGCAAAGCTCTCAATTTACCGGTCGATTTACGCTCCTACCCTCACCTATGGTCACGAGCTATGGGTCGTGACCGAAAGAACGAGATCCCGGATACAAGCGGCCGAAATGAGTTTTCTCCGCAGGATGTCCGGGCTCTCCCTTAGAGATAGGGTGAGGAGTTCGGTCATCCGGGAGAGACTCGGAGTAGAGTCGCTACTCCTCCACGTTGAGAGGAGCCAGATGAGGTGGCTCGGGCATCTCATCAGGATGCCTCCTGGACGCCTCCCTGGGGAGGTGTTCCGGGCATGTCCCACCGGTAGGAGACCCCGGGGACGACCCAGGACGCGCTGGAGAGACTATGTCTCTCGGCTGGCCTGGGAACGCCTTGGGATCCCCCGGGATGAGCTAGATGAAGTGGCTGGGGAGAGGGAAGTCTGGGAGTCCCTCCTGAAGCTGCTGCCCCCGCGACCCGACCCCGGATAAGCGGAAGAAGATGGATGGATGGATGGATGGATAATTCATAGTTTAAACAGACAAATACAATTAATAAACACAGTGATTGTGTTACTATACAGTGATTATAAGATAACAGTGCGTTTGTTACAGTGATATGATACATATTTCATATTGTGAATGTTAAAGGCATGATTGAGATTTCATATTGATTTAATTCATTTAGTTCATATGACTGATTATACAAGCTGGTTTGTATTCCCCCAGTTTCACCCTTTCCCTTGTTATTAAACCTGGAGTCAACCTTCAACCTGGGCTTCAGAGTCTTGATGAGTGAAAGTGGTTGAGCTTACTGTCTTCTGATATTCAACATATTTGGAGGGCAGGATAAGTACAGTGCCTTGCGAAAGTATTCGGCCCCCTTGAACCTTTCAACATTTCGCGACATTTCAGGCTTCAAACATAAAGATATAAAAGTTTAATTTTTTGTCAAGAATCAACAACAAGTGGGACACAATCGTGAAGTGGAACAAAATTTATTGGATAATTTAAACTTTCTTAACAAATAAAAAACTGAAAAGTGGGGCGTGCAATATTATTCGGCCCCCTTGCGCTAATACTTTGTAGCGCCACCTTTTGCTGCAATTACAGCTGCAAGTCGCTTGGGGTATGTCTCTATCAGTTTTGCACATCGAGAGACTGGAATTCTTGCCCATTCTTCCTTGCAAAACAGCTCGAGCTCAGTGAGGTTGGATGGAGAGCGTTTGTGAACAGCAGTCTTCAGCTCTTTGCACAGATTCTCGATTGGATTCAGGTCTGGACTTTGACTTGGCCATTCTAACACCTGGGTATCCAGGTCTATTTGTGAACCATTCCATTGTAGATTTGGCTTTAGGTTTTCGTTCATTGTCCTGTTGGAAGATAAATCTCCGTCCCAGTCTCAGGTCTTTTGCAGACTCCAACAGGTTTTCTTCCAGAATGGTCCTGTATTTGGCTCCATCCACCTTCCCATCAATTTTAGCCATCTTCCCTGTCCCTGCTGAAGAAAAGCAGGCCCAAACCATGATGCTGCCACCACCATGTTTGACAGTGGGGATGGTGTGTTCAGGGTGATGAGCTGTGTTGCTTTTACGCCAAACATATCGTTTTGCATTGTGGCCAAAAAGTTCGATTTTGGTTTCATCCGACCAGAGCACCTTCTTCCACATGTTTGGTGTGTCTCCCAGGTGGCTTGTGGCAAACCTTAAATGAGACTTTTTATGGATATCTTTGAGAAATGGCTTTCTTCTTGCCACTCTTCCATAAAGGCCAGATTTGTGCTGTGCACGACTGATTGTTGTCCTATGGACAGACTCTCCCACCTCAGCTGTAGTTATCTGCAGTTCATCCAGAGTGATCATGGGCCTCTTGGCTGCATCTCTGATCAGTCTTCTCCTTTTTGAGATGAAAGTTTGGAGGGACGGCCGGGTCTTGGTAGATTTGCAGTGGTCTGATACTCCTTCCATTTCAATATAATTGCTTGCACAGTGCTCCTTGAGATGTTTAAATCTTGGGAAATCTGTTTGTATTCAAATCCGGCTTTAAACTTCTCCACAACAGTATCTCGGACCTGCCTGGTGTGTTCCTTTGTCTTCATGGTTCTCTCTGCGCTTTAAACAGAACCCTGAGACTATCAAAGAGCAGGTGCATTTATACGGAGACTTGATTACACACAGGTGCATTCTATTTATCACCATCAGTCATTTAGGACAACATTGGATCATTCAAAGATAGACTTAGACTTAGACAGAACTTTATTGTCATTTTGTCAACACTAGGTGTGTACAAAACGAAATTTCGTTGCATACGGCTTTCAACAATGTAGTGGTATTTCGGCTGGTTAAAAAGTGACATTCTATATAAAAATATGAAATAAGATAATTATAAAGTACAAAGTGCAGCAGTGATAAAGTATGTAAACAGTGCAGGAGACAAAAGCAGTATTTACAAGTGTGCAGAGGAATGCTACGTTTGAATGTTCAACAGTCTGACGACAGCAGGGAAAAAACTATTGCAGAACCTGGTGGACCTGCAGCGGATGCTGCGAAACCTCTTCCCAGAGGGCAGCAGGGAGAACAGTCCATGGTGGGGGTGTGATGGGTCACTGATAATATTACGGGCTCGGGACACCCAGCGCTGGGATGACAAGTCCTGAATGGAGGGAAGAGGAGCCCCGATGATCCTCTCTGTTGTCCTCACCACTCTCCTCAGGTTCTTCCAATCGGAGGCGCTGCAACCTCCACACCACACCGAGAGACAGCTTGTCAGAATGCTCTCTATGGTGCTTCGGTAGAACGTCCTCATGATGGGTGGGGGCAGGTGGGCTCTCCTCATCCTCCGCAGGAAGTACAAGCGCTTCTGTGCCCTCTTGACCAGTGTTGTGGTGTTCACAGTCCAGGTGAGGTCGTCTGTGATGTGGACTCCCAGGGATTTAGTGCTGCTGACCACCTCCACAGCTGAGCTGTTGATGATCAGTGGAGCGTGGTGAGGCTGGTTCTTCCTGAAGTCGACGATGATCTCCTTCGTCTTCTCCACATTCAGGATCAGGCTATTTTCTCTGCACCAGCCCACCAACTGCTCCACCTCCTCTCTGTAGTCCAGGTCGTTGTTGTCCCTGATGAGGCCCACCACCGTTGTGTCGTCTGCAAAGTTCACGATGTGATTGGTGGTGAACCTGGGGGCGCAGTCGTGTGTCATCAGGGTGAACAGCAGGGGGCTCAGGACGCAGCCCTGAGGGGAGCCTGTGCTGAGGGTGATGACATCTGAGGTGTTCTGTCCGACCCGGACTGACTGAGGTCTGTTGGTGAGGAAGTCTAGCAGCCAGTTCCGAAGGGGGGTGCTGAAGCCCAGGTGTTCCAGTTTTTCCACCAGATGTTGTGGAATGATGGTGTTAAACGCTGAGCTGAAGTCCAGGAACAGCAACCGCACGTGGGTGTTCCTCTCCTCCAGGTGAGCCAGGCTCAGGTGAAGAACGGAGGAGATGGCATCCTCAGTAGAGCGGTTCTGCCGGTAGGCAAACTGGAACGGATCGAATGTTGGGGGGAGTCTGGAGACGGTGTGATCTTTGAGCAGCCTTTCGAAGCACTTCATCATGATGGGAGTCAGTGCCACAGGTCTGTAGTCATTCCATGAGGTGATTTGAGGTTTCTTCGGCACCGGAATGATGGAGGCAGCCTTGAAGCACACTGGCACTTTGGCTTGGTCCAGCGAGATGTTAAAAATGTCTGTGATGACACCAGCCAGCTGGCCTGCACATTCCTTGAACACCCGCCCAGGTATGTTGTCGGGGCCTGGGGCCTTACGTGGGTTGACTCTTCTCAGAGTCTTCCACACGTCGGCTGAGTCAAGGCAGAGGGCCTCCTCTTCCTGGTGGGGAACAGTTTTAACTGCAGGAGTGCTGTTTAGTGCCTCAAAACGCCCAAAGAAGTTATTTAGACCATTTAGGAAGTCAGCATCAACCTCACCCACCAGGGGGGAGGGTAAGTTGTAGTCCGTGATCGCCCGTATGCCTTGCCACATGCTCCTGGTGTTATTGGCGTCGTGGAAAAAATCCTGAATTTTCCGACTGTGGCTTCGCTTCGCTAGCCTGATGGCACGGTTCAAGTTGGCTCTCGCTGTCCTCAGTGCCTCCTTGTCGCCAGACTTGAAGGCTGAGTTCCGTGCTCGTAGCGTATGACGTACATCCTCAGTCATCCAGGGTCGTTGGTTGGCTCGGGTGATGATGTTCTTAGTGGTGCTGACGTCCTCGGAGCATTTGTTGATGTAGGCTGACACAGTCATGGCGTACTCATCAATGTCGATCTGATTGTCATATGTTGCTGCTGACTTGAACATGTCCCAGTCAGAGCACTCAAAGCAGTCCTGGAGTGCCTCCATGGCCCCCTCAGACCACACCCTCACCTGCTTCACTGTGGGTTTTGCTCTGATCCGCAGGGGCCTGTATGCAGGGATTAGCATAACAGATAGGTGGTCTGAAGAGCCGAGGTGGGGGTGGGGGGCTGCTCTGAATGCATCCTTTATATTGGTGTAAACCAAGTCCAGAGTGTTCTCTCCCCGAGTTGGAAAATCCACGTGTTGGTAAAAATGAGGGAGAATAGTCTTCATGCTAGCCTGGTTGAAGTCCCCAGCAATGATGAAAACCCCCTCTGTGTGCGTGGATTGCAGCTCACTGATTGTCCGATAGAGAACACTCATGGCCTCTTTAGTATTAGCGCTGGGAGGCACATACACAGCCGTGATGCTAACAACAGTAAACTCTCTGGGCAGGTAGAAGGGTCTGCAGTTAACAGTCAAAAGCTCGATGTCCGAAGAGCAGAAGCTGGCGACAGATCTAGCATTTTTGCACCAGTTGTTGTTGATGTAGACACACAGCCCACCTCCTCGGGATTTACCGCTTAGCTCGCTGTTTCTGTCGGCGCGGAATGTAGCGAGCCCCTCCAGGCTAACGGCGTTGTCCGGCATTGATGAGTTCAGCCATGTCTCCGTCAGGATGAGAGCGCAGCAGTTTCTAACTTCCCTCTTTGAAGAGAGTTCCAGTTTTAGATGGTCCATTTTATTATCCAGTGAGCGGACGTTGGAGAGGAAGATTGATGGAAGCGGCGGTTTGTAGGGGTTAGCTTTAAGCTTAGCCGTTAGCCCACCTCGACAGCCGCGCTTTCGCCGCCGGTCACACCGCCTACGCTTACTCCTCCTCCGGCGTGTGCTGCCCGGCGAGCCCGCTGCGTCGTGAGCTTCTGGGGCTAGCGCCCTAAGCACTCCGAGGCTACGCAAACAGACTAGGGTAGTTGTGGCTACGAGTCCGAAAACACTTGATGACCGTACCTCCAGCAGGCGCTGGCGATCATACACTAATCTACTGGATGGATAAACTAAACTTTGTGTTGTTTGTAGTGTCCTAGGCGACATATTTTGTGAAAATACTCGTCGGATGTTGAGACCCGTCGCGGCCGCGGCCAACTGGGGCGCCGCCATCTTGGTTGATCCTCACTGAACTTCTGGAGTGAGTTTGCTGCACTGAAAGTAAAGGGGCCGAATAATATTGCACGCCCCAATTTTCAGTTTTTTATTTGTTAAAAAAGTTTAAATTATCCAATAAATTTCGTTCCACTTCACGATTGTGTCCCACTTGTTCTCTGTTCTATGCCACGATAGCACAGTGGTTAAGGCTCTGCTCGGTACGCTGCAATTTACTTATAACCAGCTCAGTGGCCTAGTGGTAGAGTGTCCGCCCTGAGACTGGAAGGTTGTGGGTTCAAACCCTGGCCGGGTCATACCAAAGACTATAAAAATGGGACCCATTGCCTCCCTGCTTGGCACTCAGCATTAAGGGTTGGAATTGGGGGGTTAGATCACCAAATGATTCCCGAGCGCGGCACCGCTGCTGCTCACTGCTCCCCTCTCCCCCAGGGGATGGATCAAAATCACATGGGGATGGGTTAAATGCAGAGGACAAATTTCACCACACCCAGATGTGTGTGTGACGATCATTGGGACTTTAACTTTAACTTAACTTTTGTTGTTGATTCTTGACAAAAAATTAAAATTTTATATCTTTATGTTTGAAGCCTGAAATGTGGCGAAATGTTGAAAGGCTCAAGGGGGCCGAATACTTTCGCAAGGCACTGTATATTGATGAGGGAACTAGGTAACACATGCACGTTGTCTAAACACGTTCTGGGCGGGCCATCTCACAAAGTATCCTTGAGCAAGGTAGTTAACTGCTAGTTGCTCCTCATGTGTCATCAGTAGGAGATTTTACAGCTTTAAAGTGCTTTCAATACATTAAGGTACAAGTAAAAGCCCATGTACTACAGTAGAGTAGCATTTTATAAATTCTAGTCATAGATATCGTTCAAAACCTGTTGACTTCAGAACAAATCGCATTGAATCCTTTTTGGTTAGGTCAAGGTTTAGGCAAAGACACCATGACGAAAGGCGATATCTTGTTAGTGTGTCAAGTGGAAGGCAATAGTCATGGTTAGGATTAAGGTAAGGCTCTTCAATGCGCACACAAAAACATTTGTAGTACACTCACAGTTCACATCAGCGAAACATGTGTTTCAAGCATCTGCATCGGTCCGCATCAAAAAGAAACAGACCTTGTTTGTTGTAAAGTTTGGGATAGTTCACGCCATAGGTTTTGAGTCATCAAGCTAGATACTACATATTTTAATTACCACAATTGAGATATGAGCGAATCTCATATAAGCTTGAGGCAATGTGGTTGTTGTCCTGCACATTGATGATTGTTATATATGATCAGTCTGTGTGGTTACCCAAAATAACAGGTTCACACAGGCCAAAATGCACTATGATGGATAATGACAATATTTATGTCAGCTGGATCAACATGCACCATGCGGAGCGCGGAAATAGGCTTAGCTACACTAGCAAGTTGATTTTCCAACACGAGGTGACAGCTTCCTGGACCTGGTCTACACTACACATAAAGGAGCTTTCAAAGCCACCCCCCTCCCCCACATTGGACTTTCTGACCATATCACTGTTATGCTAATGCCCGCATACAGACAAAGAGTGAAAGTGTCCAGGCCGGTTCGCAAGCGGGTTAAAGTGTGGCCTGAGGGAGCCTCTGATGCTCTTCGAGACTGCTTTGACACAACAGACTGGGAAATGTTTAAGCAGGCAGCCACTTACAACAATCAGACATAGAGGAGACTGTGTAACAGACTGTGTAACCTCTTACATCACAAAGTGCATTGATGATGTGACCCACACAAAATAGAAGCTGGCATGAGAACAGCGAGAGCCAACCTGTCCCGTAGCATCAAGGAAGCAAAGAAGGCATTCACTTGCAAGATTACCGCCCACTTCAAAGACAGCAGGAACGCACAAAGCCTATGGCAGGGGATTCAGACCATCACAGACTACAAGCCCGCGCCGCAGAGCTGTGAGAGCAACATCCCTCTGCTCAACGAACTGAACCGCTTCTTTGCTTGCTTTGACGCTCAGAACAGCACTTGCCCGCTGAAGACCCCTCCACACCAGCAGCCCCTGTGCCTCTCTGCCGATAGCGTGAGGAGGACACTTGCTGCTATCAACACCCGTAAGGCGGCAGGCCCAGACAACATCCCAGGTCGAGCGCTGAAGGACTGCGCTGAGGAGCTTAAGGGTGTCTTCACAGACATCTTTAACACTTCCCTGCAGCAAGCCATCGTCCCATCATGTTTCAAGGCTGCCACCATCATACCTGTGCCGAAGAAAACTGCTCCATCCTGCTTCAATGACTACCGCCCCATGGCACTGACACCCATCATCATGAAGTGCTTTGACCCCTTCCAGTTTGCATACCGGGCCAAACGGTCCTCTGAGGATGCAATTTTCTCTGCCCTACACTCAGCCCTCACCCACCTAGAAAATAGAGACTCGTATGTGAGATTGCTGTTTGTGGACTTCAGTTCTGCATTCAACACCATTGTACCACAACGACTCATCTGCAAACTCGACAAACTGGGACTCAGTACCTACCTCTGCAACTGGCTACTGGACTTCCTCTGTCAGAAGCCTCAAGTAGTACGTGTTGGCGACAATATCTCAAGCAGCATCACGCTGAGCACGGGGGCCCCCCAAGGCTCAGTCCGCTGCTTTCACCCTGCTGACGCATGACTGCACTGCAACCTACAGCAACAACCGCATAGTGAAATTTGCTGACGACACGACTCTGGTGGGTCTCATCACCAAGGGCGATGAGACTCAATACAGGTTGGAGGTCGACCTTCTGACCACGTGGTGCAGGGACAACAACCTCCTGCTGAACGTCAGCAAGACCAACGAGATTGTTGTTGACTTCCGAAAGGGTCACACCCAACACCTGCCACTGACCATCGACGGTGCTGTGGTGGAGAGAGTGAGCAGCACCAGATTCCTGGGGGTGCACATCAGTGAAGACCTCTCCTGGACCACCACCACCACTACATCACTGGCGAAGAAAGCTCAGCGCCGCCTGTACTTCCTGCGGAAACTCAGGCGAGCAAGTGCTCCACCAGCCATCATGACCACATTCTACCAAGGCACCATTGAGAGCGTCCTCTCCAGCTGTATCGCTGTGTGGGGTGAAAGCTGCACTGAATACAACAGGAAGGCCCTGCAGCGCATAGTGGACACAGCTGGTAGGATTATTGGTGCTTCACTCCCCTCCTTGAAAGACATTTACACCTCCCATCTCACCCGCAAGGTGACCACGATTGTGAGTGATGTGAGTCACCGCGCTCACACTTTGTTTGATCTACTGCCCTCTGGGAAGATGTACAGAAGCCTGCACCACCAGACTCACCAACAGCTTCATACTCCAGGCTGTTAGGATCCTGAATTCTCTCCACCCTCGGCTGCATAACGTCCTGGCTAGGGGTGTAAATCGCGGGTTTTGTCACGATACGATATCATATCGATACAAAGAACCACGATACGATATTTGCCGATATCTTAAAGCCTGCTGTGATTCATTCACGATACATCACGATATAGTGCTCCACGATCGATATTTTTATTTTTTAAATAAGAAATATAGAACAATATCCTGATTTATAACAATTCATACGCAAAATCAACAAGGTACTGCAAACTCTTTATTTAGGAAATTACAAGAGTATTGTAGTATACAAAGTGCTTATTTTAACACTGAACTTTATCAAATTCCTATATTTTTTCTCATATAAGTAAAGAAAAATGAATATTCTTTCTTTTTTTGTAATACCATTAACTTTAAAGTGCATTACTGAACTATTTATTTACAATAATTTTAATTGTCCGTTGAGCCATCTTTTCTTTGGAATCCAAAGTGCTTCCAAACGAATGACTTGAAGCCCAAAGGGGAGTGAATTTCCTCGTCTTCTTGGACACTAGCCATAGCACTAGCCCAGGAGCCGCGTAGTTGTCGGCTCCCCTTTCACGTGCCTGCTCTGCTCACAACACAACACGCCACGTACTGCTCCCGGAAAGAGGAAGCAAGCGACAATGAACTGGATTTCAAAATAAAGTCGCGTCTAATGTCCGAGGTCAAACATGGCGATATAAATCGATGTTTACGTTTAGCATCGATGCCAATAAATCGTAGAGCATTATATCGATTAATCGATGTGTATCGATGAATCGTTACACCCCTAGTCCTGGCCTTTTGGGCCACGTTGGCTGCCTTGCACTACTCCACTTGCACTACTCTTCCTGTACTTTTGCGCTATTATACTGACTGTCTGCTGTATGCACAATTGCTCCATTTCAACCATGTTGCTCTTATTTATTCATTGCTCTTATTTATTCAATGTTTGTGCCTTCTTATTTATACTTTTTGTATTGTTTACTTGAATGTTTTGTTTGTCTGTGGACCAATTGGGTGTAATATGTCTTGTCACCGTGGGATAGTAGGAAACGCTATTTCGATCTCTTTGTATGTCTTGACGTGAAGATATTTACAATAAAGCAGACTTCGACTTTGACATGGTGACACAACTGGGTAAATGGAGGACTCAGGCACAAAGATGAGTTAGCAATGAAGGCAGCGATTTATTTTGGTCACTCACATTGCAGCAGGCCAACATCACAGATAAAGAAAAAGGAGTAAAGAAAGAAAAAAGAACACTTCTGGGAGACAACCACTCAAGATGGCGCCATAAAAGTCATCAAAGCAACAAAGGACAAATGTTTAGCGCATTTTAAAATAGAACCAAATTATACACTATGCTGAGTTGCACTAATACTATAAAACTATGTGAAACTACGTGAAAGTTATCTGGGGCATGAAGCCCCTGCAGGGTCACCCATGGCAAACAGTTGCTAGGTGAGGGGCCAGACAAAGCAAGGCTCACAGATCCCTTATGATTTCGTTTACCCTTGCACTCAAGAGGGGGGTGCCAGGCCTGGAGGTGGGACTTAAAGGTGACCGAGCCTTGACCCATGGGGCCCGGCCGAGCACAGCCAAAAAAAGAAATGTGGGTCCCCCTTCCCATTGAGGGACCACCTGTAGGGTCCGCAGTGAGCTGGGCGGCTAATTAAGGCAAGACCTTTGCGGTCCAGTCCGGCTACAGAAACTAGCCCTAGAGACATAGTGAAGGTGTCACCATGTCAGTATATCAGAAATGAAATGAGGCTGACATTAATCAATAATATTTGGCAGCCCTTTTTGACAATATAAATACTGTTCAATAAGGCAATATCTGAAATAATTTAAATGCATTCTCTCCCACGTGATATTACCAGAATGAACCTGTATGTGTTTATTTCCAGGTCCCGCTAAGAGCAGTGGAGACAGCTTGAGTGCAGCTGTGGGGAGCAGCATAACCAACCTGAGGGGTATGGAAGGGGACTACATGACTCAGTCTAATCCTTCCGTTCTAAGCACTGGCATTCCTTCAGTGGACCCATTTATCCCAGGAGAGCCCTACCTTGCACCAAGGTTCAAATTGAATTCTGTTAACAATAACTGTTGAAAATCACACTTTTTACCTATGAAGTTACCTGTGTAAAGAGACAGACAAAGTTTACTTCTTGAATCCAAGCTTCTATTTTATGCATTTGCACCAAAACTATTATTATATTATATTATTATAATAAAACTTTACGCATTAGGATTTGCCCGCCGCCAAGACAAATATACTTAATGAAGTCGATTATAGCAATGGTGAAGCTTCGCACTTCCGAGCATGTTTCAGCTGAGCGTTGAGCAGTGAATTGCCGGCGCCGCAGTCTGTGTGTGTTAAAGCGAGGATGCAACCGGCCGCATCACTCACCTCCATGCTGCACCGACACGGAACGGTCCATCCTTTCCCATCAAGTGAAATCATGCTAAAAGGTGTTCGCCTTCACCATCGCGACAATACACTGTACGCTGTGTTTTAGAACAATACTTACTGGTGGCCGTATTCATAATTTCATGAGTGAAATTGCTAAAGCTTGTGGCCAAAATATGGCGAGCATTACATTACATATAGCATCGGGTACATACATCCCACTTTATCTCAATCACTCTTCCAGCTGTCATTCTTGGTGGCAGACCTTGCGTTCTTGAAAGACAACTACAAGGAACGAAGATAACATAAATACAACTATTTATCTTTGTTCATTGTATTAGTCCTAACGTTGTTCATTGTGTTGTTCATTGCAAAGTGCATTTTGTAATATTTATTCATTGTTTAAATACTTTTTTGGAATTGTTAGGAAATTTAAGAAAAAAATGTAGGAAATGTTATACCTTTAGTTTTACTCCTTCCTCTGGGTTATTTGGTTTGAATTCATGATGGTGTTTTTCTTACACAAATACGTATAGTGAAAAATATTTGTTGAATTCAAATCTTTTAAAATATCTTATTATTAAAGAAATGAACATTTATGATCACAACCAACAGAAAAAAAAGTACCGAAAGTTGGTACCAGTGAGTCTGATTCCCAAGTACTGAAAGTTGGAACGAAACCACTTCAAATGTGAAAGGTACCCATCCTTAGTGCTAATAACGCAGATTTTTTGCTGTTCAACTCAGGGCTTGGTACCTACGTATATCCCGAAAATAGCAGAGATTAATTGTACTTGATTATTTAATTTCATTCTCTGTAGTATTTACTATTATTTTGATAATAGTACAGTATATGGACAATGCATACAGTAACATACGTACAATGAGGTTTACATTTTGCATTTTAATGTCTCAAATTACCAGTGTTTTGAGCACCTGAAATTAAATTTGTGCTTTCTCTCTTTAACTTCCAGTTTAGCTCTGGGTGCTTCTCAACAAGACTGGTTAGACTTGAGGTTCCATACGAGTTCTCGCCGCTGGCGGTTGCCAGGACTACAGTGTCTTTCCAAGTCTGAACCCTGAACAATAAAAGCTGAACTAATTTTCTGTTTTTCACAGAGATCAAACTCATTTAATGGGTCACTATATTTTACAAGCAATAAAAATGTCAGAAAGGTATGATGGAATAATGCAATGATATAGTCATCAAACAAGTTGTTTGGTAAGGGGTTCTCAGAGCCATAAATAAACATTGGAAGCCTGTTGGTCTGTTGTGATTTTTTATTTATTTAAAAAAGATTTAAGTCCCAATGATCGTCACACACATCTGGGTGTGGTGAAATTTGTCCTCTGCATTTAACCCATCCCCATGTGATTTTGACCCATCCCCTGGGGGAGAGGGGAGCAGTGAGCAGCAGCGGTGCCGCGCTCGGGAATCAGTTGGTGATCTAACCCCCCAATTCCAACCCTTAATGCTGAGTGCCAAGCAGGGAGGCAATGGGTCCCATTTTTATAGTCTTTGGTATGACCCGGCCGGGGTTTGAACCCACAACCTTCCAGTCTCAGGGCGGACACTCTACCACTAGGCCACTGAGCATTTGATTTGACTTGTTTATTTTGGCAAGTACAACACACTTATTATAACATTTCACATTTTGTTTTACATGACTTGTCGAAAAGGGAAGCGAGTTGAAGCAATTCTGCTTCCCGATTACAACCGAGGGTTTTACTGCCAGACACACAGTCTACACTACTACAGTACTACCTATAATACTACCATAACCATGGAAATAAGGAGGTTCTTGCTCTGACCCCAACTTAGACTTAGACTTAGACAGAACTTTATTGTCATTTTGTCAACACTAGGTGTGTACAAAACGAAATTTCGTTGCATACGGCTTTCAACAATGTAGTGGTATTTCGGCTGGTTAAAAAAAAGTGACATTCTATATAAAAATATGAAATAAGATAATTATAAAGTACAAAGTGCAGCAGTGATAAAGTATGTAAACAGTGCAGGAGACAAAAGCAGTATTTACAAGTGTGCAGAGGAATGCTACGTTTGAATGTTCAACAGTCTGACGACAGCAGGGAAAAAACTATTGCAGAACCTGGTGGACCTGCAGCGGATGCTGCGAAACCTCTTCCCAGAGGGCAGCAGGGAGAACAGTCCATGGTGGGGGTGTGATGGGTCACTGATAATATTACGGGCTCGGGACACGCAGCGCTGGGATGACAAGTCCTGAATGGAGGGAAGAGGAGCCCCGATGATCCTCTCTGCTGTCCTCACCACTCTCCTCAGGTTCTTCCAATCGGAGGCGCTGCAACCTCCACACCACACCGAGAGACAGCTTGTCAGAATGCTCTCTATGGTGCTTCGGTAGAACGTCCTCATGATGGGTGGGGGCAGGTGGGCTCTCCTCATCCTCCGCAGGAAGTACAAGCGCTTCTGTGCCCTCTTGACCAGTGTTGTGGTGTTCACAGTCCAGGTGAGGTCGTCTGTGATGTGGACTCCCAGGAATTTAGTGCTGCTGACCACCTCCACAGCTGAGCTGTTGATGATCAGTGGAGCGTGGTGAGGCTGGTTCCTCCTGAAGTCGACGATGATCTCCTTCGTCTTCTCCACATTCAGGATCAGGCTATTTTCTCTGCACCAGCCCACCAACTGCTCCACCTCCTCTCTGTAGTCCAGGTCGTTGTTGTCCCTGATGAGGCCCACCACCGTTGTGTCGTCTGCAAAGTTCACGATGTGATTGGTGGTGAACCTGGGGGCGCAGTCGTGTGTCATCAGGGCGAACAGCAGGGGGCTCAGGACGCAGCCCTGAGGGGAGCCTGTGCTGAGGGTGATGACATCTGAGGTGTTCTGTCCGACCCGGACTGACTGAGGTCTGTTGGTGAGGAAGTCTAGCAGCCAGTTCCGAAGGGGGGTGCTGAAGCCCAGGTGTTCCAGTTTTTCCACCAGATGTTGTGGAATGATGGTGTTAAACGCTGAGCTGAAGTCCAGGAACAGCAACCGCACGTGGGTGTTCCTCTCCTCCAGGTGAGCCAGGCTCAGGTGAAGAACGGAGGAGATGGCATCCTCAGTGGAGCGGTTCTGCCGGTAGGCAAACTGGAACGGATCGAATGTTGGGGGGAGTCTGGAGACGATGTGATCTTTGAGCAGCCTTTCGAAGCACTTCATCATGATGGGAGTCAGTGCCACAGGTCTGTAGTCATTCCATGAGGTGATTTGAGGTTTCTTCGGCACCGGAATGATGGAGGCAGCCTTGAAGCACACTGGCACTTTGGCTTGGTCCAGCGAGATGTTAAAAATGTCTGTGATGACACCAGCCAGCTGGCCTGCACATTCCTTGAACACCCGCCCAGGTATGTTGTCGGGGCCTGGGGCCTTACGTGGGTTGACTCTTCTCAGAGTCTTCCACACGTCGGCTGAGTCAAGGCAGAGGGCCTCCTCTTCCTGGTGGGGAACAGTTTTAACTGCAGGAGTGCTGTTTAGTGCCTCAAAACGCCCAAAGAAGTTATTTAGACCATTTAGGAAGTCAGCATCAACCTCACCCACCGGGGGGGAGGGTAAGTTGTAGTCCGTGATCGCCCGTATGCCTTGCCACATACTCCTGGTGTTATTGGCGTCGTGGAAAAAATCCTGAATTTTCCGACTGTGGCTTCGCTTCGCTAGCCTGATGGCACGGTTCAAGTTGGCTCTCGCTGTCCTCAGTGCCTCCTTGTCGCCAGACTTGAAGGCTGAGTTCCGTGCTCGTAGCGTATGACGTACATCCTCAGTCATCCAGGGTCGCTGGTTGGCTCGGGTGATGATGTTCTTAGTGGTGCTGACGTCCTCGGAGCATTTGTTGATGTAGGCTGACACAGTCATGGCGTACTGTTATAGATATATTTCCATCCTGCCCTGCTTTGCTAAGGTCTTAGAAAAACTGGTCCACAAACAGCTCAGTCTTCTTTTGGCCTCAAATAACATCCTGTCCGAACTGCAGTCTGGGTTCCGGCCTGGCTATGGATGCACGACAGCTACTTTGAAGGTCCTAGAGGATATCATTACTTCCCTGGATTCCAAGCAGATTTGTGTTGCTGCCTTCATTGACCTGACTAAAGTCTTTGACTCCGTCATCCATTCCATCCTCCTGCAGAGGCTCTCTATTATTGGCCTGTCATCACACGCATGTGATTGATTTGCCAGCTACCTAAATAATTGACTCCAGCAAATTAAATTGGAAAATATTCTTTCTGACCCTCTCACCATCTCCAAAGGGGTTCCTCAAGGCTCGATCCTAGGCCCATTGCTGTTCTCCATTTACATTAATGATGTAGTCAAGTATGACGGCAGTTCAAAGATCCACCTTTATGCTGATGATACTATCCTATACTCTGACGGTCCTTCTCTCCATTCTGCAGCATCCTCATTACAACTGAACTTGAGTTTGTAAATTGTTACAAATATTTAAAACTGGAAGTTAGCATATCAAGTGATATACATTTGTTTTGATTACAGCAATGCCAAGTAGATTTAGTGATAACAGTTTGATTGAATACAACAGTGACAGTTAAATCAATTTCGAGAGAGTTGGAATCACAATCCCGAGGCACCCCGGGCATCGTCCCCAGCAACAGGCGGCACTTGCACCGACCGATCACACAGCTAATCGCCTCCCATGCTCGTCTCACATAAGTTTGTGTGTGTGGGTGGGAGTGGCCCAGTTATAGTCTTTGCTATAGCTTTTATCGTTTTCATGTCTAGCTCATCACATCTATTGAGGTTTTGGATGTATAATTTGTTAGAATAGAAAATACTTCTTCTGTGACCGGTTCGAGCACAAGTGGTTGGGCGGAACACATTTGATTCTTTCACTTTCAAATTCACTCAACCATGCTTCTACTTCCTACCCATCATTCATCTTTAGTAAATATATTATGAAAACTGAGTCTACATACTGTGCAATCAACATTTAGTAAATGACTTTGTCTGGGAATGAGCCATTTGCAGATTTTGACTGCCTGTACGTGAGAATTTTTTTTTTTAAATGATGGGTACCAAATTACTGTCCGGTTCCGGGGTGGCATACTTATTTTGTCCACAGGGAACAACCGTGAGCACAGTGGCAGAGTGCAGAGGGCCCAGGTGCGGCTCATCAGGCTCGTTAAAGGAGGGCTCTTAAGGAGCATGCATTCAACTGCTCGTCACCTGAGTGTCCCTTCAGTGTGATCACCTCCACGGTTGTGCCTCTAGCTCAGGGGTCTCAAACTCCAGTCCTCGGGGGCCGCATTCCTACATGTTTTCCAAGTTTCCCTCGTTAAACACACCTGATTCAAATGATCAGTTCATCCTCACGTTCTGCAGGAGCCTGATAATTGAATCAGGTGTGTTTAACGAGGGAAACTTGGAAAACATGTAGGAATGCGGCCCCCGAGGACTGCAGTTTGAGACCCCTGCTCTAGCTCCTTGAGCTCGCTCATAGCTAGCGCTCTTCCTGCTCATCAACGCCACGTTCTTCAGTTCTTCTGGTCTGCCCTAAGATCTCTGCCACAGCCACATTCATTCTCTGACCAAGTCTTGTAGGTTCCCTCCACCGATCACCGCCAAGATCTACCCCGTTCTGGCTGAACTCCTCACGCTCCGCCACTGCTGCCCCCGGCTCCGTGCTCCTGGCTTCGATCATGCCGCTCTACCTCCACCGCAGCTCCTCCAATAAACACTCCTCACTCATTCTGGACGTCTGAGTTGGTTTTTCTGCATGTGGGTCAAATCAATTGCTAAAATGATGACAATTACAAGTTTTATGATAGCTCATAGGTGTGTGTCTAGCATATCATGCTTAAAAATCCTTCCTTTTTACATTTTAATCATTCCGTTCTGGTCTATATAAAGTGGAACAGCAATGCTTTTGTCTGAAATTGTTATAACAGCACAGGCCCCCCTTTTACCCCTGTTCTAAGGCACCTCTGAGAGCATATTTATGAGTTTGTTGCCCCTTTAAGGTTAAAAACAAGAATGGCACCTGTATGATATGAGATAATTACAAATAATGTGAATGATTTGGGTACGTTAGACACATAACAGTGGAATAATGAGGCATCTGGTGCTGAGGTGATGGTAGGGAGGCCCCCAAATGAAATTCTGCTAAATGCCCTTCAAGGATTGGGCCAATTTTGATCACAACTGTATGTGTCTTGTATTTTAAGGTGGAGGCAGCAGCTGATTTCTAACAGATAAAATCAAACTGTGGCTATACAGGACCACTGCAGGTGGACGAAAAGGATGCCATAATATAATTTTCATAGAGGTTTGTCGCCAGGATTCCTGCTACTCTTTCATTGTAGTGCCCTCAACACACATGGTCACATAATTCATAAATACATAATTCACTAATGTTAGTTACAGCGTGTACTCCAGTGGCATGATACATCGTGATATATCATGTTATTAAAAATAATGTAAAATGTGAGAAGTTGTTGTCACCATCTCAATCCTTCACAATTTATAGTATACATTTTAATTTGATTTATTTTTAAGCAATATTCTTCTACTCAACAGAGCCATTGTTCTCCATGCAACCTTGCGCCTCACACCAATCCTGCAACAACTAAGAAATGGCCTCAAGGTCTATGACTTCCTCGGGGTCATTGAAAGGCAGACACTGATCTGTGCACCACAGTTTGTCCCCAAACAGGAAATCAATATTGTGTAATGCTAGAAATGACAATGAAATGCTTTGAAAAACAATCTCACTCTTTCTATAAGTGAGACATACTCCAGATCATCCTGAATATTGCCAACAATCATCCCACTTTGTGAATGCTACTTCAGTCAATCAGCAAGCACTGTAAGCATCCCACTTTGTGAATGCTACTTCAGTCAATCAGCAAGCACTGTAAGAATCATATAAAGCAGCATACCAAATTGCTCAGTGCAAAAAAACAAAAAAAAACACCATTGCAGAAGAGCTGATACTAACGACCTGCAGCCGTGGATATGGTCTCCGTCATGTTGCCCCATTTTGATTAAAAAAACAGCACAAATTGTTTTATTCATTTTTGTTTTGTAGGTTAAAATGTTTTATACATTGTGCTCCTGAGTTAATGTTGCTGATTACTTTGAATTGAATATTATTTATTGCTGTTATTTAATTTAATATTATGTATGTTTATTATTATTTTATTGTATTTTTTTCAGCATAAAATGGCAGTTGGTCAAGAATGTTTATCGTTTGAATAATTATAATTTCTTTTTTAATTTCAGGCAAAGTGATGCACTTTGAATCTGTTCTGTTACAGACTAAAAAACAATGTTATTAAGAAAGTTATTCTTTATTGTAAGTTGATCTTTCTTTTTTATTTCTTTTTTGTTTTCTTTAATGTTAATAACAGGGGGGGCGCGCGAAATGTTTTCTTCTACCTAGGGGGAGGCATCACAGAAAATGATTGTGAAGCACTGTTTTAAACCAATAGGTGGCAGTAATATCTTTTCAATCCCCGCATTCATTAGCACAAAGAAGACACATCCCGGAAATCGTAGCAACATGGCGGAATGCGAAAGAAGCGGTAGTGAAAGACACGATTCGCGTTTAGGCGCCGAAGCTCCCAAATTATCGGATTTATTTGACCGTGGGTGGAAGATTCTTGATGAGGTAGACAATACAAATGATCCCCTTGCTTCTAACAGTGTTCAGGTGCGAGTCAAACGTGCCATAGGTTTGTTAGAAGAAACATCCCGAATGGCTTCTCAGCTGGACTTGTTCAGTCCCAATGAAGAGTTGGAGGAGATTGCCACAGCGGACCTCAAATATTTGCTGAGCCCCGCTCTCTTAGGCGCCCTGACCATGAAGCTGACAGGTCGAGACAAACGATTGGAAATTGTCCAAACAGCCCGGGCTTACTTTATGGATTTTCTGAAGAGATGTAAAGACTATAACATATCTCAGTTTCATCTACCGGAGTCCGTGAATGAAAGCCCAATTTCGGACGAAGCAGCAAAGAACGCTCCCTCTGCCTGCACAGTAAGTGCCACATTGACCATTACTACCATAATTTGGGTTTTTATTCATTAGGCGCACTTCAAGGGTCTGGCCAACGATAGTTGCTACCTCCCCCATGTTTTAGTTTGGGAATAGTTATTTTGCCCTATTTTTCAAATTGCAACTCTCCCACGACCATTATTGTGGTGACGTAAACGGCCGTGATTGGTCAGTCACTAGAGAGGCATTCAGGGCAAGCCGTGAATCAACTATACTACCGTGATTACAGTTAGTTGACCGTGAATAGATTAGCATGATATGCAAGCTGCGGAATTACGGCATTGCTGGCTCCTTTAAATTATTAACTTACTACTTATCCTTACACCTCCTGTGTGGAGTTTGCATGTTCTCCCCGTGCCTGCATAGGTTTTCCACGGGAACTCCGGTTTCCTCCCACATCACAAAAGCATGCTTGGTCGGCCAATTGAGCACTCCAAATTGCCCATAGGTGTGAGTGCGTGTGCAGATGGTTGTTCGTCTCTGTGTGCCCTGCGATTGGGTGGCCAGCCAGTTCATGGTGTCCCCTGCCTACTGTCCGATGACTGCTGGGCTAGGCTCCAGCACGCCCACGACCGCCGTGGGGACAGGATGGATGGACGGACGGATCATCAGGCAATAGGCGGGGGGACACACTGAACTGGTTGCCAGAATAATGTTATGCCAACATTTTATTTTTACTTGGGGGGCCGGGCCAAGTGATTGTTGTGATTGTCACAGAAGTGTTACTTGTTTTGCGGTTCTGCGTGAGTGAGAAACGTGGCTAAATAAATGTCTGTGACATCGTCGTATATAGGAATTTACATTCATCACTGTGTTCTGTCAAGCCACGTTTCAATTGAGTTGATTAGTAACGGGCCAGTTTCCAATTATGAACTATTTGTGTATTTTTATTTTTATCTTTTTATTATGAATTAGTAACTCAGATATTCATCAATATTTGTATCAACTTTTTAAACGATGCAATGTATTTTCCCAGCCTATGCCCAGCACATCCAACTTGGTTGCCATGGCCGCACAAAGACAAGCTAAAATTGAGCGATACAGTCAGAAGAAGGAGCTGGAGGCCAGACTGTTAGACGTGCGAAGATCCGTGGAGAGTGGACAGGCCGACGATGAAACAAGCAGAGATTTTTACTTGCTGAATGTCCGGAAATGGGTGATTCTGTGCCTGGATGAAGTACAGAGCATAGACCAGGAGATGGAAATATTGAAGAGTATGGATCAGATGCAGCTTGGTGCTGCACAGCCTGCTAGACTGAGCAGGCCTCCGATGAAACCATTTATTCTCACAAAGGATGCTATGCAGGTTAGTTTGGGTATGGTGTCAAATCAAATTAACATTTGAATGTAATAGAACGCAATTTTGGGGAAAAGACAACAAGATGAGGTTATGGTTTGCGGCTGTTTTTAAGACCCACTATTTAAAGATGTGTAATTGGCACGTGTTCCACTGTTTATTACCCGTTGCCACTGAATTGTCCACTAACCAAAGACTATAAAAATGGGACCCATTGCCTCCCTGCTTGGCACTCAGCATTAAGGGTTGGAATTGGGGGGTTAGATCAACAAATGATTCCCGATCGCGGCACCGCTGCTGCTCACTGCTCCCCTCTCCCCCAGGGGATGGATCAAAATCACACGGGGATGGGTTAAATACAGAGGACAAATTTCACCACACCCAGATGTGTGTGTGACAATCATTGGGACTTTAACTTTAAGTTTTTTAACTTTAACCGCATATGTTGTGATGCGGGTGATAAAAGAATAACTTATTGCTGATTTAATAGCGTCTCATAATCTTTGTTTATTCCCCAGGCTCAGGTGTTTGGAGCTGGCTACCCCAGCCTTCCCACCATGACAGTGGATGACTGGTATGATCAGCACAAGAAACACGGAGTGCTGCCTGATCAGGGAGTTCCCAGAAGGGGTGCGGCGGAGGACGACACTGATGCAAAGGAGCGTGAAGAAGAAGAAAAAGAGAAACAGACAGAAAATGATGATGATGAGTCTTTGATGAAAGCCAGGAAGTGGGATGAGTGGAAAGACGATCATCGCAGAGGTTATGGCAACCGCCAAAACATGGGCTAACTGGTCCGAACACCAATTACCTAAACATGCCTTGTTCTGTGGACATGCTTCAGAAACTTTCAGAAAAAAAACTGTTGGTATTTAAAGATCACCAAAACATATTGTGCACCTTGTTTCTTTAATTTGATGATTTATAGATGTGACGCTGATTTATTCATGTTGCAATTTCTGTTTTTAGTTTTCTTTAAATTACTTATGTTAAATTTTTGGTATGTCTTTAACTTTTTTTCAGTTTTTTTTCATCAGGTGGCATCCAGCTTAAATGCATTTATTAGTACTGCTACAAAAACCAACCACTACAGTGAAATGCAGAAATTCAGCTGTTACATAACATTTTCTCACAACATTAAGATTAAGTGGGTGAAAACTCCAGAATACTTCCAAGTGCCTCACTTGGCAATTTGAATTATGTTAGAAGAATCTGTCAAACATTTATAAAAATGCTTTTGTTTTGATTTGTGTCATTCACTGTATCTTTGGCTTCAGAGAAAATACAGTATGTCCAACTTTGTAAAATGCAATGAAAGGAGCAGAAATAGTCAAGTCAGTGTATCATGTACCCGAATTGCTTCACAGCTCTTGTGTGCAACACTACTGTTGTCAGACATGTGCAAAAAATGTGATCTTGTTAAGTGAAGTCATATGAAAGATTAACACATTACATCAGTCTATTTGACAATAAATGTTCAAAGAAATAATGTAACAACTTGTTAATGGTGTATGAATGACACCAAATATTCTATATGTTCAGAAGTGAAGGCAACTTACCGTATTTTTCGCACCAAAAGGCGCACTGGATTATAAAGCGCACCCTCATTGAATTTTTTATTTTAGAAATTATTTCATATATAGGGCGCACCGGATTAAAAGGCGCATAAAATAGAAGCTATACTGCAACAAACTGAGGTTGACTAGGGTTGCGGTATGCATCCACTAGCCAATAACCAATGAGCCCTCTGTAAACAATCGCGTTTCTCAAACTATCTCCTATAAAATGATCAGAACTGACTAAAGTTCAATCTAACACTGGTACTGCTTACCTATGTTTCCCTTCCATATCGATCCGTAAATTTACTCGAAACATTAACAGAGCAGCCTATTTTGACATGAAATAGCCTTGTGCGTATAGCAGCTATTATCGTAGCATTAGCCACCCGCAAACTCCCATGAGCCTCAGCTTGCAGACCCCCATGAGCCTCAGCAAAGTGTAAACAATCGCGTTTCTCAAACGATCTCCTATAAAATGATCGGAACTGACTAAAGTTTGATCCAACACATTGGTACTGCTTACCTATGTTTCCCTTCCATATCAATCCGTAAATTTACTTGAAACATTAACGGAGCAGCCTATTTTGAAATGAAATAGCCTCGCGGGTACAACAGCTATTCGGTGACGCCCCCTGACCACAGTTGCCGTAATGTTGGGAAGCGATGCGACCTTGTAATTTACTAGTCGTACTATAACGCACTGAAACATTTTGGCAGAGCACTGTGTACAACCAGTATGGATCAACAAATTCATAAATTGATCCATATATAAGGCGCTCTGCATTATAAGGCGCACTGTGGTTTTTTAAGTAAAATGTAAGTTTTTAAGTGCGCCTAATAGTGCGGAAAATACGGTAAGTATAATTTGAATTCCAATAAGTTGGCTTTCTGTCACACAAATATCAACTCATGGTAGTGCATTTCAGTGACCACTGTAGGTAAATGTGGCTCAAGCATTCTATCTTGACAAATAGCTATGAAGCTGACAACAGAGTACAGCCTGTGGAATATACCTTTCATGCAAGCGCAGTATGAAATGCATACCAACCCAACAATCATTAGTGTACCAGGTTGTGTACAGATGTTTGTATTAATGGGCAAGCAAATTACCAATAGGCCTCTCGCAGCTTAAGCAGCCATCTTACATTGCCACTGTTACTGACCCCCCGAAAACATTGCCATAAATGCGTGTTTTAGGCTATAATCCTTTATCAGTGCTTCCCCAGTCATGAACCTCACCGCACGTCACTGTCCCAGACTTATGTTTCAACTGTACACGGTGTCATTTTCGCCATAGAGACAAAAACTAACGTGAAAACACCGCGGGGAAATTAATGGATTTGTTAGGCCGCTGAAATGATTGGCAACGTAAGATGGCCGCCGGCGGCTTCGGCTTCACTCCTCCGGCGCGAGGCCTGTAGTTCTCGGCTGTTCCGACATACGAACTGACATACTGTACTGTTCATTAGTTTGAACAGCACATGAAGAAACGCTTGGTTACTGTCGATCGAACTTGCCTTTGCTCACTTGTTTTGCATTTGTGTCAATGAATGAATTTCATACGAGTATTTACTATAATTTTGGTTTTACTAATAGGGCGGGTACGACGAGTGTGTTCCGACCTGCGTGCATTTTTGTGTTACTATGACGTCATAGGACTACTACGGCTTGCAGTTCAAGCTGCCAATTTCGGAGTTGCCCAGAAGATAGCAGTAATGTAACATTAGCTACCGCAATACACAGAACTGTGACAAATACTAAGTCATCCAACCTTGTGACCATAGCTCATTTGGCTCCGTTACTCTGATACGTCAACAAGTCCACCATATTGAAGGTGTCAGCAGACCATGAACTTCGTTAAAAGATAGTAAACAAAGTGCAATGATGTTAATGCCTTTCGTTCACCGATCCCCGTGGCACACGCAATTTCATATATTTCTTCATAAATCACACGAACAAGAGCGTGTGATTTTGAATACGATGATTTTGCCCAGACTGCTCGCTACTAGTGGTATTAATGAAACGCTAAGTGATGACAAGTAGATTTTTTGTCGACAATACAAGTTCATGAAGCATTACTAGAAATTATAACCACAGCCTGCACCGTGCCACGTCCAATATGGCGGCCACGTTGACTTACAGTTCAGAATCAAAGATCGACATGACATCCTATTTAGTCTGGATGGTTGCTGACTGTGAATCTGTTCTATCAATAAATTCGCCGCAAGACAACTACGTTTGTACACAAAGTGAGGTAATGTTAATTATTACTTTCTTATAGAAACATATCTGCGGGTTTACTTTAATTGACATATTACTTAACCCAACCCACACTCGGGGTACTGAAAATCTTAGCGAGAGCAACGCTTAAGCTACTCGTAGCTCAAAATGAATGTTGGATAACGAACATAGTTTCACTCCACGCGGAAATAATGTTTGAACGTTGTTCGTTCAACCGGAAGCGTAGGGACCTGCGCGTAAAAGATACTGACTTGCATTCAGAGCAGGAATTTGCGTTGTAGTATTGCGGATGTATCTGTCCGTAAATCGTACCCATTAACCATACGCGTTAACTTATCATTTTCTTGAAGCATTTTGGCATGTTCGTATTCTTTGTTCATCCTTCTGGTGTTTTAACCTCTTGCGCTCTGAGCAGTCGAGCTGTGTATACTGTTGTCTCGCAAATAAGTGCAGTTACGGTAGTTAGGCTCATTGCGAATTCAGATTAAAGGTCACCTAAGTTATTTCAACTGACCTTGTGCGTGACAATGTTAAATCTGGCTACTTGCTCTCGCAGTTTGTGTGATTACTGACTATTTTTCGGACCAACCGTCTTTGGCTTGGCTAACAAGTTGTTGTGAGTCAGGAGTGCAGAATTGCAACACTTTAACACTTGATTTTACGTTACATTTTCACGTTTCTTTCTGTTCAGATGCCTGTTGCTGGTCCATGGGTGTGAGTCGACTGGATGTATTTTACAGAAGGCTCCTCCTCAGCAAACTCTTCATTGGGGGGTGGGGAAAGCCTGAAGATCTCAAGAGGTAATGAGGAAATTATGCCAAGATTCTTTTGGTTGTGTGCCATTGTTGACCGCCTCTATACACATACCTATATACCAGTGGTCACCAAACTACGGCCCGCGGGCCGGATACGGCCCACGGGACCGTTTAATCCGGCCCGCCAACCCTGAACAAATTGTATTATTAAACTTTTTTTTTTGGTCATTTTGCCTGCAATGACTGCGTTTCCCCAGTAGATGGGGAAGCGCTCGCCTGCGCATTTACTACCGGAAGCCGTGTCAGAAAGCTCGGTGCACACTCACAAGTGCGTGTACGTACTCAGTAGTACGGACATGGCGCACTCGCGCTCTATTTGTATCAGTCCCGAATTTAGAGCGTGGGCTGTGACGACAGCATTCTTGTAATTCGCGCGCTGAGCTTTCAGATGCAGTTTTGCGCTAAAGCCACCCACAAACCTTCCCCTGGAATCCTTCCATTAAAATGAGTCGCCCAAGGAAAAGCAAGGTGGACACAGTGCCGAGCGTTTAAAAGAGAGTGGCCAATTTGGCTCGACGTACGCGACGTGACGTTCAGCCACATGAACGTCAACATCAACCCGTCACAGATCGAGGTAAACGGACCAACACCTCGGATCTCGCCTAAGAATTGCCACAACAAATTTTACTCCAGACTATGACGCACTAGCAAACTTTAACAAAAAAGACAGCGGTGTCTACAAGCCTACTGGAACCTACAAAAGGATTATAAGGAAGGAACACAATAACTTTAAGAGACTGCTCATATGTGTCAGAGAGATTCTGCTCTGACAACTGAGCTGAACTTTTATCTGTTAAGATTGTGCATGGCACAACAGAAAGTTAATGTTCCATGGCTTTTTTTTCTATGAGGAACCCAGAGAGAGTTATTTAGTTATTATTTATTTCCTGTTTTTTCTGTGAAGAACTCAGAGAGGGTTATTTAGTTATTATTTATTTCATTAATAGTGTTATTATTTGTTTCCTGACTTTTTTTCTGTAAAGAACCTGGAAAGGGTTATTAAATAACCGTTATTTGGTTATATGTGGCTTTCTGGAAAACAATAAATTTTTTAAGCTCCCCTACGATCGTCACACTTTTTCTGTTACAAACTGACACCGGCCCCCCATCAGAGAAGGGAAAAGTTATGTGGCCCTCACAGGAAAAGGTTTGGGGACCCCTGCTATATACCATCTCAAACCCTACTTTTAATGTAAGAGAGCCGATGCAATATGTGTCATCACACTTCTTAAATGTGTGGTGGACTCGAGAAATCCATATTATTAGCCTAATACCGTATTGGCCCGAATATAAGACAATGTTTTTTGCATTGAAATAAGTGAAAAAGTGGGGGTCGTTGACATGCTGTATTTCTGTCTTGCAGAACCACACACACACACACACACACACACCCCACAAACCACACACACACACCCTTCACACAATACCTTTTTGCCAGTTTGCCTGTATGCCCCTATGAGCCACAGTGCCTGTTACGTTTTTGCCAATAATTCAGTAAAGCAATCAAAACGGAACCACGTCTTCCCTCCTGTGTTCTGACCGACACCCGGGGGCGAAAAGAGCATAACCATCCGAGCCAACCCCCTATACAGTCCTCAGGCTCCCCAACAATAGCGGTAGCAGTTTGCATTATTTTATTGCAATGTTTTTCCTTATTCAGATTTGTTTCAAGACTACAGTTACAGTTAGACTTCACTTTGATGGTTAATGCAGCTATTGCAATTTTGTTGTTTTATCACAGTAGATTGGTTTATTTACATTTTAAAAACCAGAAGCCATTCATTTACAAATGTGATTGCACTTTAGTTTACATATTTAAATGTTCAGATATTAAGATGTGATAGACAGTTTTTTTATGATTTGAATGAGGCAAAATAACATGCTTTTTCTCTCGAATATATTGTTATAATCATTTGTTTCAGATGTACTGTAATTATTTTCTGTATAAAAATTAAATTTGGTGTTCTAAAAGTATTTTTTTCAAACTTGAGTCAAAAAGTCTTTTTTCAAACTTGAGTCTTGAAAAAGAGTGGGTCGTCTTATTATCAGGGTCGTCTTATATTCGGGCCAATACGGTAATTTACCATCACTAAAATAAATAATAATATGTTTGCTAAAATATTGTTTTACTTTGGTTTGTTTTTCTCAGAGCAGATCCTCTCTCACCCAGGTCATAATTTGCATAGTTTGAATCAAGGCAACCAGGGATGTCTTCTTTGTTGAATTTGTTGTATATTTCTCATGTTCAAAACATTCAAATGTGCTATTGGGCAAACAATATTGAAATCTCTGAAAAATACTCCCAATCACTTTTTTTCCCTGTGACACAAGTAAACGTATTTGTTTGCATCTTGAAACAACAACTTGCAAAACAAACTGCTGCCATCGTGTAAACATTATACAGCTAAACATATAATGTAAGGTTCTTAACGGTCATACCAACGTAAAGACAATTTATCCAATACAACACAATATATACTTTCCAAACTTTAATGAGAAATGACAAAGCCATGCGCCATGTTTTTAATATATGTACGTATGTTTGTAAAAACATTTGATAATGAGAATAAATCATGGTACTGCATTAGTTCTCTGAGTTGTTGCTGATAATAAGAAATGGAGCAAATAGATTTGTACTGATGTTCAACTTCTGGGGCTGTGCTCTACAGAATTTTTGAGTTCCGTAAGGTCATTGCAGACAGAGAGAGTTGTAAGTCTCTGGTGCCCAAGGACTATCCGGTTTCAATTAACAAGGTAGTGCAGCTTCTCTCTTTACAAGTGTGGTGTTTCTGTTGTTTTTTTAAAATATATATCTAGAGGTGTGTTCTTTGCATTTTTTGCACAGACAGAGGCACATGCTGATTGTTACATCCATGACGGTGTCTTCATTTCACCTTTGGAGCACTTAGTACCTGGAATCCTGCCAACGGAGGCTGTGAAAGCAAGGTAATAAACCTGATACATTCCAACAGGAGCTGACATGACATCGATACATCACAACAGGAGCTGACATGACATTTGTATACATGTGCACAATTTAATCTATAGTCATTTGAAGTGATTCAAACTAAAAGTTGTGCACAGATTTTAAAAGCATTCAGTGTTGAGAAATAATAACATACTTAGTCCCTTTTTGCTACAGAGCAGCCAGCTCAATACAATACAATACAATACAATACAATACAATACAATACAATACAACTTTATTATATAGATCATTTTATAACAGCCACAGCTATAACAAAGCCCTTAACAGATAAAATAATGATACAACTACAAAGACAGTACACCTGATCCTCAATTTTACATAACGTAATTTTCGGACTAAAAGTCGCTCCAGAGTACAAGTCGCATCAGCCATAAAATGCCCAAAAAAGTGAAAAAAAACCATATATAAGTCGCTCCGGAGTATAAGTCGCATTTTGGGGGGCAATTTATTCGACAAAATCCAACACCAAGAACAGACATGAACGAGCAACAGGCTAAACGATAGGTATGCTAACGTGACAAACACAAACAAAGAGCTGAGAACGGGCCTGACGTAACATTCAGAGTTATAAAAAAAACTATTACATAAATAACACGTTTATAAAACCATCTGTGTCACTCCAATTCATTAAATCCATCGATCGTCCTTTGTCAACAATGGGTGCGCGCCGCTGACGGCGCTTGCACTTCAAAATATTCCACAGGCCCATATAACGATATATAAATTAGATATCAAATAACTATTATATAAGCAACAATATTATCAAACCATCTGTGCACTCTAAATCATTAAATCCATCGATCAAATTCCTCGTCCTTTGTCAACAACGCCGCGCGTGCGCCCTGACGTCAGCCTCGTCGTTATTCCACAGATCTAGTATATAACTAGATTGTAGCGTTAACAAAGTACAAGGAAAGACGTGGGTTTGGTAAACGGCTATTTATTTAACAAAACAAACTTCCAGGCGTGTGGCGGCGTGGACTTCCAGCCACGGAGGTGGAAGAGAGATCCATAGAATAGGACCGGGCGTGCGTAAAAGCCATGACCGAGCGCCATCCACCGTCCCCGGACAGCCACCCGGCCGAGCGCCGGCCCCCGACTTCTATCCACGGAGGTGAAAGAGAGCTCCATAGAGTAGGACCGGGCGTGCGTAAAAGCCATGTCCGAGCCCCATCCACCGTCCCTGGACAGCCACCCGGCCGAGCGCCGGCCCCCGACTTCAATCCACGGAGGTGAAAGAGAGCTCCGTAGAGTAGGACCGGGCGTGCGTAAAAGCCATAATAGTTTTTCAAACCTTCTGTGTCACTCCAAATCCTTAAATCCTTCAAACTCTTCGTCCTCCGTGTCACTTAGAAACAAAGCCGCTAATGATTAGAGATGCACCGATCCGATATCTGGATCGGATATCGGCCCCGATATCAACAAAATTGATGGATCGGGTATCGGAAAATGCAGCCGATCTGTGAGCCGATCCTTTCCTTAATCTATTGGGACGCGGGCTACGTCATACGTCAGCAGCACGTGTGCCGCGGGACGCGGCTACGTCATACGTCAGCAGCACGTGTGCCGCATCCACGAGAGTTTTCTAAACAAACGCAAACATGGAGCGAACGAAAGAGTCAGCTGTGTGGAGGTACTTTAAACTGAACACGCCAACTAGCTCGACGGCAGTTTGTAATGTCCGCAAAGCTAATGTTGCCAGGGGTGGTGGTAGTACTGCCAGTTATAGTACTAGTACTAAGCGGAGCTTGTTTTCAGGGAGCACTTCTCATTGCTGCTTAAATGAGCATTTAGACTCTAAATTTTAGAGCATCAACAGGTCATGAGTGATGTGGAACGGCACCTAATGTTTACATGTTTACTATTTATTTTAATATTTGGTTACTGTGTGCTTGATCACCCTTTCTATATTTGCCCAGTGCAGTTTCAGCTGCAACATTTGTATTTATTTTTTTAAGAAGTTTGTATCCTAATTTACTTGAATTTAAATGCTGATACACTTTATTGCTGCTGTTGCACAATTTTTGTTACAAATAAATAGTTCATTGCATGAATCTGCTTTATCTTGTTACATTTTGTCTTAGAAATGAACTGTGTAGTCATGCCTGATGCCATTGCCTTTAGTCTTTTCTGTTCCACATGTAGAGGTATGTAGCTTGTTAAGTCAACCATAATATCGGATCGGTATCGGGTATCGACCGATACGCAAAGCCACGGCATCGGTATCGGTATCGAAACTGAAAAAGTCGGATCGGTGCATCTCTACTAATGATGCCGGTAGTACGTGGGGCCCTTCGTCATCTTCGTCATCCCGTGATCAATCTTTGTCCTTTTTGTAACAAACCGCCACGCCGCGTCGCGCTGCTGACGTCACTTGAAATTCAAATTACAGTAATCCCTTGCTACATCGCGGTTCGTTTAGCGCGGCTTCACTTTTTTTTTTTTTTGAAATTTTTTGAAAAAAAACATAAGTCGCTCCTTATTATAAGTCGCCCCCCCACCCAAACTATGAAAAGAAACCGCGACTTATAGTCCGAAAATTACGGTAATTGCATACGTGACATGGTTGCTGCAATGCAATGCCCCAAACAACTATCATGGCTGCAATACTGCTATCTAAAGTGTTTTTATGGATACTACACAAGATGCTGTGCTGTCGTATGTCACCCTTTAATTAGTACAGTGAAAGTGACTAAAACCTGCTGCATATTCTATAAGGAATTTATAGCAAAACGCTTGTAATGGCCAATGGATGGCAGCAAATCACTTTTTCTATTAAAAATGGCTATTGCATGTCTCAATGAAGCTCGTCCCACAGTTCAACATAGTGCTTGGCCCCCAAAATGCCAACAGATTTGGACTTTTGACGATTGTAGATTTCTTTTTTTAGTGTTTAATCACCTAATCACCAATAAAAATTTGCTAATGCCAAATTGTGAACATGCAGAAATTCACAGTACATGTTCTTCCACTATTATATATAAAGTAATTGTAATATTATAGTTATCATGACTAAGCCATGAACTATATAGAAATTCAAGGCCAACGCTGATTTTCAGGAGAGAAAGAAAAATACGGTTGACCGATTAATCGGTCAATGTAATTAAAACAATATTGCTATTACGGTCATGTGTGTGAATGTATTCACTATTTCTATATTTGAAAAAGAATAATTTTTGAATGTGATTCATCTTTATTTGGGTACAAGTGCAAATAGACTTCATTTTTAATGTGTGTGCGTGCGTGTGTCATAAATTATGTAAAATGAGCAGCAAGTTGGCCAAGAAGATAAAATGAACACGTTTCTAATGTTCCTAATTTAATTGACACATCAATATTTTCAGGTTCCAGTTTATAGTGCCTAAAAGATGGCAGAGCAACAGACCAGTATGCATTCACTTAGCTGGGACTGGGGATCATGTAAGTTGTTTTCCTCACCAAAGTTTTTAACCCACTTGTACATGTCATTTTAACCTGATGTTGTCGTTGTAGTTTTTCTGGCGCAGAAGGACCCTGATGGCCAGGCCTATGGTCAAAGAAGCAGGGATGGCTTCTCTACTTTTGGAGAACCCTTATTATATCCTTCTGCTGCTTTTGCACACTAACAATGTTTTATGCAACATGTTAACATAAGTTGCAGTTCCCAAGTTTTTGTTATTATTGAGATGTAGTTTTCCCGTTTCAAATCTGCCTGATCTCTACTACAGTTCAAGTTTTTTCACAAGAGCTGCCCTATTTTTATGCAGTTTATCATTGATTTATTTTTAAAATTGAGTGGGTTGCCCTCTGACTGAATCCTGTGTGCTGGACTTTTACCCATCTTTCGATTTCCAAAAATGTTATCTCTTAACTCTCAGTTTCACATGGCTATCGAAAACCAAAAGACCAGTTGTAAGTTTGAACTTTTTTACTCACTGAAACAGACAACCTTTCCACACTCATTCCCATCTACAGTATGGAAAGTTTAATATTCAATGGACCAATGTTTTTTTTTTTCTTTAAGAGGAAGCTAAAGCACACTCCGTCCGAGAGAGTTTTGATGAGAATAAATTAAGAATGACCATGAAATACCATTCAACCGATTAACACTGCAGTATAGGGATAATTCGAATGACTTTTAGAATAAGGTATACACGAGCACACATTCTTGTGTTTGGATTGTGGCTGAATCTAATGGCAGTTTCTGCAAATAGAGAGTCATGTGTGATTTTCTGTTTTTTAGGCGGTCCTGCCTAAAGAATGTGTCAGACCTGTTTGTGATGGGTGGCGCTCTGATTTTGGAGTCATCTGTGCTTCTCCATTGGCTTGAGAGTGAGGGCTACTCACCTGTTGGAATGACCGGTATCTCCATGGGAGGATACGTAAGTGACATACCGTAATTTTCGGACTATAAGTCGCGTTTTTTTTTCATAGTTTGGGTGGGGGGGGGGGGGGGCGATATATAATCAGGAGCGATTTACCGTAATTTCCGGACTATAAACCGCACCGGACTATAAGCCGCACCAGCTAAAATCCGGGGATATTTCCGTTTTTTTCTTATATATACCGTAATTTTCGGACTATAAGTCGCACCGGAGTATAAGTCGCACCAGCCATAAAATGCCCAAAAAAGTGAAAAAAAAACATATATAAGTCGCTCCGGAGTATAAGTCGCATTTGGGGGGGCAATTTATTCGACAAAATCCAACACCAAGAACAGTCATGAACGAGCAACAACAGGCTAAACAATAGGTATGCTAACGTGACATAAACACAAACTAAGAGCTGAGAACGGCCCTGACGTAAAATTCAGAGTTATTCAAAAAACTATTACATAAATAACACGTTAATAAAACCATCTGTCACTCCAATTCATTAAATCCATCAATCGTCCTTTGTCAACAATGCGTGCGCGCCGCTGACGCTCTTGCACTTCAAAATATTCCACAGGCCCATATAACGATATATAAATTATATATCAAATAACTATTATATAAGCAATAATGTTATCAAACCATCTGTGCACTCTAAATCATTAAATCCATCGATCAAATTCCTCATCCTTTGTCAACGCCGCGCGTGCACCCTGACGTCAGCCTCGTCGTTATTCCACAGATCTAGTATATAACTAGATTGTAGCGTTAACAAAGTTCAAGGAAAGACGTGGGTTTGGTAAACGGCTCTTTATTTAACAAAACAAACTTACAGGCGTGTGGCGGCGTGGACTTCCAGCCACGGAAGAGGAAGAGAGCTCCATATAATAGGACCGGGCGTGCGTAAAAGCCATGACCGAGCCCCATCCACCGTCCTCGGACAGCCACCCGGCTGAGCGCCGGCCCTCGACTTCCATCCACGGAGGTGAAAGACAGCTCGGTAGAGGAGGACCGGGCGTGCGTAAAAGCATTGTCCGAGCCCCATCCACCGTCCCTGGACGAGTCGATCTTTGTCCTTTATGTAAACTGCTGACGCGCGACGTCGCGTCGCGCTGCTGATGATCACTCGACGGAGCTCTCTTTCACTTTCGTGGATTGAAGTCGGGCGCCGGCGCTCGGCCGGGTGGCTGTCCAGGGACGGTGGATGGGGCTCGGACAATGCTTTTACGCACGCCCGGTCCGACTCTACCGAGCTGTCTTTCACCTCCGTGGATGGAAGTCGAGGGCCGGCGCTCAGCCGGGTGGCTGTCCGAGGACGGTGGAATTGTATGGAGCTCTCTTCCTCTTCCGTGGCTGGAAGTCCACGCCGCCACACGCCTGTAAGTTTGTTTTGTTAAATAAAGAGCCGTTTACCAAACCCACGTCTTTCCTTGAACTTTGTTAACGCTACAATATAGTTATATAGTAGATCTGTGGAATAACGACGAGGCAGCGCGGCGGTTGTTTACATAAAGGACAAAGACGAGCTGCTGCTGACGCGACGTCGCGCTGCTGTCGTCACTCGAAATTCAAATTACAGTAATCCCTTGCTACATTGCGGTTCGTTTATCGCGGTTTCATTTTATTTTATTTTTTTGAAATTTTTTGAGAAAAAAAAACCACATAAGTCGCTCCTGAGTATAAGTCGCCCCCCCACCCAAACTATGAAAAAAACCGCGACTTATAGTCTGAAAATTACGGTATAAGCCGCACCGGACTATAAGCCGCACGTGCACACGAGTTTTTTACAAAGAAAGACAGTACACAGAAAGCCTTTTTAAAGTTTTAATAACATACTTTAACATGTCTTTCTAAACATTGCCTGTGACGCAGCAGTAGTACCGCAGCAACACGGAAGTGTGCACGCGAGTTATTAACAAAGAAAGACTGGACACAGAAAGCTTTTTTAAAGTTTTAATAACATACCTTAACATTTCTTTCCAAACACTGCCTGCGACGGGGCAGTAATACCGCAGCAACACGGAAGTAACACAGCACTAATAGGGTTTGATTAAATAAAACATACCGGTAAAAGTCACTGAGACGCGGCGGTAACACAGCAGCAACACGGTAGCACAGCACTAACAGGGCTGATTAAAAAAGCATACAAGTAAAAGTAAAAAAAAGAGCTTCATCGTCTTCATCTTCCTCCTGTGCATTGAAACCATCGAAGTCTTCCGATTGGAATAGCGTTAGTTATCCTTTGCCACACACTTTCTCAGTATCTCTTTCGTCGTCGGTTTTATGCATTTCTTCTAGCATTTTCCATGATGAGGGTCTGTTCATGCTAATTTTATTCATGCACGAAGCGCTAAATTACATTAAACTAGCGAGCGACACGTATAGCTCCAGAGTAGACGGGACCACGAAATAAAGAAAAGGGTGACGCAACACAATGTCATCAACATCGACTGCCTTTAGCTTAAAAGCGGCATCATATGCATTTCTTTTGTCCCCTGTAATGACGGTTTGTGTATAAAAGCTTCCTTTCAGTAATGTCCGTCTTGATCTCGTTCTGTCTCTTCTTTGTGTGAATTATACGGCACTATTTGCCTGGCGGATGGACATGCGATCAACACACCACTTTTCTCCCCAGTGACCGTGTCCATATATCCCTCCGCCCAGCAAAGCGGTGCCGCACAACAGCGGTCCACAGCCTTTTTACAAGTGTATAAAAGTGATCAAGTCATCACAAAAATCACGGAAATAATCATATATAAGCCCCCTATAATGATGGTTTGTGTATAAAAGCTTCCTTTCAGTAATGTCCGTCTTGATCTCGTTCTGTCTCATCTTTATGTAAATTTTACGGCACTATTTGCCTGGCGGATGGACATGCGATCAACACACCACTTTTCTCCCCAGTGACCATGTCATATCCCTCCGCCCAGCAAAGCGGTGCTGCACAACAGCAGTCCACAGCCTTTTTACGAGTGTATAAAAGTAATCAAGTCGTCACAAAAATCACGGAAAAAATCATATATAAGCCCCCCATAATGACGGTTTGTGTATAAAAGCTTCCTTTCAGTATTGTCCGTCTTGATCTCGTTCTGTCTCATCTTTGTGTAAATTTTACGGCACTATTTGCCTGGCGGATGGACATGCGATCAACACACCACTTTTCTCCCCAGTGTCATACATCCCTCCGCCCAGCAAAGCGGTGCCGCACAACAGCGGTCCACAGCCTTTTTACGAGTGTATAAAAGTGATCAAGTCATCACAAAAATCACGGAAAAAATCCTATATAAACCGCACCGGACTATAAGCCGCAAAATGTGTTTGTTTTTCAAAAATTTTCAAAAAAAAAAAAAAAAGTGAAACCGCAATAAACGAACCGCGATGTAGCAAGGGATTACCGTTTTTTTTTCATGTATAATGCGCAAAATTTAACTAATTTATTGTCCTAAAATCTTGGGTGCGTATTATACATGGGTACAACAATTTTTGAAGAAAATCTCCCTCGAAATAAAACTTGAAATCACCTTTCTTCTTGTTTGTTGTCAATCGCGCATCGCATTCAGCCATCCTGCCCAACACACTTAGTCAGTAAAATTCATAATTGACGACACATCGTTTGATGCGATGATGCAATCCTTGATGGTGTGTTATTGTCAAATATTGTTTGTTTTTTAATCTCCATCGCAGACCGGATATCATATGGAGGCCGCCATTACAGTATGCGCAGAACGGATGCGCAAGACACGTCAGCTATATAAAGAGCGAGAGTTCAGTTTTCTTCCTATTAGTTTCAATCAGCAAATAACAAAATGCGTATTACAGGTAATATTTTATTTCACAACACTTTGCCTTGTTCCTTTCCTCTCTGCTGTTCACTTCAAACACGCTCCATACGAACACAATGCTCTCGTATCAGACGCTTGCTCGATCACCTGCTCGTTTGCTGTCACAATGTACCCTACACAAATCCGAAAAATTTCTCCGCTATCGAGTTTGCTAGCGCATGCGCAGTGATACTGACCGGCAGAATAACATCCGGTTGTTCCCAAAGATGATCTTTTTTCTGAAATAATTTTACGTTTACGGACTTAAGTAGGAGTCAAAATTTGGGTGCGTATTATACATGGGTACAGGCTTTTTTCCAGCATCGACATGCCATTTTTAGGGTGCGTATTATACATGAAAAAAACCGGTACTGTAATTTGAATTTCAAGTGACGTCAGCAGCGCGACGCGGCGTGGCGGTTGTTTACAGAAAGGACAAAGATTGATCACGGGATGACGAAGATGACGAAGGGCCCCACGTACTGCCGGCATCATTAGCGGCTTTGTTTCTAAGTTAGACGGAGGACGAAGAGTTTGAAGGATTTAAGGATTTGGAGTGACACAGAAGGTTTGAAAAACTATTATGGCTTTTACGCACGCCCGGTCCTACTCTACGGAGCTCTCTTTCACCTCCGTGGATGGAAGTCGAGGGCCGGCGCTCGGCCGGGTGGCTGTCCGGGAACGGTGGATGGGGCTCGGTCATGGCTTTTACGCACGCCCGGTCCTATTCTATGGATCTCTCTTCCACCTCCGTGGCTGGAAGTCCACGCCGCCGCACGCCTGGAAGTTTGTTTTGTTAAATAAAGAGCCGTTTACCAAACCCACGTCTTTCCTTGTACTTTGTTAACGCTACAATCTAGTTATATACTAGATCTGTGGAATAACGACGAGGCTGACGTCAGGGTGCACGCGCGGCGTTGACAAAGGATGAGGAATTTGATCGATGGATTTAATGATTTAGAGTGCACAGATGGTTTGATAATATTATTGCTTATATAATAGTTATTTGATATCTAATTTATATATCGTTATATGGGCCTGTGGAATATTTTGAAGTGCAAGCGCCGTCAGTGGCGCGCACCCATTGTTGACAAAGGACGATCGATGGATTTAATGAATTGGAGTGACACGGATGGTTTTATAAACGTGTTATTTATGTAATAGTTTTTTTTAATAACTCTGAATGTTACGTCAGGCCCGTTCTCAGCTCTTTGTTTGTGTTTATGTCACGTTAGCATACCTATCATTTAGCCTGTTGTTGCTCGTTCATGTCTGTTCTTGGTGTTGGATTTTGTCGAATAAATACCCCCCCAAAATGCGACTTGTGCTCCGGAGCGACTTATATATGTTTTTTTTTCACTTTTTTGGGCATTTTATGGCTGATGCGACTTGTACTCCGGAGCGACTTTTAGTCCGAAAATTACGGTAATCATCCCACGTTCTGTCATGAGAATCACTGAAGGTCATCTTCCTTTGTTTACCTGACAGTTTGGTAAAATGAAATGTTTAGAAAAAAACTCATTCAATGGTTCAAGCATTTCTAGTAACACCAATGGAAAGTAGGATTGTGACTGACAAATTGCGTAGCAGCTAATATAAAAACAACAACAAGGCTAATGAGTGGTAAAGCAAAGCTTCAGTTTGCTTGGGAACATAAAGTTTGGACGAATAAGTCCGGCAGGATTTAATGTTTTCTATAGCGACTGGCATGTCAATGTAAGAAGAGGGGCAATTGAAATGAGGCAAACATTAAACTGCTTGTCCACTAACTAAGGTCCGATGACAAAGTGAAGTATGAAGATTTTTCCACTTGTGTGTTTCCCCCCTTGTCTAATGGCACATGCTAGATCACCAGGTAGTACACACAGATGATGACAGTAATATGGTATTTTGTTTGTGTCAAGATGTCGTCCTTAGCAGTGACTAATTGGCCGAAGCCTATCCCTCTGATTCCCTGTCTGTCATGGTCCACTGCCTCGAGTGTCTTCACCACGGTAATCCACACACTCTTACTAGCTAAGGTGGAGATGTCAAAGGGGAAGTCACTCCCAAAATTTGGATCTGTGGAATACAAATTAAATGGGCAAAATCCACCTGTTATCCATCTCAGAGGGCGGCCATTTTCCCACTTGCTGTCGACGGCTCGCCGGTTTTCTGAAGTTGATTCGTGATTGGTTGTGACCTGAGACCTGGCAACTCATTTCAATCAACAGCAAGTGGCAAAATGGCTGCCTCTTGAGATGGACAGAAACGGTTGAATTTTGCTGTTTAAAACATATTCCACAAATGTAATATTAATCAGAATGCCATGTTTAGATTTGTAGGGGCACATACAACATATTATTGTAAAGACTTTTTAGGATTGACTTCTTCTTTAACATTAGTAATTTTGGAGTTGAAATTCATTAAACTCACAATTCTGTGAAAAAGATAATGATCCCCATGACGATTTTCATGTTCACCAGCCTGTGTCCGATCGAATGCATTATTTTCCTCCCTGCAAGTTGACAAGATGCACTCATTCCCCAACCCTAACTCATGGAAGACACTCATCTTGTTGCAAATACATTTGAAGAACAGTTAAGTCTTGAATTTCTGTTTCTTCCTTTTTGTGTTTTTCATGTCTGTATAGGGTGTGCTAAGTAAAGCAGTGAATTGGTCGGAGCTGGAGAAGCAATATGCTATCAATTCAGTGTATGAAGAAGAGATCATTAAGCTGTTGGAGTATTGTGGGGTTTGTTGACAGTTTTTTTTCCTTGCATACAACAACCAATAAGTACACTGGTCAACAGCAAATTTTAACCAAAGATTGCTTCATGTGTCCCTATATGTATTTTAGGGCTGCTCAATTAATCAAATTTTAATCATAATCATGATTTTGACTCCAGAAGATCTCAAAATTGATATAATCGACAGGTTTTCTCTTCTTGGACTTCAAAATAAAACCCCGCTAAACACACTAGTAAATGAGGCTTAAATAGGCGGGGGAAAAGGGGGAAAGGATTTGGCAATCTCTGTCACAGTCGCATGGCGCGATGACGAGACGAAATATAAACTGAACAAGTTCATTTTAAACTTTGTGAACTGAACTTTGAACTAGTTTGTGTAGAAAAAGAACTTTCCCAACACTGTTAACAGGAGACAGGATGTTCAATAAATACTGTTGCAAACATGTTCAATAAATGCTTTCGCAATTTCAAAAACATAATCATGCAAATAATCGTGATTTCAATATTGAACAGAATAATCGTGATTATAATTTTTACCCATAATCGACCAGCCCTAATGTGTTTTTGAAGCTGATTTAAAAAAAAAAGGTCAGGTTTTTGAGAGATGTTTTAATTTTGGGGGTTTTAGGTTTGACCGATAACAGCTTGCACAATACATATACACATACATAAATTTTTTATCATGCGTTGTAAATAATGTGTACAATATTTCAGAATAAAAACCATAAAAAGTTGATTAATCCTGTTGTTTCAGCAGCTCACACAGACCGCAAGATTCACACATTAAAAATCCAAAGGAAAAATCGTCATCATAAACCTTGTGCATTGAATAGTCTAATAACAGCTGGAATGAAAATATTTCTGAAATACTCAGACTTGCACTTTGGTGCCATCAGTCTGTGACTGAAGATGCTGCCATTGATCACCTCCAAGGCATGAAGAGGGTGGGCAGGTTAGAAACCACTTCCACCTTGGTGTCCCTGATAGTGATGGTTGAGCTCTTCTCCTCCTTCGCCCTAAAATCCACAATCATCTCCTTAGTTTTTATAATGTTAAGGATGACATGATTGTGTTCACTCCAGTCGATAAACTTTGTGCTAATTTCCTGGTACTCCTCGTCGACTCCTCTGATCTGGCCGACAACTGCTGTATCATTTGAAAATTTCTGAAGAAAGCAGTTGCTGGTATTCTGCTGAAAATCCGTTGTATAGATGGCATAAAGAAACAGTGCCAGCACTGTTTCCCGTGGTGCTCTCATGATACTTGAGATGATATTTGAAGTGGAGTTCTGAAGACGCACAATCTGTGGTCTACAGGAGAGATAGTCCACACACCACTGGAGCAAAAATGCATCCGCCCTGATTCGAGTTACATTTTCATCCAGCAGCACAGGACAGATAGTATTAAATGCACTCGTAAAGTCAAAAGATTAACCTCACAGAGGCATCACCTATATCCTGGTGTGCATAAGGCCAGGGGCAGCAGATAGAGGAGGGCATCTTCAAGACTAATATTACATGTAGAACTGTCCATGTGATGTGCTACACTGGTTTGGATGTAAGGGAGAATCAACCTCTAACACTTAATAATGTGAGAGGTGTGGGCTACTAGCATATCGTGCGTAACACTCTTCTAACCCTTCTACAGTCTACAATTTTCATACATACACCACTCAACTCACTTATGTGTTACTGAAACTAATCCGTAATTCATAAATATTGCTAAATGTATTACTATTAGGGGTGTAAATCGCGGGTTTTGTCACGATACGATATCATATCGATACAAAGAACCACGATACGATATTTGCCGATATCTTAAAGCCTGCTGTGATTCATTCACGATACATCACGATATAGTGCTCTACGATCGATATAGAACAATATCCTGATTTATAACAATTCATACGCAAAATCAACAAGGTACTGCAAACTCTTTATTTAGGAAATTACAAGAGTATTGTAGTATACAAAGTGCTTATTTTAACACTGAACTTTATCAAATTCCTATATTTTTTCTCATGTAAGTAAGTAAAGAAAAATGAATATTCTTTCTTTTTTTGTAATACCATTAACTTTAAAGTGCATCTTTTCTTTGGAATCCAAAGTGCTTCCAAACGAATGACTTGAAGCCCAAAGGGGAGCGAATTTCCTCGTCTTCTTGGACACTAGCCATAGCACCAGCCCAGGAGCTGCGTAGTTGTCGGCTCCCCTTTCACGTGCCTGCTCTGCTCACAACACAACACGCCGCGCACTGCTCCCGGAAAGAGGAAGCAAGCAACAATGAACTGGATTTCAAAATAAAGTCGCGTCTAATGTCCGAGGTCAAAAACGGGCGATATAGATCGATGTTTACGTTTAGCATCGATGCCAACAAATCGTAGAGCATTATATCGATTAATCGATGTGTCTCGATGAATCGTTACACCCCTAATTACTATACTACACAGTACTCATCATATTCTTTGGATGTGCTAGATAAAAAAAGAGAGCAGATTCGAAAAAATAATATCTAGGGAAGTTTACTTGCATCGCTGATTAATTTTTTTTGTTGAAATCATGTTGACCGTTGTTGTAGAAGGATTTATATTTTGACATGTAAGCTAATCAGGTGTGTTTCCTTTGTTAGGCTGACTCCTTCAAGGTGGCTCAAAGGTTTGCCAAACATTCTTTAGAGCATGTACTAGACCAGCCTAGAGAGGACAACTTGTCAGTGGGCTGCTACTCCAGCGCAGGGGCAAAGGCAGGAATTGGGCCTGGCCTGTGGATCAGAGACGGAGTTGCTGGGCACCCTTTAGACACATTGTCAGTGGACAACACCAAGACAGGTTTAGACCCTTTACCAAGGTATTTGTTGCCAAAGTGACTTTTGTCATTCTGTATTCAGATGCACTTATGATACATTGCAAGTTGTACTTTTGGGATGCATATCTTTTCTTGGTAGATGTTCATAAGTCGTCGTTACTGTTTTTAAAGTGACTTCCAAGCAAACAAATCACTGATTGGGAACAAGGCGGATTCAGCCCCAATTGGTCGGCCATCATTACACAGTGAGTCGATAAGCTTCATGAAGGGAGTGATGGACGAGTGTACACACATGGCCAACTTCTCCGGTTAGTGCTAATGTACATGCAGTCATATGCAGAAATCTCATGCTTTCTTTTCACTTTACCTGATGAGTGCCCGCAATACATACGCATTTGGGCAAACATTTAATTCTCTTGTCCCAACTGCGAAATTATCCTTCTTTTTCTGTCCCCCCTAGTCCCCGTTGACACCAGTCTTATCGTCGTGGTTCAGGCCAAAGAGGACGCCTATATCCCTCGGACAGGGGTCCTCAGTCTACAGGAGATCTGGCCTGGATGTGAAGTTCGTTATCTGAATGGAGGACATATCAGTGCTTATCTTTTTAAACAGAACGTCTTCAGGTACCACCCACTACTTTGATAAACTTACAATCATAGGATGAAACGCTCCGTCGCATGTTAATGCAGTAGTCTTTTTCATTTGATGTTGAAAGAAGTGTTGTCAAACAAAATCTACCGTAATTTTCGGACTATAAGTCGCGTTTTTTTTCATAGTTTGGGTGGGGGGGCGACTTATAATACTTATGTTTTTTTTTCAAAAATTTTACAAAAAAAAAAAAAGTGAAACCGCGATAAACGAACCGCGATGTAGGGATTACTGTAATTTGGATTTCAAGTGACGTCAGCAGCGCGACGCGGCGTGGCACGGCGGTTGTTTACATAAAGGACAAAGATTGATCACGGGATGACGAAGATGACGAAGGGCCCCACGTACTACCGGCATCATTAGCGGCTTTGTTTCTAAGTGACACGGAGGACGAAGAGTTTGAAGGATTTAAGGATTTGGAGTGACACAGAAGGTTTGAAAAACTGTTATGGCTTTTACCCACGCCCGGTCCTACTCTACGGAGCTCTCTTTCACCTCCGTGGATTGAAGTCGGGGGCCGGCGCTCGGCCGGGTGGCTGTCCAGGGACGGTGGATGGGGCTCGGACATGGCTTTTACGCACGCCCGGTCCTACTCTACTGAGCTCTCTTTCACCTCCGTGGATGGAAGTCGAGGGCCGGCGCTCGGCCGGGTGGCTGTCCGGGGACGGTGGATGGGGCTCGGTCATGGCTTTTACGCACGCCCGGTCCTATTCTATGGATCTCTCTTCCACCTCCGTGGCTGGAAGTCCACGCTGCCACACGCCTGGAAGTTTGTTTTGTTAAATAAAGAGCCGTTTACCAAACCCACGTCTTTCCTTGTACTTTGTTAAGGCTACAATATAGTTATATACTAGATCTGTGGAATAACGACAAGGCTGACGTCAGGGCTCACGCGCGGCGTTGTTGACAAAGGACGAGGAATTTGATCGATGGATTTAATGATTTAGAGTGCACAGATGGTTTGATAATATTATTGCTTATATAATAGTTATTTGATTTCTAATTTATATATCGTTATATGGGCCTGTGGAATATTTTGAAGTGCAAGCGCCGTCAGCGGCGCGCACCCATTGTTGACAAAGGACGGTCGATGGATTTAATGAATTGAAGTGACACAGATGATTTTATAAACGTGTTATTTATGTAATAGTTTTTTTAAAATAACTCTGAATGTTACGTCAGGGCCGTTCTCAAAATGCGACTTATACTCCGGAGCGCACTAGTCCAGACAACCCTAATGGCATTCGGAATAGCTTGAACCGCACTCGGGCGGCGACTTGGGGCACAGAATCGCACCGCACTCAGGCGGCGACTTGGGGAACCGAATCGCACCGCACTCGGGCGGCGACTTGGGGAACCGAATCGCACCGCACTCGGGCGGCGACTTGGGGAACCGAATCGCACCGCACTCGGGCGGCGACTTGGGGAACCGAATCGCACCGCACTCGGGCGGCGACTTGGGGAACCGGATCGCACCGCACTCGGGCGGCGACTTGGGGAACCGAACCGCACCGCACTCGGGCGCCAACGAGGGGAACCGAACCGCACCGCACTCGGGCGGCGACGAGGGGAACCGAACCGCACCGCACTCGGGCGGCGACGAGGGGAACCGAACCGCACCGCACTCGGGCGGCGACGAGGGGAACCGAACCGCACCGCACTCGGGCGGCGACGAGGGGAACCGAACCGCACCGCACTCGGGCGGCGACGAGGGGAACCGAACCGCACCGCACTCTGGCGGCAACTCGGGGAAACAGAACCGCAATCGGCGGCAACTCGGGGAAACAGAACCGCAATCGGCGGCAACTCGGGGAAACAGAACCGCAAATCGGCGGCAACTCAGGGACAGAACCGCAAACGGCGGCAACTCAGGGACAGAACCGCGCTCGGCGGAAACTCGGAAAGTCAGAGCCGCAATCGGCGGCGGGTTGAAGTCCGGACCGCAATCAGCACCAATTGGAAGGCGGAGCTGTACGCAGCGGCAAGAGTCACCACGCGCTGCAGCAGTAGGGGTGGGGCCATGGACGATCGCGGGTCCGGCGCAGCTGGCTTGAATCTGGCGACCGCGAGTCTGATGACGTCGGGAGGCACTCCGATGGCGGCCGCGAGTCTGATGACGTCGGGAGGCACTCCGATGGCGGCCGCGAAGCCCATGGCGCTGGAACCTGCTCGGACGATGGACGTGGATCGGGCGTCGCTGGAGCGAAGTCCGATGGCGCTGGTACCTTCTCGGACGATGGACGTGGATCGGGCGTCGCAGTGGGAGCTGGTGGTGGAGGGAGGTCCAAGCGCTGGTCGCTGTGATGGTCGGAGCATTCTGTCAGGCTTCGGAGTGTAGAAATGGAGCGAGGCGACCAAGTGCAGCTTGGACCAGGGTTTATTGCAGGAACTTAAAAGACAGACCCGGCAAACTGACGTGACTAAACAACGAAACCAATAGGACTGATCGCCAAAACGTGAAACAAACGACAGGAACCAAACAACCGAGTGACAGTGAGACATGCATTGTCCACATCTCATGCAATGCTCCGACGGCGAGTGACACGCAAACAGAACTTAAATAAGACACAGGTAACGAGAGGCAGGTGCGTGTGATTACACTAATCAAGGGCACACAGGAAGGGAGGGGCGAGCACACAGACACACAGAAACGATGACAACCTATACACAGCAAAACTGGGGACGAGGCATGACAGGATTTTGTCGAATAAATTGCCCCCCAAAATGCGACTTATACTCCGGAGCGACTTATACCGTTTTTTTCCATGTATAATGCGCCCCCATGTATAATACGCACCCTAAAAATGGCATGTCAATGCTGGAAAAAAGCCTGTACCCATGTATAATACGCACGCGAATTTTGACTTTTTTTTTTTTTTTTAAGTCCCAATGATCGTCACACACGCATCTGGGTGTGGTGAAATTTGTCCTCTGCATTTGACCCATCCCCGTGTGATTTTGATCCATCCCCTGGGGGAGAGGGGAGCAGTGAGCAGCAGCGGCGCCGCGCTCGGGAATCATTTGGTGATCTAACCCCCCAATTCCAACCCTTAATGCTGAGTGCCAAGCAGGGAGGCAATGGGTCCCATTTTTATAGTCTTTGGTATGGTCTTAACTAGGCTGGATGTATTTTTTTTGTTGGCGTTGATTTCTCCGACTGCCCATAAAGGCACCACCGCGATCAGTTAGGTTAAAATGAAAAGAGAGGAAAGTGACGTGCGGACATGTGAAAAAGGCGGCTCTGTATGGGAGAGAAGTTGAAGAGGAATAAAAACACCCTTGGAAACCAAAACTTGCCCCTCGTCGTGACTCGGAGCCGCAACAAATGTTTCGGATTTGTGTAGGGTACATTGTGACAGCAAACGAGCAGGTGATCGAGCAAGCGTCTGATACGAGAGCATTGTGTTCGTATGGAGCGTGTTTGAAGTGAACAGCAAAGAAGAAAGGAACAAGGCAAAGTGTTGTGAAATAAAATATTACCTGTAATACGCATTTTGTTATTTGCTGATTGAAACTGCTAATTAAACTGTGAATTGAAACTAATAGGGAGAGAACTGAAGTCTTGCTCTTTATATAGCTGACGTGTCTTGCGCATCCGTTCTGCGCATCTGTAATGGCGGCCTCCGTATGATATCCGGTTTGCGATGGAGATTAAAAAACAAACAATATTTGACAATAACACACCATCAAGGATTGCACCATCGCATCAAACGATGTGTCGTCAATTATGAATTTTACTGACTAAGTGTGTTGGGCAGGATGGCTGAATGCGATGCGCGATTGACAACAAACAAGAAGAAAGGTGATTTCAAGTTTTATTTCGAGGGAGATTTGTCATGTCTCGTCCCCAGTTTTGCTATGTGTCTAGGTTGCCATAGTTTCTGTTCGCGTCGCCCCTCCCTTCCTGTGTCACCTCAATCAATGTAACGTGTTTTGTATTGAAGTCCTGTCTGCCCCTCGCTCACCGTCGGATCATTGCATGTGTTACTGTCATGATGTCTGTTTGGTTTCTGTTCCTGTCTTTGGTAATGTCACCCTGTCTTTTTGTTCCACGTCTTTGTCGGTTAGTCCTGTTGTTGGTTTTGTTGTACCATGATTTTCTTAAAAAAAAAAAAGAAAAAATGTAAATAAATTTGTACCCATGTATAATGCGCACCCCAGATTTTAGGACAATAAATTAGTTAAATTTTGCGCATTATACACGGAAAAAAACGGTATGTTTTTTTTCACTTTTTGGGCATTTTATTGCTGATGCGACTTGTACTCCGGAGCGACTCATAGTCTGAAAATTACGGTACTATAATTGTGGCTACTTCTCTTAGCATAGACGAGAGCGTACGTTCCAAAGTTTTGACACTGCGCTTACGACAAAAAGTCACTACTTTTTTGTGTTTTTTTTAAAAAATATTCTAATGGATTACTCTTTTTGCTTTTAGACAGGCCATCTATGATGCGTTCAACAGATTCTGCCTGAAGTATCCCCACCTTGTGTAGCCATGGAAACCCTAAAGGCCCTTAGCCCTGTAACAGTAGCTTGCACTGTGCTGGGTGTGTGTTTGCGTGAATTTTTTTCCTCCTTGTATACAGTACACAATACAGTTCTTCCAAACCGTCCACTTGCAACTTCTCTCTCAGCCTTGCTTTTTGGTTTGTCAAGTGATTGTGGCTATTTGTGGCTTCCCTAAAAGTGAAATAATTTGCCTATGTGAATCTTTTAAAGCATTTTAGACTGAATATGACTTACTGAATCATGTTTCCTGGCTGTCCGGGAACGGTCCGGGAACGGTGGATGGGGCTCGGTCATGGCTTTTACGCACGCCCGGTCCTATTCTATGGATCTCTCTTCCACCTCCGTGGCTGGAAGTCCACGCCGCCGCACGCCTGGAAGTTTGTTTTGTTAAATAAAGAGCCGTTTACCAAACCCACGTCTTTCCTTGTACTTTGTTAACGCTACAATCTAGTTATATACTAGATCTGTGGAATAACGACGAGGCTGACGTCAGGGTGCACGCGCGGCGTTGACAAAGGATGAGGAATTTGATCGATGGATTTAATGATTTAGAGTGCACAGATGGTTTGATAATATTATTGCTTATATAATAGTTATTTGATATCTAATTTATATATCGTTATATGGGCCTGTGGAATATTTTGAAGTGCAAGCGCCGTCAGTGGCGCGCACCCATTGTTGACAAAGGACGATCGATGGATTTAATGAATTGGAGTGACACGGATGGTTTTATAAACGTGTTATTTATGTAATAGTTTTTTTTAATAACTCTGAATGTTACGTCAGGCCCGTTCTCAGCTCTTTGTTTGTGTTTATGTCACGTTAGCATACCTATCATTTAGCCTGTTGTTGCTCGTTCATGTCTGTTCTTGGTGTTGGATTTTGTCGAATAAATACCCCCCCAAAATGCGACTTGTGCTCCGGAGCGACTTATATATGTTTTTTTTTTCACTTTTTTGGGCATTTTATGGCTGATGCGACTTGTACTCCGGAGCGACTTTTAGTCCGAAAATTACGGTAATCATCCCACGTTCTGTCATGAGAATCACTGAAGGTCATCTTCCTTTGTTTACCTGACAGTTTGGTAAAATGAAATGTTTAGAAAAAAACTCATTCAATGGTTCAAGCATTTCTAGTAACACCAATGGAAAGTAGGATTGTGACTGACAAATTGCGTAGCAGCTAATATAAAAACAACAACAAGGCTAATGAGTGGTAAAGCAAAGCTTCAGTTTGCTTGGGAACATAAAGTTTGGACGAATAAGTCCGGCAGGATTTAATGTTTTCTATAGCGACTGGCATGTCAATGTAAGAAGAGGGGCAATTGAAATGAGGCAAACATTAAACTGCTTGTCCACTAACTAAGGTCCGATGACAAAGTGAAGTATGAAGATTTTTCCACTTGTGTGTTTCCCCCCTTGTCTAATGGCACATGCTAGATCACCAGGTAGTACACACAGATGATGACAGTAATATGGTATTTTGTTTGTGTCAAGATGTCGTCCTTAGCAGTGACTAATTGGCCGAAGCCTATCCCTCTGATTCCCTGTCTGTCATGGTCCACTGCCTCGAGTGTCTTCACCACGGTAATCCACACACTCTTACTAGCTAAGGTGGAGATGTCAAAGGGGAAGTCACTCCCAAAATTTGGATCTGTGGAATACAAATTAAATGGGCAAAATCCACCTGTTATCCATCTCAGAGGGCGGCCATTTTCCCACTTGCTGTCGACGGCTCGCCGGTTTTCTGAAGTTGATTCGTGATTGGTTGTGACCTGAGACCTGGCAACTCATTTCAATCAACAGCAAGTGGCAAAATGGCTGCCTCTTGAGATGGACAGAAACGGTTGAATTTTGCTGTTTAAAACATATTCCACAAATGTAATATTAATCAGAATGCCATGTTTAGATTTGTAGGGGCACATACAACATATTATTGTAAAGACTTTTTAGGATTGACTTCTTCTTTAACATTAGTAATTTTGGAGTTGAAATTCATTAAACTCACAATTCTGTGAAAAAGATAATGATCCCCATGACGATTTTCATGTTCACCAGCCTGTGTCCGATCGAATGCATTATTTTCCTCCCTGCAAGTTGACAAGATGCACTCATTCCCCAACCCTAACTCATGGAAGACACTCATCTTGTTGCAAATACATTTGAAGAACAGTTAAGTCTTGAATTTCTGTTTCTTCCTTTTTGTGTTTTTCATGTCTGTATAGGGTGTGCTAAGTAAAGCAGTGAATTGGTCGGAGCTGGAGAAGCAATATGCTATCAATTCAGTGTATGAAGAAGAGATCATTAAGCTGTTGGAGTATTGTGGGGTTTGTTGACAGTTTTTTTTCCTTGCATACAACAACCAATAAGTACACTGGTCAACAGCAAATTTTAACCAAAGATTGCTTCATGTGTCCCTATATGTATTTTAGGGCTGCTCAATTAATCAAATTTTAATCATAATCATGATTTTGACTCCAGAAGATCTCAAAATTGATATAATCGACAGGTTTTCTCTTCTTGGACTTCAAAATAAAACCCCGCTAAACACACTAGTAAATGAGGCTTAAATAGGCGGGGGAAAAGGGGGAAAGGATTTGGCAATCTCTGTCACAGTCGCATGGCGCGATGACGAGACGAAATATAAACTGAACAAGTTCATTTTAAACTTTGTGAACTGAACTTTGAACTAGTTTGTGTAGAAAAAGAACTTTCCCAACACTGTTAACAGGAGACAGGATGTTCAATAAATACTGTTGCAAACATGTTCAATAAATGCTTTCGCAATTTCAAAAACATAATCATGCAAATAATCGTGATTTCAATATTGAACAGAATAATCGTGATTATAATTTTTACCCATAATCGACCAGCCCTAATGTGTTTTTGAAGCTGATTTAAAAAAAAAAGGTCAGGTTTTTGAGAGATGTTTTAATTTTGGGGGTTTTAGGTTTGACCGATAACAGCTTGCACAATACATATACACATACATAAATTTTTTATCATGCGTTGTAAATAATGTGTACAATATTTCAGAATAAAAACCATAAAAAGTTGATTAATCCTGTTGTTTCAGCAGCTCACACAGACCGCAAGATTCACACATTAAAAATCCAAAGGAAAAATCGTCATCATAAACCTTGTGCATTGAATAGTCTAATAACAGCTGGAATGAAAATATTTCTGAAATACTCAGACTTGCACTTTGGTGCCATCAGTCTGTGACTGAAGATGCTGCCATTGATCACCTCCAAGGCATGAAGAGGGTGGGCAGGTTAGAAACCACTTCCACCTTGGTGTCCCTGATAGTGATGGTTGAGCTCTTCTCCTCCTTCGCCCTAAAATCCACAATCATCTCCTTAGTTTTTATAATGTTAAGGATGACATGATTGTGTTCACTCCAGTCGATAAACTTTGTGCTAATTTCCTGGTACTCCTCGTCGACTCCTCTGATCTGGCCGACAACTGCTGTATCATTTGAAAATTTCTGAAGAAAGCAGTTGCTGGTATTCTGCTGAAAATCCGTTGTATAGATGGCATAAAGAAACAGTGCCAGCACTGTTTCCCGTGGTGCTCTCATGATACTTGAGATGATATTTGAAGTGGAGTTCTGAAGACGCACAATCTGTGGTCTACAGGAGAGATAGTCCACACACCACTGGAGCAAAAATGCATCCGCCCTGATTCGAGTTACATTTTCATCCAGCAGCACAGGACAGATAGTATTAAATGCACTCGTAAAGTCAAAAGATTAACCTCACAGAGGCATCACCTATATCCTGGTGTGCATAAGGCCAGGGGCAGCAGATAGAGGAGGGCATCTTCAAGACTAATATTACATGTAGAACTGTCCATGTGATGTGCTACACTGGTTTGGATGTAAGGGAGAATCAACCTCTAACACTTAATAATGTGAGAGGTGTGGGCTACTAGCATATCGTGCGTAACACTCTTCTAACCCTTCTACAGTCTACAATTTTCATACATACACCACTCAACTCACTTATGTGTTACTGAAACTAATCCGTAATTCATAAATATTGCTAAATGTATTACTATTAGGGGTGTAAATCGCGGGTTTTGTCACGATACGATATCATATCGATACAAAGAACCACGATACGATATTTGCCGATATCTTAAAGCCTGCTGTGATTCATTCACGATACATCACGATATAGTGCTCTACGATCGATATAGAACAATATCCTGATTTATAACAATTCATACGCAAAATCAACAAGGTACTGCAAACTCTTTATTTAGGAAATTACAAGAGTATTGTAGTATACAAAGTGCTTATTTTAACACTGAACTTTATCAAATTCCTATATTTTTTCTCATGTAAGTAAGTAAAGAAAAATGAATATTCTTTCTTTTTTTGTAATACCATTAACTTTAAAGTGCATCTTTTCTTTGGAATCCAAAGTGCTTCCAAACGAATGACTTGAAGCCCAAAGGGGAGCGAATTTCCTCGTCTTCTTGGACACTAGCCATAGCACCAGCCCAGGAGCTGCGTAGTTGTCGGCTCCCCTTTCACGTGCCTGCTCTGCTCACAACACAACACGCCGCGCACTGCTCCCGGAAAGAGGAAGCAAGCAACAATGAACTGGATTTCAAAATAAAGTCGCGTCTAATGTCCGAGGTCAAAAACGGGCGATATAGATCGATGTTTACGTTTAGCATCGATGCCAACAAATCGTAGAGCATTATATCGATTAATCGATGTGTCTCGATGAATCGTTACACCCCTAATTACTATACTACACAGTACTCATCATATTCTTTGGATGTGCTAGATAAAAAAAGAGAGCAGATTCGAAAAAATAATATCTAGGGAAGTTTACTTGCATCGCTGATTAATTTTTTTTGTTGAAATCATGTTGACCGTTGTTGTAGAAGGATTTATATTTTGACATGTAAGCTAATCAGGTGTGTTTCCTTTGTTAGGCTGACTCCTTCAAGGTGGCTCAAAGGTTTGCCAAACATTCTTTAGAGCATGTACTAGACCAGCCTAGAGAGGACAACTTGTCAGTGGGCTGCTACTCCAGCGCAGGGGCAAAGGCAGGAATTGGGCCTGGCCTGTGGATCAGAGACGGAGTTGCTGGGCACCCTTTAGACACATTGTCAGTGGACAACACCAAGACAGGTTTAGACCCTTTACCAAGGTATTTGTTGCCAAAGTGACTTTTGTCATTCTGTATTCAGATGCACTTATGATACATTGCAAGTTGTACTTTTGGGATGCATATCTTTTCTTGGTAGATGTTCATAAGTCGTCGTTACTGTTTTTAAAGTGACTTCCAAGCAAACAAATCACTGATTGGGAACAAGGCGGATTCAGCCCCAATTGGTCGGCCATCATTACACAGTGAGTCGATAAGCTTCATGAAGGGAGTGATGGACGAGTGTACACACATGGCCAACTTCTCCGGTTAGTGCTAATGTACATGCAGTCATATGCAGAAATCTCATGCTTTCTTTTCACTTTACCTGATGAGTGCCCGCAATACATACGCATTTGGGCAAACATTTAATTCTCTTGTCCCAACTGCGAAATTATCCTTCTTTTTCTGTCCCCCCTAGTCCCCGTTGACACCAGTCTTATCGTCGTGGTTCAGGCCAAAGAGGACGCCTATATCCCTCGGACAGGGGTCCTCAGTCTACAGGAGATCTGGCCTGGATGTGAAGTTCGTTATCTGAATGGAGGACATATCAGTGCTTATCTTTTTAAACAGAACGTCTTCAGGTACCACCCACTACTTTGATAAACTTACAATCATAGGATGAAACGCTCCGTCGCATGTTAATGCAGTAGTCTTTTTCATTTGATGTTGAAAGAAGTGTTGTCAAACAAAATCTACCGTAATTTTCGGACTATAAGTCGCGTTTTTTTTCATAGTTTGGGTGGGGGGGCGACTTATAATACTTATGTTTTTTTTTTCAAAAATTTTACAAAAAAAAAAAAAGTGAAACCGCGATAAACGAACCGCGATGTAGGGATTACTGTAATTTGGATTTCAAGTGACGTCAGCAGCGCGACGCGGCGTGGCACGGCGGTTGTTTACATAAAGGACAAAGATTGATCACGGGATGACGAAGATGACGAAGGGCCCCACGTACTACCGGCATCATTAGCGGCTTTGTTTCTAAGTGACACGGAGGACGAAGAGTTTGAAGGATTTAAGGATTTGGAGTGACACAGAAGGTTTGAAAAACTGTTATGGCTTTTACCCACGCCCGGTCCTACTCTACGGAGCTCTCTTTCACCTCCGTGGATTGAAGTCGGGGGCCGGCGCTCGGCCGGGTGGCTGTCCAGGGACGGTGGATGGGGCTCGGACATGGCTTTTACGCACGCCCGGTCCTACTCTACTGAGCTCTCTTTCACCTCCGTGGATGGAAGTCGAGGGCCGGCGCTCGGCCGGGTGGCTGTCCGGGGACGGTGGATGGGGCTCGGTCATGGCTTTTACGCACGCCCGGTCCTATTCTATGGATCTCTCTTCCACCTCCGTGGCTGGAAGTCCACGCTGCCACACGCCTGGAAGTTTGTTTTGTTAAATAAAGAGCCGTTTACCAAACCCACGTCTTTCCTTGTACTTTGTTAAGGCTACAATATAGTTATATACTAGATCTGTGGAATAACGACAAGGCTGACGTCAGGGCTCACGCGCGGCGTTGTTGACAAAGGACGAGGAATTTGATCGATGGATTTAATGATTTAGAGTGCACAGATGGTTTGATAATATTATTGCTTATATAATAGTTATTTGATTTCTAATTTATATATCGTTATATGGGCCTGTGGAATATTTTGAAGTGCAAGCGCCGTCAGCGGCGCGCACCCATTGTTGACAAAGGACGGTCGATGGATTTAATGAATTGAAGTGACACAGATGATTTTATAAACGTGTTATTTATGTAATAGTTTTTTTAAAATAACTCTGAATGTTACGTCAGGGCCGTTCTCAAAATGCGACTTATACTCCGGAGCGCACTAGTCCAGACAACCCTAATGGCATTCGGAATAGCTTGAACCGCACTCGGGCGGCGACTTGGGGCACAGAATCGCACCGCACTCAGGCGGCGACTTGGGGAACCGAATCGCACCGCACTCGGGCGGCGACTTGGGGAACCGAATCGCACCGCACTCGGGCGGCGACTTGGGGAACCGAATCGCACCGCACTCGGGCGGCGACTTGGGGAACCGGATCGCACCGCACTCGGGCGGCGACTTGGGGAACCGAACCGCACCGCACTCGGGCGCCAACGAGGGGAACCGAACCGCACCGCACTCGGGCGGCGACGAGGGGAACCGAACCGCACCGCACTCGGGCGGCGACGAGGGGAACCGAACCGCACCGCACTCGGGCGGCGACGAGGGGAACCGAACCGCACCGCACTCGGGCGGCGACGAGGGGAACCGAACCGCACCGCACTCGGGCGGCGACGAGGGGAACCGAACCGCACCGCACTCGGGCGGCGACGAGGGGAACCGAACCGCACCGCACTCTGGCGGCAACTCGGGGAAACAGAACCGCAATCGGCGGCAACTCGGGGAAACAGAACCGCAATCGGCGGCAACTCGGGGAAACAGAACCGCAAATCGGCGGCAACTCAGGGACAGAACCGCAAACGGCGGCAACTCAGGGACAGAACCGCGCTCGGCGGAAACTCGGAAAGTCAGAGCCGCAATCGGCGGCGGGTTGAAGTCCGGACCGCAATCAGCACCAATTGGAAGGCGGAGCTGTACGCAGCGGCAAGAGTCACCACGCGCTGCAGCAGTAGGGGTGGGGCCATGGACGATCGCGGGTCCGGCGCAGCTGGCTTGAATCTGGCGACCGCGAGTCTGATGACGTCGGGAGGCACTCCGATGGCGGCCGCGAGTCTGATGACGTCGGGAGGCACTCCGATGGCGGCCGCGAAGCCCATGGCGCTGGAACCTGCTCGGACGATGGACGTGGATCGGGCGTCGCTGGAGCGAAGTCCGATGGCGCTGGTACCTTCTCGGACGATGGACGTGGATCGGGCGTCGCAGTGGGAGCTGGTGGTGGAGGGAGGTCCAAGCGCTGGTCGCTGTGATGGTCGGAGCATTCTGTCAGGCTTCGGAGTGTAGAAATGGAGCGAGGCGACCAAGTGCAGCTTGGACCAGGGTTTATTGCAGGAACTTAAAAGACAGACCCGGCAAACTGACGTGACTAAACAACGAAACCAATAGGACTGATCGCCAAAACGTGAAACAAACGACAGGAACCAAACAACCGAGTGACAGTGAGACATGCATTGTCCACATCTCATGCAATGCTCCGACGGCGAGTGACACGCAAACAGAACTTAAATAAGACACAGGTAACGAGAGGCAGGTGCGTGTGATTACACTAATCAAGGGCACACAGGAAGGGAGGGGCGAGCACACAGACACACAGAAACGATGACAACCTATACACAGCAAAACTGGGGACGAGGCATGACAGGATTTTGTCGAATAAATTGCCCCCCAAAATGCGACTTATACTCCGGAGCGACTTATACCGTTTTTTTCCATGTATAATGCGCCCCCATGTATAATACGCACCCTAAAAATGGCATGTCAATGCTGGAAAAAAGCCTGTACCCATGTATAATACGCACGCGAATTTTGACTTTTTTTTTTTTTTTTAAGTCCCAATGATCGTCACACACGCATCTGGGTGTGGTGAAATTTGTCCTCTGCATTTGACCCATCCCCGTGTGATTTTGATCCATCCCCTGGGGGAGAGGGGAGCAGTGAGCAGCAGCGGCGCCGCGCTCGGGAATCATTTGGTGATCTAACCCCCCAATTCCAACCCTTAATGCTGAGTGCCAAGCAGGGAGGCAATGGGTCCCATTTTTATAGTCTTTGGTATGGTCTTAACTAGGCTGGATGTATTTTTTTTGTTGGCGTTGATTTCTCCGACTGCCCATAAAGGCACCACCGCGATCAGTTAGGTTAAAATGAAAAGAGAGGAAAGTGACGTGCGGACATGTGAAAAAGGCGGCTCTGTATGGGAGAGAAGTTGAAGAGGAATAAAAACACCCTTGGAAACCAAAACTTGCCCCTCGTCGTGACTCGGAGCCGCAACAAATGTTTCGGATTTGTGTAGGGTACATTGTGACAGCAAACGAGCAGGTGATCGAGCAAGCGTCTGATACGAGAGCATTGTGTTCGTATGGAGCGTGTTTGAAGTGAACAGCAAAGAAGAAAGGAACAAGGCAAAGTGTTGTGAAATAAAATATTACCTGTAATACGCATTTTGTTATTTGCTGATTGAAACTGCTAATTAAACTGTGAATTGAAACTAATAGGGAGAGAACTGAAGTCTTGCTCTTTATATAGCTGACGTGTCTTGCGCATCCGTTCTGCGCATCTGTAATGGCGGCCTCCGTATGATATCCGGTTTGCGATGGAGATTAAAAAACAAACAATATTTGACAATAACACACCATCAAGGATTGCACCATCGCATCAAACGATGTGTCGTCAATTATGAATTTTACTGACTAAGTGTGTTGGGCAGGATGGCTGAATGCGATGCGCGATTGACAACAAACAAGAAGAAAGGTGATTTCAAGTTTTATTTCGAGGGAGATTTGTCATGTCTCGTCCCCAGTTTTGCTATGTGTCTAGGTTGCCATAGTTTCTGTTCGCGTCGCCCCTCCCTTCCTGTGTCACCTCAATCAATGTAACGTGTTTTGTATTGAAGTCCTGTCTGCCCCTCGCTCACCGTCGGATCATTGCATGTGTTACTGTCATGATGTCTGTTTGGTTTCTGTTCCTGTCTTTGGTAATGTCACCCTGTCTTTTTGTTCCACGTCTTTGTCGGTCAGTCCTGTTGTTGGTTTTGTTGTACCATGATTTTCTTAAAAAAAAAAAAGAAAAAATGTAAATAAATTTGTACCCATGTATAATGCGCACCCCAGATTTTAGGACAATAAATTAGTTAAATTTTGCGCATTATACACGGAAAAAAACGGTATGTTTTTTTTCACTTTTTGGGCATTTTATTGCTGATGCGACTTGTACTCCGGAGCGACTCATAGTCTGAAAATTACGGTACTATAATTGTGGCTACTTCTCTTAGCATAGACGAGAGCGTACGTTCCAAAGTTTTGACACTGCGCTTACGACAAAAAGTCACTACTTTTTTGTGTTTTTTTTAAAAAATATTCTAATGGATTACTCTTTTTGCTTTTAGACAGGCCATCTATGATGCGTTCAACAGATTCTGCCTGAAGTATCCCCACCTTGTGTAGCCATGGAAACCCTAAAGGCCCTTAGCCCTGTAACAGTAGCTTGCACTGTGCTGGGTGTGTGTTTGCGTGAATTTTTTTCCTCCTTGTATACAGTACACAATACAGTTCTTCCAAACCGTCCACTTGCAACTTCTCTCTCAGCCTTGCTTTTTGGTTTGTCAAGTGATTGTGGCTATTTGTGGCTTCCCTAAAAGTGAAATAATTTGCCTATGTGAATCTTTTAAAGCATTTTAGACTGAATATGACTTACTGAATCATGTTTCTTTTTAATTATGGTGTTATGTGCAACCTAATAGAGCATCTGATGAGGATGTTTTTTTTGTTGTTGTACACCTTCTTCTTGTTTTGTACCCCATTTGTAATCACACCTATTTACAAGGCTGCTACCCACATGGTCTATATTTACACATCAGTCCCTAATGTTAAAAGCAAGCCGCACATGAAATTACACTTCATGGGAAAAAGTAACCTACAGAAACAGAAATATTGGTCGTTTAAAGTTATAATACATATGGAATTCCCCAAATGTACAAGTGTGTATTTTGTTTTGGTATCGTTGATCCATGAAATGCTTTGCTTTCTTTTTCACTTAGATTTTTCCAAAATATTTTAAGACATTTCTATCAGTCTAGCTTTTAAACAGCTTGGGTGTACTTATTGCCCGAAGACAGCTGGTATAGGCGCCAGCACATCAGCGACCCTCGTGAGGATCAAAGTCAGTTTTATTGTCAATTTCTACATATGAACCAGACATACAAAGGAATTGAAATTACATTCCTCACTATCCCACGATGATAACAAGACATGGACACATGGTAACCATAAAGTAGAGCTAAGCTTCAGTGACAATCAGGTAAAAGTGCCTGTAATGAGAGTCTCGGAGCAAGTACTAAAATGACTCAAAATGCATAACATTCAGTAATATGGCATATGGCAGCAACAAAGACTGTGCATGACATTCAGTGATAAATATAAATATATATATAATATATAAATATCAAAGTCAAAGTCAAAGTCAAAGTCAAAGTCAGCTTTATTGTCAATCCCTTCATACGTCAAGACACACAAAGAAACCGAAATTCCGTTTCCTCCATCCCACGGTGACGAGACATACAAGTAGGCGACACAAAACAAAAACAAGTAGGCACAAACCATAAATAATAAATAATAAATAAAATAAAATGAGCGATGAATAAAAACAGACCAATAACCCATTGAATATGAGGGGCAAAACCGAGCCAGTGAGCATACAGCAAGAACAGGACGCTACGCTGAAAGGGGGAGCGAGTTCAGGATCCTAACAGCCTGGAGTACGAAGCTGTTGGAAAGTCTGGTGGTGCGGGAGCGCAGGCTCCTGTACCGCCTCCCAGAGGGCAGAAGTTCAAACAAAGGGTGAGCGGGGTGACTCACATCACTCACAATCTTGGTCGCCTTGCGGGTGAGATGGGAGGTGTAAATGTCCTTCAAGGAGGGGAGAGAAGCACCAATAGTCTTACTAGCCGTTTTCACAATGCGCTGCAGGGCCTTCAAGTCTTGGTCAGTGCAGCTGCCACCCCAGACAGCAATACAGCTGGAGAGGACGCTCTCAATGGTGCCGCGGTAAAACGTAGTCATGACGGCCGGAGGAGTCCCCGCTCGCCTGAGTTTCCGAAGGAAGTACAGGCGGCGCCGGGCCTTCTTCGCCAGCGACGCGGTGTTGGTGGACCAGGAGAGATCCTCACTGATGTGCACCCCCAGGAACTTGGCGCTGCTCACTCTCTCCACCACAGCACCGTCGATGGTCAGCGGCAGGTGTTGGGCGTGACCCTTCCGGAAGTCAACGACAATCTCCTTGGTCTTGTCGACGTTCAGCAGGAGGTTGTTGTCCCTGCACCACGCGGTCAGAAGGTCAACCTCCAGCCTGTATTGAGTCTCGTCTCCCTTGGTGATGAGACCCACCAGAGTCGTGTCGTCAGCAAACTTCACTATGCGGTTGCCGCTGCAGGTGGCAGCGCAGTCATGCGTCAGGAGGGTGAAGAGCAGCGGACTGAGCACGCAGCCTTGGGGGGCCCCTGTGCTCAGCGTGATGCTGGCGGAGATCTTGTCGCCAACACGTACCACCTGTGGCCTCTGACAGAGGAAGTCCAGTAGCCAGTTGCAGAGGCCGGTACTGAGGCCCAGCTTGTCAAGTTTGCCGATGAGACGCTGCGGCACAATGGTGTTGAAGGCAGAACTGAAGTCCACAAACAGCAACCTCACATACGAGTCCTTCCCCTCCAGGTGGGTGAGGGCCGAGTGGAGGGCAGAGCAGATGGCATCCTCAGAGGACCGTTTGGCTCGGTACGCAAACTGGAAGGGGTCAATGGTGGGGGGGAGAACTGACCGGATGTGCTCCAAGACAAGCCGCTCAAAGCACTTCATGACGATGGGCGTAAGTGCCACGGGGCGGTAGTCATTGAAGCAGGATGGAGCAGGCTTCTTCGGCACAGGTACGATGGTGGCTGCTTTGAAACTCGACGGGACGATGGCCTGCTGCAGGGAAGTGTTAAAGATGTCCGTGAAGACATCCGTCAGCTCACCAGCGCAGTCCTTCAGCGCTCGACCCGGGATGTTGTCCGGGCCCGCCGCCTTACGGATGTCGATAGCGGCAAGCGTCCTCCTCACGCTGTCGGCGGAGAGGCACAGGGGCAGCTCGTGGGAAGGGGGAGTGGCCTTCAGCGGGCAAGTGCTGTTCTGAGCGTCGAAGCGAGCAAAGAAGCGGTTGAGGTCATTGAGCAGACGGACGTCGCCATCACAGCTCTGCGGCGCGGGCTTGTAGTCCGTGATGGTCTGAATGCCCTGCCAAAGGCGCCGTGCGTCCCTGCTGTCCTTGAAGTGAGCGGTAATTTTGCCCGAGAACGCCCTCTTCGCTTCTTTGATGCCCCGGGACAGGTCGGCCCTCGCAGTCCTCAAGCCAGCCTCATCCCCCGCCCGGAAGGCTTTGTCCCTGGCCCTCAGCAGCCTGAAGACAGCCCCTGTCAGCCATGGCTTCCGGTTTGCCCGAGTGACGACGGATACTGAGTGTGTCACATCATCAATGCACTTCCCGATGTAGGAGGAAACAGAGTCAGTATACTCCTCAATGTCCGCCCGACCGTCGCAAGTGGCCGCCCTCCTAAACACGTCCCAGTCTGTAGAGCCAAAGCAGTCACGAAGCGCATCAGAGGCACCCTCAGGCCACACCCGCACCCGCTTGCGAACTGGTCTGGATGTTCTCACCTTTTGTCTGTATGCGGGCAAAAGCATAACAGTGAGATGGTCAGAAAGGCCAAGATGGGGGAGGGGGGCGGCTTTGAAAGCTCCTTTATGCGAAGAGTAGACCAGGTCCAGGAAGCTGTCGCCACGCGTAGGAAAATCAACATGCTGGTGAAGCCTCGGAAAAACAGACTTCAGATTAGCATGATTAAAATCCCCAGCGAAGATGGTGAAACCGTCAGGGTGCGCTGTCTGTTGGTCACTGACAGCCTGGTACAGTTCACTAAGAGCCGCGACCCTGTCGCCTCCGATGTTGGAAGGCGGGATGTAAACCGCGACCAGCAGAATCGCGGTAAATTCCCTCGGCAGGTAAAAAGGACGGCACTTAATGATCACAAACTCCGCCAGTGGCGAGCAGTGCCTGCATACCACCACAGAGTCCCGGCACCACTCGTCACGGATGTAGACGAGTATATATATATAATTGAAGGAGTAAAGACTTCATGACAGCCTTGATGGAGATGAGGGGAGAGAGTTCAGCATGCTAAACCTGGTGTACAAAGCCGTTTGTCAGCCTGGTGGTGCGGGAATGGAGGCTCTGTACCTCTTCCCAGAGGGCAGCAGGCTGAACTTGTCGTGGGCTGGATGGCTTGCATCCCCCACAATAGTGATTGCTTTGCGGGCGAGGTGGGAGCGGGACACCAATGATCTTGGCAGCAGTGTTCACTATGCGCTGCACGGCTTTCCTGTTATAGTCCGTGCAGCTTCTGCCCCACACTGATGCAGCTGGTCAGGATGCTGTTGATGGTGTCCCTGTAGAAGGTGCCCGTGATGGGTGACTGGGCACTTGCCTTCTTGAGTCTGCGCAGGATGTAGAGGCGTTGCTGGGATTTCTTTGCCAGCGAGCGAAATTTACAACATCCATCCGTTCGTTTTCCTCACGGAGGTCTCAGGTCTACTGGAACCTATCTCAGCCGACATCGGGCAGTATGAACTGGTTAGCCAATCGCAGGGCACACAGAGACAAACACTCGTCCTCATACCGGGTAATTTGGAGTGCTCAATCGGGCTACCACTCATGTTTAATGGACGTGGGAGGAAACTAGCTACGGGGAGAACATGCAAACTCCATATTAACCATTTTTAAATATAACAGATGAAAAACAGAAATATACATAAAGAATCAGACGCTCCAGATCAGTTACATCATCATAAATTTAAAATAAAGTAATAAATATTGACACTTAAAATAAATAAAATATTTTATTTATAAGCCTTTGAGACTTAACGGAACAATGAATGTCATTCAGTCATTCATTTTCAGAAGAAAAATTTAGTTCAATTTGCTTTGTGATTATTAAATTGTCTAACCGAAAACTAACAAATGGTCCATTTCTACATCTCTGTGTACAAAACAAGGGATTATATTTTTACCTTCTTAGCATAGCCAGTCTCTTGAAAACTTATTCCGCGGCGCTGCATTTTCCCAGAGTCTATCATAAAACAAAATCATAGCTCATTTTTGGACCGCCTTTATGCGATAGTGTGGACGGAAATGACGCCACTCTCTCATGTCAGCTGATCTGAGCAATTTCATGTGTTATTGTATTTTATTTGTCGTGTGCTGAGAACATATGAGACTTGAAACTTGCGTTGCTGTCAAGGCTCCACTTGTGCATTTGGACACCTTTCTGCTGGCACGACGCAAGAAAAACTGTTTGATTTGGTTGTTACGTCTTTAGGGCCTCACAATCACCTGGGATGGATGCTAAGCTAATAGGCTAGCTGTTGACGGCGGACAGGCTTCTTGTTGGCCAGTGATAGCCTCCCCCGACCAAACATGTACGTTCTTGACGCAAACCCATCGATTTTATTTTGAGAATATCTTATCGGCCCGTCAAAGAAGACTTCGGAGGCCCATGTCAGGAATCCGCGCAGGCTGACAGGAATTCTCTCGCACTCGGCGCCGTCGTCCAACTGTACGATGTGGCTCAAGTTGTTCTTTTTGCTCCTGTATTTCATCATTTTGTTTACGTTAGCTCGGATATTCGAGGCGGTAGTTTGGTATGAGACTGGTGTGTTCGCGACACAACTGGTCGACCCGGTTTCGCTCAGCTATAAGAAGCTGAAGACCATTCTGGAGTGTCGTGGGCTGGGGTACTCTGGATTGGCTGAGAAGAAAGATGTCAGCCAGCTGGTGGAGAAATCAGGTAGACCTTCATTGTGCTCCTCTTGTCAATCGGTTGTTTACCGACACCTTCCTGAGTGTGTTTCGGTCAACGAATTACAGTGTAACCTACAATATTTGCTTTAATGCAACAAGAAAAAAAGCCATCATCCAATGTTACAATGCAGCCAGACAAAATGATTTTACAGATTTGAAGCTTCAAAATGCGACACAAGTGCAGCAAAAAATGCAGAGCCCATCTTTAAAACTCGTAAAAATTGATGGAAAAGCAGAGATAATCATAGAACCAGAAATTTAACTTAAGCAGACTGTACAATACAGTATAATACTAAGAAATTTTAAAGGCAGTATAACCTCAAAAGACAACCTGTATCAAAAGGAGAAAAATCAGACTTCCATTTTACCTTGATGCACTTGTAGTCTCAACGACTAATTGGCCTGCCTTTTAATTCAACCAATATTAGCTCTTTTAAAATGAGCAAAAAAGCTTAATTTTACCCTGTTTCTTTTTAAAAGATTAACATAAGAAATGTTTCAAAGTCCTCCGACCCTCCCTGTGTGGAGTTTGCATCCCAAAAACATGCTTGGTAGGCCAATTAAGCATTTCAAATTGCCCCTAGGCATGAGTGCGAGTGCGGATGGTTGTTGGTCTCTATGTGCCCTGCGATCAGCTGGCAACCGGTTCAGGGTGTCCTCCGCCTACTGCCCGATGACTGCTGGGATAGGCTCCAGCACGCCCGCGACCCCCGTGGGGACAAGCGGTCTTGAAAATGGATGGATGTTTCAAAGTTCATGACATTCAACCACCACCCCTCCCAAAAAATCTGCAGTATTCTCTCTGTTGTACACACTAAAGAACAAAGTATTGTATTTCATATCTATTGTTTTTAAATTAACTCTTCAAATGCCAAGCGTTTTCAGAAAAGACAACCCCTAAAAATCCCAGCCAATTTTGAGCATTTTCACTCATGTGCTATATATATATATATATATATATATATATATATATATATACACACACACACACACACACACACACACACACACACAGTGCCTTGCGAAAGTATTCGGCCCCCTTGAACCTTTCAACATTTCGCCACATTTCAGGCTTCAAACATAAAGATATAAAATTGTAATTTTTTGTCAAGAATCAACAAGTGGGACACAATCGTGAAGTGGAACGAAATTTATTGGATAATTTAAACTTTTTTAACAAATAAAAAACTGAAAAGTGGGGCGTGCAATATTATTCGGCCCCTTTACTTTCAGTGCAGCAAACTCACTCCAGAAGTTCAGTGAGGATCTTTGAATGATCCAATGTTGTCGTAAATGACTGATGATGATAAATAGAATGCACCTCTGTGTAATCAAGTCTCCGTATAAATGCACCTGCTCTTTGATAGTCTCAGGGTTCTGTTTAAAGCGCAGAGAGAACCATGAAGACAAAGGAACACACCAGGCAGGTCCGAGATACTGTTGTGGAGAAGTTTAAAGCCGGATTTGGATACAAAAAGATTTCCCAAGCTTTAAACATCTCAAGGAGCACTGTGCAAGCAATTATATTGAAATGGAAGGACTATCAGACCACTGCAAATCTACCAAGACCCGGCCGTCCCTCCAAACTTTCATCTCAAACAAGGAGAAGACTGATCAGAGATGCAGCCAAGAGGCCCATGATCACTCTGGATGAACTGCAGATAACTACAGCTGAGGTGGGAGAGTCTGTCCATAGGACAACAATCAGTCCTGCACTGCACAAATCTGGCCTTTATGGAAGAGTGGCAAGAAGAAAGCCATTTCTCAAAGATATCCATAAAAAGTCTCGTTTAAAGTTTGCCACAAGCCACCTGGGAGACACACCAAACATGTGGAAGAAGGTGCTCTGGTCAGATGAAACCAAAATCGAACTTTTTGGCCACAATGCAAAACGATATGTTTGGCGTAAAAGCAACACAGCTCATCACCCTGAACACACCATCCCCACTGTCAAACATGGTGGTGGCAGCATCATGGTTTGGGCCTGCTTTTCTTCAGCAGGGACAGGGAAGATGGCTAAAATTGATGGGAAGATGGATGGAGCCAAATACAGGACCATTCTGGAAGAAAACCTGTTGGAGTCTGCAAAAGACCTGAGACTGGGACGGAGATTTATCTTCCAACAGGACAATGATCCAAAACATAAAGCCAAATCTACAATGACTGCAAAAGGTGGCGCTACAAAGTATTAGCGCAAGGGGGCCAAATAATATTGCACGCCCCACTTTTCAGTTTTTTATTTGTTAAAAATGTTTAAATTATCCAATAAATTTTGTTCCACTTCACGATTGTGTCCCACTTGTTGTTGATTCTTGACAAAAAATTAAACTTTTATATCTTTATGTTTGAAGCCTGAAATGTCGCGAAATGTTGAAAGGTTCAAGGGGGCCGAATACTTTCGCAAGGCACTGTATGTATATATATATATATATCCTTCATGAGTTCTCGGATGTATTGTGATGGACCTCATTTGAACAATCTTAAATTGGCAGATTACCCCAAACTTGAAATTGCAAGTCTTAACTGTGATTTTTACCCCGTAATTTTCGGACTAAAATTCGCTCCGGAATATGCGTCGCATTAGCTATAAAATGCACAATAATGTGAAAAAAAAACATATTAGTCGCTCCGGAGTATGTCGCATTTTGGGGGAAATTTATTCGACAAAATCCAACACCAAGAACAGTCATGAACGAGCAACAACAGGCTAAACGATAGGTATGCTAACGTGACATAAACACAAAGAGCTGAGAACGGGCCTGATGTAACATTGACAGTTATCCAAATAACTATAACGCAGAACGGATGCGCAAGACACGTCAGCTATATAAAGAGCAAGACTTCAGTTCTCTCCCTATTAGTTTCAATTCACAGTTTAATTAGCAGTTTCAATCAGCAAATAACAAAATGCGTATTACAGGTAATATTTTATTTCACAACACTTTGCTTGTTCCTTTCTTCTCTGCTGTTCACTTCAAACACGCTCCATACGAACACAATGCTCTCGTATCAGACGCTTGCTCGATCACCTGCTCGTTTGCTGTCACAATGTACCCTACACAAATCCGAAACATTTGTTGCGGCTCCGAGTCACGACGAGGGGCAAGTTTTGGTTTCCAAGGGTGTTTTTATTCCTCTTCAACTTCTCTCCCATACAGAGCCGCCTTTTTCACATGTCCGCACGTCACTTTCCTCTCTTTTCATTTTAACCTAACTGCTCGCGGTGGTGCCTTTATGGGCAGTCGGAGAAATCAACGCCAACAAAAAAAATACATCCAGCCTAGTTAAGACCATACCAAAGACTATAAAAATGGGACCCATTGCCTCCCTGCTTGGCACTCAGCATTAAGGGTTGGAATTGGGGGGTTAGATCACCAAATGATTCCCGAGCGCGGCGCCGCTGCTGCTCACTGCTCCCCTCTCCCCCAGGGGATGGATCAAAATCACACGGGGATGGGTCAAATGCAGAGGACAAATTTCACCACACCCAGATGCGTGTGTGACGATCATTGGGACTTTAAAAAAAAAAAAAAAGTCAAAATTTGGGTGCGTATTATACATGGGTACAGGCTTTTTTCCAGCATCGACATGCCATTTTTAGGGTGCGTATTATACATGGGGGCGCATTATACATGGAAAAAAACGGTGTATATATATATGATTCAAATGATCAGTTCATCCTCACGTTCTGCAGGAGCCTGATAATTGAATTAGGTGTGTTTAACGAGGGAAACTTGGGAAACATGTAGGAATGCGGCCCCCGAGGACTGGAGTTTGAGACCCCTGCGTTAGGACAATGTTAAGTAGTCACTGTAGAGCAGGGGTGTCCAAACTGCGGGCCAACTGCGGCCCGCGGCCCAGTTTTTATTGGCCCGTAGGAAAGAAGAAGTACTGGGCAGGCTAACGAGTTAGCGGAAAGATGCTAATTCGCGATCGTGCTAACACGCGCAAACGGACCTCTAAAGGAAATTAAACGAACATTTGGGGCAATACTACATTGTCCTAAAGGTTAGACACATGTGATCATTCATTTCTCTTGTTAGGAGACACACTTACATCGCCAATGACTCCTGTACCACTGTAACCGACATATGTACAAGAACGTAAAAAAGGAAGTGGTATGCCTGAAAACGGCCTTCAAAATAAATCATTTAAGGTATTTCATACAGTTTGTTCAATGTTATCTGACTCTTCAGATATGAATGAAAGGCAGAATTTGTGTTTTTAGAGTTGTTCACATCTGCCTGAGTGACTCATATTTGGTTATTTTGTCATTTGAAAAATAAAGACAATTGTGACAATGAAATTTGTTTTATAACAGTGTGTATTTGCATGACATTTTTGTAGTTAAAAAATGTCCTAAAAAACTATTGGCCCCCGGGCCCCTTCACTTTATCAAATCTGGCCCTCCTTGCAAAAGGTTTGGACACCCCTGCTGTAGAGCTTTGATAGCAGAGTAAGTGTATTTTTACTTCAAAGTAACTCAAAATACAACAATGAATGTGTAAAATGCTGGCAACAAAAGTGAGTACACCCCAACTGAAAATGTCAAAATTGGACCCAAATGTCAATATTTTGTGTGGCCACCATTATTTTCCAGCACCGCCGTAACCCTTTTAGGCATGGAGTTCACCAGAGCTTCACAGGTCGCCGCTGGAATCCTCTTCCACTCTTCCACGATGACATCACGGAGCTGGTGGATGTTGGCGACCTTCCTGAAGACAAGCAGACTAAGGATATGGGTTACTGGAACCATGTCCTGTGGTCTGATGAGACCAAGATAAACATATTTGGTTCAGATGGTGTCCAGCGTGTGTGGCGACAACCAGGTGAAGAGTACAAAGACAAGTGTCTTGCCTATAGTGGTGGGAGCGTCATCGTATGGGGCTGTATGAGTGCTGCTGGCACTGGGGAGCTACAGTTCATTGAGGGAACAATGAATGCCAACATGTACTGTGGAATACTGAAGCAGAACATGATCCCCTCCCTCCTCTAAACTGGGCCGCGGAGCAGTATTCCAACACGATAACGACCCCAAACACACCTCCAAGACGACCACTGCCTTCCTAAAGATGCTGAGGGTGAAGGTGATGGACTGGCCAAGCATGTCCTCAGACCTAAACCCTATTGAACATCAGTGGGGCATCCTCAAACGGAAGGTGGAGGAGCGCAAGGTCTCCAACATCCACCAGCTCCGTGATGTCATCATGGAAGAGTATTCCAGCGGCGACTTGTGAAGCTCTGGTGAACTCCATGCCTAAAAGGGTTACGTCAGTGCTGGAAAATAATGGTGGCCACACAAAATACTGACATTTGTGTCCAATTTTGACATTTTCAGTTGGGGTGTACTCACTTTTGTTGCCAGCATTTTACACATTCATTGTTGTATTTTGAGTTACTTTGAAGTAACAATACATTTACTTTGCTATCCAAGCTCTACAGTGACTACTTAACATTGTCTCAAAGTGTCATTTCTTCAGTGTTGTCCCAACATTGCAGAAATGAGAGGGGTGTACCGTAAATTCCGGACTATAAGCCGCGACTTTTTTCCAAAGTTTTGAACCCTGCGGCTTATAGTCAGGTGCGGCTTATATAAGGATTTTTTTATGTGATTTTTGTGATGACTCGATCACTTTTATACACTGCGGTATCTTGAAGAAAAAAACAACAACAAAAATACTATTTTGAAACACTACTATGGCTGCTGCTTATTCTGGCTGTGTTGCTTGTGACTATTATGAGCTTTAGTAGGAATGCACGCTAGGTGACCTGCGTCAAAGGGTTCTAAACCCTTTCTCTTACTCTGCCATGTGACTCAGAGATTACACAAAGCAGTGGCGCTGTTTGGACCATCTCCATTGTATTAAAACCCAATCAATCAGCATTTAAATTAAATTCTTCTGACATTTTGCTCACCAAAAACAAGTTGTAATGAACGTGAACTTTTAATGCGTTTTATTCAGAAGGTTACTTTGAACCCCGAGGCTTAAATGGCGGCGCGGCGTATTTATGGATTTTTACGGCCTCCAGGGGGCGCTCTAGCAGGAAGCAAGAGCGAGACAGACGAAGAAGAGAATGCGCCGAAGAAGACGTGCTAGTTTGTGTTTTGAACATTTCGCGCATCACGCACACACCCTCATCATGGAAAACACACGAAGAAATGCATTTGATGCAGCTTTTAAGTTAAAAGCAATCGATTTGGCTGTCAAAGAGGGAAATAGAGCTTAAATGGTGGCGCGGCGTATTTATGGATTTTTACGGCCTCCAGGGGGCGCTCTAGCAGAAAGCAAGAGCGAGACAGACGAAGAAGAGATAATGCGCCGAAGAAGACGTGCTAGTTTGTCAAGACGGACATTACTGAAAGGAAGCTTTTATACACAAACCGTCATTATGGGGGACAAAAGAAATGCATATGATGCCGCTTTTAAGCTAAAGGCAGTCGATGTTGATGACATTGTGTTGCATCACCCTTTTCTTTATTTCGTGGTCCCGTCTACTCTGGAGCTATACGTGTCGCTCGCTAGTTTAATGTAATTTAGCGCTTCGTGCATGAATAAAATTTGCATGAACAGACCCTCATCACGGGCGGCTCGGTGACGCACTGGGTAGCACGTCCGCCTCACAGTTAGGAGGGTGCGGGTTTGATTCCACCTCCGGCCCTCCCTGTGTGGAGTTTGCATGTTCTCCCCGGGCCCGCGTGGGTTTTCTCCAGGCACTCCGGTTTCCTCCCACATCCCATAAACATGCTTGGTAGGCCGATTGAAGACTCCAAATTGTCCCTAGGTGTGAGTGCGAGTGCAAATGGTTGTTTGTCTCTGTGTGCCCTGCGATTGGCTGGCAACCGGTTCAGGGTGTGCCCCGCCTGCTGCCCGATGACGGCTGGGATAGGCTCCAGCACACCCGCGACCCCCGTGGGGACGAAGCGGTTCAGAAAATGGATGGATGGGAGACCCTCATCACACTCGCAGAAATGCATAAAAGCGACGACGAAAGAGAGACTGAGAAAGTGTGAGGCGAAGGATATCTAACGCTATTCCAATCGGACACTGAGGAGGAAGACTTCGATGGTTTCAGTGCACAGGAGGAAGATGAAGATGGCTCTTTTTTTTTACTTTTACTGGTACGTTTTTTAACGAGCCCTGTTGGTGCTGTACTACCGTGTTGCTGCTGTGTTACCGCTGCGTCTCAGTGACTTTTACCGGTATGGTATGTTTTTTTTAATCCAGCCCTATTAGTCTTGTGTTACTTCCGTGTTGCTGCGGTATTACTGCCGCGTCACAGGCAGTGTTTGGAAAGGAATGTTAAGGTATGTTATTAAAACTTTAAAAAAGCTTTCTGTGTCCAGTCTTTCTTTGTTAATAACTCGCGTGCACACTTCCGTGTTGCTGCGTCACAGGCAATGTTTAGAAAGACATGTTAAAGTATGTTATTAAAACTTTAAAAAGGCTTTCTGTGTACTGTCTTTCTTTGTAAAAAACGCGTGTGCACGTGCGGCTTATAGTCCGGTGCGGCTTATATAAGAAAAAAACTAAAATATCCCTGAATTTTAGCTGGTGCGGCTTATAGTCCGGTGCGCCTAATAGTCCGGAATTTACGGTACTCACTTTTGTGAGTACATACCGTAATTTCCGGACGATAAGCCGCACCTGATTATAAGCCGCACCAGCAAAAAAGCGAGGATTTTTTTTTTCTTTTCATAAATAAGCCGTACCGTACTATAAGCCGCATGTGCACGCGAGTTATTTACAAAGAAAGACGGTACACAGAAAGCCTTTTTAAAGTTTTAACAACATACTTTAACATGTTTTTCTAAACACTGCCTGTGACGCGGCAGTAATACCGCAGCAACACGGAAGTGTGCACGAGAGTTATTTACAAAGAGAGACGGTACACAGAAAGCCTTTTTAAAGTTTTAATATGATACCTTAACTTTTCTTTCCAACCACTGCCTGTGACGCAGCAGTAATACCGCAGCAACACGGAAGTAACACAGCACTAATAGGGCTGGATAAAAAAAAAACATACCGGTAAAAGTCACTGAGATGCGGTGGTAACAAAGCAGCAAAATGGTAGCGCAGCAATAACTGGGCTGGTTAAAAAAAAAACATACTAGTAAAAGTCACAGAGCCGTCTTCATCTTCCGCCTGTGCACTGAAACCATCAAAGTCTTCCTCCTCAGTGTCCGATTGGAATAGCGTTAGATATCCTTCGCCTCACACTTTCTCAGTCTCTCTTTCTCTAAAAGCTTCCTTTCAGTAATGTCCGTCTTGATCTCGTTCTGTCTCTTCTTTGTGTGAATTATACGGCACTATTTGCCTGGCGGATGGACATGCGATCAACACACCACTCTTCTCCCCAGTGACCGTGTCACATATCCCTCCACCCAGCAAAGTAGTGCCGCTCAACAGCGGTCCACAGCCTTTTTAAGAGTGTATAAAAGTGATCAAGTCATCACAAAAATCATGAAAAAATCCAGACACGCTGCACCGGACTACAAGCCGCAGGGTTCAAAACTTGAGCAAAAAGTAGCAGCTTATAGTCGGGAAATTACGGTATATATAATTTTTTAAACTTTGCTGTCAATCAACTATTGTCGCAAATTGTGTGCCCGTCAGTGACAGGCTGGCAAACTTTCCATCAGTCTGAAGGAATACCCAACCTCTGGTTTTGTTTTATTATTCATATTTGTTAGCCTTCAGGAAGGTGCTGCAGGAAGTTTCAAGTGTTCAAATTACATGAATAGTTCATTTTCATTCACTTTACGATGCCACATGCAAAATCTTATGCCAAGAGTTGTGGGTATTTTTTTATTTTTTTTTTTGTCTGTGTAAAAAAACAAATTTTCTCAAAACCACAGGCGAGCTGACACACGGGGAGTTATATTCAGCCATAAAGAAGGAGAATGAGCAAACCGAGGCAGGTGATGCCAGCGGCACACATTTTAGTGGAGAGATGCACTTCTATGAGTTGGTGGAGGACACTAAAGATGGCATCTGGTTGGTTCAGGTAATCTCATTTCTTGGCACTATGAAATGATTTCTGCATTTTTGTTTAGATTTTATTAGTTTTAGTATTCAGGGTTTTTTTATGTTTCTTGTCTGCAAGATTTAAAAAAAAAAAACATGGTAAATTATGTGTAGTTAAAACAAAATTTATTTTAAAAAAACAGCATCCACAAATTAAATATAGATACTATATATGTATAACAGTTCACAAAAATTGAAGTACATTAAGTGCAGTGCATCATGCTGCTTCTTAAGTTAGATGCATTGAATTGAATTTTATTTTATTCGTTTCAAACAGGCAAAACACACATAACCAATCAAATGAAGACAAATACATTCTAAAGCACAAGCAAGGTGAAAGTCATGCAAACTATGACTCTGTACAGATACAAACATAAAACAATCCACTGCACAAAATAGGCAGAGCCTACCTGTTTGAAAAGGAATGGGAAGAAGTAAGACTTATTTAATCCCACCCCCTATCAAATTTAAGACAGAAAATAAAATTTGCAGTTACCTCTAAAATATATATGCCCGCGGTCCAGTTTTTATTGGCCTGCAGCAAAGAAGAAGTACTGGGCAGGCTAATGAGTTAGCGGAAAGATGCTAATTTGCGATCGTGCTAACACGCGCAAACGGACCTCTAAAGGAAATTAAACGAACATTTGGAGCAATACTACATTGTCCTAAAGGTTAGACACGTGATCATTCATTTCTCTTGTTAGGAGACACACTTACATCGCCAATGACTCCTGTACCACTGTAACCGACATATTTACAAGAACGTAAAAAAGGAAGTGGTATCGCCTGAAAACGGCCTTCAAAATAAATCACCCTACCTCAAATCAAAGCATGGCTGAATAACATAAATAATATGGAGAATTCTTAACACAAACTGTAAATATGTTTTTAGAACAACTTTTATTATTATACATTTTTTTATAACAAGGTAGAAGTGTACATACTGTAAATATGTTCTTAGAACTCTTTTATTATTATAACAATTTTCTATAACAAGGTACAACACTGTAAATATGTTTTTAGAACTCTTATTATAATAACCTTTTTTTAAAAAAAAAAAAAAAAAAGGTGCAAGTGTACGCACTGCAATTGTGTGGGCACTCCTTGCCTTCTGCTGGCGTGTGGGCAAGTTTTGTGCCATAATTCCTCAATTTAGAAGTTTTATTTTGACTTTTAATTCTTTTTTTCAATTTGGGAAAAAAATCCGCGATGTAGTGAAACCGCGATAAACAAACCGTGATGTAGCGAGGGATTACTGTACATCACTAAAAATCAAGGCAATTGTGTTTGTCTAATTTGTAAAGAGACGGTTGCCTTGTTTAAGGATTTCAACTTAAAGAGACACTATCAGACTAAACATGCGAACACAAACGACCAGCTAACAGGGAGTGACCGCGCTGATAAAGTGAAGCAGCTCCAAGCTGAACTGGCATCACAACAGCGATTCTTCACACGAGACTGTGAGTCAAAAATAAATATTACTAAAGCAAGCTACGAAGTGGCCATGTTAAGACTGTTGATGTTATGGACCTGTAGACCTGACACAAACTATTACTGAAAGATAATGTAAATGACAAGAGCAAAATTCACTAGTTTTAAGTTTTAATAATAACAGACAACTTTGCATTACAGGGCTGTGGACTCGGACTCGGGGACTCGGACTCGGTCGGACTCGGTCATTTTTTGCCGGACTCGGACTCGGTGCTGATTTTGACCGAGTCCACCGAGTCCGACAATAAAAAAAATACGTTCAATTTTATTTTCATCATGCTGCTGACAATGCGCGTAGGAATACTGTCCACAGCCCTGCTTACGATCAAGTTTGAAAAAGAACTTGACAGCATTGAGCGCCGCCGGCGTTTGTCGGCCGCCACCTCGCCAACCGGTCAAACGCGCATGCGCGTGAGGGGAAATCCCGCAAAGGAGGAGGGACAAACAGAGCGATTGGTTTTGCTGGCTTTTTAATGAATGGCGACTGTGACTACGGGGGCCCATTAGGTCCAGAAAAGCTGACAAGATGCCAAAATGGCAAGGAAAAAATGCACAGCTAAACGAATATATGACGATGAACACAGGACGTTTTTAACAGAGTTAAAGTTGTTTTTTGTTGAACGCTATGGCAAGCCATTCTGCCTGATATGTCGGACGTCATTGGCGCATTTAAAAGCTTCAAATGGTCAGCGCCACTTCAGCTCACTTCATGCCAATATCGATAAGGACTTTGCAAAAGGGACTGAATTTCGCAAGCACAAGTTTGGAGACTTTGAAAAATAGGTACAGTTTTTCAAAAAAATTACGAAGCACTCAGAGACTGTCACACTTGCATTGTTTCAACTGGCTTGGAACATTGCACGGGCTAAAAAGCCATACAATGAAGTGGAGTTCGTTAAAATATGCCTCAGTGACGTTATTGAATTTTATTTTCATCATGCTGCTGAGAATGCGCGTAGGAATACTGTCCACAGCCCTGCTTGCTTGTTATGAAGACAAATTTAGTTGTTGCGTGCGCGCCCGCGCCTGCCTGCCTGCGTGCGTGCACGTACAAAACCCACAATGCCCCGCGCGCAGCCAAGATGGAAGAACCCGGCAGTAGCGAGAGAACAATGTTTTGCCTCTAGATTTGGGGGGGAAACGGAGCGTAAGTTACGATCAATGCGGCCACGTTGAGTTGCACTTAGGCTAATGTCAAGGACGATTATGTCACCCAGCTTATATCATTGATGTGTTTCGATAGTTGTGGGGTCGTCACTAATTATTTGTGTTTAGATATATGTCTGAGCTATAATGGTGTAATTAATGATTAAAACTTGAAAGTATCTGTTTGTTGTATTCGTTTATATGTTTAATAAAGACAAAGCCATCACAAAACTGTTGTAATTATTTAGATTTTGATCTAAATTAGCCTTGAATAAAGACTAAGCAGTCACATGAATTAACAGGAAAAAATGGACAACCGGACTCGGACTCGCGGTCAAGAGGCCGGACTCTGACTCGGTGCAAAAATCCGACCGAGTCCACAGCCCTACAACTCCCGTTTAAAATGTTCATGAGGCAAAAGTAATTTTAAACTCATGTAAATTTAAGGTATTTCATACAGTTTGTTCAATGTTATCTGACTCTTCAGATTTGAATGAAAGGCAGAATTTGTGTTTTTAGAGTTGTTCACATCTGCCTGAGTGACTCGTATTTGGTTATTTTGTCATTTGAAAAATAAAGACAATTGTGACAATGAAATTTGTTTTATAACAGTGTGTATTTGCATGACATTTTTGTCATTAAAAAATGTCCGAAAAAACTATTGGCCCCCGGGCCCCTTCACTTTATCAAATCTGGCCCTCCTTGCAGAAAGTTTGGACACCCCTGATGTATACAGTGCCTTGCGAAAGTATTCGGCCCCCTTGAACCTTTCAACATTTCGTGACATTTCAGGCTTCAAACATAAAGATATAAAAGTTTAATTTTTTATCAAGAATCAACAACAAGTGGGACACAATCGTGAAGTGGAACAAAATTTATTGGATAATTTAAACTTTTTTAACAAATAAAAAACTGAAAAGTGGGGCGTGCAATATTATTCGCCCCCCTTGCGCTAATACCTTGTAGCGCCACCTTTTGCTGCAATTACAGCTGCAAGTCGCTTGGGGTATGTCTCTCTCAGTTTTGCACATGGAGAGACTGGAATTCTTGCCCATTCTTCCTTGCAAAACAGCTCGAGCTCAGTGAGGTTGGATGGAGAGCGTTTGTGCACAGCAGTCTTCAGCTCTTTCCACAGATTCTCGATTGGATTCAGGTCTGGACTTTGACTTGGCCATTCTAACACCTGGATACGTCTATTTGTGAACCATTCCATTGTAGATTTGGCTTTATGTTTTGGATCATTGTCCTGTTGGAAGATAAATCTCCGTCCCAGTCTCAGGTCTTTTGCAGACTCCAACAGGTTTTCTTCCAGAATGGTCCTGTATTTGGCTCCATCCATCTTCCCATCAATTTTAGCCATCTTCCCTGTCCCTGCTGAAGAAAAGCAGGCCCAAACCATGATGCTTTCACCACCATGTTTGACAGTGGGGATGGTGTGTTCAGGGTGATGAGCTGTGTTGCTTTTACGCCAAACATATCGTTTTGCATTGTGGCCAAAAAGTTCGATTTTGGTTTCATCTGACCAGAGCACCTTCTTCCACATGTTTGGTGTGTCTCCCAGGTGGCTTGTGGCAAACTTTAAACGAGACTTTTTATGGATATCTTTGAGAAATGGCTTTCTTCTTGCCACTCTTCCATAAAGGCCAGATTTGTGCAGTGCACGACTGATTGTTGTCCTATGGACAGACTCTCCCACCTCAGCTGTAGTTATCTGCAGTTCATCCAGAGTGATCATGGGCCTCTTGGCTGCATCTCCGATCAGTCTTCTCCTTGTTTGAGATGAAAGTTTGGAGGGACGGCCGGGTCTTGGTAGATTTGCAGTGGTCTGATACTCCTTCCATTTCAATATAATTGCTTGCACAGTGCTCCTTGAGATGTTTAAAGCTTGGGAAATCTTTTTGTATCCAAATCCGGCTTTAAACTTCTCCACAACAGTATCTCGGACCTGCCTGGTGTGTTCCTTTGTCTTCATGGTTCTCTCTGCGCTTTAAACAGAACCCTGAGACTATCAAAGAGCAGGTGCATTTATACGGAGACTTGATTACACACAGGTCCATTCTATTTATCATCATCAGTCATTTAGGACAACATTGGATCATTCAAAGATCCTCACTAAACTTCTGGAGTGAGTTTGCTGCACTGAAAGTAAAGGGGCCGAATAATATTGCTTGCCCCACTTTTCAGTGTTTTATTTGTTAAAAAAGTTTAAATTATCCAATAAATTTCATTCCGCTTCACGATTGTGTCCCACTTGTTGATTCTTGACAAAAAATTAAAATTTTATTTCTTTATGTTTGAAGCGTGAAATGTGGCGAAATGTTGAAAGGTTCAAGGGGGCCGAATACTTTCGCAAGGCACTGTATATACATATATATATATATCGTCGTGAGACAGGTTAGTTTTACCCTACTGATAATGTGTCGTCGGAATTATATATATATACACACACACACACACACACACACACACACATACATCCATCTTCTTCCGCTTATCCGGGGTCGGGTCGCGGGGGCAGCAGCTTCAGGAGGGACTCCCAGACTTCCCTCTCCCCAGCCACTTCATCTAGCTCATCCCGGGAAATCCCAAGGCGTTACCAGGCCAGCTGAGAGACATGGTCTCTCCAGCGCGTCCTGGGTCGTCCCCGGGGTCTCCTACCGGTGGGACATGCCTGGAACACCTCCCCAGAGAGGCGTCCAGGAGGCATCCTGATGAGATGCCCGAGCCACCTCATCTGGCTCCTCTCAACGTGGAGGAGTAGCGACTCTACTCCGAGTCTCTCCCGGATGACCGAACTTCTCACCCTATCTCTAAGGGAGAGCCCGGACATCCTGCGGAGAAAACTCATTTCGGCCGCTTGTATCCGAGATCTCGTTCTTTCGGTCACGACCCATAGCTCGTGACCATAGGTGAGGGTAGGAGCGTAAATCGACCGGTAAATTGAGAGCTTTGCCTTTTGGCTCAGCACTCTCTTTACCACGACGGACCGGTACAGAGTCCGCATTACTGCCGACGCTGCACCGATCCGCCTGTCGATCTCGCGCTCCATCCTCCCCTCACTCGTGAACAAGACCCCAAGATACTTAAACTCCTCCACTTGGGGCAGGATCTCATCCCCGATCTGGAGAGGGCATTCCACCCTTTTCCGATCGAGAACCATGGACTCGGATTTGGAGGTGCTGACCCTCATCCCGACCGCTTCACACTCGGCTGCGAACCGCTCCAGTGAGAGCTGGAGATCACGGCCTGAAGAAGCCAACAGCACCACGTCGTCTGCAAAAAGCAGAGACGCGATGCTGAGGTCCCCAAACCGGACACCCTCAACGCCTCGGCTGCGCCTAGAAATTCTGTCCATAAAAATTATGAACAGAATTGGTGACAAAGGGCAGCCTTGGCGGAGTCCAACCCTCACTGGGAACGAATCCGACTTACTGCCGGAAATGCGGACCAAACTCTGGCATCGGTGATGCAGGGACCGAACCGCCCTTATCAGTTGGCTCGGTACCCCGTACTCCCGAAGCACCCCCCACAGAACCTCCCGAGGGACACGGTCGAACGCCTTCTCCAAGTCCACAAAACGCATGTGGACTGGTTGGGCGAACTCCCATGCACCCTCGAGGATCCTGCTGAGGTGAAGAGCTGGTCCACTGTTCCACGGCCAGGACGAAAGCCACACTGTTCCTCCTGAATCCGAGGTTCGACCTCCCGACGGACCCTCCTCTCCAGCACCCCTGAATAGACCTTACCAGGGAGGCTGAGGAGTGTAATTCCCCTGTAATTGGAACACACCCTCCGGTCCCCCTTCTTAAAGAGGGGAACCACCACCCCAGTCTGCCAATCCAGAGGCACTGTCCCCGATGTCTATATATATATATATGTACATATACATATATATATAATAGGGGTGTAACGATTCATCGATACACATCGATTAATCGATATAATGCTCTACGATTTGTTGGCATCGATGCTAAACGTAAACATCGATCTATATCGCCCGTTTTTGACCTCGGACATTAGACGCAACTTTATTTTGAAATCCAGTTCATTGTTGCTTGCTTCCTCTTTCCGGGAGCAGTGCGCGGCGTGTTGTGTTGTGAGCAGAGCAGGCACGTGAAAGGGGAGCCGACAACTACGCGGCTCCTGGGCTGGTGCTATGGCTAGTGTCCAAGAAGACGAGGAAATTATAGGAATTTGATAAAGTTCAGTGTTAAAATAAGCACTTTGTATACTACAATACTCTTGTAATTTCCTAAATAAAGAGTTTGCAGTACCTTGTTGATTTTGCGTATGAATTGTTATAAATCAGGATATTTTTCTATATCGATCGTAGAGCACTATATCGTGATGTATCGTGAATGAATCACAGCAGGCTTTAAGATATCGGCAAATATCGTATCGTGGTTCTTTGTATCGATATGATATCGTATCGTGGCAAAACCCGCGATAAATGTGCTAATTTTTGACCAATGTCCGCAAAGTACTTGTTAAACTTGTCAGCGATTTCATTCATGTTGTCAACTGTTTCTTTATTCTCAGTAAAGTAAGAGGGGAACATTTTTTGTGGAGTATTTTGGTTTTTAATTATGGAGTTGTATGTTCCACATGCCTCGTACGTTGTTTCTGTTATCTTTTAGTAATCTATGGTAATAATCTTTCTTACCAGTCTGTATGATAGATGTCAATTTATTTTTGTATGTCTTGTATTTGCTTTCAGCTTCAGGTGTTCTTGTTTAAATGAAGTCTCTATAAAGTTTTTTTTTTTTTTTTACATGCATTTCTAATTCCTCCAGTAATCAACGAGTAGTTTTTATGCTTACAATTTATTTTCAGTTGTTTTAATGGACAGTGATCACAATGATGCAGTGATGCATCACAACTCTAACATCAATAAAGCGAGGATGGTCTCTTGTTTGACGTCAAATGAGATTTGTCTCATCTAGGACAATATATGAACGTGATCCACGTCAGATTTGAGTTTAGTTTTAGTTTAAGAGTTTAGTTTAAGTTTTATTTTAGTTTAAGAAAATCTGATCCAGATCAGATGTGCCTACAGTATGAACCTCGTCATAGTTCAATTGGATGGATGAATAGAATGATGAAAAGTCCTTGTGGTTTATTTGAATGAATTGCAAACCCAAATGTGCTGTGTACAGAGAGTACTTGTTACAAAGTGTCACGTTTCGGGCAGACTTAAGTGACAAAAACAGGGAAGCCACAAGACCCACGTTAGTTCAAAGCAAGCACGACATGTTGCTTTTGAGTGACGTCATCTGGTGGCACTTGTCACATCTAGGCGATTTACAGTAAAGAAACTACAACCCCACAACCGATGTTTGACCTTCCTTCCTCTGGTTATCGGCCGTGTAGTAATAAATACATTTAAAAGCAACCCAAAAAGACCAGGTCTTGAATTAGTTGAAAAAGATGACAAAAGACATTTTTACATGTTTATTAAACATTATTTATTTTTGTAAAGAAAATGTATTTAATTTTAATTTTCATTATTTTATTTTTTTTTCTCAACATTATTTATTTATTTTTGTAAAGAAAATGTATTCTATTTTAATTTTCATTATTTTGTTTATTTTTGTTACCGATGGCGATCTTGGTGTCTATGCAGGTCATTGCGCAGGACAGAGACGCTCTGCTCAGTAAGTCCAACTGGCGGAAGATGGTACAGAAAGTCTCCCAGTTTGGAATCCGAACTGGAACATTCAACTGCTCTCATGACTACAGGTGGGAATGACACCATTACAATAAGGGAGCAAAATTCAAGAGCAAAATTGATTTTATTGTTTCTGATCTCTTTATTCTTGCTCATATCTCACAAATTCTTGAAGTTACTCAAACACAACAATTCAAGAGTAGAGGTTGCAGGAGTTTATTTGGTAATGGCTTGTAATAATAGTAATAAAATGGTGTAATAATAGGTGTAAAAGAAAGGGGGTATCTGCAAAACATCTAGCACTATTTAGGAAAGTACAATTCATTGTTTGACCTTAATCTTTTTGTTGGCACTTGTGGGGTGGTTTTTAATATTGTACTGGACAGGACAACCAGGTGCTTTACGAACTCACTTTCTTTAAAAAAAGAGAAAAGGAAAGGAGAGTCGGGGCGGGGGACAAAAACAACTAAGTAGCCAAGGAATTGTCAGGGCCAACCAATGACAGGTGGCACGACACAGCTGGACGTTTCACGGGGCAGAAGGTAGGCAGGCAAGCAGGATAGCGGGCAGGCAGATAGTCATGTAAGACAGCAGGCAAATGGGCAGACAGGCAGGAGAACATTGGGGCGGGGGAACAGGCGTCTTCCGATCAGGCAGGGAACGGCGAAGGTTGGGTACAATCGTCAGGCCAGGCAGCAGTCGATATCAATCACCGTTAGGGCAGGCCATCGAGGTTAGGCCAGGCGGAGGTCGGGATCAATCGTAATCAGGTCAGGCAGGGTTGGTAATGGAGATCAGTTTGGAAAACAGCCAGCAAGGAGGAATGAGTAGCAACGCAGATGAACTGACGGGGAGTGATGGGAGAACGGTGTTTGAATACACACCCTGATGAGCGGGTAACGAGGAGGCAAGCGATGAGCGCTGATTAGCGCGCGGGGACGTAGCAAAAAGTTAGTGGGCAGGGTGCAAGTGGAGCGGGGACGTCACACACTGTATAGAATATTAATAGTGTTACAACACGTGTTAGTGAGGCATGAATAGGAAAATAATAGCAAGAAAATAATCAAAACCCAACATATGTAGTCGCGCTATTTTTAGTTGTTTGGAGTCAAGTGCTACAAACCTAATATTAACTTTGTACAGTAGTGTTTGGAAAAAAAAAAAGGTAATGCTTAAAATCCTTGTAGTAGCTTTGATTTCCATACATGCCAATGTATTGAGAATATTGTACTTAAGATGTGCGATATGTACAAAAATGTATTGGAGGTAATTTTCTGTCACATTCAATGCAGGATTTAGACCCAGAGGCAGAGGCAGACAGTAGACATGAGTAGGAAACCAAAAAGTGTATGTACAAAATTCCAAAGTAACAACAGAAATGTATTGGAGGTAATTTTCTGTCACATTCAATGCAGGATTTAGACCCAGAGGCAGAGGCAGACTGTAGACATGAGTAGGAAACCAAAAAGTCTATGTACAAAATTCCAAAGTAACAACAGAGAGCAGAGCTGGACGCGGAAGGCATAGAAGGCAAAACGTTCTGACAAAATAACTGAGTAACTCAAGTATATATAGAGAGAAAATGATGTATCTAATCCTATGTGAACAAATAAGGAACTAACAATGATCGTCTGTGACCAAATAAAGGACCAAAGCCTAGCATGTCAAGGACCGACAGTCATAAAGGACCAAAGCCTCTAGCATAATCAAGGACCGACAGTCATAAAGGACCAAAGCCACTAACATAGTCAAGGATCGACAGTCATAACAATTTCCATCAAGATAACGATATAAATCCTGATATTAATTCCTTAACATGTCATGAAAATAATGGAAATTTATTTTATTTATAAAACACATTTTATATCAACCACAAAGTGAAATGGAGATTAAGATTGATACAGAAATATCCAGTGGCCAAAAGGGTTAAGTCACACTAGACAACTCCCTTTAGCCTTGTAGGGAGAAAAAGGTTTAACCACAATTATGTCAATTGTGATCAAATATCTGAAAAGGACCTTTCCTGTCTCATATTTGAATGTCAAAGTAGAAAAGTGCAGTCGCTGTATGTAACAATATTCTCTCCACAAGGTCGTGTGTGAGACGCGGATGGCAACGTTCCACTCTGGTCATGTCAGTCCCACAGACGTCAGCATCGAAGGGCAAAGTCATGCTGAAAGAATACAACGGCCGTCGCATCGAACCCGAACACATCTTCCGTTGGATGACCTCCCAGATGTCTCACCGCATCAAGACATTGTGTCGTTGGGAGAAGCTGCAGGAGGAGTGGCGCCCCGACCCGCTCCACCCGTTAAAGATGTTTCTGTTCGCTCCCCTGCCTCAGCCGCCTGTTTTCTTCTCCTCGCTCTCTGTTAAGTTCACCGGCAGGATTGAGTTCATTTTCGTGGATGTAAGGCACTGGGACAATGACAGCAGCCTATTAGAGATTGGTGTAACGCAGAGCCCCGCCTACATCCTGAAGATGCCAGAGGGCATATATCACTATGGCAACAGGTGACCCTTCAGTGTGAAACAGATCCTGTGTCATTGTTGAATATTGACAAGGATTTCTGTTGCTTTTGTTTTTTTGCGCTTGTTCTGTTCTCTGCAGTACTGGCGAATTTTTGTCTGTAGCGGCGATGGACACCTTCCTGCGATCAGTCCAACCAGAAGTCAATGACCTTTTTGTACTCAGTCTTGTCCTGATCAACCTTTTGGCATGGATGGATCTCTTCATTACACAGGTAAACTTTGCTTCACATGAGTAGTGTGATTTAAATACCATTGAATGTATGATTTACTCTTGATCAAGTGAGAGATTAATTACAAAGGCCTACACACAAACTCAGGGACTAGAATTTTCCGCGGATCTGCGGATTTCCATATTTTTTTCCGTCGAAAGTATCATTTTCGTGAATCGTGTAAATCCGTTGAGAATTTTTTTTTTGTATATTGGGGGTTATGGAAGCGGCCGGCCAGAGCGTCATATATATATATATATATATTATTAAAAAAACAAAAATGTCATACATTCTGGATTCCTTACAAATTAACTGAAATATTGCAAGCCTTTTATTATTTTTAATATTGCTGATTATGGCATACAGCTTAAGAAAACTCAAATATCCTATCTCAAAATATTAGAATATCATGAAAAAGTACACTAGTAGGGTATTCAACTAATCACTTGAATCGTCTAATTAACTCAAACCACTTGCAAGGGTTTCCTGAGCCTTGAAAAACACTCAGCTTGGTTCAGTAAACTAAATCACAAGCATGGGGAAGACTGCTGATCTGACTGCTGTCCAGAGGACCATCATCGACACCCTCCATCAGGAGTGTAAGACACAAAGAAATTTCTCAAAGAGCAAGCTGTTCACAGAATGCAGTTTCAAAGCACATCCACAAAAAGTCTGTTGGAAGGGGGAAATGTGGCAGGAAACACTGCACAACCAAGAGAGATGACCGCAGCCTTTTGAAGAAGAGTCGCTTCTAGAATTTGGGGGAGCTTCAAAGACAGTGGACTGAAGCTGGAGTCCAGGTATCAAAAGCCACTGTTCACAGACGTTTCCGGGAAATGGGCTACAATAGCCGTATTCCTATGGTCAAGCCACTTCTGAAATCAAGACAACGGAAGAAGCGTCTGACTTGGGCTATGGAAAAGAAGCACTGGATATCCCCAGAGTGGTCCAAAGTCCTCTTTTCAGACGAAAGCAAGTTTTGTATTTCATTTGGAAGTCAAGGCGCCAGAGTCTGGAGAAAGGCTGGAGAGAAGCAAAATCCAAGTTGCTTGAAATCCAGTGTGAAGTTCCCACAGTCAGCGATGGTTTGGGGAGCCCTGTCAGCTGCTGGTGTTGGTCCACTGTGTTTCATCAAGTCCAGAGTAAATGCAGCTGTGTACCAAGAGATTTTCGAGTACTACATGCTTCCGTCTGCTGAAAAGCTCTATGGAGATGATGATTTCATTTTCCAGCATGATCTGGCACCTGCCCACAGTGCCAAAACCACCAGTAAATGGTGTACTGACCATGGCATTACTGTCCTCGACTGGCCTGCAAATTCCCCTGACCTGAACCCCATAGAGAATTTGTGGGGTATTGTGAAGAAGATGAAAGACACCAGACCCAACTATGCAAATGAGCTCAAGGCTGTTATTGAAGCATCCTGGGCATCCATAACAACTCAGCAATGCCACAGGCTGATTGCCTCCATGCCACGCCGCATTGATGCAGTAATCCGTGCAAAAGGATTCCCAACAAAGTGCTGAGTGCATTAATGGACATTTTCAAATGTTTGATTTTGTTTTGCTGTTATAATTCTTGTTTTTTTACTTGGTCTGAGGAAATATTCTAATTTTTTGAGATAAGATTTTTATTAAAATAATAAAAGGCTTGCAATATTTCAGTTGATTTGTAATGAATCCAGAATGTATGACATTTTTGTTTTTTAATTGCATTACAGAAAATAAAGAACTTTATCACAATATTCTAATTTTCTGAGACAGTCCTGTATATATATATATATATATATATATATATACATATATATATGTGTGTGTGTGTGTGTGTGTGTGTGTGTGTGTGTGTGTGTGTGTGTGTGTGTGTGTGTATATATGTATATATTAGTATTAGCCCGGATATAAGACGATCCTGATTATAGGACGACCCCCTCTTTTTCAAGACTCAAGTTTGAAAAAGACTTTTTGAACACCAAATTTAATTTTTATACAGAATATAATTACAGTATATCTGAAACAAAATATCCTGTCGAGCTCTTGAAAGCGGCCAGTCTGAGGACCACGGAAAGCTTTTCTCTGATTGTGAGCATTTTTTAGGCAATCTTTTTGAGCTCTCCATCTCCGTACGTTACACTCTGTGACACCATATTTCACAGCCGCTTTGCAATTGTTTGAAGACTCTGCCTCATTTATCACCATCATTTTGAAGTTTGCATCATAACTCCCCCTAGCTTCCGGTTAACCTGGCCGATCTTCGACCCACTTTTCTCCAGATTGTCGCTACGTTTCTGTTGGGGAGCCTGAGGACTGTATAGGGCAGTGGTCCCCAAACTACGGCCCGCGGGCCGTATACGGCCCCCCTCCGCATTAGACCCGGCCCCCTGAACAATACCAGAGACGGAAAAAAATGCTAAACAATACCAGACCCCCTGAACAATAACAGAGACGGGGAAAAAAATGCTAAACAATACCAGAGACGGAGAAAAAAATGCTACTACGACCTCACTTTGCCCCAGCACGTTTTTACCCTTATGGCCACCCATACCCCAGTCATAGAACGTGAAAGAACGGAATAATGGCAAAAAGGTTGGGTAAGAGAAAAATTTATTCCGAATGCAGGGTATTTAACCCGCAGTGGACGCACTTTTTTTTTTTTGTTCAATTCAAAGAAAAGACTGCTTGTCTCGTCTGTCAAGAGATGGCGGCGGTATTCAAGGAATACAACCTGCGCCGACATTATGAATCCCGTCACAAAGACAAGTACGCCAGCTTGCAAGGCCAAATGCGAGCAGAAAAGTTCTGAAAGGGGGATCCTTCCATCTGTGGTCCCTTCTCAAGGTTTCTCATTTTTCCCCCTGGTAGGGTTTTTTTGAGTTTTTCCTTGCCCTTTTGGGAGCTTAAGATCAGGTGATGCTTTGAGAATAATTGTCAATTGTTTGTCTATGTGAAGCCCTTTGAGACTGCTTGTGATTTAGGGCTGTACAAATAAACTTAACTTGACACCGCGGAGCTTCTTATTTGTATTCGTGGAGTTACCGCAAACTTTGAGATGTGCGAGGAGCTGGCATCCCTACAAAGCCTGAAAGGCACTACGACTGGGGAGGATATTTTCGACAAAGTATGTAAAACCATGCAACGGTTGGATCTGGACTGGGCAAAGGTTGCCAGCGTCACGACTGACCAAGTATGGTGGGCGCGTCTCGGGGTTTAATAGGACGCATGAGCCGGGAGATGGAAGAATGGGGTCTCAAGCGAAGTTGAACTTTTACCTAGGATTGTGCACGGCACAGCATAACTTTCTTTCTGTTAAGAACCCACTGAGGGTTATTTGATTCTTTATCGAGTTCATAAATAGTGTTATTGGCCTATATATTTTCCGCGTTATTTTATTCTGTGAAGAATCCAGAGTGGGCTATTTGATCTCAGAAAGGGTTATTAATATTTGGATATGTGTGGTGCGCTGGAGTGTCAGCATGTTTTCTGGAAAACACTAAATGATTACATTTAGGGACACCTGTGATTGTCACACTTTTTCTGTTCGAAACTGACCCCGGCCCCCCATCAGAGAAGGGAAAAGTTATGTGGCCCTCATTGGAAAAAGTTTGGGGACCCCTGGTATAGGGGGTTGGCTCGGAAGGTTATGCTCTTTTCGCCCCCGGGTGTCGGTCAGAACACAGGAGGGAAGACGTGGTTCAGTTTTGATTGCTTGACTGAATTGTTGGCAAAAAAGTAACAGGCACTGTAGCTCATAGGGGCATACAGGCAAACTGGCAAAAGGGTATAGGCACACGGTGGTCGTAAGGATGTGAGAGCAGGTGTGTGTAGTGTACATGGGTGAGTCTTTGGGTGTGTGAATGTGATTCTTGTGTGTGTGATTATTGTATGAAGGGTGTGTGGGTGTGTGTGGGGTGTGTGGTTCTGCAACAGACAGAAATACAGACAGAAATACATACGTAAGTCAACGCTCAACTTCTGACGTCACATATTACATAACTGACTGGACGTAACGGTCCCATCCATCCATCCATTTTCTGTACCGCTTTGTCCCCACGGGGGTCGCGGGCGTGCTGGAGCCTATCCCAGCCGTCATCGGGCAATAGGGGGGATACCCTGAACTGGTCGCCAGCCAATCGCAGGGCACACAGAGACGAATAACCATTCGCACTCGCACCTAGGGACAATTTGGAGTGCTCAATCGGCCTACCAAGCATGTTTTGGGGATGTGGGAGGAAACCAGAGTGCCCGGAGAAAACCCACGCGAACACGGGGAGAACATGCAAACTCCACACACGGTGGCTGTGCAATCGAACCCGCACCCTCCTAACTGTGAGGCGGACGTGCTACCCAGTGCGTCACCGAGCCGCCCGTAACGGCTTTACTATACTAAATAACCATAAATGAAATACTCTCGGCAACACCAAACATAAGTCATCGAGACAACAAAATACATTTCCTGGCGACCGTTAGTCGCAGTGGTGCTGCGTAACAGCTACTCGTACGATGCGAGAAAAACTTAACGGAGCGTGCCGAAGCTATCAATCAAATGGCGCACACACAAAACAAACCGCGATCAGACAAACGGCACAACAGTAAACAGTAGTAACAATGAAATGTCAAAGTCTGCTTTATTGTCAATTTCTTCACGTCAAGACACACAGAGATCGAAATTACGTTCCCACTATCCCACGGTGACAAGACATAGTACACAATATACATACAAGTAAACAACACAAAAAGTCAAAACAAGAAGGCACAAACAATGAATAAATAAGAGTGATGAATAAATAACAAATAAACAAATAACATAACAAATAAGAGGAGCAAAAATGGAGCAAGTGTGCATACAGCAGACAGTCAGAATATAGCGCAAAAGTACAGGACGCTACGCAGAAGGGGGGAGAGAGTTCAGGATCCTAACAGCCTGGAGTATCGCACCGGCCGGCCTCCGACGGGAGGCTGCCACCCTCGCCCTGGCCAGGAAGGCACAAAAATATGACTGGCACATCTTGCACAACACCACAATAACACCAGCACCTCCAAGCAGACTCAAGTCCCGCCACCCCTACAACAAGGCAGCACAAGAGATGCTCAACTCCACCTCTGAGGACATCTCCAGAGATGCATGGTTGGCAGCAGCTTGGAAGCAGGAGTGGGAGTCGGCCGGACCCTCCCGAGTCCACCGCTACATCTGGGACCCAGGAGATGGCGCCATCGGAGGAGACGACCTACCACGCCGGCAATGGACCACGCTGAACCGCCTACGGACTGGGGTCGGTCGCTTTGGGTCATCAATGAAGACGTGGGGCTTGACGGACAGTGCGGCATGCGAGTGTGGTGACTCTGAGCAGACCGCCGACCATATAATCAACATCTGCCCCTTATATGGACCACCCTCGGAAGCCAGCCTCTTCGACCTAGGACCAGAGATGCGGGCATGGCTACGCGACACCGAGTTGGACATCTGACGTCACACGAAAGAAGAAGAAGAAGCCTGGAGTATGAAGCTGTTGGTGAGTCTGGTGGTGCGGGAGCGCAGCCTCCTGTACCTCTTCCCAGAGGGCAGAAGATCAAACAAAGAGTAAGCGGGGTGACTCACATCACTCACAATCGTGGTCGCCTTGCGGGTGAGATGGGAGGTGTAAATGTCCTTCAGGGAGGGGAGTGAAGCACCAATAATCTTACCAGCCGTGTTCACTATGCGCTGCAGGGCCTTCAGTTCAGCTCAGTGGCCTAGTGGTAGAGTGTCCGCCCTGAGACTGGAAGGTTGTGGGTTCAAACCCCGGCCGGGTCATACCAAAGACTATAAAAATGGGACCCATTGCCTCCCTGCTTGGCACTCAGCATTAAGGGTTGGAATTGGGGGGTTAGATCACCAAATGGTTCCCGAGCGCAGCACCGCTGCTGCTCACTGCTCCCCTCTCCCCCAGGGGATGGATTAAAATCACATGGGGATGGGTTAAATGCAGAGGACAAATTTCACCACACCCAGATGTGTGTGTGACGATCATTGGGACTTTAACTTTAACTTCATGTTGTATTCAGTGCAGCTACCACCCCAAACAGCGATACAACTGGAGAGGACGCTCTCAATGGTGCCACGGTAGAATGTAGTCATGACGGCTGGAGGAGCACTTACTCGCCTGAGTTTCCGCAGGAAGTACAGGCGGCGCTGAGCTTTCTTCGCCAGTGATGAGGTGTTGGTGGACCAGGAGAGGTCCTCACTGATGTGCACCCCCAGGAATCTGGTGCTGCTCACTCTCTCCACCACAGCACCGTCGATGGTCAGTGGCAGGTGTTGGGTGTGACCCTTCCGGAAGTCAACAACAATCTCCTTGGTCTTGTTGACGTTCAGCAGGAGGTTGTTGTCCCTGCACCACGTAGCCAGAAGGTCGACCTCCGACCTGTATTGAGTCTCGTCGCCCCCGGTGATGAGACCCACCAGAGTCGTGTTGTCGGCATATTTCAGCACGCGGTTGGTACTGTAAGTCGCAGTGCAGTCATGCGTCAGCAGGGTGAAGAGCAGCGGACTGAGCACGCAGCCTTGGGGGGCCCCCGTGCTCAGCGTGAGGCTGGCGGAGATTTTGTCGCCAACACGTACCACCTGAGGCCTCTGACAGAGGAAGTCCAGTAGCCAGTTGCAGAGGTAGGTACTGAGGCCCAGCTTGTCGAGTTTGCAGATAAGTCGCTGTGGTACAATGGTGTTGAATGCAGAACTGAAGTCCACAAACAGCAATCTCACATACGAGTCCCTTCTCTCCAGGTGGGTGAGGGCTGAGTGTAGGGCAGAGCAGATGGCATCCTCAGAGGACCGTTTGGCTCGGTACGCAAACTGGATGGGGTCCATGGTGGGGGGGAGAATGGATCTGATGTGCTCCATGACAAGCCGCTCAAAGCACTTCATGATGATGGGCCTCAGTGCCACGAGGCGGTAGTCATTGAAGCAGGACGGAGCAGGTTTCTTCGGCACAGGTACGATGGTGGCAGCCTTGAAACATGATGGGGCGATGGCCTGCTGCAGGGAAATGTTAAAGATGTCCGTGAAGACACCCATCAGCTCCCCAGCGCAGTCCTTCAGCGCTCGACCTGGGGTGTTGTCAGGGTCCGCCGCCTTACGGGTGTCGATAGCGGCAAGCACACTATCGGCAGAGAGGCACAGGCGCTGCTCGTGTGGAGGGGGAGGGGTCTTCAGCGGGCAAGTGCTGTTCTGAGCGTCGAAGCGAGCAAAGAAGCGGTTTAGATCGTTGAGCAGACGGATGTTGCCCTCACAGCTCTGCGGCGCGGGCTTATAGTCCGTGATGGTCTGAATGCCCTGCCATACGCTCCGTGCGGCCCTGCTGTCATCGAAGTGGGCGGTAATCTTGCAAGAGAATGCCCTTTTCGCTTCTTTGATGCCCCGGGACAGGTCGGCCCTCGCTGTTCTCAAGCCAGCCTCATCGCCCGCTCTGAAGGCTTTGTCCCTGGCCCTCAGCAGCCTGAGGACAGCCCCTGTCAGCCATGGCTTTCAGTTAGCCCGAGTGACGATGAATTTTGTGTGGGTCACATCATCAAATGTATATACTCACTTTGTGTCAAAGACGCACACGATCACAGCAACACACTCAGTCAATACCAGCAACTTTTAACTTACCGCTGCGCACAAGCTTCAACAACCGCGATAAGCTGAGGTAACTCACGCGAGACTTAAGGCGCGGTGACGAAGTAACTGTCCAACATTTTAACATCAACATAGGAACCTTTCTGTTTCTCCATTTTCTTTTATCTCTTATCTTATTTTCTTCTCTTTTCTTTATTACATATTTTTTATTTTTCTTCTTCGTGCTACCGCTATTTTTATTTTTCTTCTTCCTGACGGGTTTGCTTTGGCCTGGGGAGTTAAGTTCAGCATTCGCTTTAAAGTGTCTGGCGGCATCTAGCGTTGTTAATGGGCATAATGTCTAGACCCCGAATGTAAGACGACCCCCACTTTTTCTTACAGTCAAACCTTGGTTTTCGAAAATTTCGAAATATTTTGCTTCGGTTGTCGAACAAAATTCGGAGGTCGAACCTCGCGAGATGAGCCGAAAGGACCTGAGAAAACCCGACCACGCAGCCCGGATGCCGACTGACTCCGTTCGTTATTGTATTTTCGTTACTCTGAGGATTGTATTAACCCCTAATCATGCCTCCAAAGAAAGCAAGTGGGAGCAGTAAAGCCATCCTAAAACACAAAGACTCTTAAAGCAATGCGACAGTGAGCGCCCGGCGCGCTGCGGTTGCGCGATCGGACCAAATTAAGCTCCCCGCGCACTGAGGTCCACTTAAATTTTGGAAAGTACATCAGGACTTTAAAACTATATTCTAAATTTCAGCGACGGCTCTGTCACAATAATGCGACCAGCGCAGTGCAGTTGCGCGGTCGGCGGTGCGCTGCAGTTGCGCGATCGGACAAAATTAAGCTGCCTGGGCACTGAGGTCCACTTAAATTTTGGAAAGTACATCAGGACTTTAAAAATATTTTCTAAATTTCAGCGACGGCTCTGTCACAATAATGCGACCAGCGCGGTGCAGTTGCGCGATGGGCGACGCGCTACAGTTGCGCGTTCGGCGGTGTGCTGCAGTTGCGCGATCAGACAAATATGTGCAAATGGAAAAAATGCTTAAAAAAGGCGTGGGGTTTTTTTTGTCTTGAAACGGAGTAAAATTTTTCCATTATTTGTAATGGGGAAAATAGATTCGGAATTCGACCGATTCGCTTCTCGATCCGCCTTCTGCAATTGTGGTCAAAAACCAAGGTTTGACTGTATTTTTGCTATTCTTGTTAAAATCACACTTACATGTGAATTGGAAATGACAATAATAACACATAGTGAAAGCCAAATTGAGCAAATTGGCTATTTCAGAAGTTTGTGTCAAACTGGTAGCCCTTTGCCTTAATCAGTACCCAGGAAGTAGCTCTCGGTTTAAGAAAGGTTGGTGACCCCTGTGCTATACGCACGAGGCTATTTCATGTCAAAATAGGCTGTTCTGTTAATGTTTCGAGTAAATTTACGGATCGATATGGAAGGGAAACATAGGTAAGCAGTACCAATGTGTTAGATCAAACTTTAGTCAGTTCTGATCATTTTATAGGAGATAGTTTGAGAAACGCGATTGTTTACAGAGGGCTCATTGGCTAGTGCATAGGTCGGCAACCAATGGCTCCGGAGCCACATGTGGCTCTTTCATCCTTCTGTTGTGGCTCCCTGTGACTTTGGAAAATAATGAGTATTTTATAAAAATTAAATTTTATTTTAGTTTGTTCATTTTAAAATATAATTGTGAATTTGAAGATTATGGTAAACTTGTAACATTAAAATTAAACATTTTTAATATTTTTACCGCCCAAAATATGCGTCACATCCGCCGATGTGCGACATTCGAATTCCTGGCGTCCCTCACGTCTGGCAGCCGTCGTTTTTCCAGCACACTACCAGCGTGATAACTATATATTAAGTGAAGTAGTCCTTTTTTTTTTAATTCAGGAGGACAACTGGCTGCACACTCCAGTACACGCGATGGGACAGAAGCAGACTGCGCATTTTTTTGGTTTGCATTGTTCGTTCAGTGCTGGTGGATAATATTTGGATAAGTTTGGATTTTTATCTCATAAATAAGAGGACAGGTGACTGCAGGCTGTTTACATTTTATGTTCAGTGGGTTGGGTAAGTTTGGATTTTTATTTCTTAAATACGAGGACTCAAATAGACACCGGGTATTTTATTTGAAATTAAGCATCAACCAAGTGTAAAATGCTTTTTGTTACATGCAGAAATAAAATTTCTGCATGTGTTCTCTGCAGCAGTTCGTTGATTTCACAGTCATAAATGCAATAGTTTTTTGTACATAGCATAATATATACATGCATAATATATATAATGATGTCAAAATGGGTTGTGGCTCCGGGTGCTTTCTTTTCATTGGGGGGCGGTCCCAAATGGCTCTTTGAGTAAAAAAGGTTGCCGACCCCTCTGCTAGTGGATGCATACCGCAACCCTAGTCAACCTCAGTTTGTTGCAGCATAGCTTCTATTTTATGCGCCTTTTACTCCGCTGCGCCCTATATATGAAATAATTTCTAAAATAAAAAATTCAATTAGGGTGCGCCTTATAATCCAGTGCGCCTTTTGGTGCGAAAAATAGGGTATATATTCCCCGCCGTGCTACTTTTCCGTGCTTTTTCACATTTGCCATTCTCACATTTGCCGTGTGTGTGTGTGTGTGTGTGTGTGTGTGTGTGTGTGTGTGTGTGTGTGTGTGTGTGTGTGTGTGTGTGTGTGTGTGTGTGTGTGTGTGTGTGTGTGTGTGTGTGTGTGTGTGTGTGTGTGTGTGTGTGTGTGTGTGTTGTGTGTTAGTTGTGTGTGTATATGTGTATATATATATATACAGTGCCTTGCGAAAGTATTCGGCCCCCTTGAACCTTTCAACATTTCGCCACATTTCAGGCTTCAAACATAAAGATATAAAATTTTATTTTTTTGTCAAGAATCAACAACAAGTGGGACACAATCGTGAAGTGGAACGGAATTTTTTGGATAATTTAAACTTTTTTAACAAATAAAAAACTGAAAAGTGGGGCGTGCAATATTATTCGGCCCCCTTGCGCTAATACTTTGTAGCGCCACCTTTTGCTGCAATTACAGCTGCAAGTCGCTTGGGGTATGTCTCTATCAGTTTTGCACATGGAGAGACTGGAATTCTTCCCCATTCTTCCTTACAAAACAGCTCGAGCTCAGTGAGGTTGGATGGAGAGCGTTTGTGAACAGCAGTCTTCAGCTCTTTCCACAGATTCTCGATTGGATTCAGGTTTGGACTTTGACTTGGCCATTCTAACACCTGGATACGTCTATTTGTGAACCATTCCATTGTAAATTTGGCTTTATGTTTTGGATCATTGTCCCGTTGGAAGATAAATCTCCGTCCCAGTCTCAGGTCTTTTGCAGACTCCAACAGGCTTTCTTCCAGAATGGTCCTGTATTTGGCAACATCCATCTTCCGATCAATTTTAGCCATCTTCCCTGTCCCTGCTGAAGAAAAGCAGGCCCAAACCATGATGCTGCCACCCCCATGTTTGACAGTGGGGATGGTGTGTTCAGGGTGATGAGCTGTGTTGCTTTTACGCCAAACATATCGTTTTGCATTGTGGCCAAAAAGTTCGATTTTGGTTTCATCTGACCAGAGCACCTTCTTCCACATGTTTGGTGTGTCTCCCAGGTGGCTTGTGGCAAACTTTAAACGAGACTTTTTATGGATATCTTTGAGAAATGGCTTTCTTCTTGCCACTCTTCCATAAAGGCCAGATTTGTGCAGTGCACGACTGATTGTTGTCCTATGGACAGACTCTCCCACCTCAGCTGTAGTTATCTGCAGTTCATCCAGAGTGATCATGGGCCTCTTGGCTGCATCTCTGATCAGTCTTCTCCTTGTTTGAGATGAAAGTTTGGAGGGACGGCCGGGTCTTGGTAGATTTGCAGTGGTCTGATAGTCCTTCCATTTCAATATAATTGCTTGCACAGTGCTCCTTGAGATGTTTAAAGCTTGGGAAATCTTTTTGTATCCAAATCCGGCTTTAAACCTCTCCACAACAGTATCTCGGACCTGCCTGGTGTGTTCCTTTGTCTTCATGGTTCTCTCTGCGCTTTAAACAGAACCCTGAGACTATCAAAGAGCAGGTGCATTTATACGGAGACTTGATTACACACAGGTGCATTCTAGTTATCATCAGTCATTTAGGACAACATTGGATCATTCAAAGATCCTCACTGAACTTCTGGAGTGAGTTTGCTGCACTGAAAGTAAAGGGGCCGAATAATATTGCACGGCCCTCTTTTCAGTTTTTTATTTGTTAAAAAAGTTTAAATTATCCAATAAATTTCGTTCCACTTCACGATTGTGTCCCACTTGTTGTTGATTCTTGACAAAAAATTAAAATTTTATATCTTTATGTTTGAAGCCTGAAATGTGGCGAAATATTGAAAGGTTCAAGGGGGCCGAATACTTTCGCAAGGCACTGTATATATATATGTCACGTACTGGCGCCACCTGTGACAGGACCACGCCCTCCCCTATCAGCGGAATCGCCGCCACCTGCCACAGGCTCATGGACAGCGCTATATCAACGCCGCCAGCGCAGACCCGAGTGTCAGTCTGTCCCGTGATGTTGCTTCGCTCTCCGGTCCACGAGAAACTGACTTCCTTGAAGAGTCAAAGATCCAGCAGAATAGCCTGTCTTACCCCCAGCCAGATCGCCGCTCCAGCGTCAGCTCCAGCTGCTCCCACCTTACCCCCGCCCGCGATAAAGTCTCTGTCGCTACGCACTTGGCTGTACTGTCCGATCCCTTACAGTACAGACTGACCAAAAAAGACGTGGAACAACGAGACAGGGTGACATTACCAAAGACAGGAACCAAAATAACCTCATGACCGTAACAAACATCAATGCTCCGACAGGGAATGATACACAGACAGGACTTAATATACAAGACAGGTAACAAGAGGCAGGTGAGAATGATCGCACTGATCATGGGCACACAGGAGGGGAGGGGCGAGCACACAGACACACAGACAAAACTATGACAACATGGACGTGACCGGGGACGAGTCGTGACAATATATCGTACACCCAGTCGGCCCCCCCAGACCCCCGGCTACTATTCAGTGTTTTTTCACATTTGCCATTCTCATCCCTGCAAACTCTAACACATCATACAACCGTATGTATGGTCAGCAGAGAGCACAGAAGCAATTTGTTTATTTGGGCATTTAGGCTGCGCAAGTGAAATGAATAGTCACTCAAATTTGGGGAGAGGAAATAATACATTATCTTTATTTGCAACACCGTTTGACTATGCGCGTTGAGTTTGAGCTGTATATTAATGGTGATATATTTTTTTATCGGCAGGGAGCAACAGTGAAACGGTTTGTTGTTTTAATCCGAACGCTCGGGACCTACAATTCCATCCTGTTGGTGTCCTGGCTTCCATTTCTGGTAGGAAAATGTGTATTCTGCAAAAACACTCATTGTGCATTCATAGCCTGCAACACACTTCTAATTAATCAATGACAGTCACACATAGGGTTGTCACGAAAATCAACTTATGGACTTTTCGTTTGATGAATAAAATGAACAGAAAAGTTATTTTCCCGAGTCAATAAATAGTCATTTATATGTATGTTTGTTTGCATCCGTCATCACCGGTTATTTGCGCTACTTCTTCCTTCTCCTGTCTGTCACAAGTCGGCAGTCACATGCACACATAAACACCAGGTGTGGAGCGGCTTGTGAAAAAATGGTTCGGTTCACCTCTTACATTTCAGTTCGCTTGTGTTCTGTCAGTTCATTGGCACGCCCAACTTATTTTCTCGTTCATGAATGAGGCATAGTTGTGTACAGTAGTGTGAATGGTTGCTAAGTAGTGCAAATGTGAGCTGATGCAACCATGCTATCATCTCTACTATTTCATTGCTTGTTTATGCAATATTGGTTCTGTGAACATTCGCGACATCAATCAGGAAGATGGTTAGTCAGATTTAAATCAGGGCCCATGAAAGGCCACTTCCGAATAAACCATACTTTGCTCTCTGTCCTTTTTTAAAGAAATATATTAATTGGGTCATTATCCTATTTGCTGGCCCGTGACCCACAACAAACTATTTTCAGTCTTTTCTTGGGGTCCCATTTTTTTTCCCACAGCTGTTTTGTTGGGGTTTTTTTTTTCTAATTATTATGATTGACCTCATACACATCAAAATTGCGTTTTTTTAGTACACAATGCCTAATTATATTTCCAGTTTATACCTCTATGTGCCGAGGAGAGTTTAACTTGGTCACTAATCCCTTCCTCTTTTTGCCAAGGCCCTCCTTCAGCTGTCCTACCTGGACGCTCTGTATGGTTACAGTCTGAAGTTGCTTCGCTACGCTGACACAACCACTCTGGCAAGCGTGGTGAGAGCCGACTGGACCTTCTATTCGTCTCACCCGGCTTTCTTCCTATCCACCTACCTGGCCCACGGTCTGCTGGTCGATTATTTTGAGAAAAAACGTCGCTGTGGCATCAGAAGCCAGGAGGACAGCAGCACCAACTTGGAGTGGCTGGCCAGTTTGTGGGAGTGGTACACATCGTATCTGCTTCACCCCATCGCATCGCTACAACAAGTGCCATCAGACTGGGAGGATGACCCCAACTTCCTTTTTGAGCGTTTGGCTTTCCCCGATCTCTGGCTCCGCCCATTAGTGAGCATGGACTACATTAAAGCTTTACCCGCATGGAAGTTCCAATGTGGCGGCGCAGACGTGCCGGAAAAGGAGACTGATTGTTGTTACTCAGATACGGACAGCTGTGGGTCAAGTGACTGTGCGCCACCAAGCAGCCAACAGCAGGAGAGCGCACAGGATAGCAGCACACACTGTCTCGACAGTAACGCGGAGTGCACGTGTACTGCTGAGGCCTCGACGTGCCTCTGTTGCCAAGGCAACTTGGATGCATCAGCTGAGAGAGTTTCTCGGCGCGAGCGCTGTGACCGGTCAGGGTGGCCCCGTGACGTTCTGCGGTGCTCCGAGTGTGTCGTGTGCCTGGAGAACTTTGTGAGTGAAGAACTTCTAATGGGTCTGCCCTGTGGCCACGCCTTCCACCAGCACTGCATTGTGGTATGGTTAGATGCGGGGCGACACTGCTGCCCTGTGTGCCGCTGGCCCAGCTACAAAAAGAAACAGCAGCACCCGCCGCATGTGCACGGTAGTCTTAGTTGGGACACTTAATGGAAAGGAGCCTTCCTTTTTCCCTGTCTTCTCTTTCTCTTCTCTAATCATGATTTTTGGCTTCATTAGCGCAAGAAGGAATTGTGTTGCACAACTTGCTTGGGGTTAGGGTTAGACATGGAAGGGATGGATGCCAAAGCTAACTTTGTGTATGTGTGTGCGTGCATGCGTGTGTGCGTGCATGCGTGTGTGTGTGCGTGCGCGCCCGCGAAGGTACCGTCACGACAGTCAATCTGCTTGTTTCCATTTCTGTGCTGAATATGCTTCCAAGAGCTAATAAATTTGTAATGGCCAGTCACCACCTGTCTCTGTAAGAGTTAGGGTGTCAGAATTTGGGGCATACATCGATTCCGGATACAAGCGGCCAAAATGAGTTTTCTCCGCAGGATGTCCGGGCTCTCCCTTAGAGATAGGGTGAGAAGCTCGGTCATCCGGGAGAGACTCGGAGTAGAGTCGCTACTCCTCCACGTTGAGAGGAGCCAGATGAGGTGGCTCGGGCATCTCATCAGGATGCCTCCTGGACGCCTCCCTGGGTAAGTGTTCTGGGCATGTCCCACCGGTAGGAGACCCCGGGGACGACCCAGGATGCGCTGGAGAGACTATGTCACTCAGCTGGCCTGGGAACGCCTTGGGATCCCCCGGGATGAGCTGGATGAAGTGGCTGGGGAGAGGGAAGTCTGGGAGTCCCTCCTGAAGCTGCTGCCCCCGCGACCCGACCCCGGATAAGCGGAAGAGGATGGATGGATGGATGGATGGATGGATGGATGGATGGATGGATGGATGGATGGATGGATGGATGGATGGATGGATGGATGGATGGATGGATGGATGGATGGATGGATTCCTAAACATACTAACGTCAACAATGCAGTATGTTAATGTACTCAAGGCTATGTACTTGAATTAACTTGCTTGAATTATAAACAAAAATACATTGAACAATCACGACAGCTAGTTAGACCATGCTTGCCATCAAATAGCAGAAATTATGTTTAATGTTTATTTGAATAAAGACTTATGGGGGAAGTTGGTTGTTGAACAATGTGGAGCACCTCAATACAAATAAACAAGTGTCACACTCAAACAAGAGCCAGTGCAACAATACATCAAACCATTCATGTTCTAAACCACCTTTCCTTACGAGGGTCGCGGGCGTGCGACATTCCAGCCGTCATCGGGCAGTAGGCGGGGGGGCACACTAAACTGGTTGTCAGCCAGTCGCAGGTCACACAAAGACAACTATTCGCACTCACACCTACGGGCAATTTGGAGTGCTCAATCGACCTACCATGCATATTTTTGGAATGTGGAAGGAAAATGGAGGGGGGGGGGAATAACATGCGAACCCCACACAGAAAGGCCAGAGCCGGAATTGTACCTGCAATCTCTCTGCACTGTGAGGTGGACGTGCTAACCAGTCAACCATCGTGCCATCTTTGCAAAGACTACAATGTAAGACAAATTAATAATACACAGTTCGCAATTGACTTAGAAACACGGCAGAGTATGATGTCATGAGGTGTTTCTAACATTTTGCTCCTTTATTGTTAGTTGAAATAATCAAAACATGACACCTCTGAATGTTCACCAAATCTCTTATATTTATACAAGCACAACATTTACCCCCTCTGCTGTGTGTGTGTGGATGAAAAACTGACGGGTCTCCTGCTATCCTATACTGTATTAGTCCAGAAAGTATGACTAAATGTGTTAAAATGAAAGATTATTTTCACATGTAATCTCCTTTATCATGAAAGAAAAAACATTTCAAAAAATATTACCATGAATTTCTGTCTGTTTTTTAAATCAGGGAACCACAAATCCATGTTGATAAGCAAAAACATATAGGGTGTTTCATAAAGTACGCAGTTTTTTAATTGCGCGGGATTTTTTTGTTTGAAGATCGTCAGCACTGTTCCTATCATTTTCGTTATCTATTATCACTCCGATTAGAAGACCATTCGTCGTTTTTCCATTTTGTAGCCATGGAGCGGTTCAGTATCGAGCAACGCATTCTTATTGTGAAAACTCATTACAAAAACGGGGAGTGCTACGCAGAGACTGTCCGTAAACTTCGCGCGATCTTTGGACGTGACAATGCCCCGACCGCAACAACAGTTTCGAGGTTGGTACAGAAATTCGAAGAATCTGGGTCAGTTGCAACCAGAAAATCGTCCGGTCGAAACCGTAATTCCCTGAGCATCTGATCTCACTTCGCGGCGGCGACCAAGAATGGCCTCCGAGGTCATGTGACCTCACACCTTGTGACTTCGTTTTATGGGGATATGTGAAGTCACAAGTTTACGTGAACAAACCTCAAACGATTACCGAACTGAAGATGGAAATTCAACGGGTAATCGGCGAAATCGACAGGGACGTCTGCAAAAGAGTTATCGTTAATTTCAACGATCGGATGACTGCCTGCAGAGAAAGTGGAGGTGGACATATGCTCGATATCATTTTTCATTATTAAATTGAAGTATATGTTGAATGAAATTAAATAAAAATTTTGAATTTTGCATCGATTTTGGCTGATTTATTACATTTTTAAAAACTGCGTACTTTATGAAACACCCTATACAACACTGTCTTCAGAGAAATATTCATGTTCTGTTTTCATGAACGTTTTCTTTTTTTTTCTTTTTGATGCAGCCCTGCAATAACACCATGACATGTTAGTATGCCCCTACATCAATGTAATGTCAATTAAGAACGAAAGCATATTAGTCCTTTAGGAGACACTGAACCGTAGTAAAACGGTTTGAATATAAATATATAGAAACACGTTACAAATTAATAAATAAGTCGACTAGAAACTACTGTAACTTGTAAATGGTTCTGATGGATCTGACTTCGAAGTCATTCATAATATAAATAAAATAACCTATCTTGGTAGCCTTGAAGACAACAAATGAATATTATTATTGGTATCATTATTATTGATCCATCCATTTTCTATACTCGTAGAGGTTATGTCACCAAAATAAGCCTTAGACATCTCGTTGTGATGCAAAGGTCTGTTTTGTGATATGAATACCAAAAGGTTTTTTTTCTCTATTTCTCTCACCTGGACAAAGGGGGCTGTGAGGATTACTTTCCTGGATTTCTCCAGCACCTTCAACATCATTCAGCCTGAGCTCCTGAGTGACAAGTTGTGTTGTTGATGATGATGGGCATGAGCTCACACCTAAGGCCGTGGGTCATGGACTACCTGACAGGCAGACCCCAATATAGGCGCATGGGAGGCTGTAGGTCAGGCATGGTGAGGATCAGCGTAGGAGGTCCGAGGGTAACGGTGCTCTCTCCCTTCCTATTCATCCTGTACACCTCTGACTTCCAATACAACTCTTGAGTCTTGCCATTCGCAGACGTTTGCGGACGACACTGCTATTGCTGGCGATATTAGCGATGGACAGGAGCCTGTTCTGGCGCTTCGTGTAGCTCCAAACACCTGCACCTAAACATCGCCAAGTCCAGGGAGATGGTGGTGGACTTCAGGAGGCCCAGGCCTTGTCCTGAGCCAGTGACTATCAATGGAGACTTGGAGTGTTGCTGGACGACAAACTCAACTGGTCTGCGCATGTGGACGCTTTGTGCAAGAAAGGACAATGTCGACTGTACTTTCTCAGGCGGTTGACATCCTTCAACGTCTGTGATGTGATGATGTTTTATCAATCTGTTGTTGCGAGCGCCCTCTTCTTTGCGGTGGCGTGCTGGTGGAGCAGCGTCATGAACAGAGATGCCTCCCACCTGGACAAACTAATGAGGAAGGCAGATTCTGTTGTGGGCACAGAGCTACCTGATCTGGCGTCTGTGGCAGAACAGTGGATGTTGACCAGGCTGCTGTCCATCAAGGACAATCCTGTCCACCCACTGTACAGTACTGTCACTAGGTGGATGAGCAGATTCAGTGACAGGTAAACAACACCATCTTGCTCCACGGAAAGGCTAAGGGGTTTCATTCCTTCCCCATGCCGTGAGACTTTTTAACTCATTGCAGTGGGTAGGGGCACGTTCACGGTCATGACACTGTTAATGTTTTGTTTATTTGATCTATTTAATTGTTAATTATTATTAGTTGTCAAATATTAACCTATCTATTTAATTTAATCAGCTCTATTCTCTTCCTCTCTTTGGTTATCATTTTTGTCATGTCCAATGTTTACATTGTCTGTTTGTTTATGTATTTAACTGCTGGGAACTGAATTATTGATATCGAAACTATTATTTAATGTTCTATTGATAACATATGCACTTACCGTGTTTTTCCATGCATAATGCGCCCCCATGCATAATACGCACCCTAAAAATGGCATGTCGATGCTGGAAAAAAGCCTATACCCATGTATAATACGCACCCAAATTTGGAGGCAATCAGCCTGTGGCATTGCTGAGTTATGGATGCCCAGGATGCTTCAATAGCAGCCTTGAGCTCATTTGCATAGGTGGGTCTGGTGTCTTTCATCTTCTTCACAATACCCCACAAATTCTCTATGGGGTTCAGGTCAGGGGAATTTGCAGGCCAGTCGAGAACAGTAATGCCATGGTCAGTACACCATTTAATGGTGGTTTTGGCACTGTGCCAGATCATGCTGGAAAATGAAATCATCATCTCCATAGAGCTTTTCAGCAGACGGAAGCATGTAGTACCGTTCTTTTCCATGTATAATGGATATACTAATGGAATAACAATAAATATAATTTTTGGAACTTGAAACTTGGAATTTAAAAAACAAACTTTAGTTTACCGTAATTTCCATGTAAAATACGCCCCCGTGTATAATACGCACCCTAAAAATGGCATGTCGATGCTGGAAAAAAGCCTGTACCCATGTATAATACGCACCCAAATTTTGACTCTTACTTAAGTCCGTAAATGTAAAATTATTTCAGAAAAAAGATCATCTTTGGGAACAACCGGATGTTATTCTGCCGGTCAGTATCACTGCGCATGCGGTAGCAAACTCGATAGCGAAGAAATGTTTCGGATTTGTGTAGGGTACATTTTGACAGCAAACGAGCAGGTGATCGAGCAAGCGTCTGATAGGAGAGCATTGTGTTCGTATGGAGCGTGTTTGAAGTGAACAGCAGAGGAGAAAGGAACAAGGCAAAGTGTTGTGAAATAAAATATTACCTGTAATACGCATTTAGGTAGAGAACTGAACTCTCGCACTTTATATAGCTGACGTGTCTTGCGCATCCGTTCTGCGCATCTGTAATGGGGGCCTCCGTATGATATCCGGTTTGCGATGGAGATTAAAAAACAAACAATATTTGACAATAACACACCATCAAGGATTGCACCATCGCATCAAACGATGTCGTCAATTATGAATTTTACTGACTAAGTGTGTTGGGCAGGATGGCTGAATGCGATGCGCGATTGACAACAAACAAGAAGAAAGGTGTGATTTCAAGTTTTATTTCGAGGGAGATTTTGTTCAAAAATTGTTGTACCCATGCATAATGCGCACCCCAGATTTTAGGACAATAAATTAGTTACATTTTGCGCATTATGCATGGAAAAACACGGTATATGGTTTAATATACACTTATTGATACACAAAAAATGATGTATGTTAAATAAGAGGGTGACACTACTTTGCGGATTTTCACATATAGCGGGCGGTCTTGGAACCAATTATCTGCGATAAACGAGGGATTGCTGTACAGTAATTTATAATAGTTTCAAACATGTATATACTATGTTAATACTAAAGGGAAATGTGCTTTCGGCAGTTTGCAAACATATTTTATTAAAGTTGCGTTACACGTATATATAATCATATCAATATAATTTTCAGTAGTAGTGTACTCGTGTGGTCGCATAATAAGCAGTAAGGAATGTGCAGACAACTGCATGAACTTATTGTCTACAAAGTATTGTGGAACAGGAGGTCCAGACAGGGAGGACATCTCAAGGCCGGTGAGGAACGCGAATAACAACTCGTCATGGTGGTCCAGACCCAACCGCCCACAACTGAGACCAGACACCTGCACTGAGCAGCGGATGACCATCGACCAATCACCACACAATATTTTGCATGCTTGAATATTCATATTGTGTTTCTTTAAAACTGGGCAACCCGGAAGAATGTGTTGTCTCTTGATGGTCACAAGAACACACGAATCTTAGCGTGAGGGACCCGGGGGACCCAGGCGCCTGTATTAGCTTGCTTTGTCAGGATTAAACAATTGGTAAATTCGGCCTAATTGATTTATTGGTCTTCTCTTTGACAGAACGAACTCGCAAAATTGTTAGGTGTACCAGTGTGTGGATTAGGACATAACGATTCATGTGTTAAGTGTTGATCACAATTTGGAGTCAGATCAATAACTAAAGTCCGTAGCCTAACAATACGTAGTATAAATGACACAGAAGATAATGTATAAATAATAGGGGTGTAACGATTCATCGATACACATCGATTAATCGATATAATGCTCTACGATTTGTTGGCATCGATGCAAAACGTAAACATCGATCTATAACGCCCGTTTTTTACCTCGGACATTAGACGCGACTTTATTTTGAAATCCAGTTCATTGTTGCTTGCTTCCTCTTTCCGGGAGCAGTGCGCGGCGTGTTGTGTTGTGAGCAGAGCAGGCACGTGAAAGGGGAGCCGACAACTACGCGGCTCCTGGGCTGGTGCAATGGCTAGTGTCCAAGAAGACGGGGAAATTCGCTCCCCTTTGGGCTTCAAGTCATTCGTTTGGAAGCACTTTGTAATTTCCTAAATAAAGAGTTTGCAGTACCTTGTTGATTTTACGTATGAATTGTTATAAATCAGGATATTGTTCTATATCGATCGTAGAGCACTATATCGTGATGTATCGTGAATGAATCACAGCAGGCTTAAAGATATCGTCAAATATCGTATCGTGTATCTTTGTATCGATATGATATCGTATCGTGACAAAACCCGCGATTTACACCCCTAATAAATAATAAATATGATGCGTGTGTATGTGCGTGTGTGTGTGTGCGTGCGTGTGTGCGTGCGTGGGTGCGCGTGTGCGTGCGTGTGTGTGTGTGTGTGTGTGTGTGTGTGTGTGTGTGTGTGTGTGTGTGTGTGTGTGTGTGTGAGTGTGAGAGAGAGAGAGAGAGAGAGAGAGAGAGAGAGAGAGAGAGAGAGAGAGAGAGAGACATATGTATATGTAGCTAAAGTATACATACTGTAAATATGTTTTTAGAACCATTTCATTGTTATGGCAACTGTTATGACGCAGCAAGGGATTACTGTATTCACACGAGCAGAACACACCACAAACGACCAGTCTGAGTTTAAGATGCCCCAGGAATAAGAGAGCATGACTGTTTTTCAACCAATTTTTCAGTGTTCTTAAAGGTGGTGTAAAACCTATAGTGGTGGGCAGTCTCTTTTAGTGGGCAAAATTTGGTCGTCGTTGAATGTTACAATATTACGGTTAGTATTTTATTTACTTATTTTACTTGTAAAAAGCTGTACTCCATTGATAAACACGGATGGTTTCTCGCCCTCTGCTGGCTGTAAAGGGAAAAATATACACTTTTATTTCCATCCATTCGTCCGTCCATCCATCATGCCATCATTCTATACCGCATATAGCCTGAAACGCAGTCGTACATATGTAATAATGTATTGCAGATGCTGTAAAAAAAAAATTTTTTTAATTTTTGCTCAAATAGAGATTATTTTAGTATGTTCTTTTTCTTCTAGCATTACAATTTAAAGATCTAAATTTACTAAGTATGTTCTACTAAAACCCAACAGCTCATCTTTCAGTAAATAAAGGTTCAATGGTTTTCCTTATCAGCTCTTCAGAGACAAAAAAGAAGAGTTCTCATGATTCATGTTTAAACATTTGCTAGGTAAAAGCAGTGAATTCAATAATTAGGTAGTGAAGGAAATGTTTCGTTTTCTTGAACGAAAGGAAACTGCCGTTCAAAACCATTAAATGGCCCCAAAATGAGCGCGTTCACAAAAACGTCCACGGAGCAACAATGCGCTACATTCAGTTCACGTTCGTCCCAAATATGAACGAGTTCATGAACTTTCGTTCATTGAACGCGTTAAGGTACAACACTGCCCGTTAAATATTGCATGGGTCTCCACTCTCATACGAGGCGTCGTGGTTATGTTGAGCACGCACGTCTCAGAACGGAAGCCCCAAATAATTGTTTGGCCTCGATTATATGTATTTTGAGATCGTCTGGAGCCAAAATCGTAATCATGATTAAAATTCGATTAATTGAGCAGCCCTAGGCAGAGAGACAGATAGAGAAAGCGAGAGAATCACAGAGAGAGCGAGAGCGAGAGAGAGAGAGAGAGAGAGAGAGAGAGAGAGAGAGAGAGAGAGAGAGAGAGAGAGAGAGAGAGAGAGAGAGAGAAATAGCCAGCCAGTCAGACGCCAAGGAGCCTCAGGCTCCATGTTCAATGTTTGCGTGACCGCTCCACACGCTGCTCTTCCCCAGTGGGCTTCTGCCTCCGTGAACTTCTCGAATATTTGGACTCAACACAGTGGAGCTACTAGCGGATTTGTTGTCTGTGAGCAACCACAGGGGAAATAAGGTTACACCTGGACCCGGAACCTCGTTTAGGAACACCCGAGTGCTGGATGGAGGAGCTCAGTCCATTTCAACCCCACCGTGACCTGCCACTGATGAAACTGTCACAAGAGGTTTGCATGGGGCTTTAAACACGTATCTCTCATGACAGCTTCTCTGGATGCTGTTTTCTTTCGTTTGTAACATCCGAGTAGTTTTGTTAAGGTAATTACATCCTTTTGAAGTGTTTCTGCACGGTTTTGCTTTCGGATCAGCAGCTGCAGCTTGACTGTTGCTTCTGTGTGCGTGCCTGCGCGCGCTTGTGTGTGTGTGTGTGTGTGTGTGTGTGTGTGTGTGTGTGTGTGCGTGCGCGCGCGCGCGCAACAGTGTGGGTTATTCAGAGTGCTGCTATGCAGACTGGCTGGAGCCACAGTCAGACAGTCACGGCTTCACTGTAGCTTGAGTGCGTATGCGTGTTCGCCCGGACTGCTTTCCCAGAGAGAAACAAAAAGAGCGGGCGCCACACACACACTGAGGAGAAACCTATCTCTCTTTCGGAGGGAACGACTTGTGCCGAATCGCATATGTTCCACAGCTTTGAGTACGAGTGTGGCTTGTTCAGGATGCTGCTATGCAGACAGAGTGGAGCCACACGAAACCTGCTGGTAAAGTTCAAGTAACACATGACAGTGCAGCCGCTGTCAGCGCAGCGGTTCGTGTTGCTTTGGCACGTTTACGTGAGTTAAACAAATCGCAGTATTGTTTAGATTTGATTGTTTTCTTTTTTGCATTTGTTTTTATTTGGATTGGGTGATTACTGGAATAAAAAATATGAAGGACCCCCATCCACTTACCAATAACTGGATCAAATCCCCCTGCAAAGAACCGGTGATTATCCCCATGCAAGGCTCTCACAAGAAGTTCAAAAGAAAGTCTCGCGAGCCTAAAAAACTTTTGAGTGGCTTTGAACCTGACGGAATGAAAACATACACGGTGGATCCATCGGAAGGGGACTTCCTGGAGGACCCACACCTGGACCCTTGTAATGTCAACAGGTTGGCTCCACACCACAAACACCTCATGGTGTCACATGAGACCAGCGCCACAAGGGTCCTATCCGGAGTACCGGGTGTCATGGTAGCGCCGCCGCAGAGCGGCGCTCTCGACATGAGAATCGGGAGCACCATGGCTTCTAAACTGCCTCAGTTATCCACCTCTCCCTTCGTCAGTCCAGAGATCATCCATTGGCCCACAGCCATATCTCAGCCTCTCTCAAACAGATTCAGATCAGGCCCCCGCTCTAACTTCCCTGTAACGACATCGTCCAGCAACATTCGCAGCCTTTCGCCCAACCACCAGACCTTCTCCATGGACCCGTCAATGTCAGGTCAAACTACAACTCGGCCCATGTCTCAAACGTCTCTGGGCTCCCAAGGGCATGAAAACGGAGGGCATCAGGCTCACTCTCCCAAGGTACAGTGAAAATGTTGAATGTCTAGTGGCAGCACACTTGAGAAATTATGCTAGTTTTGACCAGATTGATAAACAGTATCTGAAGTGAAACTTGCTCATCCCCTGCTGGTAGGAGTCTCCGAGGAAGCGAATCGGCAGCAACGATGGAACCGGACGTCTTCCGGAGGTCAAAGCCATCCAGCAGACAAGGAGGCTCCTAGCTAATGCCCGTGAGAGAACCCGTGTCCACACCATCAGTGCTGCTTTTGAAGCCCTAAGGAAACAGGTGAAATTGACAGCATGCAATGGAAGCACACAAACATATTCTTTTAAAAAAAAACAAAATTGTGAATTTTTACATCAGAAAACAAGTGCTCTGTTAAACTGTATGTTCATCATGATTGGAACGGAGATAATCCAAGTTTTTTTTCCTGAGCATTAAAATGAATGTCCATGACACAGAAGCAATGCTGGGAAAAGAGCAGCCATTTAAAAACAGTTGAACTACATTCAAGTAGATATACGTACTTGATTGCTCAGTTATGGACAAGGTGGAGCATGTTTAATTTGTGTTTACTGTTTAGTGACACTAAATGATCAGAATTTGGTGGCTTTGAGATATAATTAGCAGAATCAAAAAGCTTTGCGCATGCCCGGTTGTGCTTAAATCTCTGGCTTCTCTGGTTACACCTGGGAAGGAGTCACAAGAAAAAGATGAGGCGCTTGCCAGTTTCTGGGAAAAATAATCACTTAAGAGGAGTGAATGGATGACCATTTTGCAGACAAAGGACGACAGACGAGAAAGTTAAAAAAAAAAAAAGACTCTCTGAGGACGGACGGAAGTAGGTTTTGATTTGTCCATGTAATCGTCACTGACCCGTTCAAGTTCCGACTCACTTAGTATCAGTCCGTCACTGACAGACACCCATTTAACTGACAGAAACACTCCCAGCCTGTCTGGTGTGTCCATTCACCTGGGATGCCGAATGGACTGTGGCGTGGCGCGCCTCGGTCAAGTTTGATCGCAGGTGTTCACTTGCTATCCCTCAAGTACTGCCAACTACGGGACCATCAAGAAGCACAGTGCTGCTCATGAATTTGAAGCGCTTTTGAAATAGGACGATGACAGAAGGGTGCCCAGGTCGCGAACAAATGACGGAGCGATAAAATTGGGTAAATACTTATTGAATACAGCATTGACGTATGTTGACCACACTGTGACACATTTTGCATGAGATTAGCCCGCCTCAGGCTCGGTGGCGCACTGGGTAGCACGTCCGCCTCACAGTTAGGAGGGTGTGGGTTCGATTCCACCTCCGGCCCTCCCTGTGTGGAGTTTGCATGTTCTCCCCGGGCCCGCGTGGGTTTTCTCCGGGCACTCCGGTTTCCCCCCACATCCCAAAAACATGCTTGGTAGGCCGATTGAGCACTCCAAATTGTCCCTAGGTGTGAGTGCGAGTGCGAATGGTTGTTTGTCTCTGTGTGCCCTGCGATTGGCTGGCAACCGGTTCAGGGTGTCCCCCACCTACTGCCCGATGACAGCTGGGATAGGCTCCGGCACGCCCGCGACCCCCGTGGGGACTAAGCGGTACAGAAAATGGATGGATGGATTAGCCCGCCTCAACAGGCTGATTTCATAAGAAATTGATATAGAGAGGCATTGCACTGACCATGGAAGTACAGATTTGGATAAAGGTAATACATCTTGCAAACATTAAATTAATTGCTAGCTTTTATTTTATGATGAGATCAGCTACATTCAAATTTTGACAGATTTGGTGGGGGCTTTTGATATTTGTGTGCTTTGTGTCATGTTGATCAGAAAGGTAAGGTAGACAAGCTATTCTCCACTTTAGCAATCTTGTTAGTCTTGAATCACTTATTCCATTTCTCTGGTGACATTTAATTGCAGGTGCCTTGCTACTCCTACGGGCAGAAGCTATCCAAGTTGGCTATATTACGGATAGCATGCAACTACATCCTGTCTCTGGCTCAATTGGCCGAGCTGGACTACAGTCCTGACCATGGCAGTCAAAGCTTCTCTCAGTGTGTGGAGCAGTGCACTAGGACCTTGCAGGCTGAGGGTCGGAGCAAGAAGAGGAAGGTGAGACTTCATTTTCATAGGTTTTTGGAGTCTCACATCCCCAAAATTAAATGGTGGCCAGACTCACGTGATACAATTTAATAGGCACGGGCTCATGATGAGAGCATCATCGCTTATATTGCAAATTATTTTGTTCAGACAAGTAGAAAGTAGAATTTTTAGGTGTTACCTGTTGCTGACAGTTTCGACCGAGTCTCCTGTCTTCCTCTGCGCTGTCTGAGGAAGACTGACGCGGAAGTCAGATTTGATTGAAGTTTGTCCTTAATGACTTGAGGGTGTGAATCGCTTCGATATTACGCACGCACGCACACACACACACGCACACACACACACACACATACACACACACGCACACACACTGAGTGTGTGGCTATGAAGAAGACTGGAGACTCGGTCAAAACTGTCAGCAGCAGATTACACCTAAAAATTCTACTTTCTACTTGTCTGAACAAACGAATTTGCAATATACTATTACGAAGACATGATGAATCTCATCGAAAGCATCATCTTTTTGTTGCTGAATGTAATGTAAGTGGTCTATTAATCAATGACACAAATGGAGTGAAGTTTACAACATTTATTATGAACACATTAAGGGGAAGTGACCAAAAACAAAAGGATGGAATGAACATAAAAAAGGTTAGTCCGCCTTTACAGCCCTAAGCGTGGACTCACCAAACAACAAAACCATAACTAAAAAAGGACAGCGAGCAGCGGTACACGAGAACAACTGTAAAGACTAAAACACGTGTCACTAAACAGTTAAAACCACGTTTTAATATAACTCTACTGCATACCTGAGGGGTTGCACACCCACACCCAGTCACTCACACACCAAGCCTCGACCACCAATCGACAAAAAAACATATTTACCACAGATAAAAAATACTGAAATACAACAACAATAGTAATCTAGATTTGCTCCACACACGTGGGCCCAGCGATCTCCCTGGCCACCCACAGGAAGCTGGCACTTCGCGTCAACTTGGGACTTCCTATTTATACAGCAAATACTCTGTCCCAGAGCGCCCTCCTGTGCTCCCACCAGCCACATAACGGTAAAGTCATCTCTCTGCATTCATCCATTAGAAAAAGTCTGATTATTTTAGAAGATTAGAATCAAGTTCAATCAAAATATTAATCGTTTATAAGACAAAAACCTTTACTCACTGGCCGAATCTCGGCCCGTGTGAGTTTGTGCTCCTGCCTGCTCCCTTCCTGTCTAGGTTGCGGAATTCCAATGCTTGTGCTGACTCATTCTTCCTTGATTACCACTTGCAATTCACTCTGAATAGCAACCTATTGACTGCCGTCTCGCATTTTTTTCCTTATACTTAGACCGGGTCCGCTGCAATCAAATGTCCATCACCTCTCTTGATTAGTCCGTTGTATCAGATTTTTCTTAGAGTATGGTGGGATGATAACGCCATTGACACACACATGAAGCCTCAATTTCATTAAACTGTACTGTTTGGTTCAGTTACTTCATTGTTGGTTTCTATTGAAAGAATCCCACTTATCAGCACACTTTTATCGTACAGTAGGCTTCTCTTGCGTTGCACGACAGACATTTAACTATTATCAGAGAACTGTCACTTCTGTGTTCATGGAATGTAAGAGCAAAACAGGAAGAAAAACATCCTTGGATTACATCACTTTTAAAGGTACTTTTTACTTAGCTGACAATTTGCTGTGGAAACGCACCCCTGTTCTGTGATGAACAGAAATTAATTGAGCTTTTTGGTAGGAACACCGTTTACCACTACACGGTAGCTATTCACCGCATCACGGTTTTACTCATATTGACGCTTTTCCATAAAGTGAATAAGAAAATAGCCTTTTGGTTACCTCAAGGCTTTCACACAGGCCCCTAGAGAGGTTTCCTGGAGAGGTCCCTTATTTCAAGTGGCTACAATGGAGCTTCTCTCGACCATTTTCAAACTCTATGGGCCCATGTGACCAATTCAATGATGCTTCACGAGGCAGGCTCTTTCGAGACTGAAGTTATTGTCATAGACAAGGCTCTTCTCAGTTGGTGCCGCCGTCACGCTCTCAAATGCTGCGGTTTCTGATTACAGATCAAGAGGAGGTTGTGAGAATTAATGTCGGCTTTTCGAAAACAGAACTTGCTGGTCCAACTGTAACAGTGTTTGCTAAAGATCCTCTGCTACCTTTGAGATCAATGACACTGCATCAGTCCAATTAAAAGTATCAAGTAATTTGTCAACAAGCATCAGACATGATAAAAGAATGTCATTATTTACTGTGTATTTACTGTGAAGTAGTTCCAGTACTTAAGGGTTAACTGTGAAATTAACAATCCTACATACGTGGCTAACCAGGTCTGTGGCGATAAGGTTCTTGGCCAGTACAATCAGTGTACACCTGTCCCGTGTTATTCGCTGATTAGTGTGTGTACGTATATAGACGACGTTCGCCGGTCAGCCCTCGCCGTTTCGTCTGCTTTGACACACGTAGTTTGCCTGATCCGCCTTGTAGTGGCAACATTTCTTTCATGGGTTTCATTAGTTAAACCACTTCATCATGAGGGCATCTTAAGGTTTTCCGACTCGTATCCTTATTCAATGCATTTCCGTCACGACTTGCATACTTGTGTACTGACAGACCAGTTAAGTTTCCTTTTGTTTTCTTTCAATCTTGAACGCCTTCGTTTTGTTAATTCTTGTTTACGATCGCCTTGCGCTGCTCATTGTGCACGTACCCACCATGGGCCCTTGTATGTGCATCGTAGTTGGCGTACGTGGCTGCTTCCGACCAAGGTTTCCTCGAATTTATGATTTCTGCGTTTCAGGATCGTTCGTCGAACGATCGTTTGCGTATGTCACACAACTTGAGTTTTGATCGAATGAACTTTTGTTCATTGAACGCGTTCAGGTACAACACTCCCTGCTAAATATGGTCTAGCAGAGCCTCACCAGCCTCCCATGACCGCACGTCCTTGGCCTGGACCCTGTTTGCCCCAACTTTCTGCATGTCCTTGACCACCAGCTTGCTTCGCCCCTGTCTACACCACAACGCATGTCGCAGGCTCGCTGATCAGCTCGTCAATCGCCTCATGCACCTGCTGTGCTAGGGTTCCAGCCTCCCTTTTCCCATTCTCTAAATAAAGAGTCCATGTTGCACATGGTTGTTCTACCTTGTTCAAGACAGGCTGGCTGCCGCGCTTCCTGTGCTTGTCCGCAGTGACGCACATTGCTCAGAGGGACATCCCACGCTATCAGCATGTATTTAAACGTCGTTCTCCCGTCACTTAAAAACCCGCCAAGTAGCGCCTCCGCGATTGGTGAAGCACGAAGTGGCGAGGGATTTCTGTATGATATTACTTTACATATTTTGCACTTCATTTGTACATCCTTTATTTCCTTCCTTGGTCTGGGACCTATCGGAGATTGATTGTGTTTGCACATTCTGGACCACAGTCATGTTTTTTTTTCAATTCATTAAAGGAAAAAATAATTAAAGCATTTGTGAGTGAAAACCAATGAGAAAATGCCAGTATGCCGGAGAGTAACAGCTCTCAGCAACCTTTTTTTTAATTGTGGGAGGCAAAGAACTATGAACTTAGTTCATAAATTTTCAATTATGAACTATGAACTGAACTAGTTCATTTTAAAAGTTGTGAACTGAACTTTGAACTAGTTCATGTAGGAAATGAACTTTTCCAACACTGACTTTAACTATACTGAGATTCCAGTCATACCTTTACTGAAATCAATTGATCAAAAAGGAACTAATGTAGCATCAAGCCTCATATTTTACTCCCCATGAAAACTGACTGAGGGCTTTCCCCCTGCTAGCAGACTGTCTGTCTGTCCGTACATGCCAGTGTGTGCGCGCAAGCACATGTGTGTGCGTTCTCAAAGTCCCAGACACCAGATGTTTAGAGTGGAAGGGAAGTGGAGCTGGCGCCATGAAGGGCAGAGGGCAGTGAAAAGGCACGCGAACTGAAACCACACACACACACATACACGCACACGTGCACACACACACGTGCACACACACACACACACACACACACACACACACACACACACACACACACACACACACACACACACACACACTTGGCACATTCCCCAGCAGCCTTTCCAACACATTCCCCCACTCTGCCTCTCCAAGCCATCTGCTCCAGCATACTTTGAAACAAGGAGAGGAAAAACACAGTCATCATCAGTTTGTCAGATAGCAGCAGCTGGTGGAAAGACAGCAAGAGACCAGAGGGGGGGCCAGAGGAAAAAGAAGTGTGTGTGTGTGTGCATGTGTGTTTGTGTGATGAGGAGTTGAGTGAGTGTCTGGCAAGAATTAAATGTTTTTTTTTTCTCAGAGACACTAAGTCTGAATACACAGCTTGCAGGAAAAACACATTTTTGTTTCTTTTTGGTATGATGCCATCATTGACTCGAGGAATTTGTACAGCTTGCAGTAGTATATACTGAAGATTTTATATCGTTTCTACGTGAGTGTGCGTGTGTTTGTGTGGTGTGTGTGTGTGTGCGTGCGTGTGTGCGCGTGCGTGTGTGCGTGTGTGTGTTTCTTTTCATCTCATAAAAAGCAGCAGGAACATCACAGGTCCCCTCAGGTCAATTATGTGCCTGCGTACCTTAGTTTAATGGCCACTTAACTGTTTTCTGTCCAAAAACCTTTTCTGCTCAACATCAAGCATGCAACAATAAATCACAAGCATCTTGTTAACAACAGGAATAATTAAGCAGGAGAAACTTTAATGATATTTTTCTGAATGCAACGGAGTCAGAATTTTCTGGTGACCACCTTTTATCCAAAAATAATACTGGACCAGAGAAGTTTGCTAGAACACTAGAGGATGTGACGTTCATTTCAAGGTGGGAAAAGTGGTTTTAGGTCATTAAAACCATTATTGTCATCAGTAGCTACATAGTCTTTGTCAGTTTTCTTTTGAACTTGTTAAAAATCCAGGCGAACATCTGACGAATGTTTTGAGGAACACTAGCGACCTTGAATAACCCACACGAGCACACATCATTCGCTGCCTTCGAAAACACTCGCAATTGTTCACCGCTCATTGGGATAGTTTAAAGTCTATAGGACATTGGTCCCCTTAACAGTTTTCACAAATAACGTGATATTGACTGAGACCAACTCCAAATAATGAATTACCGCAAATAATTGAACTCACCAAAAGTGGTTATAAATGCCTACTTTAACAGTGTAAATCAGAAACACCACAATCGATGTGGCCCAAAGTCTTTAAACTTTAAAGACTTTAAGGTTTAAAGGCATTTTGAAACATTGCTTTACATTCAAAAGGACGGTGAACGACATGTTTGCAACCACTTCCTGACATCAGCTCTATTGTTTTTTGCTGTTGCTATCTATTATGTGCATGCAGGATTTAGTCTTTGCACTTTGTGAATGAAGGGGTAGATGCTAAGCTAAAGGCTGTAGCTGTCGACCACAAGCACGCAAGACTCAGCTTTCGAGTATAAGCTGCGCGCACAAATTCAGGTGATGAAGAGAAACTGCTCAAGTGATGATGACGCGCTGGTGTTAAAGACCATTTACGGCTTTTCATTGCTGTCTTCTTGGCTTGGTGCTTGTGTGTAGAAATGAGCGTGGCTTATTTGTTTCAAACGTTTTGACTCATTCACTGGTGTTATCTCAACAGGTTGGAAGAATTTCCGAGGATATTTGAAGAAGAGAAACTAATGCAGACTGTAAGAGGCACAATTTCATTGCTATGTTAAGACAGCCATCTACAGCATCAACAGGGCAGTTTAAGTCTTGTATTAGGGGGTAACAAAGGCTTGAGATTAATATTTTGAAATAATTTTTGTTGAAGTAACAAATGCTCTAAATGTAACAAATAAAATGACTACCGTGTTTTCAGTTACGTGAAATATTTTGCCGTCATTATTTGTATAACTTGCGTGTATGTTCTGGTAGCTAGTGATGAACATGCTGGTAAACAATTTTTATTCTATGGAAATTTTATTTACAACATTATTTTAGATTACTGTACTTAAGAGAACAGTGTCAGCATAAAATGTTTTGTATATATGAAAAAAAGATTGACAATGTTTACATTTAGGGATGGGAATTGAGAACCGCTTCTTGTCTTGAGAACCGCTTCCCACGTTACCAATTCCTTGGAATTGTTTACTATTTTTCTCAACAATTCTCTTCGCGATTCCAGTCAGCACAAATGACTTCCCTACGCACGTTACACATGCGCGTAGTGACATAAGCAGCCAGAAACCATGACGGCTCCTGTGAGGCAGAAGCGCTCCAAAGTTTAGTTACATTTCACCAAGAAAGACAAGAATAGAGTTCAATTTCAACAAAGGGAGGAAATACCTCTAATATGCAAAATCATTTGCATATTGCATTTAAACACAAACTAACACTACTTTTCGTGGTAGCTCTATTTCTATAATTGTAAAATCTGTCATGCAAATCGCGTTTCATGTTTTATTTTAGATGACGACAAGAGACGCCGTCTCACTGCTTCAGACGCCAGCAGTACTGTACCTCGAGCTTATTCGTTCACGGAGGCAGGTAGGACTGAAGAACGCCATTGTGCAGTGACGAAGCTTGTAGTTAAAGGCTTGCACCAATTTGCAGCTATAGAAGCCCCTGATTTTCAGTGGGTGATGATTTTCTATTGTCGGAGAATGTTTGCATTCTTCCTCTTAATAGAATATTTCACAAAGCAATATTTAAAACAAAATGATCATAATCGTTTGTGCTTTTTTTTTTCCCAAATGAGAATCGATAAGAGAATCGATAAAGAATTGAATCGTTAAACGGAATCGAGAATGGAATCGGTATCAGAAAAATCGTATTAATTCCCATCCTTATTTACATCAGAATACACTTTGTACATGATTGTTCATTTTTCCCGTTTTAATGCACTACTAAAAGAAAACATCCTGGTTCCTAATGCAAATTCCAAAGTAAATGTGAATTTTTAAATCACAATCTATCCTCACAAGAAAAAGCAGTATTTTACAGTATAAGAAAATAATAAATATATGTGTAATACAAATGTTTGTTTCCATGTAAATTATTGTCTACAGTATTAGTGTTCTTCCACTAAAATTGATTTTCAAACCTAATTGCAGTGGTGTCTATACTATGGCCTGGGGGTCATTTGGGGCCTGCCAGCTATTTTTCAATGGCGTGCGGCATATACTAAAATTGACATTTGACACCCACTTTTCTCATTTCTTCCCAAAAGGGGAGAGGGAATGAGATAGGTGGGCATAAAAAAATTAGATGTCATTACTATTCATAAAGTGGTTCACAGCTTTTAAAGGTATGCAAAGAGACAAATCAACTATTTAAAACTAAAACACAATTTCTTTTCAAAATAAAAGTGAATAACGAAATCTCCGATATTCTATTGTGTCAAGGTCTGATTTTCGACCATTCTGGTGGTTCTCAGAAAATATTCTCAGAAAGTATGGTCCATTAGTGTGACATGAGAGGCCAAAAATACATTTTACATTACCGTAATTTTCGGACTATAAGTCGCGGTTTTTTTCATAGTTTGGGTGGGGGGGCGACTTATACTCAGGAGCGACTTATATGTGTTTTTTTTTTTTCAAAAAATTTCAAAAAAAAAAATTCAAAAAAAAAAAAATGAAACCGCGATAAACGAACCGCAATGTAGCAAGGGATTACTGTAATTTGAATTTCAAGTGACGACAGCAGCGCGAAACCATCTGCGTCACTCCAATTCATTAAATCCATCAATCGTCCTTTGTCAACAATGCGTGCGCGCCGCTGACGGCTTTTGCACTTAAAAATATTCCACAGGCCCATATAACGATATATAAATTATATATCAAATAACTATTATATAAGCAATAATGTTATCAAACCATCTGTGCACTCTAAATCATTAAATCCATCGATCAAATTCCTCGTCCTTTGTCAACATCGCCGCGCGTGCGCCCTGACGCCAGCCTCGTCGTTATTCCACAGATTTACTATATAACTATATTGTAGCGTTAACAAAGTTCAAGGAAAGACGTGGGTTTGGTAAACGGCTCTTTATTTAACAAAACAAACTTACAGGCGTGTGGCGGCGTGGACGTCCAGCCACGAAAGGGGACGAGAGCTCCATACGATAGGACCGGGCGTGCGTAGAAGCCATGACCGAGATCCACGCACCGTCCTCGGACAGCCACCCGGCTGAGCGCCGGCCCTCGACTTCCATCCACGGAGCTGAAAGGCAGCTCGGTAGAGTAGGACCGGGCGTGCGTAAAAGCATTGTCCGAGCACCATCCACCGTCCCTGGACAGCCACCCGGCCGAGCGCCGGCGCCCGACTTCAATCCACGAAAGTGAAAGAAAGCTGGACGAGTGACGCGCGACGTCGCGCTGCTGACGTCAGCAGCGCGACGCGACGTCGCGGTCGCGCGTCAGCAGCGCGACGGTTGTTTACATAAAGGACAAAGATCGACTCGTCCAGCTTTCTTTCACTTTCGTGGATTGAAGTCGGGCGCCGGCGCTCGGCCGGGTGGCTGTCCAGGGACGGTGGATGGTGCTCGGACAATGCTTTTACGCACGCCCGGTCCTACTCTACCGAGCTGCCTTTCAGCTCCGTGGATGGAAGTCGAGGGCCGGCGCTCAGCCGGGTGGCTGTCCGAGGACGGTGCGTGGATCTCGGTCATGGCTTCTACGCACGCCCGGTCCTATCGTATGGAGCTCTCGTCCCCTTTCGTGGCTGGACGTCCACGCCGCCACACGCCTGTAAGTTTGTTTTGTTAAATAAAGAGCCGTTTACCAAACCCACGTCTTTCCTTGAACTTTGTTAACGCTACAATATAGTTATATAGTAAATCTGTGGAATAACGACGAGGCTGGCGTCAGGGCGCACGCGCGGCGATGTTGACAAAGGACGAGGAATTTGATCGATGGATTTAATGATTTAGAGTGCACAGATGGTTTGATAACATTATTGCTTATATAATAGTTATTTGATATATAATTTATATATCGTTATATGGGCCTGTGGAATATTTTTAAGTGCAAGAGCCGTCAGCGGCGCGCACGCATTGTTGACAAAGGACGATTGATGGATTTAATGAATTGGAGTGACGCAGATGGTTTTATTAACGTGTTATTTATGTAATAGTTTTTTGAATAACTCTGAATTTTACGTCAGGGCCGTTCTCAGCTCTTAGTTTGTGTTTATGTCACGTTAGCATAGCTATCGTTTAGCCTGTTGTTGCTCGTTCATGACTGTTCTTGGTGTTGGATTTTGTCGAATAAATTGCCCCCCAAAATGCGACTTATACTCCGGAGCGACTTATATATGTTTTTTTTCACTTTTTTGGGCATTTTATGGCTGGTGCGACTTATACTCCGGTGCGACTTATAGTCCGAAAATTACGGTACATACATTACAAAACCAGGTCAAAATGACACGATTTAAAATCAAACCTTCCTGCAGAGACTTCTGAATAATTAATGATATTTCAATCAGCCCTTTGTTGGAAAGAGATTGTTGAATGTTGTGGTCTACTCCATTCCATCATGTTTGAGCGCTTAGTACCTCAACTAAATAAATAATACTACTAACTAGAATTAGCTATTTCTGTTGAAATTGCATGTGAAGGCAAAGAAGCTGAATAAATACTTGGGGAATGCTACAGAATGATGTTTAAAGTTGGAACGGGTTGAATTAGTTGAAAAATGTAGAAATTAGAAGGGAAAACGAAATTTTGGAAAATTTGGCGTGAATTTCAAAATTGAAAACGTGGAATTTTTGGTGAGTGGGAAGTTGTGGAATATCTAGGCAAAAGATGAACATTTGAAAGTTGGAACGGGTCGAATCGGTCAAAAACTATAGAAATTAGAAGTCAAATTTTGTCAAATTTGGCGCAAAATTCAGAATTGGAAATTTTGAATTTTTGGTAAGTGGGGAGTTAAGGAATAATTAGGCAAAAGATGAACAGTTTAAAGTTGGAATGGGTTGAATCAGTTGGAAAATGTAGAAATTAGAAGTGAAAAATGAAATTTTGCGCAAATTTTAAACGCGAAAATGTGAAATTCTTTAACTTGGCAATTTTGGGAATGTTGAAAATCTTCGCCAATGTGATTTGAATGTGCTGAATGATGTGAATTTCAAACTGGAAAGACGTAAATGTGAAACTAATTAAGAATGAATGGGGAAAATGTTGCCGTAAATTTGCGAATTTTGCGAAAACTGACAATTTTTGGAATGCAAGCAGTCATTTATATTTGGAATACGTGAATATTTGGAATACATCAAAAGTGGAATGGAGTGAATCGGATGAATTATGTGGAAGGAGTAGCGCAACCAGTCAGAGACTAAGAGCCACATTTTTTACTGTGTTACCGCAAAGAGCCACGTCATACACATTAGCACACATGAACTAACCCCCCCCGGGCTGCTCGGTTTTAAATGGGCCACGTTTAGCTGTGCATTTTTTCCCTCCCATTTTGAGAGCGAAATTGACACTAATTGTTTCCTTGAATGGATGCCCCTCCTACTTTGCGGGATTTCACCTCATGTGCATGCGCGTTTGACGAAAATACCATATTGAACTCAAGCGAAGCGAACACGCAGCGTTTGACGAAAATACCATATTGAACTCAAGCGAAGCGAACACGCACAAAAAAACAAAACAAAAAAACCCACAAATGTCGATATGAATGTAAAGGAGCCGCATGAAACCAGGCAAAGAGCCGCATGCGGGTTGGCCAACCCTGGAGTAGCGTGTCAAAAAAGTGAGGAGAATAAAATAGAAGAAGAACGTGACTGGTGTGGTTATTCTACACCATTCACTGTGAAGGCCTTCACACTAAAATAGTGAATGGTGTAGAATAACACAAGGCCTTCACACTAATAATGGGTAACGGTAAAATTAAAAGCTGAAATGAGACAAGGCTGTTGCTCCTGTAGATTACCGTATTTTCCGCCCTGAAAGGCGCACCTAAAAACCTAAAAATTTCTCAAAAGCCGACAGTGCGCCTTATAGGCCAGTGCGCCTTATATATGGATCAATTGATGAATTTGTTGATCCATACTGGTTGTACACAGTGCTCTGCCAAAATGTTTCAGTACGTTTTAGTACGACTAGTAAATTACAAGGTCGCATCGCTTCCCAACATTACGGCAACTGGAGTCAGGGGGCGTCACCGAATAGCTGTTGTACCCGCGAGGCTATTTCATTTAAAAATAGGCTGCTCTGTTAATGTTTCGAGTAAATCTACGGATCGATATGGAAGGGAAACATAGGTAAGTAGTACCAATGCGTTAGATCGAACTTTAGTCAGTTCCGATCATTTTATAGGAGATCGTTTGAGAAACGCGATTGTTTACACTTTGCTGAGGCTCATGGGAGATTGCGAGCTGAGGCTTGTGAGACTTTGCGGATGGCTAATGCTATTGCGATAGCTGCTATACGTACCAGGCTATTTCATGTCAAAATAGGCTGCTCTGTTAATGTTTCGAGTAAATCTACGGATCGATATGGAAGGGAAACATAGGTAAGTAGTACCAATGCGTTAGATCGAACTTTAGTCAGTTCCGATCATTTTATAGGAGATCGTTTGAGAAACGCGATTGTTTACACTTTGCTGAGGCTCATGGGAGATTGCGAGCTGAGGCTCGTGGGACTTTGCGGATGGCTAATGCTATTGCGATAGCTGCTATACGTACCAGGCTATTTCATGTCAAAATAGGCTGCTCTGTTAATGTTTCGAGTAAATCTACGGATCGATATGGAAGGGAAACATAGGTAAGTAGTACCAATGCGTTAGATCGAACTTTAGTCAGTTCTGATCATTTTATAGGAGATCGTTTGAGAAACGCGATTGTTTACACTTTGCTGAGGCTCATGGGAGATTGCGAGCTGAGGCTCGTGAGACTTTGCGGATGGCTAATGCTATTGCGATAGCTGCTATACGTACCAGGCTATTTCATGTCAAAATAGGCTGCTCTGTTAATGTTTCGAGTAAATCTACGGATCGATATGGAAGGGAAACATAGGTAAGTAGTACCAATGCGTTAGATCGAACTTTAGTCACTTCTGATCATTTTATAGGAGATCGTTTGAGAAACGCGATTGTTTACACTTTGCTGAGGCTCATGGGAGATTGCGAGCTGAGGCTCGTGAGACTTTGCGGATGGCTAATGCTATTGCGATAGCTGCTATACGTACCAGGCTATTTCATGTCAAAATAGGCTGCTCTGTTAATGTTTCGAGTAAATCTACGGATCGATATGGAAGGGAAACATAGGTAAGTAGTACCGATGCGTTAGATCGAACTTTAGTCAGTTCTGATCATTTTATAGGAGATCGTTTGAGAAACGCGATTGTTTACAGAGGGCTCGTTGGTTATTGGCTAGTGGATGCATACCGCAACCCTAGTCAACCTCAGTTTGATGCAGTATAGCTTCTATTTTATGCGCCTTATAATCCGGTGCGCCTTATATATGGACAAAGTTTTAAAATGGGCCGTTCATTGAAGGTGCGCCTTATAACCCGGTGCGCCTTTTAGGGCGGAAAATACGGTACATAAAAAGCACTGATCTGTTCCAGATATATTGTAAGACGCTGACTTGTACGTACCTGCTTTCAGAATTTCCACCTGCAGAAATGCACAAGACAAAGTCTAAACCTCCATCCATCTATCCATCCATCTTCTGCTTCTCCGGGGTTGGGTCGTGGGGCAGCAGCTTTACGGGGGACTCCCAGACTTCCCTCTCCCCAGCCACTTCAGCCAGCTCAACCCGGGGGATCCCAAGGCGTTCCCAGGCCAGCTGAGAGACATAGTCTCTCCAGCGCATTCTGGGTCGTCCACGGGGTCTCCTGCCGGTGGGACATGCCCGGGACACCTCCCCAGGGAGGCGTAAAGGAGGCAACCTAATGAGATGCCCGAGCCACCTCATCTGGCTCCTCTCAACATGGAGGAGCAGCGGCTCTACTCCGAGTGTCTCCCGGATAATCGAGCTTCTCACCCTATCTCTAAGGGAGAGCCCGGACACCCTGCGGAGAAAACAAATTTCGGCCGCTTGTATCCGGGATCGTGTTCTTTCGGTCACAACCCATAGCTCGTGACCATAGGTGAGGGTAGGAGCATAGATCGACCGGTAAATTGAGAGCTTTGCCTTTGGCTCAGCTCTCTCTTCACCACGATGGACCGGTACAGAGTCCGCATTACAGCCGACGCTGCATTGATCCGCCTGTCGATCTCACGCTCCATCCTGCCCTCGCTCATGAACGAGACCCCAAGATACTTGAACTCCTCCACTTGGGGCAGGATCTCATCCCCGATCCGGAGAGGGCATTCCACCCTTTTCGGACCGAGGACCATGGACTCAGATTTGGAGGTGCTGACCCTCATCTCGACCACTTCACACTCGACTGCGAACCGCTCAAGTGAGAGCTGGAGATCACGGCTTGAAGAAGCCAACAGCACCATGTCGTCTGCAAAAACCAGAGATGCAATGCTGAGGTCCCCAAACCGGACACCCTCAACGCCTCGGCTGCGCCAAGAAATTCTGTCCAGAAAAGTTACGAACAAAATCGGTGACAAAGGGCAGCCTTGGCGGAGTCAACCCTCACTGAGATCGAATCCGACTTACTGCCGGAAATGCGGACTCTGGCATCGATGATACAGGGACCAAACCGCCTTTATCAGTTGGTTCGGCACCCCGTACTCCCGAAGCACCCTCCACAGAATTTCCCGAGGGACACGGTCGAACGCCTTCTCCAAGTCCACAAAACACATGTGGACTGGTTGAGCGAACTCCCATGCACCCTCGAGGATCCTGCCGAGGGTATGTAGCTGGTCCACTGTTCCACCCCAGTCTGCCAATCCAGAGGCACTGTCCCCGATGTCCACGCAATGCTGTAGAGGCGTGTCAACCAGGACAGCCCCACAACATCCAGAGCCTTTATGAACTCCGGGCAGATCTCATCCACCCCCGGGGCCTTGCCTCCGAGGAGTTTTTTTAACTACCTCAGTGACTTTGACCCCAGAGATTGGAGAGTCCACCCCAAAGTCTCCAGGCCCCCTCTTCCACAATGGAAGGCGTGTCGGTGGAATTGAGGAGGTCTTCGAAGAATTCTCCCCACCGACTCACGACGTCCCGAGTCGAGGTCAGCAGCACGCCATTTCCACTGTAAACAGTGTTGATGGTGCACTGCTTCCCCTTCCTGAGATGCCGGATGGTGGACCAGAATTTCCTCTAAGCCGTCCGGAAGCCATTCTCCATGGCCTCGCCAAACTCCTCCCACGCCCGGGTTTTTGCATCAGCAACCGTCGAAGCCGTCAGTTGCCTCCGGAGTCCCACAGGCCAGAACGGCCCGATAGGACTCCTTTTTCAGCTTGACGGCATCCCTTACCACCGGTGTCCACCAGCGGGTTCGGGGGTTGCCGCCACGACAGGCACCGACCACCTTACAGTCACAGCTCGGGTCGGCTGCCTCAACAATGGAGGCACGGAACATGGTCCACTCGGTCTCAATGGCATGACTCCCACCTCCAGGACATGGGAAAAGCTCTGCTGGAGGTGGGAGTTGAAGCTCTTCCTGAAAGGGGATTCTGCCAGACATTCCGAGCAGACCCTCACAGTACGTTTGGGTCTGCCAGGTCGGATTGGCATCTTCCCCCACCATCGGGAGCTCCCCGCCCCCATGGCCATGGGGCTTGCTCTGGGGGGGGTTAGGGTTAGATTCTAAAGATTCAGTTCACCAAAAAGAACTGGAATGCACATTGCTACCTGGGCGGGTCTGTGCTATGGCTGTATGGTTGCCAGGTTTCTTTGGGCTTCTTGTTTAGAAAACTACCGTTTTTTTCCATGTATAATACGCCCCCATGTATAATACGCACCCTAACAATGGCATGTTGATGCTGGAAAAAAGCCTGTACCCATGTATAATACGCACCTGTCAAACGCGCACTTTATTAAAGTGGCACCGGCTCCCCTGTAACGGGTTCAATAAGCCGGGGGTGAAGGGACTCGTCCGTAGCTGACCACCCGAGTTAAATTAATTCTACCAGAATCAATCTAATTTCTTTTACGACGCCAATCCTTTTTAAGTCATCCGACGCGCGAGCCGAGTAACTCTATTCGAGGCGAGTCGTCAATATGACCGCGCCGTAATGATGGCTCCCTTCGGTTGTTTGATGCTGGTATTACGTTACGGATATTGTTTAGATGTCTTTGATAAGACCTCAAGGATTCGTTGGTCTAGCGCACCCTCTAGCGCTAGTTTTGTCGAAATAACTTTTGATATGGCCTCGCTCTACTTGGTTTGAGGAAGTAACAAGCTTACTTCCTATTTCTCCGAAGAAAGTCCCATTTGCGGAAGTATGTCAATGATAGTGTGTGAGAATGGATTTAATGCATTAAATCACTAATTTTAACATGATATATTTAAACACTTAGCCGTGAGAGTGCTTCCACCAATTCGATTGTTTCCAACAAAATAATATTTTACTTAATACGATTGAAAATGATTTAATCGGATTATTATTATCTTGCAATTTATTTTGAAGGCAAATTAGTCCCTCAAAATCATTCAAAGTAGCCTCTGACGCGGCCCGAAAAAACAGGAACGGGCTCGTGCCCGAAGGACATTTACTGATTATAGCTCTAACACTAATCCGAAAAGTCGAATTTGAAAACCTTCCTTATTGTTATTTATTATGGTACGTTTGCATACCATAATAATCTCCTATTTATAAACTGAGTTATCAACCCAACCTCAAACAATTAATTGCATACAAATTAGCGCACCACGAATTAAATGAGTATATAAAACACATTTATTGAAGAAGCATGAAATAGAATTACAAATCTCAATCCTCCAAAAACTGAACAATCCCACTCACTGATACACTTGCAAATAAAATCATTCAATCCCGGAGCACTTTTGATTGCAAAACAAAAATCAGAAAAGAGGGAAAAGGTAGCTACCAATTGGGTGTTATTTTCTTTTTGGTGGAAATAAAGTCGAGTGATCAGTTCGATTTTATTTCTAAAATCCAATTCGGAAACTAGTTAGGCCCCGTGAGGACAGACTACCCGATGACTGTCTCCTCCGCTTGCGTACATACAGAAGAAGTCTCCCCTCACCTAGTTTCTCATGCAAAGTTGTCCAGTCCAATTCTTTGAGTAAATCCAAGTTAATCCAGGCCAGCGATCTTGCGTCTCACACAAGGCTCTTGAAGGCTGTAGAAAAAGTCTTGAAACTCGTACGGGCTTCTTCACGTATGAACGCGGTCCGGGAGAGAGCCCCGCAGATGTCCAAGGTGACCTTTTTATAGACCTCTCTGGCCCTCCCCCCTTTTTTCTATACTGTCCTCTATAATGTCCAGCTTCCCACGCTCATAGGCTATGAGTCACAACCTTGCGGTTTGAGCAGGTGTCCGCTGGCCTCTATACTGTCCAGTTTCCCACGCTCATAAGTTATGAGTCATAACCTTGCGGTTTGAGCAGCTGGTTCCACCCCACTCCCTTTCCACCAAAAATCTGTAGAAACCCCGGCAAGCACCTTATTTCCTCTTTTCTTCACTTCTCCTTTCATAAAACCGATATTTCAAAGTTACACTTTTTACTCAACCATTTAAATCAGAAATCAAAGCCCTTGATTTTATGTTTTAACCTTTTTCTTAACACACCACTCGTGGTGGGCTTCTTTTCCTAATTGTGTGATAATATTGCTTGTTGCTGTTACAGAATATATTTCAGCCAAGCAAAGAAAAATAAAAAGAAGAAAAAATAAAATAAAAATAAAAACTTATTTGTTCTTTCCTTTCCAACAATTTTTAACACACCCCTATTCTTATATGGGTGGGCAGCTTAGTCTAATTCTGTGATAATATTGCTTTAAGCGGTTACAGAATATATTTTAGCCAAGCAAGTAAAATAAAAATACAAATAAAAACCATTTTTGTGCTTCCATGTGTGTCCCATAATCCGACCCCTCTTTCTCTTTGGTCTCCTGCACCGGTTTGGCTCCATCTTTTGGAGAATTTTGGAATTTCAGCTTTGCCAATTCATTCAATTTTCCCCCACTTAATTTTGCACCATCTGCTGTCAAAATTTGGAATGTCAGCCCCGCCAATTTATTACTGGGAGCAATCCATACTCACTTTATGCACCATTTGTTTCCCCCCCCCACTCCATGTTACATGACACACCCAATGTTTTTTTTTTTTTTTTTCTTCTTTTTTTTTTTTTTTTTTAAAAGTCCCAATGATCGTCACACACGCAGGGAGGCAATGGGTCCCATTTTTATAGTCTTTGGTATGGTCTTAACTAGGCTGGATGTATTTTTTTTGTTGGCGTTGATTTCTCCGACTGCCCATAAAGGCACCACCGCGATCAGATGAAAAGAGAGGAAAGTGACGTGCGGACATGTGAAAAAGGCGGCTCTGTATGGGAGAGACGTTGAAGAGGAATAAAAACACCCTTGGAAACCAAAACTTGCCCCTCGTCGTGACTCGGAGCCGCAACAAATGTTTCGGATTTGTGTAGGGTACATTGTGACAGCAAACGAGCAGGTGATCGAGCAAGCGTCTGATACGAGAGCATTGCGTTCGTATGGAGCGTTTGAAGTGAACAGCAGAGACGAAAGGAAAAAGGCAAAGTGTTGTGAAATAAAATATTAACTGTAATACGCATTTTGTTATTTGCTGATTGTATTAAACTATCACATTCATTGTCAGTCAAGAAGAGAAGAGGACTATTATCCCTTCTTTGACGAAATGACCAGAGCACAGTACAAACACACTATTGTTCTTTCGGTATTTATTCAACCCACATTCTTTCACAACATGACAAGAAGAGAACAATACATAAATCAATACTCGTACCAGTACCATGATTTTCTAAAAAAAATAAATAAAAATTAAATAAAAAAAAAAAAAATTTTTTTTTAAATTGTACCCATGTATAATGCGCACCCCAGATTTTAGGACAATAAATTAGTTAAATTTTGCGGATTATACACGGAAAAAAACGGTACTTGTAAATGTTGTCAGGGTAAGTTCAGGTTTTCGTTTGCTCATTCCAAAAGTGCAGCCGCTATTTTGGACTTTTTCGACTCCCAAAGACATGACAGATCAGGAGCTTGCTCCTTTATTTTACTTGACACAGCGGACAACTCTGAGCACTTCTCACATTTACAGAATTGGGAGAGAGATATCAATGTTGCAACACATAGAGAAGTCAATCACAGTCATGATTAAATGAAATAAAAATGCAAAACATGTTCGAAATCTGAGCAGAGTTGAAGACGTGCAATGACATCATGCTACGAACACTCCAATTGGACAAACTACATGACACCTATTGAAAATAGAGTCCATTATAATCGTTTATCTTTTCCATTTGCTCCTTCAATTCAACGCAAACATTTGTCTCCACATGGTAAATAGAATCACAACTTAATGAACTTTCAAGTGAGCTTCAAAACTTTATAGTTAAAGATCCTCATTACAAGTTAACTTTAACAACTACAGTATGGTTGCAAATTTAGCATTCTTCTTTTAAAGCTAGGGTTAAGGTTTCAAATTGCAGTTAGGTTTTAAACTAGAGTTAGAGTTTAAGTGTTAGGGTTGTTGGTTAAGTGATATCGTATGGTTTCAAACTGTGGTCAGCGTTTCAACCTAGGTTGAAACGCTGACCATAATTTGAAACCATAACGGTCTGAAACCCTAACCGTTAAGGGTTTCAAAGTTGGGTTTTAAACTAGAGTTTGTGTTTCAAAGTAGGGTTTTAAAGTAGAGTTTGTGTTTTTGTGTAATAGGGTTTAAAAACTGTGATTAAGGGTTTAAACTAGGGTTAGGGTTTCAAAGTAGGGATAAGCTATTAGGGGTTAGAGTCATTGGTTAAGTGTCGGGTTTCAAACTGAAGTGAAGTAAACTAGGGTTAGGGTTTCAAAGTAGGTTTTGAAACCAGGATTTGGGTTCTGTAGTAGGGTTTAAAACTAGGGTCATGAGTTCAAACTAGGGTTAGGGTTTCAAATTAGGGTTAGAACTGGGTTAGGGTTTAGGTGTTAGGGATATTGGTTCAGTGTCATAGTATGATTTCAAACGAAAGTCAACTTTTCTACCTAGGGTTAAGATTTCAATGTAGGGTGTCAAACTAAGGTTTGGGGTTTGTAGTAGGGTTTAAAACTAGCCTTAAGGCTTTAAACTAGGGTTGGGGTCTCAAAGTTGGGTTTTAAATTAAAGTTCGGGTTTCAAACTAGGGTTAGGGTTAAGGGTTTGAGTTATTGGTAGGGGTTAGGTTTCTTGTTAGAAGTTAGTGCTTGAAGTACAGAAATCATTATTAATTAAATGAATTTCAGATTATAAAATGGTCCTGAAAAGCAAATTAAATCAATATTGTATTGGAAAAAAGTGTTTTCTGTATGCACAAAAAGGTGTCCCAAAACCGTACCAGAAACCGTGGCGCAAAAACTAACATACAGACCGTTCTGTGGGTTATCTGTAATGTTGCACCCCTATAAAAGACCATCCTTGGCTTGTGGTGTCCCTGCTTTCTCAGCTCGTCCTGGCTAATGCCGATGATGTGGCGGTTCTGCAGAAGCTCCTTAGCGTGCCGACAGATGGACCTCAGGTCGTTAGACATGAGCAGCGGGGCAGCCGTGATGGCCCACAGAGCCATCTGAGACTCCTGCTGGTCCCGACCCAAGCCCAAGTTTCCAATCATCAGTTAGAAACCATAGACCAGGCATGTCCAAAGTCCGGCCCTCGGGTCAAATGCAGCCCATGACCAAATTTACGCTGGCCCGCAGCCTCAGTCATAAAATCAATATGTGGCCCACCAACACTGTCGCCCACAGTATAATATACAGAGTACAAAAACCTATTTTATATTTCACCAGAAGATAGCAGTAGACCTGCTCTCGCCGCAGGAACGTTGACCGTCATCACCCTCGGGGCGTGATCATTTCAAGCTTATTTCGAGAATGGCGACTGTAAATAAAAAGTGTAAAGTTGACAGCGAGGGCTGCCGCTTTCAGGAGAAGTGGAAATTGGAGTACAGTAATCGGATACCCGCGATAGGTGAAAATCCACCCTCTCATTTTTAACATACATAAATTTTTGTGTATCAATAAACGTATACCGTTTTTTTCCATGTATAATGCGCCCCCATGTATAATACGCACCCTAAAAATGGCATGTCAATGCTGGAAAAAAGCCTGTACCCATGTATAATACGCACCCAAATTTTGACTTTTTTTTTTTTTTTTTTAAGTCCCAATGATCGTCACACACGCATCTGGGTGTGGTGAAATTTGTCCTCTGCATTTGACCCATCCCCGTGTGATTTTGATCCATCCCCTGGGGGAGAGGGGAGCAGTGAGTAGCAGCGGCGCCGCGCTCGGGAATCATTTGGTGATCTAACCCCCCAATTCCAACCCTTAATGCTGAGTGCCAAGCAGGGAGGCAATGGGTCCCATTTTTATAGTCTTTGGTATGGTCTTAACTAGGCTGGATGTATTTTTTTTGTTGGCATTGATTTCTCCGACTGCCCATAAAGGCACCACCGCGATCAGTTAGGTTAAAATGAAAAGAGAGGAAAGTGACGTGCGGACATGTGAAAAAGGCGGCTCTGTATGGGAGAGAAGTTGAAGAGGAATAAAAACACCCTTGGAAACCAAAACTTGCCCCTCGTCGTGACTCGGAGCCGGAACAAATGTTTCGGATTTGTGTAGGGTACATTGTGACAGCAAACGAGCAGGTGATCGAGCAAGCGTCTGATACGAGAGCATTGCGTTCGTATGGAGCGTGTTTGAAGTGAACAGTAGAGACGAAAGGAACAAGGCAAAGTGTTGTGAAATAAAATATTACCTGTAATACGCATTTTGTTATTTGCTGATTGTATGTATTAAACTATCACATTCATTGTCAGTCAAGAAGAGAAGAGGACTATTCGCATCGGATCCATAGTGCGCATGCGCAGTGATACTGCCTCCGTATGACGTCCAGTCCGCAATGGAGATTAAAAAACAAACAATATTTGACAATAACACAGGTTTCTGTTCCTGTCTTTGGTAATGTCCCCCTGTCTTTTTGTTCCACGTCTTTGTCGGTCAGTCCTGTTGTTGGTTTTGTTAGAGAGTTATGTTAGTTTACCAAGTCTGTGTTTTGAGTTCCTCCAATGAACCCTGGTTCAAGCTGCACTTGGTCGCCCTCTTCCTTTCCACACTCCATCCGTGACAAGATTTTCTTCAAAAATTGTTGTACCATGATTTTCTTAAAAAAAATATATATATATATATATATTAAAAAAACAATAATTAAAAAAAAAATTGTACCCATGTATAATGCGCACCCCGGATTTTAGGACAATAAATTAGTTAATTTTGCGCATTATACATGGAAAAAAACGGTATTAAACCATATACTAAGTGCATATGTTATCATTAGAACATTAGATAATAGTTTCAAACATGTAAATACTATATTAATAGTATAAATGACATACGGAAAATAATGTATAAATAATATAAATATAAATATGATACGTGTGTGTGTCTGTGTGTGTGTGTGTGCGCGTGCGTGCGTGTGTGTAACATATGGACAAACGGGATTCGGTTGAAGTTGGGAAATTGTGTAAAATGTAAATAAAAACAAAATACAATGATTTGTAAATCCTTTTCAACCTATATTCAATTGAATACACTACAAAGACAACATATTTAATGCTCAAACTCGTAAACTTCTTTTATTTTCCAAATAATAATTAACTTTCATGGCTGCAACACGTGCAGTAGAAGTTGGGAAAGGGCATGTTTAAGACTTCGTTACATCACCTTTTCTTTTAATAACACTCAATACACGTTTTGGAAGAGAGACTAATTCTCTTATCTTCTCATGTGGAATTTTTTCCCATTCTTGCTTGATGAACCGCTTCAGTTGTTCAACAGTCCGGGGTCTTCCCTGTCGTACTTTACGCTTCATAATGCGCCGCACATTTTCAATGGGAGACAGGTCTGGACTGCAAGCGGGCCAGGGGAGAACCTGGACTCTTTTACTTCGAAGCCACGCTGTTGTAACACGTGCAGAATATGGCTTGACATTATCTTGCTGAAATAAGCAGCAGCGTCCATGAAAAAGACGTCGCTTGGATGGCAGCATATGTTGCTCCAAAATCTGTATGTACTTTATAGCATTTATGTTGCCTTCACAGAAATGTAAGTCACCCATGCCATGGGAACTAATGCACAGATGCTGGCTTTTGGACTTTGCGTTGACAACAGTCCGGATGGTCCGCTTCCTCTGGTCCGGAGGACACGACGTCTGATGAGTCCACTTTTCAAAAACAATTTGAAAAGTGGACTCATCAGACCACAAAACACTTTGCCATTGTGCATCAGTCCATTTTATATGAGCTCGGGCCCAGAGAACCCGGCGGCGTTTCTGGATGTTGTTCATAAACGGCTAGTGACGAACTGTATTTACTGACAGTGGTTTTCTGAAGTTTTCCTGAGCCCATTTGGTGATATCCTTTACACCACAGGTGTCAAACCCAAGGCCCGGGGGTCAGATACGGCCCGCCACATCATTTTATGTGGCCCACGAAGACAAATTGTGCATCAAATTCGTGTGTCATTACTTTTACTGGACTCACTGAGTGAATCTCTCACTGAGTGAATCTCTCACTGAGTGAATCACTCACTGAGTGAATCACTCACTGAGTGAATCACTCACTGAGTGAATCACTCACTGAGTGAATCACTCACTGAGTGAATCACTCACTGAACTATGTAAACCAGAATGTAGATTTACGATTTACTTATAGTAGGTTTTACATAACATGTATGCATATATATGCCTAAATATTGTTATCCAATATATCGACTGCAGTTTCACATTAGATTGCTGGTTTGAGATGGTTTGAGATTATTATTATTATTATTTTAATAAACATTTAAGTTATAACTTGTCTGGTGTTTTACTCCTTGTTTTTATATTCGCCAATCAAAACATAAAAATCAGACATTTGGTTAACTGCTTTATATGACAATATGTATATGTGTTTTACGTTGTTATATGAGTTGGTGTCCCCAAAATTAACAAATGTCGGCATAACGGGTTTTTTTTCAACCTTTTATTCAAACACAAACACATTCGATATATAATAACACCATCAACTACAAGCCAACAAAAACAAAATTAAAACATCAATGTTAAAGTGTGTCGGCTGGCAATGGCATAGCGGCAATGCTGCCTGTCACTCACTCGTGAATCTTCGCGAACGACCAATCAGCAGCGCCAGCGAGGGATAGATGGAGGAGGGACTTTACGAGTCAGTGACGTAATTTCCTGTTCATGAACGAGTCAGTGACGCAATTTCCCGTTCACGACCGGGTGAGAGACTGTTGCCAACGGATCAGTGTGTAAGTGTTGTATAATAGAAAGAAATGTGTTAATTACCCGAGCCAATTATTATTATATATAATAATTTGGGGGGGGGGGGGGGGGGGGGGGGTTGTGTAGTTGTATTGTTTGATGTCTATGGGTTGTTTCCACTGGATGTAAAAAACAAACAAAAAACGTATCAGTGTGTGTGTTTGTGGGGGGGGGGGGGGATTCATTGAACGATTCGTTTGAACGAATCTTTTGAGTGAACTGATTCTAAAGATTCAGTTCACCTAAAAGAACTGGAATGCACATCACTATGGCGTGGGCCATGCGCGTGTCGCTACTGAGGAAGTTGAGCATGGTCTCCACCAGCTCGGGCAGATCGTAGTCGTGCTATTGAAAAAGAGATCACACTTTTTTCCACTCCTTTCTCCGTGGACCCCAATGACGCTCCAGACCACCTGCAGCTGGAGCTCAAAACCCCTCCTGTCACTTCTAATGGCACACAAGGGGGAATGTGAGCACATGCAAACATCTTTCACTGGGACAAAAACTAAGTGCCAAGTATTGCATAACATCATCATCACACACTTCTGTTTGTGTCAATGACAGTGTTGTGAGCCAGGTTAGTCAAAAATATAAATTTGACTACTATTCAACTAACTGACAGTGTCATTGACAAACATGTCCAGAAGTGTGTGGTGAAGATGAGGTGAATACCTGGCACCAGTGACGTGCACTCATAGGAGGCAGGTGAGGCAGTGCCTCACCTTGCCACCAGGGGCAGTAAAGGGCTCAACATGGTTTCCTCAGCTGTCACCATAAGTTGTTAAAAAATGAATAATATAATAAAACATAATATATCTGTCCTGTGGTCTATGCTTTTAATGCAATTTTGGTGTGTTTCCTATACATTTGGATCATTTTCATCGTCAAAATAGCTGTATTTCTTGTTCAAATAACAACGGGAGACGAGAATCATGGAGGCTGTGGCAGTGACAGGTTGTGCCGCTCAGGGCGTGCGTGTGAGAGTGTGCACCACTCACACACTGTACTGAGCGCGTGCAAACGGCGCGTGCTTGCTTGCAGTCAGCGGGTGAAAATACGAGCCTTGAGGCAGCCAGTACTTTTGCCGCGAAGATGGGGCGATAGTGAGCCTCCGGCTAATAGTTCACGACACGAGTAAATGCGAGAGTAAATTAAGAAGAAAAACAACCGACAACATTCGGTGCTAACGCGTTGCTATTTGGCTTTGTTTTCCCTGACAATGGTGGATATAATCTCGAAAATAAGAAATTTTTCAAAACTTGACTTTCAGTCAAAGCAAGAAACCATAAGTAAGGGAAGACCAACGCCAGATTTGCGAGGATTCATTCAAACTACGGGCCTCCCGGGACGGACTACAACACGTTCGTTTCAAAAGGATTGGTACTCTAAAAAAGACTGGCTTTGTGGTTGTGCTGCCAAAAATCGACTTTATTGCTTTCCCTGTCATCGAGATCTTCGTCCAGAAGGACAGGAGAATGGACTTCATTTACAAGTAAAGGTAAGAATACTGCAGTGGTGTGTTTAAATGTACAGTGGTGTGTTTAAAATGTTATTACATTTAATCAAGAATGGGATAACAACCATGTATGCATGTGAATCGGACTTGTGAGTCAGTGCCTTAGCGTCATACAGTACGTTTGTAAATCTGACTCTGTCAGTGCCTCACCAACACCAACCCTCACCGCACGTCACTGCCTGGCACTCCGTTTTTGGCCCAGTCAGATGTCATCTGTTTGCATGTGCCACCTTCCCCCTGGTGGCACTTTTAAGTAGCGTCACACCTGAGCATGTCAAGCACTTGCGCTGCTTTTGTGCACAGCCTGTTGTCAATGTTTGTGTGCAACTAAATTAGTCCAACGCAAACATTGACTGATCAAATGTTTTCAAACTGCTTATCTGTTCAATAAATGGAATGCAAGTCTTTGTGGTTTTATGAGCAAATCTGCTTCACCAGTGCCGGACTGGGAGATTTTTACAGGCCAGGAGTCAGTTATGTCACCAGGCCACCCTGGCCTTGCCCACACGTGCATGTTCACACACACACTTAAATGCATGGGCACAAGCAAAACGCATTTCAAAATTTCTGGAATGAGGGCGAGCAAAATAATCAAAATGTCTCTCTGAGTCTGACTGTCTGTGTCCTGAGTAGGAATTTCCCTTGCACTGCTCCCTGGACTTGTTTTGCCAGTATACTCTGCATCTGTTGGGAGTGTCAGAACAACCAGCATAATAATTATATTATTGACAATACATTTAATCAATATCAAAAGAATGATATGGTCAAATATATGCTTTTTTTCAAATGTTTCATGCATAGTCATAGCCTATTCAATCCCATGCAGTGATAGATGACTGTCTGTTCTGTCTGAAGCACCAAAACTGGCAATATTTCCACCTTTGCATAGGAAACATAGACATATATTTTAATATTAATTTAGCCAGGGCCAGTTACAAAGTTTAGAGGAATGTGCATGCAAGAAAGAATAACAAATGACTCTTCAACTTACAAAATCAAATAGAACTAAATCTAACAAATCAACAGAGGGACAGCCTTATTACATGGCAGCGGCACATATGCACACAACATGCACATGCAAACTGGCATGCATACACGCGCGGGCACACACACAGTTATTAATGGCACAGTGTTAGGGTCCCTGTCCTTCTCTGCACCGCCTTTCCTTTTTACCACGTTCGAAGTCCATTATCCTCACTTGCACCGCTCGCTAGCTACACACACCACAGCAGCCGGCACCTAACATACGTAACACACAACTTCCTCCACACGCGCTCTGTGTGGTTGATACGGACTGTGGGGGCGGGTGTTATAATTGATATAAACCAATCGTCTTTCCTTCCTCGCATGCTCCTGGTCTGAGTGGCCTAAGTGGCCTGGTCTGTCTCTCTGATGGGCGCGCCGCCGTACCCGCAGACTTAAAAAAACAAAAAAACAAAACAAAAAAAACTGAGGGAAGCAGGCCAATCCTAGGCCGGCGCTTCGGGAATACTCCCGGTTTAGGGAGAACCTATGGTCAGTCCTCGCGTGCCCGTGGCCGTCGTCACCAGTCAAGTGCAACGGGCGCTCCAAAACCGCACACTTCCTCCTGATTGAAATTGCACAAAGTGCGAAGGCCCATTTATTTACTTTTGGGCGTCGGCCGGAGAGCGACATTTCCCCGGCGGCGCTCCGTGGTCAAGAGAAGTCATGCCTGGACCTAAGACAAAAATAGCAGAGATGGGACTAAGTCACACATGTGCAGTCTTAACCTTCAAGTCTCAAGTAAGTCCCAAGTCATTTTTTTCTTGGGCAAGTCAAGTCCTTAAATAGGTCAAGTCCAAGTCAAGTCCTTAAATAGGTCAAGTCCAAGTCAAGTCACCTTATTATTGCAATTTTACCCGCAGAATCTGATCTTAGTAACGTGAAAAGACAAGATATAAGTAACTTTAAGTAACCATCATTGTCCAATGTGTCTAACCTGTTTAAAAAATGACAATAATTTGGATTTGCACTGTAATTACTGATATTCAGTAGGGATGGGCGATACCAATGATTTTGGATTCGATCCGATACCAAGTATTTCCTGCCCAAAAATACCCGATATCGATCCGATATCGATACCGGAAGTGTAATTTCCCGCCAAAAAAACCAATTTAAATGCAGTGGCATGCTGCATCAATATTTTGTGCCTTACATGTGACTATTGACCTGCACATTTGTATACTACAGCAGGTATGCAAATTCACTGCAAATGATACTTGCTCTTGGAGAGTCATCTATTGAATTTTGTAGAAAAAAGTATTACGTCATGTACATGAATTATTAACCTTTTTAGAAAAACATTAATGGAAGATGCATATTAATAGTATAACTTTAATTAAAAGGAGCTATTCTTTACTTTTTTCTCTCTCTGTTGTTGGGAAAAAGTTTTGTCTTTTAGTATATTGTAAAAAGAGACATGGTACCAACAGAGATGCAGGGCTTAATCGTCATGAGATTCAAGATTCAAGAGTTTTTATTCGCCATGTTTGAGCGTGCCAAACAAGGAATTTGACTTCGGTAAAACACACCCTCTGTTCAACATATAGGTGACTAACAACACTCAGGACATGTGAATAATGGCAAAAACAGTGTAGACAAATTCAAAAGGTGTGAAGAGCAGGATGTTATTGCACAGTAATGCCTCTGAGACTCTATGAGTGGTGTGAGTTCATCAGAGCAACAGCCTGGGGGAAGAAGCTGTCTCGGTGTCTGCTGGTTTTGGCGTACCGAGCTCTATAACGCCGTCCGGAGGGGAGTAGTTCAAACAGACTGCAACCTGGGTGAGAAGGGTCTGTAGAGATGTTCCTTGCACGTTTCCTGGTCCTGGACAGGTACAAGTCTTGGATAGATGGGAGGTTGATTCCAATGATCTTTTCTGCAGTCCTGATTGTCCGTTGCAGTCTGTGCTTGTCTTGTTTGGAGGCTGATCCAAACCAGACAGTGATGGAGGTGCAGAGGACAGACTGGATGATGGCAGTGTAGAAGGTCTTCAGAAGCTCTCGCGGCAGGTTGAACTTCTTGAGCTGTCTCAGGAAGTACAGCCTCTGCTGGGCCTTCTTCCGGACAGAGTCTATGTGGCCGGTCCATTTCAGGTCCCGAGAGATTGTGGTTCCCAGGAACTTGAAGGTGTCTGTGGAGAGAATAGTATTACTGCGGATAGTGAGGGGTAAAAGTGGTGAAGGGTCTCGCCTGAAATCCACTGTCATCTCCACGGTCTTGAGCGGGTTCAGCTCCAGATGGTTTTGGTTGCACCAGTGGACCAGCCGCTCCACCTCCTGTCTGTACGCAGTCTCATCACCGTCCTGGATCAGCAAAACTGAGCAGCAAAACTATCAATTTGTAAAGCCACTGGATACTTACATTTAATATTGTAATACTTTAGTGTTGTTTATAGGAAGTGGAGTTACTAATAAAACGTATGGCGTTCGACCACAAATTGAAAAGTGGAAAACTTTATTTATAAATGACTGACTAAAGCGCAGTAATTATTGCTTCAAATAGCACATCAACCACAAATGCTTACGATTTTTGGTTAGCACCTGATACCTGGATATGACTTGCCTTTCTGAAACGCTGCTTCTAAGGTACTTTGGTACCTTAGCCTCGGTGTGGCTGCAGGGTTTTCCGTCGCTCCCTTAGTGTCTGCGGCACGTTTCAACTGCAGCTCTTCATGAACCGTGGGGTGAATTTTACTTAAATGTTTTGTTAAGTTTGTGGTGTTGCCACAATATTTAATCGTTTTGTGACATATTTCACATCTTGCCTCGTTGTTATTAACTAAAATATAATACCTCCAAACCAGACTTCTCTTACGTTCGGACTGGGCCGCCGCCGTGGCCATGCTTGTTTGTGTTTGGATTGGAACGGGAGGCGGAGGAGGAGGGCTTGGCTTGTGAGAAAAGGGGGCGGGAGCAGAGCAGGACACGCCGGTGCAGCAGGCGGAAGGAAAAGTAGTGCTAGCATGAGTGCAAGTCGTCAAATTGGAGCAGAAAAAAATGAGGGAAAATATAATTAAATAATTGTAAGTATCGATATTTTAGCTAGGGAGATCGATACTCAAAAATGAGCAGCCTGGATCGATATATCGATATTTTGGTATCGATCCGCCCATCCCTAATATTCAGTAAAATACACCATGGAATCAAACAAAAAAGAAATTACCTCATCCAATGATTGACAGCTCAAGCTAAACAAATGAACGTCTGCCGACAGTGTCTGACACATTTGAGTTGCAAATATGAAAAAATAATCTGAAAAAAATCTGAAAGAAGAAACACATTAAAGAGCATTAGAAACATTTTATGTTTCATCTGTAACATCTGGAGACACCAGAGCTCTATAAACTTCAAACGGACAAAGTTTGAAGTTGTCGTCTGGCTGTCTGAAATGTTTCTGTTGCATATCTTGCACTGTGCTGTCCGTCTTTTGCCGTCATAAAGGTAATTACGATAGCCGAAGGTACCGCTCCCGCTGACATGTTTGTGCATGTCTGATATAAAGGGGCGCGATTCTCCAATAAACACGTTAGGTAGGTAGAGCGGGCACGACTGACTGATTGACAGGGTAGCGATCCAATCATGACAACGCCATTCTCAGCCTGCGCTCCTACCATGTTATCGATATTACTTTTTAAATGTATTATTAATTTTATATTCAAACTGAAAACATAAACTAAATAACACTGAAGTCATTCAAGTCATTGTGTCCCAAGTCAAGTCAAGTCCCGAGTCTTTAACTTCCAAGTCGAGTCTCAAGTTTTTTTTATTTTTGTCAAGTCAAGTCACAAGTCATCAAAACAGCGACTCGAGTCGACTCGAGTCCAAGTCACAGTGACTCGAGTCCCCATCTCTGAAAAATAGATCTGTAAGTTAAAAGTTAAGTCAACGTTTTGTGGAGAAAAAGATGTTTTAGGCATAAAACCTACCAGTGAGAAATAGTTCATGACATTTAGTGTTTAAAGCTGCATGACCAGGAAGCTGATCTTGTTCCTTGCTGCCTGTCAGAAAATAGAAAAACAATATTGGAACATAGACATTGTCATGATTGTGCAATGACAAGCATTTGAAGAGCGTACCGTCTAAGTGCAAATGTCACCGAAAACCAAAGTGTTACTGGCATGCGGCTCTGCTCTGTTCCTCAGCCTCTGCTGTGAGTTGATGGTGATGAATTGATGATTGATGATTGTGATTGTGATTGATGGTGCTGGACACAAAATGAACAGATATTCAACTTTTTAAACATATTGGCTGAAATTAAACTTACTTTCCTTCTCTTACCAGCAAGCTGGTGCAGACCCAAAAGAGACGTACGCCTGCCAATAAAAAAAAAAAAAGGAGTCTACTTTTGGTATCACACCAGGAATGTCCGTTTCACCTTGTAGGTCCACCTATAATCACAGGAGCGAATTCAAGTCTAGGAAGTGAAGAGCCTGGCACAGTTTGGCTTTAGCCACAGGTTCTTTTACTCCTCAGAGAAGAAGCACCTGTGGCTGAAGACAAACTGGCAGGCTTGCCTTTCTGGACCAGGACTTTCTTCCTCTGCCTGTAAAGACAACTTAGGACACAAAGACTCAAATTAAGTTTACTGTTTTTATTTTGAAATGTAGACTGGGACTTTCTGCCGAAGACATTGGAGCACTTGGATCTCAGATGAGCACCATCAGGCCGGGCTCCTGAAATGGACGGACACACCTGCACACAAACGAGAGACCGGTCAAGCTGTAATCGGTCATGTTTATTTGCATGTCTCAACCAGTGCCGGCTCTACGCAGGGGCAAGAGGGGGCAACGCCCCCTCAAACAGATGTCCTGCCCCCTCGAATCAAACTTCTAGAAGTGAAAAATCCGCTGATAGAAACACACGTTAATCAGCCCCCTCTCTTCTCTCATGTTGGTGCAGTGTGTGTCCTCCCTCACACAGCCTGCTGTCAGGACTCCGCGCCCCTCCGTAAACATCCAATCACTGTGAGTATGCAAATGAGGCAAGACGCAGCCAGAGAGTGTCAAGTTACAGTCAGCGCGGTAGGAGTTGGAAGAAGCAGTAAAAACTCCACCAAACTCGTCGTAATGACCCGTGATATAACTAATGATTAGCAACAACTCAAATAATACTTAATATAACATTCATATTATATGTTTCCCCCAAAGAGAGAGATTGCCACCTTATTGTGGTCAGGGGGTTTGCGTGCCTCAGTGACCCTAAGAGCAATACCAGCAGAAGCTTTAATCTTCAGGTGGGACACCCAAGCTGGACAGGTCTTAGTGTAGAGGCCTGACAGTGCAATCCACTTCTCCAGGTTGAGATCTGGACACACAGCTAACAACTGCCGTGAAGAAAACACTAACAGTGTTAAAAATGTGTAAAAAAAAAAAAAAGAACATGCCCCCTTCACATTTCTGACTGCCCCCTCTTATGTGCATTCCTAGAACCGGCCCTGGTCTCAACACTGAAAATGGAGGCAGCTTTGAGGACGGTTACGGTCACGGTTTTGGAGAATTTCTTGGCACAGCAGGTGGAGGGTCTTTGTGGCAGAGCCAGGCAGTATTTTTACTGGACGCTTAGCTGCATGAAGGAAAAAAATAAGCAGGTTAGTGTTTATAAATGTTTGGCACGTTGCGTCACCTGTCAGCATGTTGGACAGGAAGTTGATCATGACACCTTGTTTCCTAACAGCCTGCACCAGCTGCACCTGAAACAAAGGAGTCAAGCACTTGGATTCGTCCAGTTTGTCATTGAAACAGGTTCAAACCTTGTGGAAGCGTTCACGTCAGTCGATCCATGCTGCAGGAAGCGTGTCCTTTGGCACCATCTAGTGGACAAAACGGAAAGTAAAAGCACATGCTGAAATAAATGTTTCAAACTACTACATTTATGAAAGTGTGCATGAGTTTCACCAGTGAAGAGCGCAGGACAGCACTGGACTTCTCTCCAACCGCAGCTCGCTGACCTGAGAGACACTGTAACGTTGGAACCATTCTACTTTTAAACTTATTGCCTTACAAGCTGGTTTGGCTTAGCAACGTGACATTTGGTCGACGTGTCGAGCAAGAGTAGACCTGCAAAATAGTTGTCAAGCTTATGCAAAAAGCGTATGTTGTAATTGCAATCGTCAATATCGAACTTGCATTTATGACATGTCACTGACTTGACTTTCACACTCCGGAAACCGGAGCGGATGTCAAAGTGCAAAATAAAACCCAGGTTTACCCTGTACATTTTCATCATTTGAATAACTTGTAGAACAAGCAATTTTATTTCTACACAGTACTTTTTTAAAATAACGTTACTGGATATGTACAACAGCCAAATTAAATTGCACCACATTCAAAGGCACAGACAGAATGCCATATGTTTTTTTCAAACAGGGCAAAATGTATAATTGGAAAATGGTTCATTTGAATCTTGCAGCTAACATCTGCTTCATTCTTCAACAGCTAGGAAGTGAGTGTGAATCGCCCATGACAGGGAAAAGTACTAGTTTTTTTTTCTTGTTCACTCTAAAAAATGTAACCGTGCTCTACTCATTTTAATCTGTGTAACAATTTACACTCAAAAATATTGAGTAAATTTGAAAGCTATGAAATCATTTATATTTGCATCATGAACTAAGTAAATGTAATTGAAAAAATTAAGTAGATGCTACTCAACTACATTGAGTACCATGAGATATAAAATTTAGTTGGTTTTGGCTGTACTAGATTAAAGGGTAATTACTATATATATATATATATGTGACGTGTTTTCTATTTGACATTGTGCCCAAGTTTCCAAAAAGATACTACGGTACTTCGGTTACACGCTCAATTAAATTGGAACTGAATAAAAATAAACTTGATGAATCATACACGACTGAATTATTTATTGTTTATTACCGTGCATTGAAACGTCTGGCTCTATCTTGTGGTGGTTCTTCGTGTCAAACCTAACCACCGTAAAAAAAAGAAACAGTGGAGCCAATATAGAAGCTTAACATTTACGTGCTATTTTTCAGTCATTCCTGCAATTGAATGCATCAAATTAAAGTTCAGATAGATTACTCAAGAATGCTGGGTTGCGTATGCGATGAATTCCGCTTGACATCTCGCGAGATCTGAGCGTGAACTAATTCCAGCGGAAGTAGTTCGCCATCCTCTTTTCCGCCGGCCATAGAGGAGTAAACGGCAGGGTAAGCTATGGTGTTAGCAATTTGACTTGCCAATCTTGAGCCATCCGTGTGAGAACACTTCTTTTATACTAAATAAAATAAAGGAGATCGCTCTGAAACGTATCATTGTTACACCAAAACCCATATTGTCGCGACATTCATGAAAGTTGGCTTCATTACGACGTCTCCCGCTAACGCCTCCCATCAGCGTCCGTGAATCACCCGCATGTCGTCAACGCTCACTGACCTGACGAAAACCTCCCGAAAGCATAAATAAAGATAAATCATTCGGCCTCCTATTTCCGCAACAACGTAGTAGTGCTTGGGATTGGTTCAATATGCGAAGTCCATTTATCTCCCTGAGTTGTTTACTATGCTAACAAGGCTGACAACACACCCAATGTGTTAGCATGCTAAGCTAACTATAATAGCTGCTTTTGATGCCGTTGCAATTATCTGCAAATAGCATATCAGCTACGAACCTGTTTTGAAACTTGTATAATGTCATTGGCTCACAAACTTTGAAACGTGACAGGGTCTGCTATGGTTTGCAACTATCTGAACTTGTAATGACTGCTTGTGTCACATCTACAGTAGACAGAGATAGGTTTGGATGTAGGATGAATGTTTGAACGTAGAAATTGTGCTTTTTTTTAACAGGTGAAGTAGGTTTCTTATCACGTGTTTTCCAATATGGAGCATGCATTTTCGCTTGATGGTGTGGTCTGTGAATTTCCTATAAAACATAGCTTTTCTTCCACAGCATTATGAAGCTGAACCCATATGTAACCTCTTCCCGCCGCAAGAACCGCAAGAGGCACTTCAATGCTCCTTCACACATCAGGAGGAAGATCATGTCCTCCCCCTTGTCCAAGGAACTCCGTCAGAAGTACAACGTGAGGTCCATGCCCATTCGCAAAGATGACGAAGTCCAGGTACTGAAATGAAGCTTGACTTTAGCTAAGAAAACTGGTTAATTATAAATACTCATGATTTGTTTGCCACACACAGGTTGTCCGTGGACACTACAAAGGCCAACAGATTGGCAAAGTGGTGCAGGTGTATAGAAAGAAATACGTCATCTACATTGAGCGTGTGCAGAGAGAAAAGGCCAATGGAACCACAGTCCATGTTGGCATCCATCCCAGCAAGGTGACCACTTTCTCTGCTTGTACTTGTTGGTGAATATGAAATGAAGGCCAATGCTTGCATGCTTTCGGGTATGCTTCAAACAACTGAGAAAGGTGAAATTTTGATCCTTTTTGTTCTAAATAATTATTTGCAGATATTCCTTGAAGTGTTTTTATTTTTGTGATTAGCCTCTCATAGTTAGTACCCCAAATGTGAGTGCAAGAGCTCAGTCTCCGATGGAACTAAAATTCATATCACGGTTTAATTGAGTCCCTTCATGTCAGCGATAAATTTTGCTGTGTGGCTTTAACTGAAAGAAATTGTATTTCTGAATGGTTGAAGAATCAGAAACAGTTATTATGTAAGGCAGTGGTCCCCAGCCTTTTTTGCGCCACGGACCGGTTACGTGTCAGAAATATTATCGCGGACCGGCTTTTATATAAATAAATAATACATTTATATAAATAATACATTTATAATAAATATATAAATACGATGAAATAAAAAGATACGACTGGCATAAAAACAAGTATAAACCACATAAAAATAAAACTCACCATTACGTTGAATTAGTGGGAGCACTGAGCTTGTTTCTCAGAAACAAGCGGTGTTACAGGTCAACTTGCTCCCATGTTATCTTCCTCCCCGTCTCCAGTTGCGCTCGTTAGGGCAAAGCATTGTGCGCAATCTTGTGTTTCGTGGCTGCAGATTTGTCACAAGCGATATGGAACTTGCCTGACTGCAAAACTGTTCAAATTCTCAATAAAAACGTTGAACGAAACGTCTAGTTTACATTTCCGACTGGCTGCAAGAAATAGCAAACAAAAAAAAATTTAAATGGAACAGTCATAAGTGGGATTTGAACCCGTGATGCAAAGTATTAAAGAATGGCTCACTGGCCATCGGCTTAACCGCTATGCTATCGTACAGTCACTGTAACCGAGGCAAATTATCTTGAATATAGCCAAAACCAAATTACCCGGCGAGGGTACGAGTTGACCTGATGCCGAGTGTATACCCGCCCATGTTAACTTGCTCTTCGGAATCAACTTGACATGGTCGCGTTCCCAGGCTTCACGCCAACCTCGCAGTAGGGCATTATGCATTCATGGCAACTTTCTAGACACATAAGGAATGGGTCCAAGCACTAAAGCAACGGTGTCACCAATGTTGACCTGAATTAATTGATCGTCAATAAGAAAAAAATATATACCGTAATTTTCGGACTATAAGTCGCACCGGAGTATAAGTCGCACCAGCCATAAAATGCCCAAAAAAGTGAAAAAAAACATATATAAGTCGCTCCGGAGTATAAGTCGCATTTTGGGGGGCAATTTATTCGACAAAATCCAACACCAAGAACATGCATGAACGAGCAACAACAGGCTAAACGATAGCTATGCTAACGTGACATAAACACAAACTAAGAGCTGAGAACGGCCCTGACGTAAAATTCAGAGTTATTCAAAAAACTATTACATAAATAACACGTTAATAAAACCATCTGCGTCACTCCAATTCATTAAATCCATCAATCGTCCTTTGTCAACAATGCGTGCGCGCCGCTGACGGCTCTTGCACTTAAAAATATTCCACAGGCCCATATAACGATATATAAATTATATATCAAATAACTATTATATAAGCAATAATGTTATCAAACCATCTGTGCACTCTAAATCATTAAATCCATCGATCAAATTCCTCGTCCTTTGTCAACATCGCCGCGCGTGCGCCCTGACGTCAGCCTCGTCGTTATTCCACAGATCTACTATATATAGATAATATATATTGTAGCGTTAACAAAGTTCAAGGAAAGACGTGGGTTTGGTAAACGGCTCTTTATTTAACAAAACAAACTTACAGGCGTGTGGCGGCGTGGACGTCCAGCCACGAAAGGGGACGAGAGCTCCATACGATAGGACCGGGCGTGCGTAGAAGCCATGACCGAGCTCCATGCACCGTCCTCGGACAGCCACCCGGCTGAGCGCCGGCCCTCGACTTCCATCCACGGAGCTGAAAGGCAGCTCGGTAGAGTAGGACCGGGCGTGCGTAAAAGCATTGTCCGAGCACCATCCACCGTCCCTGGACAGCCACCCGGCCGAGCGCCGGCGCCCGACTTCAATCCACGAAAGTGAAAGAAAGCTGGACGAGTCGATCTTTGTCCTTTATGTAAACAACCGTCGCGCTGCTGACGCGCGACGTCGCGTCGCGCTGCAGCAGCGCGACGTCGCGCGTCACTCGTCCAGCTTTCTTTCACTTTCGTGGATTGAAGTCGGGCGCCGGCGCTCGGCCGGGTGGCTGTCCAGGGACGGTGGATGGTGCTCGGACAATGCTTTTACGCACGCCCGGTCCTACTCTACCGAGCTGCCTTTCAGCTCCGTGGATGGAAGTCGAGGGCCGGCGCTCAGCCGGGTGGCTGTCCGAGGACGGTGCATGGAGCTCGGTCATGGCTTCTACGCACGCCCGGTCCTATCGTATGGAGCTCTCGTCCCCTTTCGTGGCTGGACGTCCACGCCGCCACACGCCTGTAAGTTTGTTTTGTTAAATAAAGAGCCGTTTACCAAACCCACGTCTTTCCTTGAACTTTGTTAACGCTACAATATAGTTATATAGTAAATCTGTGGAATAACGACGAGGCTGGCGTCAGGGCGCACGCGCGGCGATGTTGACAAAGGACGAGGAATTTGATCGATGGATTTAATGATTTAGAGTGCACAGATGGTTTGATAACATTATTGCTTATATAATAGTTATTTGATATATAATTTATATATCGTTATATGGGCCTGTGGAATATTTTTAAGTGCAAAAGCCGTCAGCGGCGCGCACGCATTGTTGACAAAGGACGATTGATGGATTTAATGAATTGGAGTGACGCAGATGGTTTCGCGCTGCTGTCGTCACTTGAAATTCAAATTACAGTAATCCCTTGCTACATTGCGGTTCGTTTATCGCGGTTTCATTTTTTTTTTTTTTGAAATTTTTTTTTTGAAATTTTTTGAAAAAAAAAAACACATATAAGTCGCTCCTGAGTATAAGTCGCCCCCCCACCCAAACTATGAAAAAAACCGCGACTTATAGTCCGAAAATTACGGTACGTTTTTCTGTGCGGCTTGGTGGCCCGGTACCAAGTGACCCACGGACCGCTACCGGTCCGCGGCCCGGTGGTTGGGGACCCCTGATGTAAGGTAACTATCAACATTGTCTGTGTCTAAAGTCAAAATTAAAATCTAGTTCTTTCTGTTAAGTTAAAGTCCCAGTGATCGTCACACACACATCTGGGTGTTGTGAAATTTGTCCTCTGCATTTAACCCATCCCCGTGTGATTTTGATCCATCCCCTGGGGGAGAGGGGAGCAGTGAGCAGCAGCAGTGCCGCGCTCGGGAATCATTTGGTGATCTAATCCCCCAATTCCAACCCTTGATGCTGAGTGCCAAGCAGGGAGGCAATGGGTCCCATTTTTATAGTCTTTGGTTGAACCCACAACCTTCCAGTCTCAGGGCGGACACTCTACCACTAGACCTTTTGAGCTGTTGTGCAGACAATGGATATATTATACAGTGTCTTAATGTAATTATGATGTTAGACCCCCACCCCCTCTTGGCTAATGTGTTTGGCAATGCACTAAAATCACATCAAGCTGTTGTGTTGCCTACTGTATATTTATTTTCTATGTGTATTTTCTATTTTTTTACCTGCTAATTTGCTGTTAATATTTGGCTGCGCGCCGCTGTAACAGTTTTGGACAGACTTTAAGTTAAGGAAAAATGTACCTGTATTCTGGTGTTTCGTGACTGTTTTACGATAGCGTCACAGTTAGCCTCACCATCTTTTCTTGGTAATTACTTCTCGTCCTCCTTTTGCAATATCAATATTTGTCAAACGTTTTTGTATATTGGCAGCCATGAAGTTGAGGGTTACTGACTTAGAGGAGGGGCTCTGCACAGTGGAAGAAGTTAGCCATCAGCAGCAGCTGGGTCGGTGGGGATGACTCCTCAATGTGGACACATCGGGGTGGTTAAAAACATGCAAGACTGTCCATCTCTTGGTCAGGCGTATTTAAATACGTGTAAATCGATTGATTAGCACGTCCGACTCACGGTGCAGAGGTGCAATGTTCTGGCCTTCCTGTCTGGAGTTTCCGTGATTTCCCCGTGCTTGTGGGTACTCCAGTTTCCTCCCACATTCCAAAAACATGCATTTTAGGCCGATTGACTTCTAATCGCCTCGTAGGTGTGAGTGCGGGTGGTGGCTCGTCTCTGTTCGCCCTGTGATTGGCTGGTAACTGGTTCAGGGTGTCCACTTTCGATTGCCTGAAGTCAGCTGAGATAGGCTCCAGCACACTCATGACCCTTGTGAGGAAAAGCGGTAGATGGACATTAAATTAAGGACTAATGTGAAAACTGCATTAAAAATGGCAATTTTGTGTAGCTGAGTCGAACGATCTGTTGATTACTGTCAGTCGTGATTAGTGTAAATTTGAACCATCAGGCTTTCTCACTGAGCCAATGCTAACAATTTATCAATGCTGCGCAGATTGTCCCTCTTCAAGGTCACAGGAAAGCTGCAGTGCTTTCAGCTGATAGTGTTTGAGACTCTTGCCCTGATCACCTGGTAGTCATGCACCTGACAGACTATGCCATCTTTCTATGCATGAAATGGTAGAATGCATCCACAATCTTTTGTCACTGCCATGCTATGTCTCTCTCTAATGATAACTGAAATCAACAAAATGTCCACCATACAATTCAAATAATAGTTGTAGTGGCAATCATGATTAGGACCTTCTTAAACTAACTGTGTAATATTGTTTAAAACCAATCTAATCACATTTCCTTTCCTCATAGGTGGTCATCACCAGGCTAAAGTTGGACAAGGACCGCAAAAAGATTCTGGAGCGCAAGGCCAAATCTCGCGCTGATGGAAAGGAGAAGGGCAAATACAAGGAGGAGACCATTGAGAAGATGCAGGAATAAACATCTTTTGCTATCAATAAATTGTATAAAACAGTTTGTCCATGTCATTTTTTCTTGTATCACACCAAATTGACGTTTAATAGTGAATGTTGCAGGTGCCAAGCAGAAAGCGTCTGACTTAAGATGCTTGTGAAATTGAAAAACTTTTCAGTTAAATAAGGTCCTGGTCATTAAAGATATTCTACATATGGCACTTTTTATGGTCAGATTTGTTGGCTTTAACAGCATTGTCACATTTACTACTATAGAGTGCGTCACATTTATACTTGGTAAGGTAAATGCGCTGATCAAATTCAACTTGGACTGTGAATCATTCATTCCAATTCAGGGTTCCTGCTGCCCCTTAAAGCTCCTCAATCCACCAATCAAAAACAAGGCCTTTGTTGGCATTAGAATGTCTTAAAATATTGACATAAGATTAATAAAGTGTCAAATCTTAAAATGAACATTCTTTAAAAAAGTAACTTGTAACCACACAATGATGATATCAGAACCAACAAAACAATGTGGGTTTAGTCAGTTTTAAGTCAGGTGCACATCATAAATGGATGTGAGCAACGTTTGACAGCATGGGGCATTTAATTTAAAATGGAATTTTAACTTCAGCTGCAGGACTCATTGGTGAGACTGAAGACTCACCCCTTTCTGACTCTGGTCAAATCAAGAGTTCCTGGACAAATTGACGTAATCCCGTCAATGCGAAGTTGTTCAATTTGGACATCAGAAACTTCATAATGGGCGATATCCCATGCGTTGAATTGAATTAAACTTAAAACCGGTACTGAGAATAGACGGATGGACAAACGTGGGTGTGTTTCTGAAAGAAAAGAAAAAAAAAAGCACTTATATGCTAAATGGGTCTGGTGGGCATGCGCACTAACACTTCCTTCTCTCCGCGTGATGTGGTCACGTGACGGTTTGACGCTTCGCGTTTCAAGTTGTGAGAAGTTTCTATCCGTGTGACATTCTCCCTTCTAAGTTTGCTGATTCCATGGCAGAATTAAGTTTTGTCATCGCTATGTCCGCAATGACCCTGTTTTGGGGCGTAGTGGGAGGAGTGGTGCCCTGGTTTATCCCCAAAGGACCAAACAGAGGGTGAGTGTGTTAGTGTCACTTCACTAGCACAGCTAAATGCAAAACGAAAACGTTCATTATTGTGTCTATGATCATAATTGGTAGCTTGCAGTGTTTTTTATTTTACGGTGTATGTGTTAAATGTTGGTCAGAAACGTCTACAGCTTTTCCTACGAGTTTGTGTTGGCGAGTACAGGCTCATACTAGATCAAGTTTCACCTGTGTGTAAACTTAATGTTGAGCTTTTTCCTCGACATGTCGCGATTTAAGTTTTTAAAAGTATACTCTCGTACGTGAATAAATAAAAATAGCTCATCTCTGGAAAAAATGATGCACTTACCGTATGAATGTCTATGAATACCTTGAGCTAAAATTTCCTCAAACATTGTCTTTTCCCCACAGAGTCATTATCACGATGCTGGTATTGACTTCAATTTGCTGCTACTTGTTGTAAGTATTACTAGGCAATGTTTGTAATTTAAACACATCAAACATCTTCCTTAGCTAATAATACTTACTTTTTATAAGTATATATTGTACCATGTGTCCTAAATACCCAACTATTTCACAAATATACTTCTCTAGAAACCACTTCACCCAATACTGAAAACAATCTTATGTCAATGTAAAGATTGACGTGTAGTGTTAGTTGTGGGAATGGTCTGTTAGATCACAATGGCCGGGTTGTAAAGAAACAATTTCGGATAAAATCTAAAACTTCCATCTGTCAATTTACGATACCGTCACTTCTTATCAGATGGTTGTGTACAACCTGGACTGGTCAAAACCTCATAAAGGTATGGGAAAAGCATACATCCAGGCACATGGTGATGCTCGATGCTGGTTAGAGACCCGCAATGTCCAACATTTGTTGAGCAGTGATGTTCATATGTATTCTTTCTATCAGTTGGTTGATAGCCATTCTGGCCCAGCTGAACCCTCTGTTTGGGCCGTCTCTATCCACTGATGCCATTTGGTACCTCAACTACCACTGGTCGTAAATGCTCAGGTAAAACCCATTTGGAATGTCAAGGCCAGCATTTTCTGCATCTTGTCGTAATTGGACTGATTAATTCTCAGAGTATGGTCTCAGGAGACGGTCGTGCAACATGAGGGACCACTTTCTCATCACTTCATGCTGCAGTCCAGTTTTGAAATGCCTTTAACTCGCATCCTTGTGGTTTTACAGACTGACGCCACATCTGTGCCTTGTACAATTACAAGCTCTAAAGGACTTTTCTTAAAATTGTGTGTTTTGATGTAAAAATAAACCTTAATATAAAAAGTTACTGTTTGGTTGATGTGTGTTTAGTTCCGGTCTTTAAACAAATAAACTTGTCATAAATGTTACTTGTTGTGCCGTATCCTCTGTTTTTTATACAGATCCCATTAGTATTATAGTCACATCTAGTATGGATGTCTAGAAAATAAATCAACATTTATTTCTATTGGTGCTTAGTTTGAACGCTTTCAACTGGTGAATGAGACCAAGTATTTAGAGCATGGTGTTCTCTTTAAACTTAGTATTTCCCTCGAACTTAATAATTAATTTTTTAGAACTTCATAATAATTCTCAAGAACAGAAAGTGCTTGTCATGTAAATACTATGTACAATTTATTCGTGGCTACCTGAAAACTACTGGATGGAAGGCGAATGAGGATTGTCTCTCTAGCTTGCCGTAGTAGTCCTGCGTCCCTCTCTAAAGCGTAGGCAAAATGGCGTCTCCCGATGTTCACGTCCGAATATGCGAACAAGAAATATTAAAATATGACCTGGAAGTCAAGGCTCTCATCCAGGTGAGGATTTTAATTAGTATTATTAATTGGGGCTGTGTTGGAATACGGTGGTCTTTGGGCTTGTCGTTTCAGAGGAATGTTTTTATCTAGTAATATGCGACTGCCTAAGTCGATGACGAATTACCTACGTGATCAAAAGTAGACGTGTGTGCGTGTGTAATGTACCAATTCATTTATACTATTACGAGGTATTTTATACAGGAAATTGATTCTGTTTTCAGTTAGAAGAAACAGCTGATTAGCACGTCTGCCTCGCAGTTCTCGGGCTGTTCGATTTGCATGAGGTTTAAGACTCAACACTGCTGGTCTCGATGCCCAATTAGGTTTTGTTTTTGTTAGGGTTTGCACGTTACTAAGACAAATGTGCTTTCTTATGGGAACACAATGCGTCCGTGAGGTGACACGCAAGCGTACAAAGTACGAAGCAACACTACAAATACATTTGTAGAATTATTTCCGACGAAAATTATATCTCAATGTCGCTTGAAAACTGTGGTCAATAAAGATATTTCAACTTTAGAAGCAAAATAGTTGCTTCCACTTTATGATTTGTGTCAAGGTCTGATTTATGAACATATCACATTATTGATATTCATGTAACTTTTAAAAAATGGTCAGCAGTTTACTCTTGTTTTGGTTTTGAATGTGGCGCCATAATACTTTCATACAGTAATCAATAGAAATGAAATTATTGGTAGTGTGTCAAAAATATGAAATATTGTGTGCTAAATTATTCTAAACTACTTAAAAAATGTAGGTTTATTTTTATGCTATCAAATGGATTTCAAATGACTAAAATGAAGTTTTCGTATTTCAGCTGTCAGCTTTTTTTTTTTTTTTTTTTACTGATGTTTTAAGTTTTTGCTGTGGTATCATTTCAGTACGCATCTTGAGGTATTTTATTCTATTTTATCTTAGCTTGTTTTTTTTGTTTTTTTATAAATTAATACCGAAAAATTTCGCCCTTGTCTCCTTCAATTTTTCTGTACGTGGCCCTCAAACGAAAAAGTTTGGACACTCCTGTTCTAAGTGTTTGAGGGAATGCCGGGATGAGAGAGGGGAGGGCAGGTTGAGCTGTGTCAGGGGTCCGACGTGCCATACCATAAAAGGGTAAGCAAACCAGGCCGAATATATCCCCCTTCTAATTTACCTCCCACGCACACACCTTTTCTTGCCTACAAACAATTACATTTCATATTTTACATATTGTCACACAAATGTCCAAGCTGCTCATGAATGCATCATTCACAATGAGACTGGTTGAGACGGGAGAGCTGATCTTCAACAAATGAGCCATGTAAGATGAGTCAAACTGCGCCAGTTAATAATGTGGAACAATTAATTGGTAATTTTAGGGGATGATGTCAAGTGACTCTTTCATTATTGTGAAAAGCCCACCAACAGGGAAAAGTATTGTTATTTTATGCTTACAATTTGTGCTGACTATTTTGCAAATACAGTAAAAATAAAAAATAAAAATTCAATTACTTGTACACAGAATGTTAAGTTGTGGCGATTCAAAACAAAGTTGTTGCTCCATTATAATAATAAGATAATTTGTTTGCGTTCATTGAGTACTAAAGGAATGAAAGTATTCACCAAATAAGACAATTTGGACTTCAAAATTACAGAATATTTAAAGAATAAATCAAATCCCTATCTCCTTTTACGTTTTGTGAGCAAAAAACTCGCTGGCAGCTGGTGTTTTCATCCATCCATCCATTTTCTGTACCGCTTTGCCTCCACGGGGGTCGCGGGCGTGCTGGAGCCGATCCCAGCGGTCATCGGGCAGGAAGCAGGGGACATCCTGAACCGGTTGCCAGCCAATCGCAGGGCACACAGAGACGAACAACCATCCGCAGTCACACCGAGGGGCAATTTAGAGTGCCCAATCGACCTATCAAGCATGTTTTGGGGATGTGGGAGGAAACCAGAGTGCCCGGAGGAAACCCACGTGGGCTCGGGGAGAACATGCAAACTCCACACAGGGAGGGTCGGAGGTGGAATCGAACCGGCACCCTCCTAACTGTGAAGCGGACGTGCTAACCAGTGCGCTACCGAGCCGCCTGGTGTTTTAATGATTGCATTAAATTATTTTTAATTAGTTATATTTCACTGTTATGTGTTAACATGGTTGCAGTTGTGCTCCTTGTAGTTGCAATGCATGTTCCCCTATATGAGAATTGTAAAGTAAAATAAGTCCATATCAGGGGTGTTGTGGTTGTATTGCTGATATTTTTTCCATACTACTGAAGATATGAATAAAACTAAAAGGGAGACTTCAGAGAGCCCCACACATGACATGGGATTTTTATTTATTTACCATTTTTAGGCCACAATATAGATAAATATACTAACATACGAATTTGTGTTGAATGGCCACAAGTTATCATTTTGTTGTCTTTTTATTGTTTCCACAATAGTAATAATAATAAAAAGTTCCATGTGCCTCCTTTTTAACTTTAAGCACCTGGCATTGATCTCTTACTATTATTGATGTATCTTTTCTTGTGTTGTGTGCTTTTGCTGTAACGCTCTTATCCAAAATGCCACATGTCATATTCTGCCAGGATATTAACGAGTGCAGAGGTCCTCAAAGCAAGCTGACCGAACTGAACGCAGACGTGAAAAAGAGTTTTCACAATCTACGATTGCGCATTCAAGTGAGACCTTCATAAAGCCCTGACTATTTGCATTTATATGTCATTAATAACATCGTTTGATTGTTTTCATGGCAGGATTTAGAGCAGATGGCCATGGAGCAGGACAAAGAGTCTGATAAGCTGGCCTTGATCTGTCAGGTAGAAGGACACAGGAAACAGATGCTGAGGTAACTTTTTCATCCGATTGAAATATCTACTACTGTCACGTTCCAAAAACGTGCACGTTTGTGTGTTTGTGGCAGCAACCAGACGACCTGGAGGAAGTCCAACCTGGCCAGCAAATTGTCAATCGACAATATGGAGAAGCAGGCGCTGCTTAATGGAGCGGATAGCGGCGCGAGACAGAGGTGAGGGGACGGCAGGTTAGGGTTAGTCGGCTGTCAGCTGGAGCTGATGGAAACTTGTATAGTGGGACAACTACGATTAACCTCCAATTGGTCACACTTGAACTTTTAGCCACATCAATTTATATACTTGAACTATTCTTAAAGTATACCAAAGTATTCCAATAGCGTCTCTTCTCAACAGTTCTGCAAATAAGAGGCCGAGAGTGCTTCAAGCTATTTATTTCTCACTCCCATTTAAACGTCACTGTGAAAGACAAAAAGAATAGACAACTAAACATTCTATACAAACATTTTCAAGCAAACTACATCATCTTGGAGAAAATGGGCACATTAAATATGAGATGCCATAGACAGGCTAATGGAAATTAGCATCAATATTATGTAATGTAAAAATACAAACAGCATAAAACTATTGTCTCTCCCCCCCCCCCCCCTTTTTATTCCCTGTAAAGCGTCTTTGGGTCATTGAAAAGCGCTATATAAATTGAATGAATTATTATTATTAATACTCCCAGGCCTATATTCTCTGCTTTATTTCAACAAGTATTAGTGGTGCTTAATTTATTAGGGAACCTTCTTTGGTGCTCCTTTGTGCTTCTAGTTGTGCTGCATGACCTATTGAACAGCGCATGTTGCAACACTAGACCAAGGAATTTAGATTTTCCTCTACACCAAAAACCCATGAGAATGATTCACTTTGTTTTGGAAACTTTTTACCCCTAAAGACATTTCCGAGCAGCCACAATGGAGAGTTGTGTATATGCTCTTTCCTACATCACAATACCGTCCATTTGAATGAGTATCATATATTTCTGTTATTTATTAGTTTTCTCATTGTATCATTCAGGAAGACCACCAAAGAAGGCCTGGCCCAGACATCCAGTGACATTACAAAGAATCTGATGAGCATCAGTCGGATGATGGCCCAGCAGGTTAATCAGAGCGAGGAGACGATGACAACGCTAGGTTGGACTGAGACTTTTTTTTTTGTAAAGATTTTGAATTCCTGGAGCTTGCGCCATGCTGTTTGTATTGTGCTCAAATGGTTTTCTGTGCCGTTTCTAGCAACTTCATCCAGAACCATCCAAGAGACCAACGATGAATTTAAAACTATGACTGGGACCATTCAGCTGGGCAGGAAACTCATCACCAAGTATAACCGCAGGGAGCTTACCGATAAACTGCTCATCTTCCTCGCGCTGGCCCTCTTCCTCGCCACAGTGCTCTACATCCTGAAGAAAAGACTCTTTCCTTTCTTTTGATGCCTGTACGCCATGAACGCATTCCAATACTTTCCCAAAGTGAGCACAAACAAATTCAGACATAATGCATCTTGTGCTACTTCCCTGGCTTCTTCTCAGTGTCTCAACAAAAGCGAAATGCTGGTCACCACTCAAAGTTGGGCTCAATGAAATACAGTATATGCGACACAATGTTCTTTATCATGAGAATGGCTCATGTTGAAATTCCGAATATAAACTTCATTGTGTTGTACTGAGATTGGAATTGTTCACAATGTTGGTGGCTCACATTGCACCTGTTACTCTTGCGAGCTGAAAAAAAGTGCACGTATCTTTGTAGCCATGCCCACATGCGAATGGCCGAGACAGAACAGCACACATCCCTGTCTTTCTTCAGATAAGACCCGGAAAAGCAAACTGTGTCCTGCCTGTTTTTCCCCCTCTCCAATATGGCTCGAACGTAATGGTGGGGGATATTTTTGGTGTGTGTGGATTGGTTATCTGACGTTGCCTTTTCAGCACCTCGTAGGAGAGTGTGTCCAGAGGAGCGAGCTGTGTGACCTCACCACAACTGTTGCCACCATTTTAAATATTCTCCTATTTAATTAACAAATAACTGTTCAGTGTGGATGGTTGAAATGTGTCATGGAGTTCAATGTAGGAAGACATGCAGAGAGGCACCTTAATGTCAATGGTGTGAAGTGGAAGCGGTGCCAACATGTTTCTATAAAAGTTTTCTTCGGCAGAGCGTTCGGTTGTCTGGGTTGTTTTTCTTAAAAGTTAGTACTGAAAGTGAAATTCAGAACCAATAAAAACATGTCAAGGGGAAACTTAGTGACATTTTCTTCATTAGCAAAGTTAAATTGCATGACTAAATTTTCTCTGATTGTGCTCTTCAAATGTTTCTCAGTAAATTTGTAATTTGTGTTTTGTTTATTTTTTGACTGCAACACTTTAGTGCATGTTGTATATTAATTGTGATGTTTTATCCTATATCTTGTGCCTCACCTCCATTGCCCAATCTTGTGCTCCCACAGGCAAAATAATTTTTATAAATCTTTTTTTTAAAAATATTTCGTATACAAGTATTTGTCCTTCATGAAAGACTGGGTCAAGGTTGTGTCATTTACAGCCATACATGTCTGTGCCGGCTGCAGCCATTCAACAAGTTGAGTGAGTGTACATGTCGTTGACAGCAGGTTGTAAAATATGTAAACTACTAGCAACATTTTAACCCTATTTAAGCAGGTTGAATGAAGCGTCATAATAGCCACTTGAACATTTTAACTAGACAGAAGCCATATGTATGACGGCTGAGAATGAACACCCACAGGATGGATGCTCTTGTTTCCTTGACGTCCTACCTAGTGAGATGAGGCGGGTTTTTTTCTTTCTTTTTTTTTTTTTTTTGCGTAATACAACCCGCAGATACAATATTACAATAGAAATGCTCATCATCTGCAACTACTGCATTTTATTGGGAGGTGTTTCTTTAAATCATGGTCACCTTATTTTACTTCATTAGAGAACAATTGCTATTTGTATAGTAAAGTGCAGCTCAGTGGACTAGTGGTAGAGTGTCCGCCCTGAGACTGGAAGGTTGTGGATTCAAACCCCGGCCGGGTCATACCAAAGACTATAAAAATGGGACCCATTGCCTCCCTGCATGGCACTCAGCATTAAGGGTTGGAATTGCGGGGTTAGATCACCAACTGATTCCCGAGCGCGGCACCGCTGCTGCTCACTGCTCCCCTCTCCCCCAGTGGATGGATTAAAATCACACGGGGATGGGTTAAATGCAGAGGACAAATTTCACCACACCCAGATGTGTGTGTGACGATCATTGGGACTTTAACTTTAACTTTTAACTTATACACCTCTAAATTAGAACCGTCAGTTAAATTAGGTCATTTGAATACTTTTCACTTTATTCCATAGCACGCTTGGCAAACGTGTTAAATTGACAAGTATCACGTTTCTGTGCTTTTTTTATTTAGAATTTATTATTAATATTTGCTCGCAAAAATCCATGACAATATCCTGTGTCGGAAACAGGCATCGCTAAATATATTCAAACAAATAAACCAAAGTGTTTTGACCCAATTGCTAAGAATACAGCATGCCGTCAGAATAGTGGCCAATTACCAAGTCCTAATGCCATGGAGCGAGCTCCCGCTGTTGGAGGTGGGAAAGGCGGCCTGGACGTTGTTGAGCTCTCCTTGCATGCCGAAGTTCACGTAATTGCCATTATTGGACGATACCGTTTGCATGGCGGCTGCGGAGTAACTGCACGCATAGTTTGTGCCGCAGGCGCTGTTGGCGTAGCTGCTAAACTGCGGATGCGGATAGTTGTTGTAGGCGAAGTGGTTGACGTGGGCCATGCAGTAGGACGGATTGCAGGGGCTCGCCTCGGCCGCCACGCATGCCTTGCCGTCCCGCACCAACACCGGCACCGACACCCTCTTGGGCGGCGGCAGGGACACCATCTCCAGGCTTTGGTCCTGCCTCTGCCGCTTGCACTTGTACCTTCGGTTCTGGAACCAGATCTTCACCTGCGTCGGGGTGAGCTTGAGGACCCCGGCCAGGTGGTCTCTCTCGGGGGCGGACAAGTACCTCTGCTGCTTAAAACGGCGCTCCAGCTCGTACACCTGTGCCTGGGAGAAGAGGATCCGCGGCTTTCGGCGTCTGTGGCCCTTCGGTCGGTTCAGATCCTCGCGTTTCGAGTCGTCTTCGGCTTCGCCCCGAGGACTCAACTCCTCTAATTAGAAAAGATAATAATAATAATAATACTAATACTAATACTAATAATAATAATAATAATAATAATAATAATACTACTACTACTAATAATAATAATTAATAATTAATAATAATAATAATCTGTTGGATGACTGGATGGATGGATGGATGGATGGATGGATGGATGGATGGATGGATGGATGGATGGATGGATGGATGGATGGAGAATTGGCTATCTGTACTTTTGTTGGTTACATGCATGCATTGTCTGGATTGATGATAAATTACACACGCAATACGAATATATAAGCCTATTAAAAATATAAATAAAATGCATTGTTTGACTTTTTTTTTTTACAAATGTAATCGATCGTTTTTCTAACGTTTCTACGTTTCCCCTTGTAAACTACCAATTAACTACAGCTGTTGTTGCGATTTTTAACTGATCCTATCAAAAATGTGTAATTTATTATTATTATTATTATTATTACTATTATTATTATTATTATTATTCCGCAGGGGGTGAACTGTTAATTTTTTAATGGTCTTTTATTTATTTGCTCCCAAGATTTATTTGTTTTTCTGTTTTTCCAGGAAATTGTCTAATGCGTTTAGCGAGTTCAGGTTATTTTATTGGTCTCATTAAACATTATATTAAGGGTTAAATGCATTGTCACTGTACCATACTGTTACCGCTGTACTTTTAGCTTTTTCCTTGACATCCAAAGCTTTGACAAAAATTTAACGTATTTTTCTTACAAAAGAAACTTGCGGGGAAAATGCATCAAATGTATCTGCGCCTTGTTTTATTAATTGTGAGCTATGTCATTGTTGTTGTTTTTTGTCACGAACTCACCTTTTGCATGTTTACCTTCTAACGGGCCTGATGCGCCCTCCTTCACTCCGTCCATCTGCGTAAGTGGTTTTCCGTAAATAGCGAATTTGGGGTCATGATGATGGAGGTCCTCGTCAAACAGTGGGATCCCCGTTGACATGTCCCGCAAAGGCTCGTGCTTGAGACTCAGCACGCAGCAGGAGGAAGTTAGGCTAGAAGTGGCGGTGAGCGCGTTGCAGCAATCCATGCGAGAAGAAAGCTCCAGAGAAGACATGAGGTCATGGCTGTGCTCCAGATTTAATATATCTTTGACAGAGAAGGGAGTGGACGTGCTGGGGCTCGGAAACATCGCCAGCAGCTATTAAACTGTCACGCGAAAGCAACGATAAGACAAGTCCTTCTTCTTCCTGGCAACGTTTAGCAGATTTAAGTATTTCTTTGGTTTGCCACACACAGACCCTCGGTGAAGTCTTCACTAATTTGGAACGACAATTTCAGACACTTTTTTCTTGGCTTCTCTCTCTCTCTCTCTCTCTCTCTCTCTCTCTCTCTCTCTCTCTCTCTCTCTCTCTCTCTCTCTCTCTCTCTCTCTCTCTCTCTCTCTCTCTCTCTCTAGCTTTTGCGCATATAGACGCTCAGAGAATGTGGGAGTGGGGAAGAGGGGGCCAGGCGGGACCTTTTCAGTATGGTCTCAGTGGTATACGTAGACGTAATTCCAACTGACACGATTGAGGTCCGACACCTGCTGGGCCCCGTGTTGTCATTCACTGCAAACGAAGTAAAACTCATTACACTAAACCGCTCCATATTCTCACCAGACAAATTAGACATAAATAAAGGCACGAGCGAATGAAAAGTTGTTGTCTGCCTTTACAAAGACAATGCCAACGAAAGAAAGAAAGAAAGAAAGAAAGAAAGAAAGAAAGAAAGAAAGAAAGAAAGAAAATGGCCAGAATTTCCAACATGACATACCTGTAATGAATGAAATAAATCAATCAATTTCCCTGAATTTCAAGTCCTGTATAATATCTTCACAGTTCACACCGTTACAAAACTAGAGCTGTACGTGTATAATGGTTGTAGCACATAATTATAGCTGTTTATATATGTTTTAAAAAATATTTTAATATGGTTGCAACGCTGCGGTAAAATTTGGGAGAGTATTTTAATGACTGTGTTAATTGTTAATATTAAGCGCCATGCAGGAATAGTTTGAGAACAGTGGAAGGAAATATTGAATGGAAAAGATGGTATTTGTTTTAATTAAGCGTGTTTTGCAGTTTTAATTTTGTTACATTCAAGTTACCTAATTTTGCAAATTTCCATGCAATTTATACTTTATTCTCAAATAGGCCTACCGGTTTCATTGTATTTAAGTACAGCAGATTAATTAGCATTAGTTTACTGTTATCTATTTTAGCTCGTGTAAGGATAATGTGTAGGGTTCACGAGCTTAAATGGCACTGGAAGTAAGATGTGCTCGACGGATTTTTTTTACGCTAATCTGATTTAGAATATAAAATATTTGCGACGACAATGGTCTTGTTTTGTTCTCGCGTTAATGACACAAACGAGGTTTAGTGCATTTGCACACTTTGGGTGTCATCTCGTCGCTCATCGAGGGAGAGGAAATGGGCCAGCCAAGAGGTCAAGAAATTGAACAGACAAAGGGTTTGAACATGGAACTTGAAACCAGGAGCTCCACACTCCGCCGTCTGCCTTCGAAAGATGCTGGTGCCACTGTCGGCCTTATCTGCACGTGATAACAAACAGCACCAAACCCGCGCGAACACAACCACCCAAACACACTCATCCGCAAGCTGCCGGCCCAGTTATCCCACAGAAGCACCATATGTGACACCCACAACTTTAACCATCCAATCAGCCTCCAATTATATCATCGTTGTCCTTGAAGATCTATTTGAAGACCAGTTGGGAATATTAAAACTTAAAGTATTCTTGGTTTTATTTATTTATTCATGTTCATGTCCACAACAATATAGTCCAAAAATCCACAGCGTCCTGTCATTTGTTTATTTAATTTGCAGTTAAAAAAAGTAAGACAGAAAGGTACGCTATCCACATGATTATTATTATTATTATTATTATATTTAACTGTGCAAGTGCAGTCCTTCTAGTTTTGTCGCCTGCGTGTTTTCGTGTTTTGCAAATAGTCAATAGTCTATTGTTGCATTATTCTGAATCTTAATATCTTGTTGCAAAAATGTTCTGCTTATTGTGCTAACTTTTTTTCATTACAATCAGATCACATCTTGTTTACGTATCCATTACATTGCACATCTTGTTGATAAATGAATCAATTAGAATCAATAAAAAGTGAATTGATTCGAGAAGTCAGCTGTGTAAACTGTGCACTGACGTGTAAAACTAGTGTGTTGTTGTCACTGTGTGTGTGCGTGTGTGTGCGTGTGTGTGTGTGTGTGTGTGTGGGGGTGGGGGGGGGTGGGGGGCGCCTAATGCGAGTGGAGACTGTGCCAGGAGACAGACAGTATTATCGTTTGTTTTATCTGTAGCGTTTAGCGCAGCCACGGGCTAAATGGGTTCCCCTGGCTCCGACCTGGATGGTGTTTATAGTTTTAAAGACTATTTGTGCGCCTCCGCAGCTGATGAATGGACGTGGAATCCTTCCGAGGCGGACTGAGAGTCAACACTGTCCTAATAATTGGCCCAATAAAGTAAACCCGAGACGTTGTCCACATTTTCGCTCGTCAAAAATCCCAAAGGTCGCAGCATGCATCCGTTTGAAACGTGCACAAAACGAAACCTTTAGTTGTTAGCTGCCTTGTAAACTGTTGGAGCAACTGTAAATTGAACGTCTGGCATGTGTTTCATAACCCTACTGCTCCATCCCATTTGACATTTGTCTTTCTGCAGCACATCCCTAGCCCAGATAAAGATGCAGATAAGTTAACTTAAAAACTTCCGCTGCGCCAATGCGTGGGTATTTTAAAACGCGTGTATGCTTGAGTGCGTGGTGCGCGCGCGCATGCATGCATGCATGTGTATCCTGGCCCGCTTAGGGCATTTGGTCATATGCATGCTACATTTTATCCTTGCAGATATAAAATGAGTAAATATATCGTCTAAGTGTTACTACCATACAAACTTGTATGTATTTACTTTTATGTATTAACTCACATTTCTCCACAACAAAGAGAGAGAGAGAGAGAGAGAGAGAGAGAGCGAGAGCGAGAGAGCGCGAGAGAGAGAGAGTGAGAGAGAGAGAGAGAGAGAGAGAGAGAGAGAGAGAGAGAGAGAGAGAGAGAGAGAGAGAAGCCAAGAAAAAAAGTGTCTGAAATTGTCGTTCAAAATTAGTGAAGACTTCACTGAGGGTCTGTGTGTGGGAAACCAAAGAAATACTTAAATCTCCTAAACGTTGCCAGGAAGAAGGACTTGTCTTCTCGTTACTTTCGCGTGACAGTTTAATAGCTACTGGCAATGTTTCTGAGAGAGAGAAGCAATTAAAAATGTCAAACACATGAGCAGCTCATCAGCAAGTTTTGTAGAAACTTGAAATTATCCTGATCATTTAAATGAGGTTTGTTGCAGCAGGTAGACAAGGGAAACAGGAAGAATTTGGTTCTCGTAGGACCAGGGTTATGGCTTAAGTGATGCAAATGATGATGACGGACTGGTTGACGGGCTTAAAATTGCGGTAATGAATTGTAATTTAGTGATGATGGAAGCACGGTCAAAGTAACGATGACAGAATGATGGACTGACAGGTGGCCCCGTCACTGGCGCATGATGAATAATGAATTAGCAGATCATTGATTCACCTGGTAGATACTAATAATTTGTTTAAATTAATTTCTGGCTGTGCATGTGGGCCACTGGTTAGGTTGTCAGCCTGTCTCGTGCACCTGCCTTGTTTCCCTTCACCCTAGATAAAGAGTTCATGTTGCACATGGTTGCCTTGCCTCGTCTGTGACATCTTGCCATCTTCATGCGATTCTAAGATCTATTGATACTCTGCCACAGTAACTTATGTAAATTGCATAGTCAGACAAACAAAATATAATTGATTTATATGCAAACTCTGATATAATTTGTCTTTTGTAAATGGATGGACGATGGCGGGAGGATGGCTGGATGTATACAGAACCTGCTCCAGCATTATAATTCAAGCAGGGGAAAAAACTAAAAAGCAACATTTAGAATGGTGAAAAATGAATACATATTTGTGTCATTGTGGCTTTTTTAAGATATAATTTGAATGAGTCATTAATGGCAGTATGCAAAATGGCGTCAGATCACTCTTATTTGTGGAACATATCAGAGTATGAGATAGAAATAAACAATAGGGGCTTTCACACTGCAGGAACTAATTCAGGAACTTTCCCATCTACCCAGGTAGTTTGTGTATGACCCTTGTTCACACCGTAAAGAAGGATTTAGGTCCGGAAGGTTCCACCACGGTCTTCCTAGGTACCTACTAGACACCAGGGTTTTCGTCTACTTACCTGGAATGTCTTAACAGTGAACGCTAACCCTTTTTTGCATGTATTTTGATTTACAGAAGGACTAGATCAGGGGTTGGCAACCCAAAATGTTCAAAGAACCATATTTGCCCAAAAAACCAAAAGCCATACCTGTCTGGAGCCGCAAAAATCTAAAAGCCTTTTATCAGGCAACGTAGACTGTCAATACATAAGCTGTATGCCTACTATTAAAATAACCAAGTAGGCTACAAATACAAAATGAACATTCATGATTAAATGTCTTTCTTTAGTAAAGTCACAAAACCCTTTTGCGATCCTCTCATACTCGGTGCGCCGTCTGTAGCGACTGAAATCAGGTGGCCCGTGTGTATTTCTTTTTCATTTAAACACTGCAGCACAGCCTCGCAGATGTCCTCCCTTCGTGTTTGGCCTTTTAGTAGTATCAATTTGATCATTTCTTCTTGCGGCCCATTAGAGTTTACGTACCTGCATAGCAAAGCTGTCTGTTCGATATTGGTCACGTCACACGACTTGTCACAGGCCATTGAGAAAGCTGGAGCTGAATTGATGTCCTTGATTTGCTGATTGGTGATATTGTTTGCCATTTTAATTTCCCTTTCCTTCACTCTTTTTGCGGAGAGAGGCATGTCTTTAACTTTCTGAATGATCTCGGTTTTGTTTTTGAAGTCCCAAAATAGGCACTCTGATATATTAATGAATGAATCCTTCATGTACTCGCCATCGGTGAATGGTATTCCATGCTTTATTATCTCCCGGGCTGCAACAAAACTTGCAGCAGTCGTAGAGTTTGGAGATGCAATCCACTTCTTGAAACAGTTTTTTCGGTCCTCAAATTTCTCCACCAGCACTGCAATTGCACCTTTCCTATCAGTTCCAACTGGGTGATCAGCAGCAAATTTAACATGCTTAAGCTGAAAATGTCACTCCAAATTGCTCTTCTTGTTATTTGACAACTTCTCATTGCAAATCAAACATAAAGGCAATCCTTCAGCATTGGCAATGAAATCAAATCGTTAAGTCCATTCTTTCTTAAACCCTCTGTTTTCATCAGCAATCTTTCTCTTTTTGCCTTTTGAATCCATGGCCCATCATTCACACTGTTTGTTTACAACTCGCTTGTGCTGTCGGACGCTATGAAGCAATTTTGCTATTTGGCGCCATTCTGAAATTCTGTATTTTTAATAAATCTACAACTCCATACATTTTTACAGCATAAGAATGTTTGTGTCATAATTACCATCTAAAAACCGTATTTAAAAAAACAACAAAAAACAACTACATATTTTTCCATTTTCGCGCATTTTTGCAAAAGCTCCAGGGAGCCGCGAGGGAAGTGCTAAAGAGCCGCATGAGGCTCTGGAGCCGCGGGTTGCCGATCCCTGGACTAGATATACATCGGGTGGCACGGTGACGGACTGGTTAGCACGTCCGCCTCACAGTTCAAAGGTTGCGAGCTCGATTCCACCTCCGGCCCTTCCTGTGTGGAGTTTGCATGTTCTCCCTGTGCCCGCGTGGGTTTTCTCCAGGTCCATCAGTTTCCTGCCACATCCCAAACACATATTTGGCAGGCCAATTGAGCACTCCAAATTGCCCATAGGTGTAGGTGCGAGTGCGGATGGTTGTTCGTTTCTGTGTGCCCTCCGATTGGCCGGCAACCAGTTCAGTCGAACCACATTTTTATTTTTTTCATTTCCTCATTCAGCATTGATTCCACTTGTTGGATGTCATCACCTGAACAAAAAATATTTGTGTCATCTGCAAAGTTGACGAGTTTTAGTTCTTTAGAGACTTTGCACATGTCATTTATATACAAAATAAATAATTTAGGGCCTAAAACTGACCCTTGTGGAACACCACAAGCTATTTCCAGATATCCAGAACAGTGATTACCCAACTTTACATACTGTTGCCGTTCTCGCAGATAATCCTTTATCCAGTCTAATACTAATCCCCTTATCCCATATTTTTCTAATTTATTGAATAGTATATTATGATTAATTGTGTCAAAAGCTTTTTGGAGGTCAATGAAAACTCCTACTGCATGTTGTTTGTTGTCTATTGCATCTGTGATTTCCTCGATTGATTCCATTAATGCCTGTGCTGTTGATCTGTTTACTCTAAAACCATATTGGTTCTCTGCAAATAATTTATGTTTTTCCAAAAATCCATCCATTCTACTGTTAAAAAGCTTTTCCAATATTTTTGAGAGTTGTGGCAATATTGAGATAGGTCTGTAGTTTGTAAAGTTGTGTTTGCTCCCAGTTTTATAAAGAGGAATGACCTTAGCAATTTTCATCTTCTTTGGGAATGTACCAGTTAAAAATGACAAGTTACAGATGTACACAAGTGGCTTTGAAATCCCCTCAATGATTTGCTTAACTAACATCATATCAATCCCATTGCAGTCGGTAGATGTTTTATTTTTACATTGTTGCACAATGTTAATGATTTCATTTTCATCAACTGCCTTCAAAAACATTGAGTGAGGATTCCTTTCTATTAATTTATCTCTGTTGCCTACATCTGGCGCTGGAATCGGTATGTTTTTTGCTATTTGAGGCCCAACATTTACAAAGAACTGATTAAAACTGTTTGCCACTTCTTCCATATTATAATTTTCAGTATCATTTATAACAAAATATTTAGGTAATTTATGTTGTTCGGTACCTTCTCTAATAATGTGGTTTAGGAGAGTCCATATCCCCTTAATATTATTTTTGTTATCCTCTAATTTATTCTTATAATATTCTTTCTTACTTAATCTTATAATATTAGTTAATTTATTCTTATATCTCTTATATTTCTCTTCAGCGCCTTCTGTTCTCTGTTTTATGAAGTTCCTATAGAGTAAATTCTTCTTTTTACAGGCATTTCTTAAGCCTTTCGTCAACCATGGACTGTCCTTATATTTAGTTTTTTTATTATATTCCTTGATTGGACAATGCTTATTATATAATGAAGTGAATATAGTCATCAATTTATGGTATGCATTATTTACATCTTTTTCTTCATATATTGCATCCCAGTTCTGTTGCATTAATTCATGTTTTAGAGTAGCAATTGTCTCATCTGTCCTAATTCTTCTTTGTTGTTTATACACCCCAATTTCAGATTTGAAATTATTGTCATATACTGTAAACACTGGAAGGTGGTCAGTAATATCAGTAATTAATAACCCGCTTGTTGTCCTGTTTTCTATTATATTGGTGAATATGTTATCTATCAGAGTAGCACTCTGTGATGTTACTCTCGTGGGTCTAGTGATTGTAGGAAAGAGACTCAGGCTATGCATTAAATTTAAAAAATCATCAATATTTTGTTGCTTATTTGGGTTTAATAGATCAATGTTATAATCCCCGCAAATAAAAATATTTTTATTGCCTTTTTGTATAATCACACTCATAAGGGGTCTTCTGAGCCGTGCTTTGTCAGGCCCCTCACCTAGGACCCTTTTGCCATGGGTGACCCAACCAGGGGCATGAAGCCTCAGACAGCATGGGTCCTAGGATCATAGGGGCACGCAAACCCCTCCACCACGACTCACGGAGTTTTTTTTTTTTTCTTCCGTTTTTACATTTCGTTTTAGAATGGAGGATTACATATCCAAACGATTTTCTACGATGGATTTTCGGTCGAAGTAGGAGGTCATCAGTAAAGAAAGAGCAACTCTGGAGTTAAAAGGTTTGATTCGGACAACGGGATTTAGGAGCATGTCTTTTCAAACGGAGTGGTACGATCGAAAACAAGTTTTTGATTCCATGTGGCTTATTGAGTGTTTTTATGTGTGAAGACTGCTGATATGTGATTTTAATTAAAATAGTTCAAATTAAATAATGAATAAGTCACAGTAGAGCAGCATTCCCCAACCTTTTTTGTGACACGGTAAATTTTACAGGGGGGGGGTGACGTCAGTGCCTCCCCAGTCATGAACCTCACCGCCAGAGGCGTAGCCAGGAATTTTTCCAGTAGGGGCGCGCGCCCACAGGAAAAAAAATCAAACATCACCCACGCCGTTCGCTGATCGCTAAAACAACATCCGGGTCCGGGAGGCAAACGGTGAATGGATAACATCGCGCACATAGAATAGCGCAAGCACATTCGCGCAAGACCGAAAGAAAAAAACGGCATGAAAATGAAGAATCGAAAAAGCTCGATTTTTTTCAACCGGGGCGCAGGGAGTCCTACGCCTCTGCTCACCGCACGTCACTGAATAAAAACATATATTTGGTATGAATAAATACAACTTCTGTGAGTTCATCGTCATTATTAGGATATATTGAATGTTTTTTCATTATAATATGCTGAAATATTCATATAAGTATGATCTAATTCCTGTCGCAATCATGCTCTACCAAAAGGGTTGTTTGTTACTTTATGGTACCAAATTTCTGCTAATTGGTAATAGCTATGATTTAGATATTTCTTTCTGTTTACACAGATGGACCCTAAATCATTTTATGGAGCAAGGCCACGAAACTTTCTGGCACTGATACCAGAAGATACACATGACTCAGAGGCTGATCAAAGTGATGAGGACAACACAATGAATGATCCTGATTATGATCCCTCAGATGTGCTATAGGACGAGGACACTGATTTTGAACCAATGGATGAGGAGAAGGGGCCCTCACCACACTTATTTCAGTTAAATGCATATACATCTAAACCAGTGGTCCCCAACCACCGGGCCGCGGACCGGTACCGGTCCGTGGGTCACTTGGTACCGGGCCGCCAAGCCACACAGAAAAAAAAAAAGAATGTTTTAATCGACGGTCAATTAATTCAGGTCAAGACGCTCGTCCCGGTCACGTGACATGTTTCCCCAGTCGAGCCCGCAAAGCTAGCAAAAATGAGTAAGTATTTATTTTGAAAAATATAAAAAAATTGGCGATTCTCTCCCAATTACATCCGTCAGTTCAGGTCAAGACGCTCGTCTCGGTCACGTGACATGTCACCTCAGTTGAGCCCGCGAAGCAAGCAAAAATGAGCAAGAAACAGAGATGTTTAGAAAGCTTCTTCGGAAAGGAAAAAAAGCCCAATGAGGAGACGGAAGAAGAAGAGGCTACGACTTCTAAGAAAAGGAAAGCTGCATTTAAAAGACTATGACGCGCCAAGCCCACTCTGCATAATATGTGGCGACAGGCTAGCTAACGAGGCAATGAAGCCCTCAAAACTGCTTCGGCACATGGAGACCAAGCATCCTGCATTAAAAGACAAACCTTAACCACTTCGGGTGTCATTGTCTCCGATTACGCCTAGATGGGACCGGCTCGTTTCTGAGAAACAAGCTCAGTGCTCCCACTAATTCAATGTAATGGTGAGTTTTATTTTAATGTCGTTTATACTTGTTTTTATGCCAGTCGTATCATTTTATTTCATCGTATTCATATATTTATTATAAATGTATTATTTATTTATATAAATGTATTATTTAGTTATATAAATGTATTATTTATTTATATAAAGGCCGGTCCGCGAAAATATTTCTGACACGTAACCGGTCCGTGGCGCAAAAAAGGTTGGGGATCACTGATCTAAACAATGTATTACATATTTACCTTTACCATAAAGAGGCACCTCTACCATTTGATAGAGGCTTATATTTAAAAAACTGGTGGGTATAATGTTAAAAACAGAATTTATTGTTGTTATTAGTGCCTAAAGGAAGTAAAACATGCAAAAAAAATTTTTTTTCTACGGCTTCTTTCTTGGTGGGAACATTAAAGGGTTAATCGTAGTGCCCTAATTTCACATCTCGTGGCCAAGACATAAATTACTCATTGTGCATGTATCTGCTTATAGGTAAGCGGAAGAGGAACTGAAACAACATTTTCATTAAAACCGTCCAAGGGATGGAGGACAGGAACCGAGAGGAAAGAAGGTCCATGTTCATGGAGGAAAGGAAGAGTTGCTATGCACCATGTTTGTTTATTTATTTATTATTTATAATATGATAATATAATAATAATATTATATTTATATATTATTTATTTATTTATTTATTTAAACACAAAGATTTACAAATTGTTTACACTGCTGTATTAAGAAATTCCATAATAGCTGTTTGGGCATGTAGGCCCTCAGCTTCCACAATTGCAGACTCAACAGGCTGTTGCAAGGCAATAGCAGTGTCAGAACATTCTCCAAAGAAATCATCCCCATGCTTTTCACACATATTTGTAAAACACAACAAGACCATGGACTTAATTTATGTGAGACAGTAGTCTTTGTATTTTAACAAACATCACCATCGCCTGGCCTTCATTCTACCAAATGCATGTTTCTCAATGATTCTGGCTCTACTTGTCTTATTATAGCATACTAACCGCTGGATGGTCAACCTGCCATTATAAGTAAAAGGCTTTGGCAGCCAGCTTTTAAGGGGCTAGGCTGCATGGCCAAGCAGATAATATCTTACTTGCTGCCTGCATATGATTTTTGTCTTTTCAGGAACTCGCTAACCCTTCTCCACAAGATCCCATAACCCAGACAAGCAGAGTACCATGGTACCATGAAGGCTCCCTGCAGCACCAACAAAAACATTCAAAAATTGTCCATGTCTGTACACTGCAATCTGCAAGATGATGGAGTGCCAGCCTTTGCAGTTGAAGTACTCTGTGTGATACTCCTCTGGGTGCGGAAAAAGATTATTCATAAAAGCAAAGCAAAGAAAGCATTAGCTAGTAAATCCAGCCCAGCAAAATGATTATTTTAACTCAGATTAGAGCTTGTTTGATTAATGATTGTATTGTGCAAGGTTCTGTTTATTAGTGAATTTGAATTCATGAAGCCCTGACTGTGGATGGTATGACAGACAATGACTGATCGGCACAGACCGTACAAAACATCACAAAAGCCAACACCTGTGTTACCTGTGCATCAAAAAGAAGAGAGAACATTTCCTAGCCAAAAGCCTGATGGTGTGTGTAAAATTGAAAGCAGATTATAACACGGCCATAAAAGATTTCATGTGAACACCAATCTCTGTAACGGACGGACAAGTGCGATGACGACACAGATTTTATTGTCAAGGGGAAAGGGATCGGTGGAGGGCTGGAGCGGTGTACGGGCGAAGCCGTGTTCGTCAGGCGTGGATGGCTGGATGGCGGGCCAGGGACCGGAGTGATTGGCGGGACTTCTCACTGGCGAGGGCGGATCGCAGACAGGAGTGCTCTGAGGAGGATAGCGGCTGACTGGGGAGCAGGTCGGACAAGACAAACAGGTCAGGAACCGAATCGGAATTAATCGGCAAATCCCGTAGTGGCAAATCCCGCACTGAGCCACACTCTTTCACCTGCCCTGTACACCGGGGCCGGCGTTCGGCGCTTGTTCGCCTGTCACGTGTAGCCTGAAACTGAGCGCAGAAGAGAAGCCCGGGCTCTTGCCCAGACCCGATGGCAGCGGCGGACACAGGCCAGGGCCGACGGACACGCCGCACTCCGCTCCTGGTGAGTGAACAAGGGCGGCTGGTATCCTAAGACGCAGTGGAACGGAGAAAGTCCTGTGGCCAAGCTCGGAAGAGTGTTGTGAGCATACTCCACCCATGGCAGCTGCTAGGCCCACCCACGCTGATCACTGGCGGTCATGCAGCGGAGAGCCTTGCCCAGCTCCTGGTTGAGTCGTTCCGCTTGCCCATTAGTCTGTGGGTGAAACCCCGAAGAACGGCTCGCCGTGCACCCCAGGAGCCGACGGAACTCCGCCCAGAATACGGCCGCGGTCCGAGACGATGTCCCGCGGGATGCCATGATAACGGAAAATCTCGCGCAACAGGATTGACGCGGTCTGTTTTGCCGATGGAAGCTTGGGCAAGGGGATAAAACAAGCCATCTTACTGAAGTGGTCCACTACCGTAAGTACCGCCGTGTTCCCGTCCGAGGGCGAAAGCCCCGTGACGAAGTCAATTGACAGGTGGGACCAGGGCCGCCGGGGAACGGGCAAGGGTTGGAGCAGCCCGGTCGGGGGACGATTAGAAGTCTTACTGCAATTACATATGGGACAGGCCCGGACATAATCACGAATGTCCACCCTCCAGGTGGGCCACCAAAAGCGCTGGGCCACCACGTACCTTGTGTGGGCAGCCCCGGGATGACAGGCAAGGTGGGAGTCGTGCGCCCATTGCAGGACTGATGACCGCAGGTCCTCCAGGACAAACAGACGACCCTCTGGACAATTGCTGGGACCAGGTTGGTCACGTGAGGCCGCCTCCACCTGGCGCTCGATCTCCCATGAGAGAGCCACGATCCGAACTGAGCTCGGGAGGATAGTGGGAGCCGGGCCGTGCTCCTCCTCGCCTCCAGGAAACACATGAGACAGGGCGTCTGCCTTCGCGTTGCGGGACGCCGGTCTGTAAAAGAGCGACAACTTGAAACGGCAAAAGAACAGGACCCACCGAGCCTGTCTGGCATTTAGTCTCTTGGCTGATCTTAAATACTCCAGGTTACGGTGATCCGTCCAAACAATGAACGGTAAGGTGGCGCCCTCTAGCCAATGTCTCCACTCCTCCATTGCCAGCTTGACGGCGAGGAGTTCCTGATTGCCGATGTCGTAGTTGCACTCTGCGGATGACAAACGGCGAGAGAAGAAGGCGCACGGATGGAGACGATTGTCCTGGCGGCTGCGCTCGGACAGCACCGCCCCGATGCCCACCTTTGAGGCGTCCACCTCGACCACAAATTGTCTCTCAGGTTCGGGCACACGAAGGATCGGGGCGGACGTAAACCGCTTCTTTAACTCGTTGAATGATCGTTCCGCCTGTTCCATCCATTTGTATGGAGAGGCAGGGCTGGTGAGGGCCGTGAGAGGAGCAGCCACTGTACTGTAGCCGCGAATGAAGCGGCGATAAAGGTTCGCGAAGCCCAAAAATTGTTGCAGCTTTCTGCGGGTCTCAGGGACGGGCCAAGACGTGACTGCCCTCACTTCCTCGGGATCCATCTCGATGGCACCCGCTTGTATCACGTAGCCGAGGAACGTGAAACTCGCATTTCTCCGCTTTCACGAACAGGGAGTTCTCGAGGAGAAGACGCAAAACCGCCATCACGTGGCCGATGTGTTCGGTGGGAGAGCGGGAGAAAATGAGGATGTCGTCTAGGTACACAAAGACGAACTGATTTAGCATGTCTCTCAGCACGTCATTGATGAGGGTCTGGAAGACGGCTTGGGCATTGGTGAGTCCGAACGGGACCACCAAATATTCGTAATGCCCGCTTGGGGTGTTGAATGCTGTCTTCCACTCGTCTCCTTCTCGGATGCGCACCAGGTGGTATGCATTACGGAGATCTAATTTAGTGAAGACGGTGGCGCCCTGGAGGCTCTCAAAGATGGAAGAAAGGAGGGGCAGTGGATAGCGATTTTTAATAGTGACGTCATTGAGTCCCCGGTAGTCTATGCACGGGCGGAGCGTGCCATCCTTCTTTCCCACAAAGAAAAATCCCGCTCCTGCAGGTGAGGAGGAGGGCCGGATGATCCCTGCCGCCAGAGAGTCCCGGATGTATTCGTCCATGGCCTTGCGCTCTGGAGCGGACAGTGAGTATACGCGGCCCTTGGGAGGAGAGGTGCCGGGTAACAAGTCGATTGCACAATCATAAGGAGGAGGAAGCGCAGTTGCCTTGGTTTTGCAAAAGACATCTCCAAGTTCATGGTAGAGGGCCGGAACCTTGGAAAGGTCTGGCCTGGGACTGGGTGAGGACCCGCCAGGCGCGCTGATGACCGCCTTCAGGCACTGATGGTGGCAGCGATCGCTCCACTGCCGCACAATTCCCACCTCCCAGTCCAGCACAGGGTTGTGCTGGCGCAGCCAGGGGTGCCTCAGAACGAATCGCTGCCCTGGGAGTGGCAGAAGAAAAAACTGAATAGTTTCATGATGGTTACCGGAAATGAGTAACCTGACCGGCTCCGTGACGGACGTTACCTCGCCGATCAGCCGACCATCAATGGCAGTGGAATGAGAGGGCTCAGGAGTTTAACTCCCCATTGACGGGCCAGCCTTAGGTCCATCATATTGCCATCCGCTCCGGAATCCACCAAGGCTGTCACGTCTCGGTCACCCGCAACAAACCGAATGCAAGCCTGCAGCGTGAACATGTTGGTACTGGGAGAATGGGTGCCGGTCGAGCTCACACGGATCCCCCGACGCCGCGTGAGCCCTGGCCTTTTAACGGACATCTGGCAGCCCGATGACCCTCCATCCCACAAAACAGGCATAAGCCCTGCGTGAAGCGTCTAAGGCATTCCTCCGCGGGAAGACGAGCCCTTCCCAGCTCCATCAGCTCGGTCGGTGGTGCGGTCGGTGGCTCCTGCCCTGAGGAGGGGAAGTGGCGACGTGGTGCACACGGCGATCATCGCTCACGTTCATGCCGCCGTGTTCGGATCTGGCGATCTACTCTGGCTGCAAGGTCCATCGCCTCCTCCAGGGTCCTGGGGCGATCGTACGCCACCATCCCGTCTTTCATATACTCGGCGAGCCCGTGGAGGAAGGTGCTTACCAGGGCCAGGGTGTTCCAACGACTACTTCCAGCCAACGTCTGGAACTTGAGGGCGTATTCGGCTACCGAGCGGCTCCCCTGGTGCAACGTCGCCAACTCTTCGGCTGCGTCTTCGGCGGCGGAGCCCAGGTCAAACAGGCGAAGTAGTTCCTCCGCGAAGTCGTCGAAACCTGGGTCATCTCCCGCTGTTGCAGCTGGATCTGCTGCTGCTGTTGCTGCAGCTGTTGTTGTTGTTGTTGGCCCATCTTGATGAGGGTACGTAGATCGGCCGACAGGCTGCTAACAGGGGTCTCTGCCCGCTCCAGTCGGGACAATGCGTCCAGGTCGCTCGCTGGCTGCATGGTGCTGGCCAGCTTGTACTGTAACGGACGGACAGTACAGCCAAGTGCGATGACGACACAGAGTTTATTGTCAAGGGGAAAGGGATCGGTGGAGGGCTGGAGCGGTGTGCGGGCGAAGCTGTGTTCGTCGGGCATGGATGGCTGGATGCCGGGCCAGGGACCGGAGTGATCGGCGGGACTTCTCACTGGCGAGGGCAGATCGCAGACAGGAGTGCTCTGAGGAGGATAGCGGCTGACTGGGGAGCAGGTCGGACAAGACAAACAGATCAGGAACCGAATCGGAATGAATCGGAGAGTCAAGCTTACTTGGACCATTGCGCACACGGACATCATAAGACAAGCTGACGGAGTGTGTTGCGCTGGCTGCGCTGATATAGCGCTCTAGATGAGCCCGTGCCAGGTGATGGTGATTTCGGTGACAAGGGGGGCGTGGTCGAGTGGCCGGTGGTGCCTGCGCGTGACAATCTCTAAAATCCCCAAACAAATATGGGAGTTTATATTTTGGTGCGATGCGCCTGCGGGGACCATATTATTCATTATTCTGCAAAGTATTGCAAGCAGTACATTGAACATTTGTTTTGTGTTTCAGCCTTTGTTTTATTATTTTTCTATATGCTGTAATATTCGGGGAGGGGGGGTCTATGGGTGCACTGGGGTCGGAAGGCTGACACAAGTAGTATATTTTTTATTTTTCATGGGGTAACGAACCTGGATCCCCCTATAGAAATTGGATGCTCTCCCACCCCTGTTCTCAAAATGAAACCAGGGCTTCTTTACATACCCTATTTAGAAAAAGCAACATTTTTGCTGTTGTCTACCCAAATAATCCAAGTGCCCAACCAAAGATCACACACGTTACACCTATGGTAATTTGTTCAAAACTAAACCTAAAGTTCAAAACTTGTATTCACAGCTATCCTGTTGCAGCAAAGGTCGTCCCTAAGTCATTGATGCCCAACTGCCGACTGTATCATTTATCACACTGCAATGCTGTAACTTGAACCATCCACTGATCTGGAGTCATGTTGTGAGATAAAATGGACTGTGACAGCTATGTCAAGTGCCATCCGTCTGTGCATAATTTGTTTTATGTGTGATGCAGCCAGTAGCATCTTATTCATGTACCCTTTTCACACACTTGCCCAGGTCATGGTCACAGTCTGGCAAGACTTCACACAGGACTCTGCTGAGTTAAAGGTGTTGTATGAGCCCCCTTGGGGAGCAGACAGGATGATTTTCACCCAGCATCTGTTTTAGTTTTGTCTACATCCTCCTGCAGCTGACGTTTGAGGTTAATAGTAGGATACCGTACTGTACGACTGTTGACATATGCAGACAGGATATGCAACAGGGATTTAGAACTAAAGGTCATACAAGAAATTATTTTAGGAAAAATGTGTTTTTACAGGAGACATAATTTGCTTTTTTTTTTACCACAATTGTTTGAACAATTTATACTGCACCCATTCTCAACAACTCCCATAAAAGTAGTCATGAGTAATCTGTTGGCGGGTAAAATCATAAAACATGTATTACAAGTACTGTAGGCAATGTTTTCAGCACTGCCGGTTTGTCAAAGTGGACTCTGGGATATAACCCCCTCCCTCTACATGGCAGTTGCCACATTATGTTTCTTCAGGACAAAAAATAAAAGTTTTCATAAGAACACTGACATATGTTTGGAAATATATGTATATCTTATTTTAGATGAACAGGAAAAATAGTGCTGATTAAATCAGCTGATTATAGCTCTTTTCAAAATGATCACTATTTGGCCGATTATTCTAGTAGTTGCTCATAAAAGTTTTTACATATGGAATGGCGTCTGAGTGGCACAGAATGGTGTCATTGCAGTATTTTTCCACAAAGTAAAGCCGTGACTTCATTTGACCCTCAAGTCTCTAGGCAGAAAACATCTTCCAGGCAAATTCCCTTCACATTTGATAGCAGGTGTTTTTTTTTTTTTAAATATTTAATTCAGTTTCCCACTTACCTTTATATTTCAGTATAGTGACTCTTTTGTCTTTTGAGTTAATATTGGGATGCAGTAATTAATTCTAAGGCTACTGCTGCCTTTATATCCCTTAGTTCAGTGATCCCCAACCTTTTTTGCGCCACGGACCGGTTACGTGTCAGAAATATTTTCGCGGACCGGCCTTTATATAAATAAATAATACATTTATATAACTAAATAATACATTTATATAAATAAATAATACATTTATAATAAATATATGAATACGATGAAACAAAATGATATGACTGGCATAAAAACAAGTATAAACGACATTAAAATAAAACTCACCATTACATTGAATTAGTGGGAGCACTGAGCTTGTAATTGGGAGAGAATCGCCAATTTTTTTATATTTTTCAAAATAAATACTTACTCATTTTTGCTAGCTTTGCGGGCTCGACTGGGGAAACATGTCACGTGACCGGGACGAGCGTCTTGACCTGAATTAATTGATCGTCAATTAAAACATTTTTTTTTTTTTTCTGTGTGGCTTGGCGGCCCGGTACCAAGTGACCCACGGACCGGTACCGGTCCGCGGCCCGGTGGTTGGGGACCACTGCCTTAGTTAGTCTCATCCCCAGAGGGAATTCCCTGAATTTCTCTGTCCATCCATCATGTTGTAATGGTGGACCTGTTTCACTTTAATTCCATCTCCCACAATACGACAATTGTGTATGTTTTTAATTAATGCTGCATAATGATATTTTGGGAGATTTGGAATAGCCACCTCTCTTTTGTTTTGGGGGCTTCAGCCTTGACCTTTTTACCTTCCCAAATAAACCTGGCAAAAACTCTTATTATGATTTTGAGTTAGGGTGACCTCTACTGGTAAAATTTGGAATAAGTACAAAACCCGTGGAAGAATTCATCTTTTCTCAACTTCATTCTTAGATATGAGATCTAAACTCACCTTTCCTTATCTTTTTGACTGTACTTTTTCCTTATACCTTCTTCCATTAATGTCTCGAAAAGCATCTGTTATCTCCTAAATAATTAATACCTTTCATTCCCCAGTTAAACAGCTTTCCCAGATTTCTATGTGTGGATCAAAATTAATTGGACAATTCGAGTCATTGAAATATTTATTCTCTATCCAGACAGAACTTTTTTCCACTTCCCTCAACAATTTAGTGAGAGACCTGGTTGTTTGAGGAAAGCTATCACTTCATCTGCAAAAAGTGCAATTTTTATGTTGTGCTTCCTCCATTGTGATTTCGAATATATACATTTTTTTGTCACACAGCTTGGGCTAAGACTCGTCTTTCTTTATGTTTGTCCTTTGTTCCTTTGAAGACTTGTATCAAGCCACAGTTGTTGACAGACAGTCATGGAATAAAGACATGTTCTTCACTTCTGCCACATCACGTCTCGGGCCAGGCTCAGAAAGCATACGCTGAGGTGCAGGTGGTAGGTTCTGGGCGGCGCCAAGTGAACGGGCCAGACGGCCAGCTTGGGACGGTCCTCACCATGGCGTGCAGCCCTGAAAGTTCTGAAAGCCTGACTCAGGGGGTGCACATTGAGGCGCGGGCGGAAGGTTCTGGACAGTGCCGAGTGGACGGGCAGGAACGCATGCGCTGTTTTGAGCCTGCCGTCATCCTGTGAACGGACAACCGCGGCGGACCAGGTGGCAAGAATTAATCTGTTGGCCTCACATTTTGGCTGGCTGACATCACGTCTGGTCACCAAAATGGTAGTGTTGGATTTTGTCCACAATTTAGGGAGCGCGCTATCTGCGCCTCACGGCAAAAGCCATTGCCAATCACCTGTTATCCAATTTACTCACTGCGTGCTCGTTTGATTTCTTCAGATTTAGGAAAATGCTAAGACACTGAAGCAGAAATTAGACTTACACAGGTTGGTTGAGTTCAATCACAATTCTTGTTAAGAAAGCTCTGTTTTCAGGAAAGTACAATACAGCGCTGGGCCTTTCAAGAGCAGAAAGTCTCCATTCAGAAAAGGCCACATTCAAGGTTCTTTGGTCAGCTTATATTCCGTTGCACATGCCGGTGTGGGCCGAGTTTGATGGGTGATGAGTCTTTGGGGTGGGGCAAGTTCGCAGGAGATTCTGATTCCATGGGAGTGGGTGCTGGTTATGGGCGATTCGGTGTGTGTGGGGGCTGTTGTCTTCCATCCCGTCTTTCGGCCTTGGCGATCATCTTTGGCCGAGTCCTTGGCTGGCTCCCTCTGGCACCTGCTGGTTTTTATCTCCAAGTGACCTTCCTGTAAAAATTCTCCTCCATTCTTGCACATACACTGTCGCACCTCATTCTTTCATCATTCTTTCAATTTTGTCATTTTGTACGAAATTGTGAGCTTTTTGGCGTGACATCATTAATCTATTAATGTTCCCTGACTATGCAAAGTTTGTTCTTTTGATAGTCAATGTCTTTGCTTACGTCATTATATTCTTAGTTTAATCCTGCTTCTAACCGTATCTTTTCTTTGTTAGGCAAAATATTTCCCTCTGTGCAGAACGTTCAGTAGTACCGTGTTTTCCCATGCATAATGCGCAAGATTTAACTAATTTATTGTCCTAAAATCTGGGGTGCGCATTATGCATGGGTACAACAATTTTTGAACAAAATCTCCCTCGAAATAAAACTTGAAATCACACCTTTCTTCTTGTTTGTTGTCAATCGCGCATCGCATTCAGCCATCCTGCCCAACACACTTAGTCAGTAAAATTCATAATTGACGACACATCGTTTGATGCGATGGTGCAATCCTTGATGGTGTGTTATTGTCAAATATTGTTTGTTTTTTAATCTCCATCGCAAACCGGATATCATACGGAGGCCGCCATTACAGATGCGCAGAACGGATGCGCAAGACACGTCAGCTATATAAAGAGCGAGAGTTCAGTTCTCTACCTAAATGCGTATTACAGGTAATATTTTATTTCACAACACTTTGCCTTGTTCCTTTCTTCTCTGCTGTTCACTTCAAACACGCTCCATACGAACACAATGCTCTCGTATCAGACGCTTGCTCGATCATCTGCTCGTTTGCTGTCACAATGTACCCTACACAAATCCGAAACATTTCTTTGCTATCGAGTTTGCTACCGCATGCGCAGTGATACTGACCGGCAGAATTACATCCGGTTGTTCCCAAAGATGATCTTTTTTCTGAAATAATTTTACGTTTACGGACTTAAGTAAGAGTCAAAATTTGGGAGCGTATTATACATGGGTACAGGATTTTATCCAGCATCGACATGCCATTTTTAGGGTGCGTATTATGCACGGGGGCGCGGTATGCATGGAAAAACACGGTAATCGAAAAGCTGGCGTCTCGCATTAGGCGACAGATGACGTTTAGTCAAAACACAAGATATAATCAAGTACTGAACGTTCTAGACGACTCTGGCCGTGTCCATGATTTAGAAAATCATCAGGCATGCATTAAACAGTTCCTTAAGGGTCATTAAGCTATTCAGGCAATATATCAAAAAACATTTGTTATTTCAAAGTGCTCAGAAATATATATCAGATCATAAAGTTATAAAAACCTTTGTCATTACCACCTATCAAAAATGTCTAGTTATGTCTTCTTCATTGATTTGGTGTGTAGGTATAATTATATGCTTAAAATGTTTCTTTTATTGATTTAATATGTGAATAACACACTTGCTCCGTTTTGCTCCTCTTATTTATTGTGTTATTTGTTTATTTATTATTTATTCATCACTCTTATTATTCATTGTTTGTGCCTTTTTGTTTTTATTTTGTGTTGTTTACTTGTATGTATATCGTGTACTATGTCTTGTCACCGTGGGATAGTGGAAACGTAATTTCGATTTCTTTGTGTGTCTTGGCATGTGAAGAGATTGACAATAAAGCAGACTTTGACTTTGACTTTTGAATATACTTTTCTGCTTATGTACTTTATTCAATGAGGTTCGAGCATATGCTTTTGTAGCTAGGCAGGACTTTTTGTATTTCGACCCCATTCCTTCAGTAGAAGAGAGGAACACTTTTGTTTTAGTTGACTATCTGCCAACAACTGTGGCTAGATACAGGTCTTCAAAGCAACAAAGACAACATGATGCAATGAAGAGCACACATACAACTCCACCCTTAACTGCAGGCCTGCTTGGCGAGAGGCCTGGTTCTGAGGGCCACTACAGTTCCAGTCAGCACGGTCTAATGCCTTTTCCACTCCAATCACAGATTTGCATGTCCAATATGCATGAATGGAGATCCAGTCTTATTTTAGGCTGAACGTGGTCAATATTCTGTATGCTTTAGACCAGGGGTGTCAAACTCATTTTTATCGCGGGCCGCATTGTAGTCATAGCTTCTTTCGGAGGGCCATTATGACTGTCTACCTAAATAAATGTATGAGCACCTCATATTATATCCAGTAAAAGTTACAAAACAAACTGACAAATAACTCGTTTTCAAATCAGACGAGTAAAAACTGGTCAAATATTTAAAACATATATATTTTTATAAGTGAAGACAATTTGTAATTCTAGTAATAACACACGAATTTGATGCACAATTTGTCTTCGCGGGCCACATAAAATGATGTGGCGGGCCGTATCTGGCCCCCGGGGCTTGAGTTTGACACCTGTGCTTTAGACCAGTGGTCCCCAACCACCGGGCCGCGGACCGGTACCGGTCCGTGGGTCACTTGGTACCGGGCCGCCAAGCCACACAGAAAAAAAAAAAAAGAATGTTTTAATCGACGATCAATTAATTCAGGTCAAGACGCTCGTCCCGGTCACGTGACATGTTTCCCCAGTCGAGCCCGCAAAGCTAGCAAAAATGAGTACCGTTTTTTTTCATGTATAATGCGCCCCCATGTATAATACGCACCCTAAAAATGGCATGTCAATGCTGGAAAAAAGCCTGTACCCATGTATAATACGCACCCAAATTTTGACTTTTTTTTTTTTTTTTTTTTAAGTCCCAATGATCGTCACACACGCATCTGGGTGTGGTGAAATTTGTCCTCTGCATTTGACCCATCCCCGTGTGATTTTGATCCATCCCCTGGGGGAGAGGGGAGCAGTGAGTAGCAGCGGCGCCGCGCTCGGGAATCATTTGGTGATCTAACCCCCCAATTCCAACCCTTAATGCTGAGTGCCAAGCAGGGAGGCAATGGGTCCCATTTTTATAGTCTTTGGTATGGTCTTAACTAGGCTGGATGTATTTTTTTTGTTGGCATTGATTTCTCCGACTGCCCATAAAGGCACCACCGCGATCAGTTAGGTTAAAATGAAAAGAGAGGAAAGTGACGTGCGGACATGTGAAAAAGGCGGCTCTGTATGGGAGAGAAGTTGAAGAGGAATAAAAACACCCTTGGAAACCAAAACTTGCCCCTCGTCGTGACTCGGAGCCGCAACAAATGTTTCGGATTTGTGTAGGGTACATTGTGACAGCAAACGAGCAGGTGATCGAGCAAGCGTCTGATACGAGAGCATTGCGTTCGTATGGAGCGTGTTTTAAGTGAACAGTAGAGACGAAAGGAACAAGGCAAAGTGTTGTGAAATAAAATATTACCTGTAATACGCATTTTGTTATTTGCTGATTGTATGTATTAAACTATCACATTCATTGTCAGCCAAGAAGAGAAGAGGACTATTCGCATCGGATCCATAGTGCGCATGCGCAGTGATACTGCCTCCGTATGACGTCCAGTCCGCGATGGAGATTAAAAAACAAACAATATTTGACAATAACACAGGTTTCTGTTCCTGTCTTTGGTAATGTCCCCCTGTCTTTTTGTTCCACGTCTTTGTCGGTCAGTCCTGTTGTTGGTTTTGTTAGAGAGTTATGTTAGTTTACCAAGTCTGTGTTTTGAGTTCCTCCAATGAACCCTGGTTCAAGCTGCACTTGGTCGCCCTCTTCCTTTCCACACTCCATCCGTGACAAGATTTTCTTCAAATCTTCAAATCAAATTATGCCAGTCGTTTTTCTTCAAAAAAAAAAAAAAAATTTAAAAAAAAAAAAGAAAATTTAAAAAAAATTGTACCCATGTATAATGCGCACCCAGGATTTTAGGACAATAAATTAGTTAAATTTTGCGCATTATACATGGAAAAAAACGGTATGTATTTATTTTGAAAAATATAAAAAAATTGTCGATTCTCTCCCAATTACATCCGTCAGTTCAGGTCAAGACGCTCGTCTCGGTCACGTGACATGTCACCTCAGTTGAGCCCGCGAAGCAAGCAAAAATGAGCAAGAAACAGAGATGTTTGGAAAGCTTCTTCGGAAAGGAAAAACAGCCCAATGAGGAGACGGAAGAAGAAGAGGCTACGACTTCTAAGAAAAGGAAAGCTGCATTTAAAAGACTATGACGCGCCAAGCCCACTCTGCATAATATGTGGCGACAGGCTAGCTTACGAGGCAATGAAGCCCTCAAAACTGCTTCGGCACATGGAGACCAAGCATCCTGCATTAAAAGACAAACCTTAACCACTTCGGGTGTCATTGTCTCCGATTACGCCTAGATGGGACCGGCTCGTTTCTGAGAAACAAGCTCAGTGCTCCCACTAATTCAATGTAATGGTGAGTTTTATTTTAATGTCGTTTATACTTGTTTTTATGCCAGTCGTATCATTTTATTTCATCGTATTCATATATTTATTATAAATGTATTATTTATTTATATAAATGTATTATTTAGTTATATAAATGTATTATTTAGTTATATAAAGGCCGGTCCGCGAAAATATTTCTGACACGTAACCGGTCCGTGGCGCAAAAAAGGTTGGGGATCACTGCATTAAAAGACAAACCTTAACCACTTCGGGTGTCATTGTCTCCGATTACGCCTAGATGGGACCGGCTCGTTTCTGAGAAACAAGCTCAGTGCTCCCACTAATTCAATGTAATGGTGAGTTTTATTTTAATGTCGTTTATACTTGTTTTTATGCCAGTCGTATCATTTTATTTCATCGTATTCATATATTTATTATAAATGTATTATTTAGTTGTTATATAAATGTATTATTTATTTATATAAAGGCCGGTCCGCGAAAATATTTCTGACACGTAACCGGTCCGTGGCGTAAAAAGGTTGGGGATCACTGCTTTAGACCTAAACCGAAATATGACTTTCACGAAGGGGCCTAACACTCGTGATTACCACCCTTTCTTGTGGACATGAATGCAGCAGGCTGCCGAACACGGAAGTGACACGGGACAAAAACAATGATAGTCGAATGAGAGGAAAGCTTGGCGATGCGCTCTTATTTTGTCAAACTTTTTTTCTAGACGCCCATTGAAACTATTCGGGCAAAACATTCCGACGGGCAAAACTATGTCGTCTTTTCGAGTCGTAGTGCTGCTTTTTTTGTCTGCTACATCGGCCGCATTCGCCGTCCAAACTCAGGGTAGGTAACGTCGTCAACGGCGCAACAGCACCACCAGCAGGCCATTCCTCCGTACAGTAATGATTCCCCGGCTTGTGTAAAGCGTAAACTGTCACGCCGCAGCAATGCCTCCTCTGGCTGTGGCGGCAGCCGCCGTCGGCGTGTGCTCGTTGGTGGGGGTATCGCTGCTATGGAGGGACATCCGGTCCAAGATGCGAGGCGAAGGCCGGACGCTGCGCAGCTTGCTCAGCCAGTACTCGGCCGTCAAGGCGGTAGGCTGGCTGGGCAGGCGGCAGCGGGCCAAGCTGGAGGCCGACACGCTGGACGTGAGGAAGGCCCAGGAGGAGACGCTGCTGAAACGCCTACGGAGGAATGAACATACGCTCTACGGGAAGCGTTTTGACTTTGCTTCAATCAAAGGTGAAGGAACAAAAAAAAAAGAGCACTGCGCCGTATATTATCAAAACTGACTCCAATGACATGACAGGTTTGTATTCTGCTAATTCTATGCGCATTGTGCTGCACTTTTTGGTGTGCACGACTTGCCCACCAGGGATACAATGAATACATAGTTAACAAAGATTTTGCAACTTAGCTGCAGGAATGTGTTTCACCTACCACTCTTTGATATTATTCTAATCCACTGTGTTGGTCTTTAGAGGTCAATTTGTACACAACGTAACTACCGTATTTTCCGCCCTAAAAGGCGCACCGGGTTATAAGGCGCACCTTCAATGAACGGCCCATTTTAAAACTTTGTCCATATATAAGGCGCACCGGATTATAAGGCGCATAAAATAGAAGCTATACTGCATCAAACTGAGGTTGACTAGGGTTGCGGTATGCATCCACTAGCCAATAACCAACGAGCCCTCTGTAAACAATCGCGTTTCTCAAACGATCTCCTATAAAATGATCAGAACTGACTAAAGTTCGATCTAACGCATTGGTACTACTTACCTATGTTTCCCTTCCATATCGATCCGTAGATTTACTCGAAACATTAACAGAGCAGCCTGTTTTGACATGAAATAGCCTGGTACGTATAGCAGCTATCGCAATAGCATTACCCATCCGCAAAGTCTCACGAGCCTCAGTTCGCAATCTCCCATGAGCCTCAGCAAAGTGTAAACAATCGCGTTTCTCAAACGATCTCCTATAAAATGATCGGAACTGACTAAAGTTCGATCTAACGCATTGGTACTACTTACCTATGTTTCCCTTCCATATCGATCCGTAGATTTACTCGAAACATTAACAGAGCAGCCTATTTTGACATGAAATAGCCTGGTACGTATAGCAGCTATCGCAATAGCATTAGCCATCCGCAAAGTCTCACGAGCCTCAGCTCGCAATCTCCCATGAGCCTCAGCAAAGTGTAAACAATCGCGTTTCTCAAACGATCTCCTATAAAATGATCAGAACTGACTAAAGTTCGATCTAACGCATTGGTACTACTTACCTATGTTTCCCTTCCATATCGATCCGTAGATTTACTCGAAACATTAACAGAGCAGCCTATTTTGACATGAAATAGCCTGGTACGTATAGCAGCTATCGCAATAGCATTAGCCATCCGCAAAGTCTCACGAGCCTCAGCTCGCAATCTCCCATGAGCCTCAGCAAAGTGTAAACAATCGCGTTTCTCAAACGATCTCCTATAAAATGATCAGAACTGACTAAAGTTCGATCTAACGCATTGGTACTACTTGCCTATGTTTCCCTTCCATATCGATCCGTAGATTTACTCGAAACATTAACAGAGCAGCCTATTTTGACATGAAATAGCCTGGTACGTATAGCAGCTATCGCAATAGCATTAGCCATCCGCAAAGTCTCACGAGCCTCAGCTCGCAATCTCCCATGAGCCTCAGCAAAGTGTAAACAATCGCGTTTCTCAAACGATCTCCTATAAAATGATCGGAACTGACTAAAGTTCGATCTAACGCATTGGTACTACTTACCTATGTTTCCCTTCCATATCGATCCGTAGATTTACTCGAAACATTAACAGAGCAGCCTATTTTGACATGAAATAGCCTCGCGGGTACAACAGCTATTCGGTGACGCCCCCTGACTACAGTTGCCGTAATGCTGGGAAGCGATGCGACCTTGTAATTTACTAGTCGTACTAAAACGTACTGAAACATTTTGGCAGAGCACTGTGTACAACCAGTATGGATCAACAAATTCATCAGTTGATCCATATATAAGGCGCACTGGCCTATAAGGCGCACTGTCGGCTTTTGAGAAAATTTTAGGTTTTTAGGTGCGCCTTTTAGGGCGGAAAATACGGTAACCTTTTTATTTCAGACAGTGACTCTTTTCGCGCTCGCCACCCCATCACCACGTACGAGCACTATCGCGAGCTTGTGGATCGCGTGGCCTCAGGGGAGGAGCAGGTGCTCACCGTCGAGAAGCCTCTCGTCCTGGCCATGACATCCGGGACATCCGGGCCCAGCGCTATGCTGCTCAGCACCAAGGACACCAACAGTGACTTCTTCTTTCAGGTAGCATGTCACATAACAGCAGTAGTTTGGGTTTATTCAAGAATAATTTTCTTTTTTTTCTTTCTTTTTTTTTTTACTGAGGAGAAGTGGAAGTAAAACAGTAAATTCTGTGTGTGTATTGACCTGAGAATTTATTTGAATGCAGTATCACCCAGTCTTTCAAAATGTGTGAAGAGTTTGTGTTGGTTTCGTTCACAAGGGCGTGACGGTGTGTCTGGACACCATGCGGCGAGCGTTCCCAGCCACGGACAGCCTGCAGCGGACCACCAAGTTCTTCTACATGCCGACCTTCCGCCAGTCGGAAGCCGGCATTCCCATCGGGCCCAATTCGTCCACGCCGGCCTCGTCTCGTCACATGCTCCACCTCTACACCACGCCGCCGCCTGCCTTCCAGGTGACTGACAAACGTTTTAATTTTTTTGTTTTATTACAATGGTACCTTGATCTTAGTGTTAGTTTTTCATGTGGCGTCACGTGCATTTCTTCAGGTGGCGAGCGAGAAGGACGCGCTGTACCTGCATCTTCTCTTTGCCCTGAGAGATCCCAGCGTAGGAACGCTTGAGTCCAACTTTGCCTCCACCATCTTCTATGCCTTCACCACTTTGCAGGTATATTCCTTTCAAATGACTATCACTTGCAATATATTTGTCTTTTTTATTTTATTTTGGTCTTTTTTTAGTTATGTATATTTGATTTTATAAAAATTTGTTTTCAAAATTGTATTTTTCCCTCTTCAAAGAAATTATAAATTCTATCTATTCTCAGCAATGTTTTCTTTCAAAATTGTGACGTTTTCTTTTCAAATAGTTTTTCCTCAGAAGATTACAAACATAATGTAATATGACTTTTTGAATGGTAATAAAATATTTTCAAATGTATTTGAGCTGTTGTCAAGCAATAACAAGATTTTTGTCCCAAATAATTTACATCTTTATTCTTGTAAAATGTGACTTGTTTTTTGTAATTGAACAGTATACTTGATTAAAAGAAACATTTTATGTGATTACAATTTGTTTTATTAGATCTTAATTCCTCAAATAATTACCACTTTATTCTGGTGAAATTAGCACCTGTTTATCATATCACTTTAAAGTTTTCTCAGTAGATTTTCAGTTGAGGAATGATATGAAGTGAGCCCTTTAAGTTTCCTTAGGTTGGAACACGAATTTGCCCCAAGCCATGGGTGTCAAAGTCAAGGCCCGGGTACCTGATTTTGCCCGCCAGATCATTTTATGTCCTGTGAAAGCAAATAAGGTCTGTCAACTTCAGTGACCATTGCTAAAATCTGTACCAAAATATTTGTCGTGTAATAGCATTTTTTAACAATTTTTACAATGTCTTGAACAATAATTGAACAAACTGCTATCACTGACATCGGATTTAAACGGCAGTAATCTAGCATACTTTTGTGTAATATGTGATATGATGCAACAATTAAATATTCATTTGATTTCACTGTGATAACAGCCCTCTGAGAGAAGCCGTATCTACAAAGTAGTCTGACACAAAAATAAATTTAGCCCCCCCTGCACTGAGTGGATTCAAATGTGGACTGAACATTTGGTGCACCTTCCAGGAGCGCTGGCAGGAACTGACGGAGGACGTGGAGTGCGGCACCGTGAGTGAGGCTCTCCATCTGGAGCCACACCTGAGAGCCGAGCTGGACGCCTTGAGCCGGGCCGACCTGGAGAGAGCGGCCATCCTCCGGGCCCACTTTGGGGCCGGCTTCCGGGGAATTGCTGGCCGCCTCTGGCCCCACCTCAACTTAGTTCTGGCCGTGGACTCGGGCTCCAATCAGATCTACGGCGAGATGCTGAGGGACAACTTCTGCAGCGGCATCCCTTTCTACTCGCCTTTCTACGCTGCTACGGAAGGTGTCATTCCAAATCTTTGCCTTTCATCTTATGTAGACAGGAATATTTTTTCCATGGAATAATCTTACTATATACTTTGCACAAAAGTTTATTTTTCCTGTTTTCAAACTGTATAATTGCAGCGTGTCAGAAACTGCGTTTTTGTAAAATTACAATTTAGCTCTTTCTAAACTTGTTTTTTTTCTAGATTGTAAAATTAAAACTTTATTCTTGTTTAGAACTTATTTTGTACAACTTTACAATTACAATATTTTCCAACTAGAATGATGTTATTGTTGTCATAGCTTCCTAATTTATTTGTGATACTCATAATGGTCATCAAGGTAAGACTGCATGTGGGGTCTCATACAGGTCTGATCGGGGTGAACCTTTGGCCTGAAGAGCCCGCCCGGCGTTACCTGCTGTGCCCTCGCTCCATGTTCTGCGAGTTCCTACCAGAGAGCCACATGGAGAATGAGGAGGCACCAGCCACTTTTCTCATGGAGGACGTGAAGGAGGGACAAAACTATGAGCTGGTGCTCACCAACGCCGCCGGGCTCTTCAGGTGGGCTCCCAAGTTTGTTCTGAGGGAACATTTACCGGTGTCACTGAAATCAAGAGTGGGCTCACATCAATTTTGTCATTTTTTATTTCTTGGCTCCAGGTATCGTATCGGCGATGTGGTGAAAGTGGTGGGATTCCACAACCAATGTCCCATCGTGGAGTTTCAATACAGGTAAATAACTTTATTGGGTATGCGGCACACCCGCACAGATCTAACTCGGCTTGTGCCTTTTAGTGTGGTGTGTGACAAGATTTTTGTCATGTGTTTGTCAGCCGAAATACTGCGGGTGTGCCTAATATTGTGACCTGTGAGCGTGCATTTGCAGGTGCGGTCAGATGCTGAACGTTCGTGGCGAGAAAATGTCAGCCGAAACAATTCGGGTGTGCCTAATATTGTGACTTGTGAGCGTGCACTTGCAGGCGCGGTCAGATGCTGAACGTTCGTGGCGAGAAAATGTCAGAGGCATTGTTCCTGGACTCTTTGAAGGAAGCCGTGGCGCAGTGGCCCGCTGCTCGCCTGCTCGACTACTGCTGTGCTGAGAGCGCGATTATGGGTACGCCAACAAAAATGGGATATACAGTATATTATATCTTTTTTGTAAAGCGTCATCATTCTCATGTGATAATTTTATGCATTTTGTTTTATAAAAGTGAAACAGTCTCATTGATTACTTCTATTGTTTTACTACATGATACCTAATTTGCATATGGAAGGTTCTCTGTGCGCTTTTTTTTTTTTTTTTCTTTTCCATACGTAGGGGATTTGGTGGGCGGCTGCGACCCGCACTACCAGGTCTTTTTGGAACTGACGGGCGTGAGGAATCTCAGCGAAGAACAGCGCCACAAGGTGATTCCCCGTCCGTCGAATGACTCCAGTGTGATTTTGGACTCAGTGGCTTTTGCTCTGCAGCTGGACGCGTGCCTGCAACAGGTGTCAGTGGTGTACCGCTCGTTCCGCATCAAAGGCAGCATCGGGCCGCCGCGGGTGCAGCTGGTGGGCCGTGGCACCTTTGCCGAACTGCGCCGCCGCATGATTAGTTCCTCTCTCACCTCGGCCAACACCTTCAAAATGCAACGGGTGTTGCGGTGCAAGGAGGACGCCCAATTCCTGCTGGCCAGAACCATTTCTTGAAGAGGGAAATTAATAAAATAAGACTTTGGAAACAAAGGAAGTTTTCGAAACATACTAAATTGTACTTTAGGTAACATTTTAGGGATCATTATGGCTCTATATTTACTCATCTCTTTTGGATGCAGCATCTCAAGTGGGATATTTCCTGAAGGTGTTGACATTTCTGATTCTCACCGCAACTTGTTTTATTAAAATGGAGAGAGGGGGGGTGATTTGTTTTGTGTCTGTTGAATGTGTGTCAGAAAGTCATTTGATTTCCAGGTGTTACTTTCAAGTGCTTTCTGCCTGATATTCTTCACTTTCATTTTATTTGTAATAATGAATTTTCTCACATTGTGGTGTTTATTTTTTTGTAAAATGTTGATAGAACTTTATTCACTGTAGGCAGATTAATTGGGACCATATACAGTATTTTTGTTATTAATTGCGCTTGGTATAGGAGCATCTGAAGGGAACTTTTGCATCAATCCCCTTCAGTTGTTATTCCTGAAGCTCATCAAGAAACTCATCTTGGAGAAGTGAACAGCTTGGGAAATGGTTTCACTGCAAGTTTCTCTGACTCACCTTCCAAGTAGACAGGGGGCGCTAAAGCACGCCAGGGCTACTTTTAATGCAAACTGAAGGAGAACATTTGGAACTGATTTTTTGGCGGGCTTAAGAGTTGAAGACTGACCACATCAGACCGACGCAGCAACAGTTGTCATCGCTGGTCTCTGTAAGTTTTGAATGTGACAATTTATTCACATGTTCTTCTGCATGCATTCCATATGTTTTCACACGCGTACGGAGCCCCTTAAGTAACAAGGAACGCAGGTTTTTTGCAATGAATTGTAAAACTGCGAGGGAACTCAAGTTGATAAACTAACCTTTTTTGAGTTGTGCTGTTGGATTTATGTTCTCCTGAGTGAATGTGTTGGTTTATCTTTTGTTGTGGAAAGATGTTCTTTTAAATTGTCGTTTTATTTTGGAGGTGATTTTGTTTTGGTGATCATGGACGACTTCACTTCCTGTTCCGGGTTGTTATGTAGCGCGAACTGCATCCAAGACTTGATGTGCGTGTATTTGTGCCCTCCTGTGTTGCGGACAATAAAATAAACGGGAAAAGTAATCAACCAACCAAGTGTGTGCATTATTAAGAGAACATGGCCGAAGAAGAAGAAAACTCTTCGAACTCAACAGGTTATGGGCCCAGGCGTAACACAACAGGAGGAAGATGGCAGAGGTTAGTGTTCAACGGAGACGAAAACGGTTACGAACTCTGGGAGACAAAGTTTCTCGGCCACATGCGGATCATTGGCCTAAAGGACACTATATTGTCAGACAATAATCCAGATGCAGAGAAGAATGCTGAATGCTACGCTGAACTGATTCAGTTTCTTGATAAAAGCCTTTCACTGGTAATGAGAGATGCGACTGACGACGGAAGAAAAGCTTTAAAAATACTCCGTGACCACTACGATAGTAAAGGCAAACCTAGAATCATCGCACTGTACACAGAGCTGACGTCTTTACAGAAGAAACCTGATGAGACAGTGATAGATTATATTATCCGAGCTGAAAAAGCAGTGACCTCCCTAAGAAATGCAAAATAAGTCATCAGTGATGGACTTATTATCGCTATGATATTAAAGGGGCTTCCTGAAGCTTACAAGCCATTTGCTATTCACACAACTCAAAGCAGTGAAGATTTAACATTCACACAGTTCAAAAGCAACCTACGAAGTTATGAGGAAACCGAGAAATTCGACAACAAAGTGAAAACAGATCATGTGATGAAGGTTGATTTAACCTCAATCATCTGTCATGGATGTGGAAACCGAGGACATTTTGTAAAAGATTGTCGCCAAAAGGGAACACCTAGATGGTGTAGCTACCATAGAAGCTCGACACACAGTGATGAGACATGTAGAAGAAAAACCAAGTACAGAGATGATGCAAAACTAACTGTAGAAAAACAAGAGGACAAGAAAGAAGAGCAGACTTTTGTATTTAAAGTTAGTCAAAGACTTCTGCCTACTGACATAAGAAGAGAAGGACTAATGGTGGACTGTGGTGCTACTTCACACATCATTACGGAGAAGAACAAGTTCATAAAGTTTGATGAGACTTTTGATCCTGAGAAACACTACATGGAGCTTGCTGATGGATCCAGGACAAATAACGTCGCACTCAAGAGGGGAGATGCCAACGTCTCTCTACAGGACGTACAAGGACACTGTACCACCATCACATTGAGAGATGCCTTGTTCATCCCATCCTACCCTCAGAGCATATTTTCAGTGAAGGCAGCTACAACCTATGGAGCACAGGTGATCTTCAAGAAGGGACAGAGTGAACTGGTGAACAAAGATGGGACAGTCTTCTACATCGAAGAATACAACAGACTCTACTATTTGAAAACGGTAAATAATGAAACATCATTCAATGACATGATGTCCTGTGACACTGTTAATCTGACTTGTGATGTGAAAACATGGCACGAAATTTTAGGACATTGTAATGTTAGAGATGTGTTAAAGCTACCTGATGTTGTAGAGGGCATGAAAATCACAGGCAGTGACATGTTAGATTGTAATGTGTGCACAGAAGGGAAATTCACTAACGACAGAAACCGACAAAGCGACCCAAAAGCGAGTAAGCCATTACAGTTGGTGCACACTGATCTAGCCGGCCCCATTGAACCAAGTGGCCAAAGTGGTCACAAATATGCTATAATATTCACAGATGATTTTTCAGGGGCAGTGTCAGTTTACTTTCTAAAACAGAAAAGTGACACCACAGAGGCCACAGCAAAGTTTCTAGCTGACTGTGCACCATATGGCAGTGTTAAGTGCATTAGATCGGACAATGGCACTGAATTCACAAGCAGTTCCTTCCAGTCTCTTTTAAGGGAAAAAGGTATAAAACATGAGACATCTGCGCCATATTCTCCTCATCAGAATGGCACAGCTGAGAGACAATGGAGAACTCTCTTTGAAATGGGGAGGTGTCTTTTACTAGAAAAGGGGCTGCCAAAAGAATTATGGCCTTATGCCATTCAAAATGCAGCACACACTCGCAACAGATGCTACAGTAACAGGACTAAAAGTACACCATATCAGATGTTAACAGGGAAAAGACCAGATCTCTCAAAACTGTGGATATTTGGGTCAGACTGTTATGCATACGTACATGATCACAAGAAACTTGATCCCAGATGTGGAAAAGGAATATTTGTGGGGTATAGTAAAAATAGCCCAGCATACCTGGTTTATTACCCCCACACAGGAAAAGTGTCAAAACACAGACTCGTGAGATTTATCAAAAATAACACTGTTGAACAACAAACACAGACTAATGAATGTGACACAGAAATTCAGACTTATGAGCATGTAGTGCCTTCAAAGGAAAGTACAGAACAACAAAATGAAAATGCAGCAGAGAATAGAACTCCTAGAGAAGAAGAAATCAACACAAATGAACCAAACCTTGACACAGAAAGAAATGAGGGTGATGATCAAAACCAAACTGAACGCTACCCTAACAGAGAAAGAAAGCCTCCTAAATATTTAGAGGATTACATATCTAACTGCAAAGTGCTAGCTAATGTAAATTCTGTAAGTGTTGATTATTGTTACAGAGCAACATGTGGAATTCCCCAAACCTATAAAGAGGCACTGATGTCACCAAAGGCAACAATGTGGAAACAGGCAATGACAGAAGAAATCAAATCCCTGAAAGAGAATGACACATTTGAACTGACTACTTTACCTAATGGTAGAAATACCATTGGAGGAAAATGGGTCTACGCCCTCAAAGAAAATGAACAAGGACAAATATTCAAAGCCAGGTTTGTAGCAAAAGGTTACAACCAAACACAAGGAATAGACTACCACGAGACATTTGCACCAACAGCAAACATGACATCTGTACGAACCCTAATGCAAATATCAGTCCAGAATGATCTTATTATCCACCAAATGGATGTTAAAACTGCATATTTGCATGCTCCCATTGAGGAAGAAATATACATGGACCAACCAGAAGGTTTTGAGCAAACAGAGTCAGGAGAAAATTTGGTGTACAAATTAAAGAAATCCCTTTACGGGTTAAAACAATCAGGGAGAAACTGGTACAAACTCTTGAATGACTACCTTGAACAAAATGACTTTGAAAGAAACCTTTCTGATCACTGTGTATACAGGAAAGACATTGACCATGAAACTCTGCTGGTTATCATCTGGGTAGATGACTTGATCATTGCGGCTAGCAATATGAACATGCTGAACATATTCAAAGAAACAATGAGGTCAAAGTTTAACATGAAAGACCTGGGGAAAATATCCAGTTTTCTTGGTATCCAGTTTATACAAAAAGAGGCTGAAATCAGGATGAATCAGAAGAGGTACATTCAAAGAATGTTGGAACGTTTTGGGATGTCAGAATGTAAACCCAGATCCACACCGTGTGAATTAAAAACGGACACTACTATAAGTGGAGGAAGTGATACAAATGGGACAGTTAACCCAAGGGAGTATAGAGAAATAGTGGGCAGTCTGATATATGCCATGACGTGTACGAGACCAGATATAAGCTGGGTTGTTAGCAGACTATCTCAAACACTAGCTCAACCCACGAGAGAGGACTTAGTAACAGCAAAACAAGTCCTCAGATACCTAAAAGGCACAAATGATTTTGAACTGATCTTTAAGAAAAGCAGTGAGGACCTAGATCTAATTGCTTACAGTGACTCTGACTGGGCATCCTCTGTAAAAGATAGACGCAGTACAACAGGGTACTGTTTTGCACTTACTAAAGAGGGACCAGTAATATCCTGGAAGACAAAGAAACAGCCTACAGTGGCACTCTCGACATGTGAAGCCGAATACATTGGTCTTGCAACCACTACTCAAGAATGCATGTACGTAATCCAACTGTTAAACGGGATGGACAGAAAAAGGTACACATGTGCCAAACTGTTTGGGGACAACCAAGGGGCCATTGCTTTGAGTAAAAATCCAGTGAACCGACAGAGGTCGAAGCACATTGATGTGAAATATCACTTCATTCGAGAAGCGTTAAATGAAGGGAAAATCTGCATTGAATACTGTCCATCAGAAGAAATGGCTGCAGACATACTAACAAAACCAGTTACAAAAGTGAGACTCAGAAAGTTTCAAAAATGGTTCTTTGGAAATGCAAAAGATGCTATGGGTTAACAGCATGAGAACAAGGGGGGGTGTTGGATTTATGTTCTCCTGAGTGAATGTGTTGGTTTATCTTTTGTTGTGGAAAGATGTTCTTTTAAATTGTCGTTTTATTTTGGAGGTGATTTTGTTTTGGTGATCATGGACGACTTCACTTCCTGTTCCGGGTTGTTATGTAGCGCGAACTGCATCCAAGACTTGATGTGCGTGTATTTGTGCCCTCCTGTGTTGCGGACAATAAAATAAACGGGAAAAGTAATCAACCAACCAAGTGTGTGCATTATTAAGAGAACATGGCCGAAGAAGAAGAAAACTCTTCGAACTCAACATGTGCTAACTTTTTCGGATGTATAATGCGCATATCGAGTAGGAACTGTAAGATCGCGTTTCCATTCAGCCCCCTTTCTACTCGTTTCCCTATCTAGCAAGATAGCTTTCAGGACTGTATTTTCGTTTTGTTTCGTGGCATGTTTACGTAGCGCGTCGGTGAATGTTTTATGTTTTATTTTGTAGGAAAAGGTGTAGATCGATGGCTACACCGATAGATCTGAGCAATGTGTTTGAGGAGGACACATGCAGCTTGCACAAGAAGAAATACACACACTATTGTTTGAACCACAAGGAACTTGTGTGCCACAGTTGTAAAGGTGAACAAATCCACGCTGGCGACAAATTCGATACCATCAAAACATTTAAAAAGACTCTCAATGACAAATTGCGTGCCAACCTGCAGGATGCAAAAACAAAACTTGAAGATTATGAAAAGATTCAAAAGGACTGCAACGACCAAGAAAAGTATATCAAGATCCAGAGGGAGCAGGTGGAAACCAAGATTAAGAAAGATTTTAAGGAGCTTCGTGACTTCCTAAAGGTTCAGGAGGAGGCCAAGTTGTCTGCTGTGAAGGAGGAAGAGAAAAAGAAGATTCGGAAGATAAGGAATAAGTTGAAGGATCTCCAAAAAGACATTGTCACTCTCAGCTGATATCAAGTCCACAGAGAAGCAATTACAATGTACCTCAATTCTCCTGAAGGACTTCAAGAGTCCGAAAAACAATAAACGGAAGCTGCCAGACAAGCCCATGCAGCTCAAAGGAGCCATGCTGGACGAAGCCAAACACGTGGGTAACCTCAAGTTCAGCGTGTGGGAACGAATGAAGGAGATGGTCTCCTACAGTCCCGTCATTCTGGACCCAAACACGGCCCGTGAAGAGCTTGATCTGTCTGAAGATCTAACCAGTGTGAGGTTTGGAAAAAAGCAGGAGCTTCCAAACAATCCTGAGAGATTCAAGCGGTGCAATGTACTGGGTACACCTTTTGTCCCGCGGAAGCACATATGGGACGTTGAGGTGAAAGACAACACTGACTGGGAAGTGGGAGTGGCGTCGGGGGACCCGTCTTTGCCAGATAAGATGATAATCCAAAGCATTGCATTCCGTAATGGTGAATACAAAATGTTTGATGGAAAATATGGATCCTGGAATCCGCCAGTGAGACTGCAGAGCATCCGACTTCACGTGGAGGCCAAAAAAAAATCAATTTCAATTTCATTCTCTGAATGTTCTGCACAAACAGAATTGTGCAAAACCACTTGTCCACCTTTAGATCGGAACATAAGCATGTTTCCTTTCTTCAGGACAAGGGATGGAAAGCCACTGAAAATAATTCCAATTGTGCGTCGTGTTATCACGCAAAGTCAGTAGCCAGTTTCACATGTGAACTGCTCGCACACGCTCCAAAGGAGAGTGCGATGCCTTGTTGTATCTGGTGCTTGGTTTGTGTCTTGACAACAGCGATTCTTCACGCGGGGCTGGGAGTCAAAAGTAAATATTACTAAAGCAAGCTACGAAAAGGCCATGTTAATACTGTTGATGTTATGAACCTGTAGACATGACACAAACTTACTTTCTGAAAGATATTGTAAATGACAAGAGCAAAATTCACTTGTTCTAAGTTTTAATAACAACAGACAACTTTGCATTACTTATAACTACTGTTTAAAATGTTCATGAGGCAAAAATAATTTTAAACTCATGTAAATTTAAGGTATTTCATACTGTTTGTTCAATGTTATCTGACTCTTCAGATATGAATGAAAGGCAGAATTTGTGTTTTTAGAGTTGTTCACATCTGCCTGAGTGGCTTATATTTGGTTATTTTGTCATTTGAAAAATAAAGACAATTGTGACAATAAAATGTATTTTACAACAGTGTGTATTTGCATGAAATATTTGTAGTTAAAAATGTCCGAAAAAACTATCGGTCCCCGGGCTCCTTCACTTCATCAAATCTGGCCCTCCTTGCACAATGTTTGGACACCCCTACGTTAGAATGTGTCCGAACAACCAAACGGGGGCTGTGCTTGCTTGCAGTTGGTTTAATGTTGAGGAATACATTTGTATGAAAATGTCAAATGTCAATGCTCACGTGGGCAATGACAGTGAGACCTGGAAGGGCGTGATTGGGAGGAACGGCCCCCCCGATCTGAACCCGAGCGGTGTTCTATTATTGGACTTCTGTGCTCGACACGGATTGTCAATAATGAACACCATGTTCAAACATAAGGGTGTCCATGTGTGCACTTGGCACCAGGACATCCTAGGCCGCAGTTCGATGATCGACTTTGTAGTCGTGTCAACGGATTTGTGGCCGCATGTTTTGGACACTCGGGTGAAGAGAGGGGCGGAGCTGTCAACTGATCACCACCTGGTGGTGGGTTGGCTCCGATGGTGGGGGAAGATGCCGGTCCGACCTGGCAGACCCAAACGCTCTGTGAGGGTCTGCTGGGAACGTCTAGCAGAATCCCCTGTCAAGAAGAGCTTCAACTCCCACCTCCGGCAGAGCTTTTCCCATGTCCCGGGGGAGGCGGGGGACATTGAGTTCGAGTGGACCATGTTCCGTGCCTCCATTGATGAGGCAGCTGACCGTAGATGTGGCCGTAAGGTGCCTGTCGTGGCGGCAATCCCCGAACCCGCTGGTGGACACTGGCGGTAAGGGATGCCGTCAAGCTGAAGAAGGAGTCCTATCGGGCCGTTTTGCCCTGTGGGACTCAGGAGGCAGCTGACAGGTACCGGATGGCCAAGCGGAATGCGGCTTCGGCGGTTGCTGAGGCAAAAACCCAGGCGTGGGAGGAGTTTGGCAAGGCCATGGAGAATGACTTCCGGACGGCTTCGAGGAGATTCTGGTCCACCATCCGGCATCTCAGGAGGGGGAAGCAGTGCACCGTCAACACTGTTTACAGTGGAGATGGCGTGCTGCTGTCCTCGACTTGGGACGTCGTGAGTCGGTCGGGAGAATACTTCGAAGACCTCCTCAATTCCACCGACATAACTTCCATTGGGCCTGGAGACTCTGAGGTGGACTCTCCAATCTCTGGGATTGAAGTCACTGAGGTAGTTAAAAAACTCCTCGGGGGCAAGGCCCCAGGGGTGGATGAGATCCGCCCGGAGTTTTTAAAGGCTCTGGATGTTGTGGGGCTGTCCTGGCTGACACGCCTCTGCAACATCGCGTGGACATCGGGGACGGTACCTCTGGATTGGCAGACTGGGGTGGTGGTTCCCCTCTTTAAGAAGGGGGACCGGAGGGTGTGTTCCAACTACAGAGAAATCACACTCCTCAGCCTCCCTGGTAAGGTCTGTTCAGGGGTGCTGGAGAGGAGGGTCTGTCGGGAGGTCGAACCTCGGATTCAGGAGGAGCAGTGTGGCTTTCGTCCTGGCCGTGGACCAGCTCTACACCCTCGGCAGGATCCTCGAGGGGGCATGGGAGTTCACACATGTGTTTTGTGGACTTCGTTCGACTGTGTCCCTCGGGAAGTTCTGTGGAGGGTGCTTCGAGAGTACGGGGTGCCGCGCCAACTGTATCACCTATGTCAGAGCTTGGTCCGCATTTCCGGCAGTAAGTCGGACTCGTTCCCAGTGAGCGTTGGACTCCGCCAAGGCTGCTCTTTGTCACCGATTCTGTTCATAACTTTTATGGACAGAATTTCTAGGCGCAGCCGAGGCGTTGAGGGTGTCCGGTTTGGGGACCTCAGCGTTGCGTCTCTGCTTTTTGCAGACAACGTAGTGCTGTTGGCTTCTTCAAGCTGTGATCTCCAGCTCTCACTGGAGCGGTTCGCAGCCGAGTGTGAAGCGGTCGGGATGAGGGTCAGCACCTCCAAATCCGAGTCCATGGTCCTCGGTCGGAAAAGGGTGGAATGCCCCCTCCGGATCGGAGATGAGATCCTGCCCCAAGTGGAGGAGTTCAAGTATCTTGGGGTCTAGTTCACGAGTGAGGGCAGGATGGAGTGCGAGATCGACAGGCAGATCGGTGCAGCGTCGGCAGTAATGCGCACTCTACCGGTCTGTCGTGGTGAAGAGCGAGCTGAGCCAAAAGGCAAAGCTCTCAATTTACTGGTCGATCTATGCTCCTACCCTCACCTATGGTCACGAGCTATGGGTCGTGACCGAAAGAACGAGATCCAGGATGCAAGCGGCCGAAATGAGTTTCCTCCGCAGGGTGTCTGGGCTCTCCCTTAGAGATAAGGTGAGAAGCTCGGTCATCCGGGAGAGACTCGCAGTAGAGCCGCTGCTCCTCCACGTTGAGAGGAGCCAGATGAGGTGGCTCGGGCATCTCATCAGGATGCCTCCTAGACGCCTCCCTGGGGAGGTGTTCCGGGCATGTCTCACCGGTAGGAGACCCCGTGGACGACCCAGGACGCGCTGTCTCTCAGTTGGCCTGGGAACGTCTTGGGAACCCCCGGGATGAGCTGGCTGAAGTGGCTGGGGAGAGGGAAGTCTGGGAGTCCCTCCTGAAGCTGCTGCCCCCGCGACCCAACCCCGGATAAGCGGAAGAAGATGGATGGATGGATGGAATGTCAAAATAAATTAATTCTTATTTAAAGATTTGACCTGATGAGATGACGCTAGAGAGGTCAGCTCAATGATCTTCATGGGATTACAGTCATCCCATGCTATATCACGGTTCACCTTTCACGGCCTCGCTGCATTTTTTTTTTCACAGTGCATTGTTATGGCTTCAGATGAAACAGACACCACAGCGGAGTCAGGCCGCAGAGGCAGGTACGTACTGATGATTAAAGTTATTATTTTACTGTAGTTATCTGGTAGAAAGTGTTTACTTCTCTTTGTTAATCTAATGCTTGGGCCTGAAAACAAGTTATATCCTTTGGTTTCAATGTTATATCTGTATAATGGTAAAAAAAAAAAATTAAGAGTTCTACTTCACGGATTTCACCTATCATGGGTTCTTTTCTGAACGTAACCCGAGCGAAAAACGAGGGATTACTGTAGTTATGTATTCAACCAATAAACAAAGAGACATTCACAAAAACGTGGGCAATAAAATTCTGTAAATTATTTTCTTAAGGTAAATGTGCCTGGAGTCAAATTGACCCCAAGGACCAAATTTTTAATATGACTTCACCAATGTTGTGTACAAATGTTTGTGGGCCTATTTTATTTCTTTCTTGAGGGAAGACACAATCACATCCAGTCATAGCCCACAATAATGTACCAATGTTGTCTGACAACGGAAGTGAATTGAATGAGGGGAACTGGAGACGAGCAAGGGAAGACAAACACTTGTTTGTATTCAATAGGAATCATCCTGAGTTGGCCTCGAATGCTGTTGGGCCAACAACCTTGTGTTAAAACAACTCATTTATCTGAATCAGTGAAGGAGTAGCAGAAGTTTCCTATGATCATAGTTTATATTTTTGAGTTAAGAAATGTTAGTGTTGGTTTGTTCATCATTGAAACATTAATAATATAAAGAAACAATGGTATTTTGTTGAATTGATGGCAATATAACGAAGCGACAACGTATCTTGCCGCAAAGTAGGTTCGAAGCATGCATGTACTGTTTGTACTGTTGCATTCGAACTACGCCTGCCAGTCTTTTTAGGGTAATAATTATCCCCCCGTGGATTTAATGTGCCCCCCTAAAGACTGGTGATGGTCTGTGGCAGGCTGCCGCATGCACTGCGAGACGCAGCTCTTCTTGAAGTTCTCCTTCATGAAGGCGTAACACGATGGTGTTTTTGAAGTCGGCGAAGAATCCAAAGGCCTGCACTACAGCGATACCCATGGTGAGCGTCGTGTCGTCATGGTTGCACGCAGTCGAGATCAACCAAGAGCATGTGGACCAAGTGGATTCAAAGGATTTAGAGATTTCAAATTGCACCCAGCACAGTTAAAGTTTATTAATGACTACGGGTTAGTTTTGGGTTCAAAACCTGTCAAATATAGAGAATATGTTGGTCAGTTTTCAGTTCAATGACATGATCCAACCATGAATGTCTTGGTTTCCTTACAACACTAAAATAATATGGATGTTTTCACTATGGAAATAAAAAAAATACACTATTCACATTTGAAAGACTAAAATCAAAGGATCTTTGCTTTGAATTTGTTATTTAAGTCCGTGGCCACAATGAAGAGGATCGGTTGAATATTATAGGAGGCTCATGCTCAAAAGTTTATAATGAACAATCGTAGAAATGGTAACATGATGGCTAGACTCCTGCCTGTTCATCCACACTTTTTTTTAGTATTTGCCAGCTTTGTGTTTTTTGTTTGGCTCAGTGATGGTTGAAAAGTCTGTACATACTTTGACCACAAGAAGGCAGCACTATATTAGAATAGTACTATGTTGAAACCAATGCAACGACATATTTGTACAGTATATAGTGGTTATGTGGCACATATGTTATACCCATTGTTGAACTACTCAAACATAGGAATTCAGATAAGGTTATTCAAAATAATAATGGAAGAAAGCATACTGGCTTTTAATGGTTATCACATCCGCCTCTCGGTTGAATGGTGGCGTATTCCTCCCGGTCCTCTGGCTTCCTAACACATGCCAAAACATGCCTATGAGGTTCATTCAGGCCTCTTAATTGTCCATAGGTGTGTATGTAAGTGTGAATGGTTGTTTGTCTATTTAAAGCTGACCACTGGTGTCTGTGCACGTGTTTGGTCAAGGATGGGCATCTATAGTTTCCATCAAGTTTGAGGTCTGCACACAAACGCACACTGTTGACTTGCTCCACACCCATTTTCACCACCACTCTTTAATTGGGTGGCAATTTAGAACATCGAACACGGTGTCGTCATCTTGGCACGCGCACTGTGTCTGACAGAATCAAGTCTGTTCCAGTTCCTGTTGCTTTGACAGGCAGGGAAACTCACAGCACTGACAGTCAACAAGATGTGCGTTACCGGACTCACATTATTACAGTTCAGTCGAGAAGTATTTAGAAAATGAAAGCATTTCTTCTTATTTTGAACTAATATATCAATAATATAAAACAGTATTATATAACAGTCATTTTGGGAGGGTGAGTAAACACAACTGTCACTTCAATGATGGATGAAAAATCGGCTCTTGGATTTCGCTAAATTTTGAGTTTATGCTTTGGAGTTGCTTATGCTAATGTCTATTTTTCTTTGCTTTCAAAAAGTATCAACTTGCGACTTGCCTATACACCTCAAAACCCACATTATTTTCCGTCTGTCAACAGTTATCAGTTAACAAAAGTGATCTTGTTGGATTAGCAGCGATCATTAGCCAAGGCTACCAACCTATAGCGTCGCCTTGGCCATGTTTGACACATGATGCGGTATGATTTGGATTGTAATCTGTACATTTACTTCTCCGTATATTGACTCTGAAATGTTATGTTCTTTAACCCCCACCCACCATTGTTTTCATTTGTCAGGAAAACATTATTGTCCCTTGGCCAATTTGACTCCGGTTGTGTTTATAGCCCAAAGTGTCAGAAACAAATGATAAGATTGTTTACATTTCATTGTTAGGTCAATTATTAACCATTTCACTGCAAACATATACAACTACTTTCATTGCACGAGTTGACTTTAGAAGCCAAGCAAAATAAGTTTAATACTGGAAAACTACTTCAAAGCGGGTCAGTGGTGGGATCTTAGCCCGAGGTAGCATGCTTTTGAGTCAAAAGTGAAGGCATCCCAATCCTGTTGCAAAATGTCCCTTAGCCTGAAATGGTAAATGTCATAATGTTATTAAAATCTCCAGGAACTAATTTTTTAACGGTGTACCTGACTGGCCAAGTGGCCACATGATGGCGCAAAACCCCGCAAATTGTTCAACATTCCAGAATCCCGCTTGCGGGACAGCTGCTTTGTATAGAGTTTGCCTGGGAATTTGCGCCACCTTGTGGCCACTTGCCCTGCCATGTGATAGAGAAGAGCATTCATGCTAGGTTTTTAAGCAAGGAAGTGAAGGAGAATGTGTGAGAGTGAGATGAGCTCGCAGCACAGCTCTATATTTGTTGTTTTATAGCTCAATAAAGTCCGCCTGAAGTAAACAACTGTATTTACTAGACAGATGAGCTCTTGCACACACTTCTTATTCAAGCTCACAATCTTCCTGGAGCTCCAAGGCCTAACGCTACTTCTAGGCCAGCTTCTGAAATGCACCCAGAGCCAGGTAACAAAATCCTCTCTGTGGTATCTGCCAGCTAAGGCAGCTCCATGTTGACAGATGGGCAACAGCATTCCTGCAGCCGGGACTGTGCCAGCATGCTGCCAGGAGCCACGGCGAGGCTCAAGCAGTTCTTTACACCTTTGTGCTTCATTTCTGTGACAACCTCAAGGCACGTACAACATGAGTTATATTCCCCAAATGCTCCTTCAAATTGGCACTTTGGGCAGTAGTGATAGGTGCGATCGAGGAATGAATAGACTCGCAACGGGCCAGACGTGTCAGGTTGTATTCGGTCTGGCCTAAGAGTGAATGGCGACTTTGTCATCTTCATACTGCTTCGTTAAGATCGTTTCATGGAAACAAATCAAATGGGAGCAAGACGTAAACACGTGTTCGCAGGCACCTGCCAGCTGAGAACTCAAAACACTTACAACCACATGCACAATCACAGGAGAACCAATACATGTTCCATAGGATAACACTGATCATTTAAACATTTCCAGGTAATGTTTTTGATCTGATTAATAATAATAATAATATTAATAATAATAATAAAATTAATAATAATAATAATAAAATAACAATATATTTAGTAATGTTTGTAATCAAGAGTTAGTTTCAGCAACAGGTGGATTTTTTTTTGAAAGGTCACAGGTATGAGTTACAACACATGGTAAAATCCGCTTTTATAGGTCAAACTTAAAAAAATAAATCACGGTACATCAAAAAATAAGTGGTTTGCAATCTTTGTTGGATCATTGGCCAGTCATTGTTAGTTTTTGTTTACTAGTCTTTTTTTGGGGCTTTGAATTTAGATTTTGTTTTGTGGGATGTTGTTAATTTTGTATCTGAGTTTGGCAGCACTATCCTTGCTAATATTTTTTTTGTTAATAGCTTGGTTGAGTCCACCCTGCACTTGTACTTGATGTTTGGTTTCATCTACTTCCCTGAATTTGGGTCCACAACGCCTCAGTTAACTTGTAAATTCTTGATTGTCTCAAGTGTTTTTTAAATTGGTTTTCTCGATAGCTTGCACTGCTGCCTGTTTGTTCTACGATCGGAGGCGGACGCCTCTTCCGCCACCGTGTCATATGCCCATCTTCAGTTTTAATGGGTATGTAACTTCCGTCAAATGGTTCAAGAAACATATGATACGCAATATCCATTTGCATTTTAGAAAGCATGTGAAAATCCATGACCTCTCTCTTGTTAATGAATTATTTCCCACATTTTTTAATATAATTTGTGTACTCAGCCAAATAGCACATACATGTTTCGTCGCACAATGTCCCTTTAAAATATTCCTTTACGGATGATCACCAATGGACATGGTACGCTAAAATTGTCAGTACACGTGCGTGACACAATCGCTAAAACCCATAAATCATTAAGAATTTTTTTTATCTTGGACTATCAAGAATTTCTGTGTAAACCCTCATCCAAACCAAAGCAACAGTCTGGCGGAAGCACGGTAAACTGTTGAGACCGTTGGAGTTGGTCAAATTGCTTGCGGACAGGTCTTATTAAGCGATTTAAAAAAAATCATGTCATGCAGTAATTACCCCAAAAGGTTGTGACACAAAATGTACCGCATTTTACTTTTTAAAATAATTTTCGAATGCCACAAAAAATACAAGACTACTTTTTGTTTCTGCATTTTGGAATTCAAATATTTGTGATTTTTTTTTTTCAAGCTATTCTCAAGTATAGGGAGAAAAGCTGTAAAGTTATGTAACATTACAAAACAAACCAAATGATAATTTTGGGACAAAATAGTTTACAATATGTATGATATTGTATTTTTTTCTAATTCAGACAGCAAATGGTCACTGTTGGACAGAATCACGGCGAAGTAGTTGTCCACTCAACTCAATAAAAGGCAGTTACGTGAGTAGGCGGGACACTTGCTCATCCAAAAACAATTTGAACAGCGGTCATGTTGGATTTACGATTGACGGTGAAGCTCGGTTTATGCTTGACGCAAGAATGCTCCGTGCGGAAATGAGACGTGCAGAACCTGGCTGGCAGCATTTTATTACTGCATAGTAGGCAAACTGCAGGAATTTCAAATGTTACGCAATGTAACATGCAAAATCCTCCTATTCTGATTTACTTGAAAGTTAGGCCTAATTTCCCTGTTCATTGTTACTTGAAATTTAGGGCTGAGAGGCCTATAAAGATTAAAAAGATTAAAGATTAAAGTCCCAATGATCGTCACACACACACCTGGGTGTGGTGAAATTTGTCCTCTGCATTTAACCCATCCCCGTGTGATTTTAATCCATCCCCTGGGGGAGAGGGGAGCAGTGAGCAGCAGCGGTGCCGCGCTCGGGAATCAGTTGGTGATCTAACCCCCCAATTCCAACCCTTAATGCTGAGTGCCAAGCAGGGAGGCAATGGGTCCCATTTTTATAGTCTTTGGTATGACCCGGCCGGGGTTTGAACCCACAACCTTCCAGTCTCAGGGCGGACACTCTACCACTAGGCCACTGAGCTGTATAGTGCTTTACTTCAAATATTTATTGCCATCCTTTCTTTTTTGAGTTGCAGGCATGGAAATAAAATTTATACTGAAATGTACTGTATATAGTAGTACTTAATACTATATTAATACTATAAATACTGCGTATTTAAGATGTTAGGACTCTTTGTGTTTAAATGTCAGGTCTTTTAAAGGTTTAGATATGTGTTTAAAACACACTTAATATTTCTGTGCTTTGGGGAATACATTAATATTGTTATTGCGTTGTTGTCCTTTAGTGGGATTAAAATGGTACATGAAGATATATTTTTTCACAGACTACAAAATAACCTAGTTGAAAGCCCACCAATCAATGTTGAGGAAAAGAAAAAGGAAAAGCATCTTATTGAATTAATTTTCCTTGTAAGTGCAAGCAAATCTGAATGTTGTCATGTTCGGACCTTTGCCAAATGAAAACCGTTGCAACCGTAATTGAAGATACCTGGTAAAGGCAACCCAATCACTTTTAGGGAAACATAAATTTTTCATGAAAATTTGCTTATTGTGGTCAAGCTTAGTGCAGAGCCCCCCCCAAAAAAACATTAATTTTTTTAAATGAATTATTCCATTTCTCAGTTTCAATGGCCATTGTTGGTATTTGCTCTCTTCAGCATAAAGCTACCAAAAGTGCAGCATGTCTTCGTAGCTCAATGTAAGCTGCCTTTTCCTATGGGTCAGATTCGATGTTGCGCAATCCGCCAACAGGTGGCGAGAAGTTTTTGATAAACTGCCACAGAGATAAAAATGTTATAGCTCCTGTACTGGATGTGGGTAGATGAGCCTGTCTTGCACTAACCCTTTCAGAGGCTACTGTACTATATGTACTCCACTGCATATGCACACATATGGGAACAATTGAAATACTCCCCTCCCTATACTTGGAGTGGAAGAAAATGGCAATTAACTTGGTCCAAATATTAATAAAACCAGACCTTAGACAGAGTGTGCCAATAAATGATGATAATGTGAACAGATAATCATTTTAAATGTCCATCCATCCATCCATCCATCCATCCATCCATCCATCCATCCATCCATCCATCCATCCATCCATCCATCCATCCATCCATCCATCCATCTTCTTCCGCTTATCCGGGGTCGGGTCGCGGGGGCAGCAGCTTTAGGAGGGACTCCCAGACTTCCCTCTACCCAGCCACTTCAGCCAGCTCATCCCGGGGGTTCCCAAGACGTTCCCAGGCCAGCTGAGAGACATAGTCTCTCCAGTGCGTCCTGGGTTGTCCACGGGGTCTCCTACCGGTGGGACATGCCCGGAACACCTCCCCAGGGAGGCATCCAGGAGGCATCCTGATGAGATGCCCGAGCCACCTCATCTGGCTCCTCTCAACGTGGAGGATCAGCGGCTTTACTCCGAGTCTCTCCCGGATGGCCGAGCTTCTCACCCTATCTCAAAGGGAGAGACCGGACACCCTGCGAAAGAAACTCATTTTGGCCGTTTGTATCTGGGATCTTGTTCTTTAGGTCACAACCCACAGCTCGTGACCATAGGTGAGGGCAGGAGCGTAGATCGACCAGTAAATTGAGACCTTTGCCTTTTGGCTCAGGTCTCTCTACACCACGACACACTGGTACAGTCCGCATTACAGCCGACGCTGCACCGATCCGCCTGTCGATCTCACACTCCATCCTGCCCTCGCTCGTGAACAAGACCCCAAGATACTTGAACTCCTCCACTTGGGGCAGGATCTCATCCCCGATCCGGAGAGGACATTCCACCCTTTTCCGACTGAGGACCATGGACTCAGATTTGGAGGTGCTGACCCTCATCCCGACCGCTTCACACTCTGCTGCGAACCGCTCAAGTGAGAGCTGGTGATCACGGCTTGAAGAAGCCAACAGCACCACGTCGTCTGCAAAAAGCAGAGACGCAATGGTGAGGTCCCCAAACCGGACACCCTCAACGCCTCGGCTGCGCCTAGAAATTCTGTCCATAAAAATTATGAACAGAATCGGTGACAAAGGGAAGCCTTTGCGGAGTCCAACCCTCACTGGGAACGAATCTGACTTACTGCCAGAAATGCGGACCAAACTCTGGCATCGATGATACAGGGACCGAACTGCCCTTATCAGTTGGTTCGGCACCCCGTACTCCCGAAGCACCCTCCACAGAACATCCTGAGGGACACGGTCGAACGTCTTCTCCAAGTCCACAAAACACATGTGGACTGGTTGAGCGAATTCCCATGCACCCTCGAGGATCCTGCCGAGGGTGTAGAGCTGGTCCACTGTTCCACGGCGAGGACGAAAACCATACTGCTCCTCCTGAATCCGAGGTTCAACCTCCCGACGGACCCTCCTCTCCAGCACCCCTTAATAGACCTTACAAGGGAGGCTAAGTGTGATTCCCCTGCAGTTGGAACACCCCCTCCGGTCCCCCTTCTTAAAGAGGGGAAGCACCACCCCAGTCTGCCAATCCAGAGGCACCGTCCCCGATATCCACGCAATGTTGTAGAGGCGTGTCAGCCAGGACAGCACCACAACATCCAGAGCCTTTAAGAACTCTAGGCGGATCTCATCCACCCCTGGGGCCTTGCCTCCAAGGAGTTTTTTAACTACCTCAATGACTTAGACCCCAGAGATTGGAGAGTCCACCTCAGAGTCTCCAGGCCCTGCTTCCAAAATGGAAGGCATGTTGGTGGAATTGAGGAGGTCTTCGAAGCATCCCTTACCGCCGGTGTCCACCAGCGGGTTCGGGGGTTGCCGCCACGACAGGCATCAACCACCTGACGGCCACAGCTCCGGTAATTTGCCTCAACAATGGAGGCACGGAACATGGTCCACTCGGACTCAATGTCCCCCGCCTCCTCCGGGACGTGTGTAAAGCTCTGCCGGAGGTGGGAGTTGCCAGACCTTCCCAGCAGACCCTCACAGTACATTTGGGTCTGCCAGGTCGGATCGGCATCTTCTCCCACCATCGGAGGTAACCCACCACCAGGTGGTGATCAGTTGACAGCGCCGCCCCTCTCTTCATCCGAATGTCCAAAACGTGCGGCCGCAAGTCCGATGACACGACTACAAAGTCGATCATCGAACTGCGGCCTAGGGCGTCCTGGTGCCAAGTGTACTTATAGACACCCTTTGTTTGAACATGGTGTCCATTATGGACAATCCATGTCGAGCACAGAAGTCCAATTATAGAACACCGCATGGGTTCAGATCGGGGGGGGGGGGTCTTGACTCCCATTCACGCCCTTCCAGGTCTCACTGTTATTGCCCACGTAAGCATTGAAGTCGCCCAGTAGAACGATGGAGTCCCCAGAAGGATCGCTCTCCAGCACTTCTTCCAAGGACTCCAAAAAGGGTGGGTACTCTGAGCTGCCGTTTGGTGCATAGACACAAACAACAGTCAGGACCCGTCCCCCCACCCAAAGTCCACGGAGGAGTTTAATTATAGTAAAAAATTAATTAGACGTGTTGATCTGATTGAAGCGTTTGTCCTTAATGACTTGAGCCATCAGGGCGTGAATGGCTTCGACATATTGCCCAGCCGGGGGGCAATAAGTGTACCCACACCTGCTCGACACCTCTCACAATGGGCAACTCCAGAGTGGAAGAGAGTCCAGCCCCTTTCGAGAGGGCTTGTACCAGAACCCAAACTGTGTGTGGAGGCAAGTCCGACGATGTCTAGTCAGAACTTTTCTGCCTCGCACACCAGTTCGGGCTCCTTTCCAGCCAGAGAGGTGACATTCCATGTCCCAAGAGCCAACTTCTGCAGCCGGGGATCGGACCGCCGCCCAGCTCACATTGCACCCGAACCCTTTGGCCCCTCCCACAGGTGGTGAGCCCATGGGAAAGAGGACCCACGTTTCCTTTTCGGGCTGTGCCTGGCCATGCCCCATGGGTGAAGGCCCGGCCACCAGACGCTCGCCTTCGAGCCCCACCTCCAGGCCTTGCTCCAGAGGAGGGCCCCGGTGACCCACGTCCGGGCGAGGGAAAACGAAGTCCATTTGTTGTTTTCTTCATAAGGGGTTCGTGTGAGCCGTGGTTTGTCTGGCCCCTCACCGAGGACCCTTTTGCCATGGGTGACCCTGCCAGGGGCATGAAGCCCCAGACAACATGGCTCCTAAGATCATTAGGACATGCAAACCCCTCCCCCACGATAAGGTGACGACTCACGGAGGGGTTTAAATGTCCCTTCTATGCAGAACGTCCTTGTTATGTTTTAAACGTTTGCTCTGTGGATCATTTGAAACCCAAATGTAGCTTTGGCATGGTTGAACTTAATAGGGTGACATTTTGCAAAACCGTGCCACATTCTCCACACTCACGTTTGCGACGCACAATTTACACAGCATTGCATGGACACAATGTTCCAAGACAAGCAGGGTGCCCTGCCAACTCCTGTGAGACTGTGGGATTACAGTGATTACTCCTACAACAGTCGCTCTATGGACTCATGTGTACACCGAGGGAAGGAAGGGAGGGGTTGGGGGGGCAAACAGGAACACTGGAAAGTTTTACAGCAGAGGGCAAAAATACCAGGAAAACGTGAGTGAGTTAGTGACCTCAAAAATCACTATTAAAACATTGTGTCCCCATTTGGTAATTATCCTCTTCCAGGGAGATGAGGCCAGGCTGAACATTGAGCTAGAAACAAAGTGGAATGATGATGATGATGGTGGTGATGATGAAAGCAAAAGTAGGAAAGAAAGAAGACTGCATGAAAATGCAGCAGAGAAAGACGGGAGAGTGGCATAGACCACATTGCTAGTGGAGTGGGTGAGCTTCGGACGTTGGTAGGATTTGTGGATGTGCTGAGTGATATAAACTTCATACTTGCACCATAAAAAAGTTTAATTGTGTCTTCCTGGTACATCAGTGCTTCAGTGACTCTGACCTCAGAACGTAACCCAACCTTTAAACTGGAATCGTAACTGTAACCATAAGCTAACACAGACATGGATGGGCAAACTATGGCCCGCGGGCCACATCCGGCCCACGGGGCCGTTTAATCCGGCCCGCCAAACCTGAATAAATTGTATTAATCTTTTTTTGGGGTCATTTTCCCTGCAATTACTATGTTTCCCCAGTAGATGGGGAAGCGCCCGCCCGCGCATTTACTCCCGGGAGCCGTGTCAGAAAGCTCGGTGCACACTCACAAGTCCGTGTGCGTACTCAGTAGTATGTAGTAATTTCATCTATCAGTGCCGAATTTCGAGTGTAGGCTGTGACGTCAATATTCTCGTAATTCGCGCGCTGAGTTTTCAGATACAGTTTTACGCTAATGCCACCCACAAACCTTCCCCTGGAATCCTTCCATTAAAATGAGTGGCCCGAAGAAAAGAAAGGTGGACACTGAGTGCCGAATGTTAAAAAAGAGTGGACAATTTGGCTCGACCTACGTGTGTGAGAAGACGTTCAGCCACATTAACGTCAACAAAGCCCGTCACAGATCTAGGTTAACGGACCGACACCTCGGCTCTATCCTAAGAATTACCACAACAAATTTTACTCCAGTCTATGATGCACTAGCAAAAAAGGGAAACCAACAATACTATTGATTTCTTTATTACTTTATTTAGATGTATTCTTTCACTGATTCTTCAAGATGATGTATTTGGTCAGAATGTTTGCCGTTGGATGTGATTTCGCCTCATTAGATAAACATATTTCATAAATCTGACCTGCAGGCGCTGAAGTGATGGAAAATGTTATTCATCATAACAGTGTCGTATTTAATAAGAATCACTGATAGTAGTTTTTTGGTGAAATATTTTTTAATGCTGTTAATAAATGCATTTGTTTTCAAAAAGCTTTTTTTAATATCCATGCTTTAGTATCTACTAAAAGTAAAAACCTTTTATGCAATGACCTTTACATGTCCTTTATATTACTTCACACAAACACTGCATCCATCTGCTCCTGGTTCGGCCCCCCGGTCAAAATTCAGAACCCAATTCGGCCCGCAAGTCAAAAAGTTGGCCCACCCCTGAGCTAACACCTAAACCAAACTGTAATGTAACCCTGTCCTTAATGAAAATCTAAAACTAACAATAGCTTTAACCTAGACCGTAACATAACCCCTACTCTAATTCTAACCGTGAGCCCTAATCTCACACTAACCCTAAAGACAACCCCTAATGATATCCGTAAGAATCAGGATCTACGCACATTGGATGCACGACTGAGAAGTCCTCCGCATTATTGTACTTAATAGCTTTTATTAATTATTCTTACAGCCCCTGATATTTCATCCGCCCGTCCGTCCATCCATCCGTTCCTAAACCACTTATTCTCGTGAGGATCGCGGGTGCTCCTGATATTTCTTCAAATGTATATTCACTTGATTCTAACTTTGTGCATAGCAATGCCGTTTCCAGCACCTGTCAGGGGTGAAGGAACACGGGAAGTTGGGGAGAGTTTCTCTCAGCTCTGACTTCCTTGTCTCCCTACGGACATATACCAGTTGACATCCCAGCTGAGCTCCGGAGACTTGATGCGAAAAGCAGGAATCAAAATTGGAAAAGAGGAGAAACAGCTGCACTAATATGTCTGAGACTGAAATATCTCAGGCTAGATGAGCCTCCCCTTCTCTCTATACTACTGACAAATGTATTCAGACACAAGTCAGATAAGCTGGAGGCATAGGTAAAGCGAAAACACAGCTTTAAAAACACAGAAAAAACATGTCATTGACCTCTATTACAGCTAAGTAATTGGGGCATTTTACTTCATGCCCATGCAGTTTCATGGTGCTTCTTACCGTAACAACATGCGCTTGATACCGGTGCTAACACCTGCCTTCAAGCATCTGGATTGCGGGAGAAGATGAAGAGAAAAAGTACAAATCTGACCTGTCTCGTACTGCTTTTACCAGGCTTGTGATGATGTCATTGAACTAACAGTCTGCTTACATGTGTTTCTGTGTTGATTAAAAAAGATCCAACAACAGTTTTTTCTACCCAAACAAGAAGCCATAATAAATACTAACTCAAAGAACTAAACTGCGCTATTAACAACGAGAACATTTTTACAATTGGGACCCAGAGATATACAGAAAGTGGTCTTCAGGGGAGAGCCATTGATCGATCCATCCATCCATCCATCCATGCATGCCCATCCATCCGTCTGTCCTCCATCCATCCATCTGTCCTCCATCCATCCATCCATCCATCCATCCATCCATCCATCCATCCATCCATCCATCCATCCATCCATCCATCCATCCATCCATCCATCCACCCTTCTCGATACTATGACATACCTACTGTCCTTTAGCCACTTAGAAACTGTTTTTCATTCCTGCAGTGTTTCTCCTCCTTCTTTCTTTTATAATTTTTTACAGTTGAGAGCTTTCTTTTTTCCCTTTCCAACTCCCTGTCATCAGACGTCTCAAGTGGAAACACTCATGCTTGCTCCAGCGTGTGCTTGAGGGGGCACAGACTGCAGCACCTCTGTGTGTTGGTGTTGGGGGGGGAGTGAGAGGAGGTCACGATCATGGTGCAGAGGGGTGTCTATTCAGTGACGTGCCTCTGTTATCAATCATATAATACATAAATACACAAAATAAATACAAAATACATCCATCGTTGGTGTATGTATAACAAGTTCAATTCAATGCTTTGTAGTATTACCTTTTTTGGGGCAATAACGTTCAATGTTGGTCTGGAGATTGGCGAGGCCACTTCAGCCCTTTGAATTGCTTCTTACGGAGCTACTCCTCCATCCGGGCGTTGTGTGTGAGATCGTTGTCATGCTGGAAAACCCATCCACATTTCAGCTGCGGAAGGAGGTTTTGGCTCCAAATCTCACGTTACATGGACCCATTTATGCTTTCCTTAATGCAGATCAGACGTCTGTCCCATTTGTAGATAAACAGCCCCAAAGCACAATGTTTTCACCCTTGTGCTTTACAGGAGGTATGGTGTTCTTAGGATGCAAATCACCATTCGTCTTCCTCCAAACACGACGAGTTGAATTTGTGCCAAAAAGTACTATTTTGGTTTCATCTGACCAAATGATAATCTCCCAATTATTTTCTGGATCATACATATGCTCTCTGGCAGACTTCAGATGGGCCTGTAATGAACTGGCTGAAGCATGTTCCTTTTGATCCCACTGTTAGAATAGGCCTCTTTTGCACGTGTCAGCTATTCTGTTATCTTGCTGCGTCCCTTCTTTTGCTTCCACTGGCCTTTGCTTCTCTACGACACTCTTAAGGTCACACACAGGGATGAGAATCTTCCGCGGATCCGCGGATTTCCGTGTTTTTTTCGGGCAGGAGTATCATTTTCGTGAATCGTGTAGATCTGTTGAGAAAATTATTTTTATATTGGGGGGGGGGTGGCTGGCGGCAGTGTTGCGACAACAGCCACCTTATTTAGTTTTAGCCAGCATGGCGAAGGTTTTAGAGAAAGAAGACGAGGATCGTGCAAGGGAAATAGACAAGTCGAACGGGATCAGGAACTGCTTCAGATGGGCATGGCTCGAGAGCAGCGTCATCTTACAACTCGGAACACAAAGACGCTCTTAAAGCATGCGACAGTGAGCGCCCGGCGCGCTGCGGTTGCGCGATCGGACTAAATTAAGCTCCCTGCGCACTGAGGTCCACTTAAATTTTGGAAAGTACATCAGAACTTTAAAAATATTTTCGAAATTTCAGCGACGGCTCTGTCACAATAATGCGATCAGTGCGGTGCAGTTGCGCGGTCGGCGACGCGCTACGTTTGCGCGTTGGGCGGTGCGCTGCAGTTGCGCGGTCGGACAAAATTAAGCTCTCTGCGCACTTAGGTCCACTTGAATTTTGGAAAGTACATCAGGAGTCTAGAAATATTTTCTAAATTTCAGCGATGGCTCTGTCACAATAATGCAACCAGCGCGGTGCAGTTGCGCGGTCGGTGACGCACTACGGTTGTGCGTTCGGCAGTGCGCTGCAGTTGCGCGATCGGACAAAAATGCGCAAATGAAAAAATGCTTAAAAAAGTCTTGGGACGGATTACATTTTTTTCCATTATTTGTAATGGGAAAAATAGATTCGGAATTCGACCGATTCGCTTCTCGAACCGCCTTCTGGAACGGATTGTGGTCGAAAACCGAGGCTTGACTGTATTATATTCACCTTGGTAGCCCACCAAGCAGGAATATTTTTTTAACAAAACTGTTGAAATTGAGTGATGAAATTAATGGTTTTGGGGTTGCTATACTGCCAAAATCCAGGAGTTTCCAGGGAGCTTTTCCCCCTGAGCCCCCTCCGGGGCGTTGCCCCTGGCCCCCTGCGGCCCCCAATGGAGGCCTGTGGGCCCTGTGGCCCCCAATAGGGGCCTGTGGCCCCTGGCCCACTGCGGCTCCCATTGGGGGCGCTGCGGCCCCTGGCCCCCTGCGGCAAGTGGGGGGGGGCACAGGCCCCCCAGTGGGGCATGCGGCCCCCAGTTTTTTTCATTTGCCGTTCTCATCCCTGGTCACACATTATCACACAGGATAGGCAAAGTGGTTCCTTGCAGATAGGTGGCCAAGACTATAAGAGTAGGGAATCTGGAAGTGCGGGTTAGAATTTCCTCCGCAATCCCGCAGAGAAGGCTCCACAGCTGTGTCTCAAGCTTACTAGCGTACATTAAATAGTTAAACAGAGAAGGCAGCCTCCTGGTAATTACTATTAGCATTGCGAGCATTAGAGATAAAGAACTGTGAAGATATACCACCATGGGGATGTTATCTTGCATGGAGCCCTAAACCACCTTGAGTATTTGTTATTGAGCAAATGTTCCAACATAATGTAAAAATAACATTTTAAAAATCCTAAAATGTGATTTCCAGAATTAGTTTTTCACATCCGGTTTCTTATACTTCAAGTGTAGCTATAATGAAAATTACAGACCTAAGTGGGACAAACAATTGGTGGCTGACTAAATATTTCTTTCCCCCACTGTTTGCACAGATAATACATGTTGTAGATGTGGACAATTACAGGCGGCATTTTTGCATGCGCGCATGAGAGAGGTGAAAAGATGGAAAATGTCACCGAAATGTGTGGTACATATTTCAGTAAATTTCAGATTGTGAATCCAGCAGCCCAAGAGATACCAATTCTCGAGGTGTAGAGAAAGCCGAGCAAAAGGAATATACCGTAATTTTCGGACTATAAGTCGCTCCGGAGTACAAGTCGCACCAGCCATAAAAAACCCAAAAATGTGAAAGGACATTTACACCTCCCATCTCACCCGCAAAGCGACCACGATTGTGAGCGATGTGAGTCACCCCGCTCACTCTTTGTTTGATCTTCTGCCCTCTGGGAAGAGGTACAGCTTCGTACTCCAGGCTGTTAGGATCCTGAACTCTCTCCCCCCTTCTGCGTAGCGTCCTGTACTTTTGCGCTATGTGATTCTGACTGTATGCTGTATGCACACTTGCTCCATTTTTGCTCCTCTTACTTATGTTATTTGTTTATTTATTATTTATTCATCACTTTTATTTATTCACTGTTTGTGCCTTCTTGTTTTTATTTGTTTGTGTTGTTTACTTGTATGTATATTGTGTACTATGTCTTGTCACCGTGGGATAGTGGGAACGTAATTTCGATTTCTTTGTGTGTCTTGGCATGTGCAGAAGTTGACAATAAAGCAGACTTTGACTTTGACTTGACTTTGCACTTCAAAATATTCCACAGGCCCATACAACGATATATAAATTAGATGTCAAATAACTATTATATAAGCAATCGTATTATCAAACCATCTGTGCACTCTAAATCATTAAATCCATCGATCAAATTCCTCGTCCTTCGTCAACAACGCCGCGCGTGCGCCCTGACGTCAGCCTCGTCGTTATTCCACAGATCTACTATATAACTATATTGTAGTGTTAACAAAGTTCAAGGAAAGACGTGGGTTTGGTAAACGGCTCTTTATTTAACAAAACAAACTTCCAGGCGTGTGGCGGCGTGGACTTCCAGCCACGGAAGCGGAAGAGAGCTCCATGGAATAGGACCGGGCGTGCGTAAAAGCCATGACCGAGCCCCATCCACTGTCCCCGGACAGCCACCCGGCCGAGCGCCGGCCCTCGACTTCCATCCACGGAGGTGAAAGACAGCTCGGTAGAGTAGGACCGGGCGTGCGTAAAAGCATTGTCCGAGCCCCATCCACCGTCCCTGGACAGCCACCCGGCCGAGCGCCGGCCCCCGACTTCAATCCACGGAAGTGAAAGAGAGCTCCGTCGAGTAGGACCGGGCGTGGGTAAAAGCCATAATAGTTTTTCAAACCTTCTGTGTCACTCCAAATCCTTAAATCCTTCAAACTCTTCGTCCGCCGTGTCACTTAGAAACAAAGCCGCTAATGATGCCGGTAGTACGTGGGGCCCTTCGTCATCTTCGTCATCCCGTGCTCCTGACGTCACTTGAAATTCAAATTACAGTAATCCCTTGCTACATCGCGGTTCGTTTATCGCGGTTTCACTTTTTTTTTTTTTTGGAAAAGTTTTGAAAAAAAACACATATAAGTCGCTCCTTATTATAAGTCGCCCCCCCCACCCAAACTATGAAAAAACCCGCGACTTATAGTCCGAAAATTATGGTACTTCACACTTGCTCAATCAGTTTTATAGTTATTTTTTGTATTGATAATTTAAAGGTTGAGCATATAGAAGTGGTGGAGATCATTCAGAAGCATCTCCTTCATAGCACATGAATGCTCGGCTGGACTCTGCGGCTCTTCAGAACCGGCAAGCTGCCACCACTAAAAAGGACAAACTACAAAGAAAATGCAGGGTCTGCCTGCAGCCAAGGCAAGCACAGTGAAACTAGAGTGTGGTGAGGAACAAGGAAGTTGTTTTTATTATGTTCCACAAAATAGTGTAAGATTTATGTGCAAATAAATTGGTATTTCCCTATCAAAAGCCCTTTTTGTAGTGTTGTTTTGTTGAAGCAAGCAATATTTAAATGTCTGAGCTGTCACAAAAGCCGAAAATAGTAGTGTCCAAGTTGAATTTATGCTTAAAATGGATGCTTTTACGAAACTCCTTTTTTTTTTCCCACTAAGAAATTGGAGTTTTGATTAAACTTAGCTTTTTTTTTCTGAAAGAAGAGAGTCTCATCTTTCTTTTGATGTAGCAACAGCACACCACATTCTGTGGTCCTTACAAGACCAGTCAAAATCCAGTAAAACGGCTTGGATTGAGAGCATTGCTCCAATGAAAATGGCTGGGTGTTTCCTAGAAAATGAATTTGAAAACGATGGATTAATTTGAAAACGTTTGAAGTAGACCCATTGCCGTTTTGTTCTAACTATCAAATCGTTTATATTTGGGCTGGGGGGTGTTGTTCCCAATGGCTTACCATAAAAAAATCTCACATTGCATTGTGGCCAACTGAATCTGGGTTGGTTATTGCACACTTTGGTGCTGCAGAATAGTGAGACACAATCCTTGTGGCAAACGCTGGATGGGTTAGCTTCCATGCTTCTTCTTGGGAGCTAGTTGCAGAGACCAATAGATATACCACCGCTAGTGTTTGTCTTTGGGTCAGTTCATTATAACTCATTGAATTAAATTTTCACACAGATTGGTGTGTTACAAACATCAGACATGCGGCTATGATACAAGCCACACGTGCTAACAAAGAGACCATCACAGGACCAGGGTTACTACAGTTTGGGGATTTGAATTACATATATTTTTTTTTATTTCATTTTGACAGAAAGGTAGTTTGGACAGAAAGCGAGCTTGCATAACTGCTAAGGGAATGTAATTCCTGATGGTAACACAAAAGGCTTGATCCCCTGTGAGGCTCTGCTTAGTCCTTGGCACTACCAGTAGATTCTGGTCTGTCGACATGAACCAGAGGGTGGAGGAGCTCAGAGTGGTAAGATGAGGCGAGGCCATTTAACAATTTGAAACCAAATAAAGGTATCTTGAAATGAACTTTAAAATGTCTTGGGAGCCAGTGGAGGGAGGCCAGAGTTGGGGTTATGTGCTCCCTCTTATAAGCTCCAGTTAGGAGGTGAGCAACAGCATTTTGGACCACCTGGAAATGCTTGAGGGAGGGTTGGCTGACTGACTGAGATGTAATAAATGCGTGGATTACAGTTCCAAAGTGCTGTTGAGAAAGGAAGGGGTTTGCCTTAGCCAGCTGCCTAAGATGAAAGAAGCTGGATTTAACAACAGCACTGATTTGGCGGTCCAATTTAAAATCACTGTCCAATTTGTAACCCAGGTTTGAGGCTGCTGGCTTTAAATTACGATGAACTTAAATCATCCATTGACCTGATAGGGCAAGACATTACCACACTCTTAGAGCAGCAAGCCACCCTGCTCCAGCTTACGTCTGAGCTAACGGAGCTTAAGAACTTATCGAAGGAGAAAGACGAGAAAATCCTGTCGCTTGAACGGAGAGTAGATGCACTGGAGCAGTACTCCCGACAAGAAGACCTCATAATCACGGGTCTAAAAACATCTCACCGCTCCTATGCCAGGGCGGCGGGTCCTTCGGATCCCTCGACAGATGACTCTCCATCGGACGAGCTGTCAACGCTCGAAAATCAGGTAGTACAGTTTTTCGAGAGTAAGCACATGGAACTCCAGAAAGGAAACATTGCCGCTTGTCACACACTCCCAAGAAACCGAAAACGACCAAAAGATCCTCCGAAAATTATCATTCGGTTCGTCAATAGAAAACATAAAGTGGATCTTTTGAAGCAAGGGAGGAAGCTACAAGGAACGGGTGTTTACCTAAATGAGCACCTCACTAAGAAGAATGCTGAGATAGCCTGGAACGCACGCCAACTGAAGAAGGAAAACAAGATTCTCGCAACATGGGTCAGAAACTGTAAAATATGGATAAAAACAAACGGAGCAACACCAGAAGATGTCAAAACTCTCGTTGTGAGTGAACTGGAGGAACTGAAGAAATGTGGCCTGGTGGTGGGGGAACCAAACATTTACAATGGCTGAACTAATGACCATTAACTGGTACCTATGGACCCTCCGGACGAAAATAATGGATTACAGCGAAGTACAACAAGGCAAACAGAGACTGGCAGGGAGGACATCCATCTCAGGTAGACAGTTCCCTTACACCTTTCATGCCATCCAGTGACATTCTCACAAATGCAGGAATTTCTGTCCCACCGAATCTAGACTCTTTACTATTTAATTCATTTGACCTAGAGAATGCTAATGCTGGTATCTATGAGTCCTTCCTTAACCCAGATACAAATTACACTCCCTTAAAATCTGTTGAAATGTCATGTGAATATTTTTCTGAAGATATGTTTAACAAACTGTGCAATACTCCTCCTGGCCACTGCCAAACAAATGTATTCTCCACTGTCCACTTCAATGTACGGAGTATCTCTAAAAATTATGATGGTCTAAAAACCTATTTATCAACCCTAACACATTCTTTTTCAGTAATAGCTCTTACTGAAACTTGGATGGTTGATAATACATCTAGCTACCCTCTCTCTCACTACACTCCTATACATTCCTGTCCAAACAAGCAAGGTGGAGGAGTCTCACTGTATGTGATTGATAACTTAAATTTCTCTCCCAGAAAGGATCTAAGTGTCAACTTTGACATGACTGTAGCAGAATCTGTGTTTATAGAACTCTCATCTTGCTCACTTATAAACAACAAAAATGTGATAATTGGATGTATATATAGACCACCAGACTCTGATAAAATCACCTTCAATGAAGCCCTCGACTCTACTCTAGAAATCATAAACAAAGAAAACAAATTGTGTGTCTTACTTGGTGACTATAATATTAATTTGCTTGAATCTAAGCAGTCACATACAGCAGACTTCCTTAATACATTATATTCCAGTAACTTTTTCCCTCTTATCAACAAACCCTCCAGGATCACAAGCTCAACGGCCACTCTCATAGACAATATCCTATTTAATTCTCTAGACTACAAGATAACATCTGGCCTTTTGATCTGTGATGTATCCGACCATCTACCTGTCTTCCATCTCATCCACAATGATAGTAGTCCTGAAATCAAAGATCATATTGGTGATCAAATGAAATTCCGCAAATTTACTGAGAAAAACATGGAATCTTTTATATCTATCATCAGCTCTGTGTCATGGGATGAGGTTATCCTGTTGCAAGATGTCAACAAAGCCTATCACTCCTTTCAAACAATACTCACAAATGCATTAGAGTCCTCCTTTCCTTTAACTTCTAGTCGTAAAAATAACTCTAAGGGGAAACCATGGATAACGGATGAACTAAAAAAATCTTCACGTAAAAAAAATAAACTACCGTAATTTTCGGACTATAAGTCGCGTTTTTTTTTCATAGTTTGGGTGGGGGGCGACTTATACTCAGGAGCGATTTATATACATATATATGGGTTTTTTTCACTATTTTGGGCATTTTATGGCTGGTGCGACTTATACTCCGGTGCGACTTATAGTCCGAAAATTACGGTATATAGAAAATCTATTGCAAATCCCATCCCTATAAATATAGAAACATACAAGAAATATAAAAACAGATTTACAGCATTAATAAGGAAAACCAAACAAACTTACTATGCTGATAAATTTACACAAGCCTCCGGTGACATCAAAACAACATGGAATCTTATCAACCATTTATTACATCGCAAGAAATCAAAAACATCTACCCCAAGTGAGATGCTGGGGAAGAATAGAGCTCATTCAAACCCAATAGATATTTCTAATGGTTTCAATGATTTCTTTGTAAATGTTGGCGCTACCTTGGCATCTAGCTTCTCAACCTCTGATACAAGCCCCTGTTGCCTTATTAAAGGGCAGTTTCCTTCACTCTCCATTCTTGACCCTCCTAGTGTTGAGGAAGTTTACAACATCGTCATGAGCTTGAAAAACTCGGCCCCTGGCCATGATGAGATCAGAAGCATACTTATTAAGAAAATCATTCATTCAATAATAATTCCACTAACACACATTTTCTCCTTATCTTTAAAATTTGGCATTGTACCCCAAGAATTAAAAATTGCTAAAGTCATTCCTATCTTCAAAGCTGGTGAGACTAATGAATATGGTAATTATCGACCTATATCCGTACTTCCTTGCTTCTCCAAGATTCTAGAAAAACTGGTTTACTCAAGATTGGCAAAGCACCTAGAAACAAACAATATTCTCTATAAACATCAATACGGTTTCCGCAAAAAGTTTTCTACTGAGCATGCACTGCTTCAGCTTGCCAACCACATCTCAACGGCTCTTGACAATAAGAAATTCGCTCTTGGTGTCTTTCTAGATTTGAGCAAAGCATTTGATACTGTCGACCATAAGATCCTTATCGCTAAGCTAGAGAGATATGGAGTGAACGATTCTGCCCTGAAATGGTTCACAAACTATCTCGCCAACAGAGAACAATATGTATATATAAATGGTTGTTCTTCCAACAGATCTAAAATACTATTTGGGGTCCCGCAGGGCTCAATATTGGGTCCTCTATTATTTTTGGTGTACATAAATGATTTTTCCATGTCTTGTTCAAATTTTCTTCCTTTGTTATTTGCGGATGATACCAATCTCATTGCCACCCACGAGGATTTTAATTTCCTCATTGCACGTGTGAATACTGAGTTGCACGCTGTTACAAAATGGTTCAAAATAAATAAGTTGTCACTCAATATAAAAAAATGTAACTTCATGATCTTCTGCAATATAAATAAATCTTACCCCAAAGAACAGACCAAAATTTACATAAATAATAACGAAATCCATCAAGTTACTAGCACTAAATTCCTAGGAGTTATAGTAGATAAACACTTAAACTGGTCTGAACACATTGATTTGGTTTGCAAAAGATCCATGAAAACGCTAGGTATTTTACGAAAAGTTTGTCCCTTGGTCCATCCGTCTGCTCATCTCACTCTGTATTATAGTTTCCTCTTTCCTTTACTCAATTACTGCAACATAGTCTGGGCAGCTACATATCCAACATACCTCAGCAAATTACTCATCATACAAAAGAAGTTCCTAAAAATGATCTCTTTTTCAAATAGATATGAACCATCGGCACCATTGTTTAGAAATTATTCATTACTGCCAATTGATAAAGTAAATATTCATCAAACCTGTCTACTCACCCATAAATATATATATAGGAAACACTGTCTTCCAGCCACTTTTCATAATTTCTTCGCATTTGTATCTGATATTCATTCTTATCCAACAAGACAGGGGGACAATCTCCACCCACCGTCCTGTCGAACATCACGCCATCAATATAATATCCATTTTAGAGGGCCCTCACTCTGGAATGAGCTACCAATCCATATCCGATCCATATCTTCACAGGTTGCTTTTAGAAAGCACCTGAAACACCACCTTCTCCACTCATGATCCTACCAGTCCAAAATTACTCCACCGAACTCAGCTGATCCATACTAAGAACATCAACTTAAACCACTATTTATACCCTGATTCTTCCTTGTTTTGTTATTTTCTGTTTGCAGTTCTTCTGCTCCCTCTTAGCTATTTCTTACCTGGTGTTTTTTTGATTGCTTCAACATCACTAAGTGTCAAATTTTGTTTCTCTTGTTTCTCATTTTGTATAGTGTATTTGTTTATGTATGTATACATACACATTCGTATATATGCATATATAAATATGACGATTTAATATTTAGCTAGTTATGCTTGTGTTTATTCATTTCTGTTTATTCATTTATATATATATATATTTTTTTTTCTTAAACACTTGAATGATATTTGATGACACAGCACTTTGTTTGTTGTGCACTTTGTTTATACAGGAGTGGAGCTCCTTACAAGCCCTAGGCTTCGTCTCCCTCCCTGCACTGTTATTTGTTATAATAATATGTGCTAAACAATAAACTAAAACTAAACTAAATTAGATGCCACGGGGCCCAGGTCACAAGTACAAGGGCCACTGTCACCAGAAACCATACCAATTCCCCATTATTCAATAGAATTTTCATTTGGGTAACCAAATATCAAAATATTCATCGGCTTCCTCCCTAATTTATTGACAACAAAAGACTTGACTATATGACCATGCTGTGGAAATTTTTTTTATGAAGCTTGACCAAAACAGCAAAAAAGAGGGCAACTTTGAACCACCGAGTTTGACAAAAATAGTTAAAAAAAAACAAAAACCCCCCACAATATTTGATGGTAGCATTAGCATTCACACCTATCTACAGTTGTCACAGTAGTTTTGAAGCCACTGTCGCAGCCTAGGTAGCGGTAGAGATATTAAAAAAATCTCAAAATAGGTTAAAATAAGCAAGGGTGTCTGCACAGGCAGGCACAAGGTGCCACACACTCAAATGTGGCTTTGACATAGAAAGATTTACAACAGATGGCTGTGGACAACCATGTAGTTCACACCCATGCACTGCTTTTATACAATGGTTTTCTGTTTAACATCCGTCAGCGCAACCCGGTTTGGGTTTTTAAATATGGAGATTTACTGTGGAGTTTTACTAATTTAATTACAGACTGGAACAAATGATGTGTCGTATGAACTGAGACTTGGCTGTGACTGAAAATTCACCTGGCCAGGACCGTCCGTTTCAGCAGACACAGAATTTGACTTGCGCATCACGTCCACAGGGTTGTGTTTAAATAATTTCCGAAACATCCGGCCCACGGGACCGTTTAATCCGGCCTGCCAACCCTGAATAAATTGTATTAAACATTTTATTTGGTCGTATTGCCTGCAATGACTGCGTTTCCCTAGTAGATGGGGAACCGCTCGCCTGCGCATTTACTACTGGAAGCCGTGTCAGAAAGCTCGGTGCACACTCACAAGTGCGTGTACGTACTCAGTAGTACGGACATGGCGCACTCGCGCTCTATTTGTATCAGTCCCGAATTTAGAGCGTGGGCTGTGACGACAGCATTCTTGTAATTCGCGCTTTCAGATACAGTTTTACGCTAAAGCCACCCACAAACCTTCCCCTGGAATCCTTCTATTAAAACGAGTCGCCCAAGGAAAAGCAAGGTGGACACAGTGCCGAGTGTTTAAAAAAAGAGTGGCCAATTTGGCTCGACGTACGCGACGTGACGTTCAGCCACGTCAACATCAACCCGTCACAGATCGAGGTAAACGGACCAACACCTCGGATCTCTCCTAAGAATTGCCACAACAAATTTTACTCCAGACTATGACGCACTAGCAAAAAAGGGAGACCAACAACACTGTTCCCACTGAAAATGAAGGGGAGGCTCTCAAGTTTGTTGTAAAAAAATGCATTTTGAATATGATTTGTACACATAGCAGGGATTGAAACTAGCGACCATTCTCATTTTCAAACAATGCAGGATGCTCAAGGACATTGATGCACCACCTGTTTGCGACTAATCTTAACCTGTAAAGTTCTTAAGGCTTACTTTAAGGAAGTGTTTCCTGTTTCCTCACCTCTGTTACCAGGTGTTTGTGAGTTAAAACTCTGCTCTGATTTTCAGATACCCCTCACCGTGTTGCCGTTTTGATTACTTTATTTGGATGTATGCTTTCACCGATTCTTCAAGATGATATATATTTGGTCAGAATGTTTGCCGTGATCTCATAAGATAAACATCTTTCATTAATCTGACCTGCAGGCACTGAAGTGATGGAGACTGTTATTCATAATAACAGTGTCGTATTTTATGAGAATCACTGATAGCAGTTTTTTAGTGAATTATTATTATTTTTTTTTAATGCTGTTAATAAATGCATTTGTTTTCAAAAAACTTGTTTGGAATATCCATGCTTTACTACCTACTAAAGGCCAAAATCTTTTATGCAATGACCTTTACAGGTCGCTTATATTACTTCACACAAACACTACGTCCATCTGCTCCTGGTTCGGCCCTCCGGTCCAAATTTAGAACCCAGTTCGGCCCGCGAGTCAAAAAGTTTGCCCACCCCTGCCCTAGCAGCTTGAAGTATTGTGCGCAATTGTCCTTCAGTTCACAGTGGAGTGGTCCCAGATTGATACTGTGAAGTGATTCACATATCAATTTGGCTCTTGTCAGGTTACCAAGTACCGGGCAAGACTACAAAAATGTAAACCCAATACAGTATTAACAATTTTTTTGTCTTATGGAAACATGGTATGAAGTCACCACTATATATATTGTAGTAGCATTGTAAATAATTTGGTTTGAATAAATTCCTTATTCAAAGGACAAAAGACAAACGTTGGTTGTCTTATTCTGAGTCAACAGAGAAAGGTACAAATTGACTTTGAGTGTCACTGGAGTGTGGTGTTTCTTCTTCTGGGATTCCTTCCTCGACAGTTTTGTATATTTGTATATTTATTTGAACTATCGTTTATGTTTTGATTTCCTTGGGTGAAACTCCCAAGGTGGCGTTTTCTGGCTCATACGATTTTATCCAAATCAACCTCGAAACACATCATCTCATAAAATTGATCGACACTAGTGTTGCCACGATTAATAAGTGATACTCGTCATATTTTCCTGCTGTCACTAGCTACTAGTCAGGTTTTCTTACAAACTCATTCAAAAAGTGAATCAAAAACAAAGAAGTTTTGCCAAAACTAACAATGTGCCTGCCTACTTTGTGGCACAAATCACTAATGCAGAAAATCCTTAATGTGTGCCCCAGATAATGAAATGACTGAAGCTGAACCAGTTCCATTGTAGGGATGGTGAATGGCAGCATAACCCAGTCAGCCACCATGCATTTATCCTTCGAGAGCACAGCAGTATGCTCTTTTTCAAAGATAAAGTACAATAATCCCTCGCTATATTGCGGTTCGTTTATCGCTGTTTCACTACATCGCGGATTTTTTTTCCACATTAAAATTTTTTTTTAAAGTCAAAATAAAACTTTTAAATTGAGGAATTATGGCACAAAACGTGCCCACACGCCAGCAGAAGGCAAGGAGTGCCCACACAATTGCAGTGCGTACACTTGTACCTTTTTATGGAACAAAAAGTTATAATAATAAGAGTTCTAAAAACATATTTAGTGTTGTACCTTGTTATAGAAAAATTGTTATAATAATTAGAGTTCTAAAAACATATTTACAGTATGTACACTTGTACCTTGTTAAAAAAAATTATAATAATAAACGTTTTTCTAAAAACATATTTACAGTATGTGTTAAGAATTCTCCATGTCATTTATGTTATTCAGCCGTGCTTTGATTTGAGGTAGGGTGATTTATGTTAAAGGCCGTCTTCAGGCGATACCACTTCCTGTTTTACGTTCGCGTACGTATGTCGGTTACAATGGTACTGTTGGATTTGGTCCACAATTTAGGGAGCGCTATCTGCGCCTCACGGCAAAAGCCATTGCCAATCACCTGTTATCCAATTTACTCACTGCGTGCTCGTTTAATTTCTTCAGATTTAGGAAAATGCAAAGACACTGAAGCAGAAATTAGACTTACACAGGTTGGTTGAGTTCAATCATAATTCTTGTTAAGAAAGCTCTGTTTTCAGGAAAGTACAATACAGCGCTGGGCCTTTCAAGAGCAGAAAGTCTCCATTCAGAAAAGGCAACGTTCAAGGTTCTTTGGTCAGCTTATATTCAGTTGCACAGGCCGGTGTGGGGCGAGTTTGATGGGTGATGAGTCGTTGGGGTGGGGCGACTTCGCAGTAGAGTTTGATTCCATGGGAGTGGGTGCTGGTTATGGACGATTCGGTGTGTGTGTGGGGGCTGTCTTCCATCCCGTCTTTCGGCCTTGGTGATCATCTTTGGCCGAGTCCTTGGCTGTCTCCCTCTGGCACCAGCTGGTTTTTATCTCCAAGTGACCTTCCTGTAAACATTCTCCTCCATCCTTGCACATATACTGTCGTACCTCATTCTTTCAATTTTGTCATTTTGTACGAATTTATGTGAGCTTTTTGGCTGTCACATCATTAATCTATTACTGTTCCCTGACTATGCAAAGTTAGTTCTTTTGATACTCCATGTCTTTGCTCACATCATTATATTCTTAGTTTAATCATGCTTCCCACCATATCTTTTCTTTGTTAGGCAAAACATTTCCCTCTGTGCAGAGCGTTCAGTAGTAATCGAAAAGCTGGCGTCCCGCATTAGGCGACATATGACGTTTAATCAAAACACAAGATATAATCAAGTACTGAACGGTCAAGACGACTCTGGCCGTGTCCATGATTTAGAGAAAAAACATCAGGCATGCATTACACAGTTCCTTAAGGGTCATTAAGCTATTTAGGCAACATATCAAAAGACATTTATTTTGCAGTGCACAGAAATACATATTGAATCGTGAAGTTGTAGCAACCTCTGTTATTATCTTATATCAAAGAATGTCTAGTTATGTCTTCTTTATTGGTTGACTCCATGAATATACTTGTCTGCTTATATACTTTATCCAAAGAGATGTGAGCGTATCTGTTATTGTGGCTAGGCGGGTTTTGTGTCTTTTGACCCTATTCCTTCACACCCTCTGTTGACCTCAGTTTAACTGAGGTCACCAAAAACCCATATGTGTTCGTAATCCCTCTGTCGGCCCACCACGTCCCTCTGTGGAGCCACTTCAAGTCCCTCTGTGGGGCCGCCAATGAGTGAGAAAAATAAATATAGATAAAATTCATACCCAGACATTTGTAAAAGATGGAGAGGGGAAAGGCAATTGGCCTAGACGACATTCCAGTGACAGCATGGAACTATCAAGGAGAGATGGCAGGGGAGATTCTTAAAAAGCGAGAAGATTCCCGAAAGAAGTGGAAGATGAGAAAGAAAATGTGAGAGAAAAATAAACAAATAACGAAATACATACATACATATAGACAGACAGACATCGAACGATCGCCCATTCGGTCACTCAGTCATTTGGTCTCGGTCATTCTGTCACTCGGTCATTCCGTCATTCAGTCAGTCACTCACTGTCCATCAATCAATCAATCAATCAATCAATCAATCAATCAATCAATCAATCAATCAATCTTACTCACAAGTGTTAACTAATTTGTAATAGTATTGCAAGCAGTTTAAACTCTATTGGAATATGTGAATGTCCATATCTGTTCTATCAAATTCTAATCCTACTTTACCTTTGTATAAGGCACAGGTGTCAAACTCAAGGCCCGGGGGCCAGATGCAGCCAGGCACATCATTTTATGTGGCCCGCGAAGACAAATTGTGCTTCATATTCATGTGTCATTACTCGAATTGCAAATTGTCTTCACTTTTAATAATATTTTATTTTTAAATATTAGACCAGTTTTTACTTGTCTGATTTGAAAACGAATTACTTGTCAGTTTATTTTGTAGCTTTTACTGTATATAATATGAGGTGCTCATACATTTATTTGGGGTGACAGTCATAACAGCCCTCCAAAAGAAGCTATGACTACAATGCGGCCTGAAAATTATTATTATTATTTATTTTATTTTTTTTGACACCCCTGGTATAAGGGATAGCCTTTTCAAAGCATAGTCATCGTAATTTATTCAATCTGTTGTTTGACTAACATTTAATCATTGATCAATCACGTATCTTAATTCATGCTTTTCCTCCTTTGAAGCGACTATGTACGTCAAACCCAAACGCCACCATTTTATAGGGAAAAACTTTTGTTGAATCTATTTGCTTTCGCCATAATACTCCTGCAGTCATCTTAAATTTGTTCAATTTATCTCCACACTTGTTACCAGGCTTTGGCTCCATTTCACGATGTTGTCTCCCATTCACTTCATTTCTGCCGAGCTGTTTCTTCTCCTCCGTCTAGCATGTTGAAGACTTAAAAACCATCAAATCTGAAAACACTCACTTTTTTTTTTTTTTTTTTTTTTCTCCCCCTTTTGACACATTCTAAAAAATGTGGCACTATGGTTAAAAGTAAAAATAACAATGTCCCTGGTAACATACCCATCGCCAGCTGGACTTCGGTGTACCTCCAGATGCCATCCTGGCCTGGAATCACCAATTCTCAGTCCCTGAAACTCGACTGGCAGCATCTCACATGGCTGTATGAACAAAAGCCATCACCCTCCTGTAGCTGTGCATGCAGCTCTCCGGACAATAAACATCCATAATACCAAGAAATAAAATTCATAATGCTAAACAAAAATAATCCACACACGGGCGCATGTCAAACGTATGAAATTGAAAACTGGAGCCTGCCGAGCCTGTCCTGAAAACGATCACATTTACAAACTCATTATGAAAAGTAAGGGGTTAGTTGTTAATGCATGTTCACAGACATGACACAAAATTCTCCAAGACTGCAGTTGACAACCTGCAAAGTAAACACGAGTTTAACAAATGAAGCACAATCTGCTCCCTGGGTTGCTGTTAGAGGCTGCAATACAATTAGGTAAAACATCAAAACAAAGCAAGTCATCACAAATTCCGTCACATACATTTCGTCTCACTGTCAGGTAAGTCCAGAGTTGTTGTCATACACTGTCTTGGCTCAGAGTCTTGATTGTCAATGCTGGTATTGTCACGTCTGGTCATAATCTTGAATTGGGCCTTCTCCATTGAAGTCTTTTGTTGTCAATGGTGCAGTAATCCCAAACCCATATTTATTCCAAAATTAGCCCCGATCAATCTTGCTTTTTCAAATCTGTAGTATCTTTATATTTTTCAGGCGAGAGGAATGTTATCCTCTGCTGTGATCACATCACCCCAACTTTGAATCATGTTAACCATTCACAATACACCAACACCACAAGCACAGACTTGACATTCATACACCATTACAGACAAACTGTCATCCCACAACACACACATAAAAACGTACAATATTCAATTGTAAAAGGAACCATCCCTACGCAAAATTTTCTCCTCAATTAAAATTTCCCTTTTTTATTTTAAATCCAAAATTAATATCTAATTGTCTGGTCTCCTGTCCTCTCATCGTTTGCCAATATGCAGCATGCTGGAACATGATTTAACTCCCCATTTAGTTTGCTCACATCTCACACTTAGACTATTTGACACTTTGTGTTGAGCTGTAACTTCAATATTTCCACCTTCCCATATTTCTTCCACTAAACAGTTCCATTTTGCTTTCAGTTTAAATTCATCCCTCCAAATAACTACCTCTGGCTAAGAACCAAAAAATTATAGAGCACTCCCTTTTACTGTTACCTTGTTCCTTCATTCATCTCCTCACAAGCATAACTGACCCTCCTAAAAAATAATGATACTAAAAATAATGTTTAAAAAAACAATATACACACCTTCTTCCTGCCACTTACACTATCACCTTGAAGATTATCGTTCTCATTTTTGTTGATGCCAATTCTTAGAATCAAAAAGAAATGCCTACTCTTGATAATGGAGTCACGCTATATCACAAATTTTGAAAACCTTCCTCCACGTTTCCCCTTTGTACCTATCAAAACCAATTAGAAATATTTTTGCTGTCATGATCATCATTGTGGCCCTCACACTTATTGTTCCTGTACTTTAAATTGTCAATTTTTGTACATTTGAAGCCCTTTGAGACTTGCTTGTGGGCTATATAAATAAACTTGACTTGCCTTGACTTTATTATTATTCAACTTCTTCTGCATTCTTCTGCCTCTTTTTTTATTTATTTATTTATTTGGTTTTTTTTTTAGCTTAACTACTTCTACAAATTCATCTGATTCACTTCATTCCACTTTTAACACTTTTAACACATTCTAAATATTCATGCCAAATATTCTAAAAATGTACGGTTTTCGAGAAATTTACAAATTTTAAGCCAATATTTCACCATTCATTCTTCATGGCACATTCAACATTTCTCATTTTCTTCCTCATAATTCCTCCAATTTGCCTTCTTTCACTTCCTAGATTAAAATGTCACATTTTCGCTTTTAACATTGTGGTAAAATTTTGCAAAATTTCCTTTTTCCCTTATAATTTCTAATTAATTTTTTTTCACTGACTCAACCCATTTCAATTTTTGAACTGTTCATCTTATGCCTACCCATTCCAAAACTTCCCACTTTTGAAAAATTTCAAATTTTCAACTTTAAAATTCACGCCCAATTTTACAGAATTCTTTCTATATTTTCATCCATTTTCTGACCACTTCAACACGTTCCAAATTTAAACACAATCTTGTAGCATTCCCCGAATTTTTATTCAGCCTCTACGCCTTCACACGCAATTTCTACAGAAATGACAAATTCTAATTATTATTGTTAATCCTCCGTGACCCTCGTAAGGACGAGCCGCACCAGTAATGGATGGATGGATGGATTGTTAATCCTAACCCCAAGTACCTATCATAAATTGCCATTTAAATCAATTGTCGCAAGGGTCATGTCACTGTAATTGTTATTTAAAAACCCTACTGTATTCTTTTTTAATTAAGTAGTGCCCTGTATTACTATTTTGCTGACTATCCAGAATTCCAACTTTCTTATGGCCCCTCACCCCTTCAAGCTCAAATATGCATTCTATAAATCAGTCGCAGTTGATGTGTAATTAAATTCTGTCGTTTTGATAAAGGTCAATTAAGTTTAGCAATTCAGCCTTCTGTTGCCCGAATCCAAATTTTCACCGGTCCAATTATGAAATTTCATTATTTCAATTAGATTCATCATGTCTTCGAAATGCTATGTTACATATAGAAATTTATGATTCAAATGATTTAATTTCTATCGATCAATGCACACTTTGCAACGATTCTGATCACGCTGTCGTATGATTTGTTCAAACTTGACAGGAGTGCTGCATGAATAACTCGTGTAAGTAAGCTATAAAAACAGGAAAATGGTGTGCCAACTTTGTCAACCACTCCAAAAATCAAGATGTTGAATCCTTGGAGACTTTTATTACGACAGCACATATTTTATCTTTTTTTTTTATTATTATTATTTTTTTTTTATAAATATTCTGTTAAAAGGCTCAGTGCTGGAATCTTCTTCTGTCTCCATATTGTTTTCATTTTGACAGCCAGGGTCCAAGAATAGTTAGTGCTTACACATTTGTTTATCATCTGTCTGTTCTAGGAAACACTCCTCAACATTACATTTGTGGTTGTATAGATAATTGGCACTGAAGTTGGTGCGTCGTTGGGTGAAGAGAGACTCACTGATCCTGCCTTTGCTGATGTTGACCTGTTGTCTGTGATGTCATTGCAATTCAGAAAATAAGGCAGTTGTAGTGCCTTAAATTGCATGTCCTGATCAAAATCCAGGCAATTAATGGCGGGAGCCTGAGTTTAATTCATGAGCAAAGCAAACCCTGAGTTCAAGCAACAATTTACATAAACATTTACAAAAAAAAACTACAGGAAAAAATAATTCTTTAAAAAAACATATAAAAAAAAAAAACATCACCTAAGCATCCACGGATGCACTCTAAAACATGACCAAACTGACATCTTCTTGGACACTGCTCTCAGCCCTGGATCTGTGGGTGCAATGGGTGCTAGTTTGGAGCGGTTCATTTATCTTGGCAGAGATATTCTTTCTTCTGGTGACTTTGCTCATGAGGTAAACAGATGTCTGGGCTGACCGAGCATGGGGGTAATGGAGTGTCTGAACCAGTGTGTATGGCATTCCAGATATTTACACCCAAGGACAAATATTTAGAGCCCTGCTGCTTACAGTCTTGTGTCATGGACATTACCCAGTAACCTTAAAGACAGACAGGTTTCCTTTGTTACCAAGTCGCTGAGGAAAATACCTTAGGTACCAGTGGGATGCTTTTTGGCTACTCGGGTTGAACCATTTGGGGCATGTTACTTGAATGTTGCTTGAAGACACAATGCCATGGGCACACATTTCAAGGAATAATCCGACATTCTCTCAGTGTTAGGGCAATAGAAAGGTGGCAACAACGCAGGGGAGACACTCATAAAACCTGGATGAGGCAGATAACACTGGGGACTTTAGTAACAAGGCAACCACCCTGATCTTTGCCTCAGATTTAACAGAACCACACATGACAAGGTATGACAAGGATTAACAGCCTTCAAACTTCATTAATTAAATGTATCGCAGCATGCAATGCACTCTGGGAACAAAGCGGCAAGATCACATGACACGATTGGCACTGTTGCTGCGTTGTGCACCACAAGAACAAAAGAAAAAAAAAATTGGATGTATGCTATGTATTGATAGCACAAATGTTCGGCGTTGACAAGAAAAAGCCATCCCCGTGATTTTAGTTTGAGAATTGAGAAAGCTCTGTCTTATTTTCAATTTCTTTCGGAATCTTTACTACATTCAATATAGTTGGGAAGTCGGATTTTTTACCAGTTCCGACCTCAAAGCGTTTGAGACTAATGTAAAAAAACAAGATGGCTGTTCCCGATAGATTGTTTGTAGTTCTGGTTTCCACAACTTATTTTGACTTCCAGCAACTCAATCCATTTTCTGAACCGCTTATCTTCACGAGGGTCACGGGCGCGCTGGAGCCTATCGTAGCTGTCTTGGGGAGGTAGGCTCGGGACACGCTAAACTGGTCGTTAGTTAAAGGTTGCTGGTATCGACTGAGTATGTTGCTGTGATCATGTGCGTCTTTGACACAAAGTGAGTATATACATTTCATTGTTACTACTGTCTACTGTTGTGCCGTTTGTCTGATCGCGGTTTGTTTCGTGTGTGCGCCGTTTGATTGATAGCTTCGGCACGCTCCTCTTAAGTTTGCCTCGCATCGTACGAGTAGCCGTTACGCAGTGGCACGGCGACTAACGGTTGCCAGCAAATGTATTTTGTTGTCTCGATGACTTATGTTTGGTGTGTTGCAGAGAGTATTTCATTTATGGTTATTTAGCGGAACCGTTATGGGCACTTAGTTATGTAATGTGTGCCGTCTACTAGTGTTATGTGACGTCTAGAAGTTGAGCGTTGACTTACGTGGTGTATTTCTGTCTGTTGCAGAACCACATCGCACGCACGCACACACACACACATGCACGCACACACACACACACACACACACACACACACACACACACACACACACACACACACACACACACACACACACGGACACACCCGTCACACATTTCATACAATAATCACACACACACAAGAATCACATTCACTCACCCAAAGACTCACCCATGTACACTACACACACTTGCTCTCACATCCTTACGACCAAACATGTGCCTATACCCTTTTGCCAGTTTGCCTGTATGCCCCTATGAGCCACAGTGCCTGTTACCGTGTTTTTCCACGCATAATGCGCCCCCGTGCATAATACGCACCCTAAAAATGGCATGTCGATGCTGGAAAAAAGCCTGTACCCATGTATAATACGCACCCAAATTTTGACTCTTACTTAAGTCCGTAAACGTAAAATTATTTCAGAAAAAATATCATCTTTGGGAACAACCGGATGTTATTCTGCCGGCCAGTATCACTGCGCATGCGCTAGCAAACTCGATAGCGAAGAAATGTTTCGGATTTGTGTTGGGTACATTGTGACAGCAAACGAGCAGGTGATCGAGCAAGCGTCTGATACGAGAGTATTGTGTTCGTATGGAGCGTGTTTGAAGTGAACAGCAGAGAAGAAAGGAACAAGGCAAAGTGTTGTGAAATAAAATATTACCTGTAATACGCATTTAGGTAGAGAACTGAACTCTCGCTCTTTATATAGCTGACGTGTCTTGCGCATCCGTTCTGCGCATCTGTAATGGCGGCCTCCGTATGATATCCGGTTTGCGATGGAGATTAAAAAACAAACAATATTTGACAATAACACACCATCAAGGATTGCATCATCGCATCAAACGATGTGTCGTCAATTATGAATTTTACTGACTGTGTTGGGCAGGATGGCTGAATGCGATGCGCGATTGACAACAAACAAGAAGAAAGGTGTGATTTCAAGTTTTATTTCGAGGGAGATTTTCTTCAAAAAAATTTTGTATCCATGCATAATGCGCACCCCAGATTTTAGGACAATAAATTAGTTAAATGTTGCGCATTATGCATGAAAAAACACGGTACTTTTTTGCCAATAATTCAGTAAAGCAATCAAAACTGAACCACGTCTTCCCTCCTGTGTTCTGACTGACACCCGGGGGCAAAAAGAACATAACCATCCAAGCCAAACCCCTATACCAGGGGTGGGCAATCTTTTTGACTTGCGGGCCGAATTGGGTTCTAAATTTTGACCGGGGGGCCGAACCAGGAGCAGATGGATGTAGTGTTTGTGTGAAGTAATATAAATGACATGTAAAGGTCATTGCATTAAAGGTTTTTACTTTTAGTAGATACTAAAGCATGGATATTAAAAAAAGCTTTTTGAAAACAAATGCATTTATTAACAGCATTAAAAAAATATTTCACCAAAAAACTGCTATCAGTGATTCTTATTAAATACGACACTGTTATGATGAATAACATTTTCCATCACTTCAGCGCCTGCAGGTCAGATTTATGAAATATGTTTATCTAATGAGGCGAAATCACATCCAACGGCAAACATTCTGACTAAATACATCATCTTGAAGAATCAGTGAAAGAATACATCTAAATAAAGTAATAAAGAAATCAATAGTATTGTTGGTTTCCCTTTTTTGCTAGTGCATCATAGTCTGGAGTAAAATTTGTTGTGGTAATTCTTAGGATAGAGCCGAGGTGTCGGTCCGTTAACCTAGATCTGTGACGGGCTTTGTTGACGTTCATGTGGCTGAACGTCTTCTCACACACGTACTAGGTCGAGCCAAATTGTCCACTCTTTTTTAAAATTCGGCACTCAGTGTCCACCTTTCTTTTCCTCGGGCCACTCATTTTAATGCAAGGATTCCAGGGGAAGGTTTGTGGGTGGCATTAGCGTAACACTGTATCTGAAAACTCAGCGCGCGAATTACAAGAATATTGACGTCACAGCCTACACGCGAAATTCGGCACTGATAGATGAAATTACTACGTACTACTGAGTGCGCACACGCACTTGTGATTGTGCACCGAGCTTTCTGAGACGGCTCCCGGGATTAATGCGCGGGCGGGCGCTTCCCCATCTACTGGGGAAACATAGTAATTGCAGAAATGACCCAAATAATAATAATAATACAATTTATTCAGGTTTGGCGGGCCGGATTAAACGGCCCCGTGGGCCGGATGTGGCCCGCGGGCCGTAGTTTGCCCATATCTGCCCTATACAGTCCTCAGGCTCCCCAACAATAGCAGTAGCAGTTTGCATTATTTCATTGCAATGTTTTTCCTTATTCAGAATTCACTTTGATGGTTAATGCAGTTATTGCAATTTTGTTGTTTTATCACAATAGATTGGTTTACTTACATTTCAAAAACCAGAAGCCATTCATTTACAAATGTGATTGCACTTTAGTTTACACATTTAAATGTTCAGATATTAAGATGTGATAGACAGTTTTTGCATGATTTGAATGAGGCAAAACAACATGCTTTTTCTCTCGAATATATTGTTATAATCGTTTGTTTCAGATGTACTGTAGTTATTTTCTGTATAAAAATTAAATTTGGTGTTCAAAAAGTCTTTTTTCAAACTTGAGTCTTGAAAAAGAGGGGGTCGTCTTATAATCAGGGTCGTCTTATATTCGGGCCAATACGGTAAAACGCTGTTCAAGACATACTGTGGAGGTGGACCATCAGCATCATGAAATACAAGTAGCCTATGCCAGATACTGACATGCTGAATTTCTTTAAAAAAAAAAAAAAAATCACTGTTGATGCACCTTTAATTTTGACTTCCTCTAGTACACTCAGTACCCACAAAACAACAACAAAAAAATGATGTTTTGACATTAGTGAAGGACGCTTGAGTCCCAGGAGAAACATCATGTCATTACAAAGGGAAATGTTGGAAAAGGGGACACTGTGTACTTGCTGTGTTCTTTTCAAGCTAGCATGCAATTAAAAAAAGTCGGTCTTTCACCACGTGTTGAACTGCTAAAGGCATATTTGTTTGAGAGTAATCTGCCACTAATTCATTCACATAAGATTTTTTTATTTTTGTTTTTTTAGAACAAAATTATTATTCTTGCACAGCTACTTGCATCTTGCGTCTTCTAACAGTCCAAATGGAGTTCACAAATTGGCTTGAATACAATAAGAACGTCAACTCCCAAAAGAAGATAGTGAAACTAAACACTTGATAATGGATGGCTACATTAACCAGATGCCTATTGTAAAAACCATTTACATATAATCCCCCCATTTTAGGACAAACACTGACATGATCGTGAAAGGGAGTGATAAATAAACAGTGTAACTTGGGGCAAAATTAATAAAAAGTAACTGGAAAAGGAGAATCAAAAGCACTCTTAATGTGTTATCATTGCACAAGTGAGGACGGCGCAGAGGACATTCAGCAAAGGGATCACACTGCATTAGGGAGCCAGAGAACACCTGGCATTGTTGGCCTGCTGCCACAGCCAGCGCTGCCTGCTGTCGGCTGCATGCTTCTCATTTCTGTGTGAATTTGAAACTGTCGCCACATGGACAATTGGCTCGGAGCTGCAGATTCCTGCAAGAGTGCAAACCTCCACATCTATTTACGCCGTCAATATGTTAGGGAATAATACCCGCAGTATCACTTTCCCCTCTCCAAATCCCAAGCATAGAAATGTGTTTGCGGCCCATGGACCTGACCTGTGACCAGTGGGTGGAAACAAACACCCTGCAGCATTCTACGGCCGTGCAACAAGATCCCACCACAAATCAGCCATGATATTTCATCTGATTATTGGATGCTGCCCTGTGGCACTTACACTGGTGGAAGAGCACAGGCACCATAACACGTTAGGGAAGGCATGCTATTGCCCAGGGCGCCGAGCTAAAGGGGGCCCTCGTGGGTCAGCTGACATTGGCCTATATCAGTGGTCCCAACCACCAGGCCTCAAGCCAGAACCGAATGGCGACTGACCGTCCAAGCCATCACTTCTGTCTTATTTATTAGCCAAGGCTGAAAAATATTTCAAAGTGACCCATTCGCCTCTGTTTTTGTCTATGGCTGACACTTGACACATTTCATGTTGTTTCAGTCTTGTGACGCTTAAATCAAATTCACAAGCAAACAAAATGAGTAAAATAACTAGACGTATTTGGAAAGTTCCTTTGCAATGGAGACACGCACACACACACACACACACACACACACACACACACACACACACACACACACACACACACACACACACACACACACACACACACACACACGCGCGCACACACACACACCTTTCCCCGCAGTGCGGTCTTTTTTTCTGATCCAAGTACTACCGTGATCAAGATTAAGGAAATTCAGACGATGTCAGAAATTAGCACATTTTGTGACATTTGTCCTCATCTTGGTAGATGAAAATTATGAGACATTTTAGTATAGGTTTTATTTTGTAAATTATATTTAGCCTTATTTTTTATTCATCAACAATTTAGTTACCATTATCGTCATGTTTCCATTTACACATATAGTTTGACATTCCAATGGTAAACTTTAAAGGTATTGGAGAGAATTTCATTTTGAATTTATTTTGTAATATTTCTCAAATTTCTCCCCACATACTGATGAACTGTTAAATAGGGCATCTTAAAATAAACTGAACCCCGGTGGGACCAGAAAAATCTCAACCAATAATTGTCGGCTTGAATAATGGCAACATTGGTCAGTTAACTTGTCAATCAATCTGTCTTCTGTGTTGTATTTCCTTGTTGATATCCATACTCGCTTACATCCCTGCGGCAAGTACTGCACATGTGTTTAACTTGTGAATTTTGGACATTTTGGCTTCGTTGTAGAATTCCCTGCTTGACTTCTGTGTGAAAATGGCTGATGAACGCCGTGATGATGATGGTTCTCCCAAAAGAAAGCCTGTTTTTGACATCTGAGAAGTGGAGGACATTGGTTGAACAAAACAAAATGCGAGTTATTCTTGGTAATTCGTTTTTGTGCACTGAGGAAGAAGAAGGGAATCAGAAGTGATGCATTGTTAGCCAAATTTCTTTGAACAGGTTTTGTTTATCTGTATATTTTGTGAAAATAACTAATTTTATGGCCTAGAATCATGTCAGCTATATTGAGACACAATGGGTTAGTAATGGGTTAGTAGAATTGTTTAATCGCTGTAGTAGTACATGTCTATTCATTTCATACATCATTTCTAAGTTTGGTGTTTGTAGTGTAACTAACACGTAGGAAGTCGGCTGCTGACTGTAAATACAACTTCAAATATGGAGCGTATGGTGAGTGTGGACCTAAAAACCTGCCCATGCGCAGTATTCAAAAACAGACGAAAAGGCTCTGGTTTCATCTGTAATGCCTTTAACTTGCAGTCTGATAAATACACCACATGTCCAACATTTTCATTGCGTCTTGTCACATCTCTCTCCCGTGATAAACACCGGAAAATGGGCGTCTGTCGGTGACCATTCTGTCACAGGGACGGAATACCCACCTCTGTACGTACATTTGTTTGAATTTGTTTGCACAGACAGGTGTATGCCATTATCAGCCATGCTGCAAGAAGACAGACCTGCTTCGTGCTCTCCCCACACGATTTCTTTCATCATTGCTGAACGTTGCGAGAGATATTTTTTTCTTACAATAGCTCAAAATGCTTTCTTGAATCGTAAGCTGTCTGTATTCTGCTTTTGCCATCGTCCTCAATCTTCCTATTTCCTCGCTCTTCTTCATGTAGCTGACTGAGTGCTTATCTCGAATCACTTCTGCCCTCCACAGGAGGCTTTCCACAATGCAGTAGTACGCAAGGCTGATTACTCCAGTATAACTGTGCAACACCCTCCCCGACCCATAAACAAGAAGCGCTGGGGCAGGGGGGAACGGACAAACCAAACATGGTGACATCGGTAGACGAATGCATGGATGTTTCCTTTTTGAAAGAACTTTGTTAATTTTTAGCTGCCGGTGACAATGTTATCATCAGTTGTTGTGATTGGTTAAAACAAATGTTTGGTTGCCGCATCGGCCAATCAACTCCAACTGCTGTACTGTATGTCCCACCTTTCCTGAGCAGATCATAGTGGTGCAGTCCCAGAGTGATACTTTGCAGAACTCTGTTGAGTGGTTCACGTATCAGAGCCAGCTCTTGCCAGGTTAGATCCAACTCACCTGATTCAAATATTTAAGATGATTATCAGGCTTGTGAAAAGCTTGTTCATGAGCTGACAGTGTGAATCAGGTGTGTTGGAGCAGAAAGACATAAAACAGACTAGATAGGGGATCTTGATGAGTTGACCAGGAGACCCCTGCAGTTGGTGCAGTTAACCATAAGAAAGCAGCTAGGGGCTAGTAGCCATGAGCAGACGGGCGTTTGTTCAGTCCAATACTCCGCAGCCTTGCTTCATGTGTGCAGAATTTCAGTGTTGTTAGAATTTTTTTTCTAATTAACACATTTATCTATAAGTCAATTATTTGTTACAATATGTCTTTTCTTTGTAACCCCCCCCCCCCTATATCCTGATGCACCAACTTTACTGTCAGTTTTTTATTTTATTTTACCTTGCTACGCTTTCCAACGTAACAGACACTCTCACGCACACGCACACACACACACACACACGCACATTACAGTTTGTTTACATGTTTATACCACCATTTGCAGATGGTTACCTCTGGGCTTGGTGAGACAAAAATACACCATATACCACTCTGCAAAATATTGAATAAATAAAAATTCTTGATTGCACTTACCATTTAATGTAATTTACTAAGTTCTGCTACTGTATTTATAACTGCTCTTGCATTTGCCCTTACATATGTGGATCATTACCAGTAAACCGGACCCGGGTTTTAAGGAAGGTGATGATTGTTTGTATTGGCTTGCTTGATGCGTAAAGCAGCTGTTAGACACTATGAATGTTATGCTGCACATTTTTCGTTGGTGAAGTGGTCATACTTTCATTTGGAGTGCGTTGGACGGTTGTGACATTGTAGGCTGACTTGCAATATTTTGGCTACGGCTCTTATATAGGCTATTATTATATTGTGCATGTGGTCGTAATGTTGAGGTTGGTCCATGTGTCTGAAAATGACATCTAATACGGCTGGGCACTGCTTAGCAAGTCCCCTCTTTTGTGAATATATATTTATTTTTTTCAAATTCAAGACAGAGATGTTTTTACTGGTGCACAAAATGAGCCGTGCATAAACATCACCTTGTTCAAAGAATAGAACCAACACAATGCATGAATTCACAACAAATGACATACCAGCAAACCAGTGTGACTTCTGCTGTTGCCTTTGCGAGACCAGTTCAGATATGCGAATTTATAAATCAGGTGTGTTTGGACCTCCGGAGTGGAGGCTCTGCCGAACCCCTGAAACCGACTCACCAAACCCCTCGGTTCTACTCTGAGTCTCTCCCGGATGACTGCGCTTCTCACCCTATCTCTAAGGGAGAGCTCGGACACCCTGCGGAGAAAAGTCATTTCGGCCGCTTGTATCCGGGATCTTTGTCTGTCGGTCACGACCTATAGCTCGTGACCATAAGTGAGGGTAGGAGCGTATATCGACCGGTAAATTGAGAGCTTTGCCTTTAGGCTCAGCTCTCTCTTCACCACGATGGACCGGTACAGAGTCCGCATTACAGCCGACGCTGCACCGATCCGCCTGTCGATCTCGTGCTCCATCCTGCCCACGCTCGTGAACAAGACCCCAAGATACTTGAACTCCTCCACATGGGGCAGGATCTCATCCCCGATCCGGAGAGGGCATTCCACCCTTTTCCGAATGAGGACCATGGACAGATTTGGAGGAGCTGATCCTCATTCTGGCCGGTTTACACTCGGCTGCCAACCGCTCCAGTGAGAGCTGGAGATCACGGCTTGAAGAAGCCAACAGCACCACGTCGTCTGCAAAAAGCAGAGATGCAATGCTGAGGTCCCCAAACCGGACACCCTCAACACCTCGGCTGCGCCTAGAAATTCTGTCCATAAAAGTTTATGAACAGAATCGGTAACAAAGGGCAGCCTTGGCGGAGTCCAAGCCTCACTGGGAACGAGTCCGACTTACTGCCGGAAATGCGGACCAAACTCTGGCATCGATGATACAGGGACCAAACCGCCCTTATCAGTCGGTTCGGCAGCCCATATTCCCGAAGCACCCTCCACAGAACTTCCCAAGGGACACGGTCAAACGCCTTCTCCAGTCACAAAACACATGTGGACTGGTTGAGCGAACTCCCATGCACCCTCGAGGATCCTGCCGAGGGTATAGAGCTGGTCCACTGTTCCACGGCCAGAACGAAAATCACACTGCTCCTCCTGAATGCGAGATTCGACCTCCTGACGGACCCTCCTCTCCTGCACCCCTGAATAGACCTTACCAGGGAGGCTGAGGAGTGTGCTTCCTCTGTAGTTGGAACACACCCTCCGGTCCCTCTTCTTAAAGAGTGGAACCACCACCCCAGTCTGCCAATCCAGAGGCACCGTCCCCGATGTCCACGCAATGCTGTAGAGGCGCGTCAGCCAGGATAGCCCCACATCCAGAGCCTTTAAGGCCTCTATTAAGTCCTGCAAGCTAACCTCGTGTTGCTAACTTTCATGAAAATTGAACATTTTGGAAGTCACAACTTGTCTGTTATATGCTATCAATATTATTAGATAATATTAGGAAGGGTAATGACAGTGTTCTGATAATGACGCTAATGCAAGGGGGGAATATACTGGACCTTACGATCCATCTTTGAAATTGTATGATTGTTAGTTATTTTATAAATATACTGATCCATTCATTCTGTTTGCACAGATGCCAGCATGCGGTCAACCAAAAGCTTCCCATTTATCCATCTGTAGATGGCGGTGCGTGGTACGACGTAAAAGCTGCATCAACATCAAGTTCAGCGAAAGAGGATCCTCAACCTCCGAATGGCGATTTGAAAGGTTTTCCTCACTGTGGCATTCCGAAACATCTAAACATTTTGAGTTTGAAATGACAGTAAAATCTAGTCTATGGGAAAAATTCGCAAACGTGATTTATTCAATAAACAAGCTTGTGAATTTCAAATGTTGTATCTGTTTTTGTTCCAATGTGTTAAATATTTTGTGATGAGCACTCATACAAGGTTTATATGTTCACGTTAATTGACAATGTATTTCATGCAGGCATGTCGCACAGATGCAATTCCGTTCCTCTCTACTACACAGTACCTATCAAAATTGGTATTGTAAGAGCTGCCCTCAATTTAATAACGTGGTTCTTGAAAATACTAAGCAGCAAGCAACAAAATCCATTTGTGAAAAAACTAGCTGCAGCAACAAGGGAATTATTTTACCTAGCAATCTAAATGATTTTATTCTCTCGATGCATCTTTCAAAATGGATCAATCTCTGCGGTTGTGTCAGCATTGATTTGAAGGTCAGCTGTGTCATCCCTTGTCGTTTGGCTGCTGGAGCTGTTTGGGGTCATCCCTCTCCTCTTATTCAAGATGAAGCAACTTGAGATGTACAATTTCTTCAAAAAGGAAACAGAAAAGTGTTTAATTTCTTAGTAGTACAGCCTTTGAGACATCCAACCATATTGTATATATCTCAGAATTTGCGTCTATATTTAATTTAGCTCTATAGTTAATGTATATATTAATGTTCATGTTCATACAAACAAGTCAATGTCCCACGTGTTATGGCGAAGAATAGCATGTTTTCTATTGAGAAAGCAGACGATAAACATTCCTCCACAGACGTTGCAGTCGCTGGTTTTGGATCGGGATTTTCAGATGTTGGCCCATTTCCACCGACAAAATGCAGAGAGCACATATATGTGTGATTGGTGACATTTTTTACTGTAAATCCCTGCCGTTTACAAGCTTCTAAACAGCGAAGGCATTTCTCCTCAGCTTTGGAAAAATATGAAGAAAACTCCCCTCATGACCCCGGTCAGCATATCGCGAGTCGCTCCGGCAGACACCAAAGCAGCAATGTTTTGTTGTAACCATGATAGGTCCGTTAATGTTGTTTCTGATAACAAATAGCGAGTTGGTCTTTTGCGCTTCAGCTGTTCACGACCTGTGCGGCTCTCGTATTTGTCCGACCACGCTGCGGCCGCGGCGCATGCGCAGTTCGCTGTTCTAAAAATAGTAACTTCGGGGTAATTATGACAAGCCCCATTGCCCCTAGGTGTGAGTGCGAGTGCGGATGGTTGTTCGTCTCTGTATGTCCTGTGATTGGCTGGCAACGGGTTCAGGGTGTCTCCTGCCTACTGCCCGATGACTGCTGGGATAGGCTCCAGCACACCCGCGACCCCCATGGGAACAAGCGGTATAGAAAATGGATGGATGGAGGTCCAAGTACCGATCCCTGCGGGACACCACATGTAAAATTAATTAGGTCGTGTTCCCATGGATGGGTGGGTCCTCTCTGAGAGATTAAAGATTAAAGTCCCAATGATCGTCACACACACATCTGGGTGTGGTGAAATTTGTCCTCTGCATTTAACCCATCCCCATGTGATTTTAATCCATCCCCTGGGGGAGAGGGGAGCAGTGAGCAGCAGCGGTGCCGCGCTCGAGAATCAGTTGGTGATCTAACCCCCCAATTCCAACCCTTAATGCTGAGTGCCAAGCAGGGAGGTAATGGGTCCCATTTTTATAGTCTTTGGTATGACCCGGCCGGGGTTTGAACCCACAACCTTCCAGTCTCAGGGCGGACACTCTACCACTAGGCCACTGAGCTGAACTAAACCAAAAAAGACCCCGAAATACCAAAGCAGGTTTCAAAACAATCTAGTAATATGCTGTGATCGACAGTGTCGAAGGAAGCACTAAGATCGAGTGGTAATAGTGCCGATGAGGTGTAGGACTCGATAGCTAAGAGGAGATCATTGGTCACTTTAACAAAAGAGCTGTCTCAGTAGAGTGGTTAGCTCTAAAACCAGACTGAAAAGATTCAAATCGATTGTTAGCAACCAAACAGATTACAAAAGTATCCCTTTAACACCCAGAGAGATAGATTAAACATTTCTACAATCCCGGAGGCTCCAAGTGCACAATAAAATGTATTCAAAAGCTAAAAAAGTGGATTTTCCATGATATGTCTAGTCGCTATTGAATTTAGGGGTTTTAACAGAACTGCATTGAAGTCATCAATTGAGCCATATAATATTGAGCCGTATCTGGAGGAGCCAGCTGAAGTAACTCGGTCATTTGGTTAGGAGTCTCCTGGACGCCTCCCTGGTGAGGTGTTTTGGGCACGTCCCACTCTGAGGAGACCCTGGAATAACATAAGACTCACTGGAGTGACTGTCTCCTGGATGGCTTGGGATTTCCCTGAATTTCCCTAATTCCTGACAAACGCTGGTGCCCCTACAACCTGACTCCCGAATAAGTGAAAGAAAATGAATGCCTCTATTCTACCATCCAGACGTTCTGACAGACTGTACCCATTGCATGTAGCTGGGAATATATATGGAAACATCAAGGATGCGTAGCTTGTCAAACCAGGCCCAATGGTGGTGGAAAGGGCTTCACCTTCGATGGCCCCCAAGCAAAAAAAGACATCAAGCTCCCAGTGTGGACTGAAAGCCTGCCAACCACTTAGACTTAGACTTAGACAGAACTTTATTGTCATTTTGTCAACACTAGGTGTGTACAAAACGAAATTTCGTTGCATACGGCTTTCAACAATGTAGTGGTATTTCGGCTGGTTAAAAAAGTGACATTCTATATAAAAATATGAAATAAGATAATTATAAAGTACAAAGTGCAGCAGTGATAAAGTACCGTAATTTTCGGACTATAAGTCGCACTGGAGTATAAGTCGCACCAGCCATAAAATGCCCAAAAAAGTGAAAAAAAACCATATATATGTATATAAGTCGCTCCTGAGTATAAGTCGCCCCCCCCCAAACTATGAAAAAAAAACCGCGACTTATAGTCCGAAAATTACGGTATGTAAACAGTGCAGGAGACAAAAGCAGTATTTACAAGTGTGCAGAGGAATGCTACGTTTGAATGTTCAACAGTCTGACGACAGCAGGGAAAAAACTATTGCAGAACCTGGTGGACCTGCAGCGGATGCTGCGAAACCTCTTCCCAGAGGGCAGCAGGGAGAACAGTCCATGGTGGGGTGTGATGGGTCACTGATAATATTACGGGCTCGGGACACGCAGCGCTGGGATGACAAGTCCTGAATGGAGGGAAGAGGAGCCCCGATGATCCTCTCTGCTGTCCTCACCACTCTCCTCAGGTTCTTCCAATCGGAGGCGCTGCAACCTCCACACCACACCGAGAGACAGCTTGTCAGAATGCTCTCTATGGTGCTTCGGTAGAACGTCCTCATGATGGGTGGGGGCAGGTGGGCTCTCCTCATCCTCCGCAGGAAGTACAAGCGCTTCTGTGCCCTCTTGACCAGTGTTGTGGCGTTCACAGTCCAGGTGAGGTCGTCTGTGATGTGGACTCCCAGGAATTTAGTGCTGCTGACCACCTCCACAGCTGAGCTGTTGATGATCAGTGGAGCGTGGTGAGGCTGGTTCTTCCTGAAGTCAACGATGATCTCCTTCGTCTTCTCCACATTCAGGATCAGGCTATTTTCTCTGCACCAGCCCACCAACTGCTCCACCTCCTCTCTGTAGTCCAGGTCGTTGTTGTCCCTGATGAGGCCCACCACCGTTGTGTCGTCTGCAAACTTCACGATGTGATTGGTGGTGAACCTGGGGGCGCAGTCGTGTGTCATCAGGGTGAACAGCAGGGGGCTCAGGACGCAGCCCTGAGGGGAGCCTGTGCTGAGGGTGATGACATCTGAGGTGTTCTGTCCGACCCGGACTGACTGAGGTCTGTTGGTGAGGAAGTCTAGCAGCCAGTTCCGAAGGGGGGTGCTGAAGCCCAGGTGTTCCAGTTTTTCCACCAGATGTTGTGGAATGATGGTGTTAAACGCTGAGCTGAAGTCCAGGAACAGAAACCGCACGTGGGTGTTCCTCTCCTCCAGGTGAGCCAGGCTCAGGTGAAGAACGGAGGAGATGGCATCCTCAGTAGAGCGGTTCTGCCGGTAGGCAAACTGGAACGGATCGAATGTTGGGGGGAGTCTGGAGACGATGTGATCTTTGAGCAGCCTTTCGAAGCACTTCATCATGATGGGAGTCAGTGCCACAGGTCTGTAGTCATTCCATGAGGTGATTTGAGGTTTCTTCGGCACCGGAATGATGGAGGCAGCCTTGAAGCACACTGGCACTTTGGCTTGGTCCAGCGAGATGTTAAAAATGTCTGTGATGACACCAGCCAGCTGGCCTGCACATTCCTTGAACACCCGCCCAGGTATGTTGTCGGGGCCTGGGGCCTTACGTGGGTTGACTCTTCTCAGAGTCTTCCACACGTCGGCTGAGTCAAGGCAGAGGGCCTCCTCTTCCTGGTGGGGAACAGTTTTAACTGCAGGAGTGCTGTTTAGTGCCTCAAAACGCCCAAAGAAGTTATTTAGACCATTTAGGAAGTCAGCATCAACCTCACCCACCGGGGGGGAGGGTAAGTTGTAGTCCGTGATCGCCCGTATGCCTTGCCACATACTCCTGGTGTTATTGGCGTCGTGGAAAAAATCCTGAATTTTCCGACTGTGGCTTCGCTTCGCTAGCCTGATGGCACGGTTCAAGTTGGCTCTCGCTGTCCTCAGTGCCTCCTTGTCGCCAGACTTGAAGGCTGAGTTCCATGCTCGTAGCGTATGACGTACATCCTCAGTCATCCAGGGTCGTTGGTTGGCTCGGGTGATGATGTTCTTAGTGGTGCTGACGTCCTCGGAGCATTTGTTGATGTAGGCTGACACAGTCATGGCGTACTCATCAATGTCGATCTGATTGTCATATGTTGCTGCTGATTTGAACATGTCCCAGTCAGAGCACTCAAAGCAGTCCTGGAGTGCCTCCATGGCCCCCTCAGACCACACCCTCACCTGCTTCACTGTGGGTTTTGCTCTGATCAGCAGGGGCCTGTATGCAGGGATTAGCATAACAGATAGGTGGTCTGAAGAGCCGAGGTGGGGGCGGGGGGCTGCTCTGAATGCATCCTTTATATTGGTGTAAACCAAGTCCAGAGTGTTCTCTCCCCGAGTTGGAAAATCCACGTGTTGGTAAAAATGAGGGAGAATAGTCTTCATGCTAGCCTGGTTGAAGTCCCCAGCAATGATGAAAACCCCCTCTGTGTGCGTGGATTGCAGCTCACTGATTGTCCGATAGAGAACCCTCATGGCCTCTTTAGTGTTAGCGCTAGGAGGCACGTACACAGCCGTGATGCTAACAACAGTAAACTCTCTGGGCAGGTAGAAGGGTCTGCAGTTAACAGTCAAAAGCTCGATGTCCGAAGAGCAGAAGCTGGCGACAGATCTAGCATTTTTGCACCAGTTGTTGTTGATGTAGACACACAGCCCACCTCCTCGGGATTTACCGCTTAGCTCGCTGTTTCTGTCGGCGCGGAATGTAGCGAGCCCCTCCAGGCTAACGGCGTTGTCCGGCATTGATGAGTTCAGCCATGTCTCCGTCAGGATGAGAGCGCAGCAGTTTCTAACTTCCCTCTTTGAAGAGAGTTCCAGTTTTAGATGGTCCATTTTATTATCCAGTGAGCGGACGTTGGAGAGGAAGATGGATGGAAGCGGCGGTTTGTAGGGGTTAGCTCTAAGCTTAGCCGTTAGCCCACCTCGACAGCCGCGCTTTCGCCGCTGGTCACACCGCCTACGCTTACTCCTCCTCCGGCGTGTGCTGCCCGGCGAGCCCGCTGCGTCGTGAGCTTCTGGGGCTAGCGCCCTAAGCACTCCGAGGCTACGCAAACAGACTAGGGTAGTTGTGGCTACGAGTCCGAAAACACTTGATGACCGTACCTCCATTAGGCGCTGGCGATCATACACTAATCTACTGGATGGATAAACTAAACTTTGTGTTGTTTGTAGTGTCCTAGGCGACATATTTTGTGAAAATACTCGTCGATTGTTGAGACCCGTGGCGGCCGCGGCCAACTGGGGCGCCGCCATCTTGGATTCCACTGTGGCTGGCTGCGTGTCTTTCCATCGCAGCTGTCACCGTCAAAGCAGTCAACACCATATAAAACAATACTGCTGTTTGTTGACTTGTTTCACTATCACCCCCCTCACAACCTAAAATGTACGTTTTTTTTTTTTTTTGTAATTCCCTGCAGATTGTTATTTCCTTTGCCCCAAACATCCCAGAAGAAAATCAAGTACAGAACAGAAAGTTTGGACAGAATTTTTATACTTAAATAAATTGTAGTGGTGCAAACATTATCTATACATTTTAATTCTGGAAAACATCTGAACTTTAATGGTGTTTCCATTATTTATGCTATTCCAAAGTCAAACGCATTCAATACATTCTTCTTACCAAATACTGTTAGTCCCAGAGGTATAATGACTAATATGACAAAATCAAGGAGTTTGTCACTTGGCCAAAGTCAATGTGGACTACAAAAATAAGGATTTGCATGTGAAAACAATGACCAGGGTTACATTTATTGTTGGACCCAACCCTTTTCTGAGCAGTTTGGGGAGGAATAATTAGGTAGTCGTAACAACCCCCACACCGCAGGATAATTTCTCAGGGTAATATTTTGAGAAGATATAACAATCAATCCTTTGATTTTTACAAAAGCGTCTGAAAGGCACGGGGAGAACATGCAAATTCCACACAGGGAGGGCCGGAGGTAGAATTGAACCCGCAACCTCTGAACAGTGAGGCGCGTGTGCTAACCAGTGCCGCCCTTTTCTATGTATGTTGACATGTCAAATTGTAAATTCACAATCTGCTGGAATTATTGTTTATTTCAAGTTTTAAATCTCATTTTACCTCTGAAATTTCAAAAGTAAATGTTGCTAGCACTGGTTGCTATATTGCTATTATGCTGACCTTGGATGGTGCTCACTGAAATGAGTGTGCTGGTTTTGTTGAGGTCAATGCTGCTCTTGTTTAAGGTGATTAGAATAGTACATGATCTGAGGGAAACCATGTTATATTGCCTGCAATTAAAATGAGTTTGACACCCCTGCATTACAATGCCAGTGCATCCCATCTGTCAAGCACACTAATGGTAATAATGCACTTATGGGACAAGAGGTTTTAGACAGCCTGGTGTTTTTAACTGACTTAAACCGTTCCGGCCTTTAATTTTGTGTGTAGTAGTCAACTCATATGACAGCATAAATATAAAACTCACGTCAGCCCTTAGAAATAGATTTTCAGTTCAAAGCATACTATGGCTCTGTTTTTAATTTAAAGGTGTGTGCGTGCATGCATGCGTGGATGTGTGCTGGACTTGTGTACGTGAACAATGTCCCTCTAAGTAATCCTGCACATCCCTGTCTGCTGGCCTGAGTACAACAGTTGGCCGAGCTCTGGGACTTTATTGGAAAAATTTGTGTACATAGTGTGGTGAGTAACATGGTGTGGTTGTGAGTGTGTAGTGGATGGTGGGTGCAGAGTTACTGACAGGGAAATTTACTCACTGACTCTTGAGATATGTTCCTCGGTTACGTTGTGGCTGTTGAAAAACTAATCCTCACAGTAAATCATGACATTATGCATTCACACAGCTAAAATTATCCCGAGAAAGTCAGACAGAAAATTGGAGCAGGGTTTGGCTGCATTCTGACAAAGTGCAAGCGATCCAGGAGCAGACAAACACCCACTCAAACATAGTTCTATCCATCTGGCAGCTTCAAGCAGCTCCCTGACAATGTCCACACGTTGCAATTTCAATTTGCACGCTCTAAATCTATTACACAAAATGCAGGTATTTTAAGTAGTCCAAAATTCTTTTTTATTATTTTTAACCTGGTAATTGCAAGGCAAATGGCCCTAATTGAAACCACAACCTCTGAAATAAAACTGAAAAATGAAAGTGGTGATTATGGTTTCCCAGGGCCTGTTGTAGGATTTGTGAAGTTGCTTCCAAGAGTGTTTTCATGTCACTGTATCAAGCTGCTGCCCATTCTAGACAAACTGACTCATTCATAGAACACTGGCCTCAATGGAGGAGATGGTGGTTCAGCAAAGGAGAGATGCTAAATCTACCCACCCCCTTTATTTGTCCCTCAACGTCACACTTCATTGTGTGTACTCTCCACAATTAGTTCTACCCATGTGATGAATGGTGGGAAAAGTGCATCAGACAAATCATATCTACCAGGGCATCTTTTCCCCCCCAGAAAACATGCCAGTGGTCATTATACATGCGCAAGAAATGCACAAAAATCACGACGACATAGAGAAAATATTTTGAGGGTTCCATTTCAGATTATGTTACACGTCTGCAATGTGATTTGTTGTCGGGCAGAAGCCGAGTTAAGAAGGAGTTAAGATCAGGGGATGTTGAGAATAAGTGTCAATTTTACACATGTGAAGCCCTTTGAGACTTGTCTGTGATTTAGGGCTATATAAATAAACTTGACTTGATTTGAAGCCACAGATTTTGGTTTGGTTATTTTGGTTTCCATACATGTTGCTTTCCCTTGCAAAAAAAAAAAAAATCGTCACGAACCAAGTCAAGTAGCGATGAACCTCTCAGTCAGTCACTGACGGACGCCCATTTCACTGATGACTAACAGAGACATGACCAGCCCTTTTGCATGTATTTGTTGTGCTACGTTCATCCAGGACACCAAAATAAGCCTCGCGCAAGTTCGATTGCGGGTGTTCAGAGAAGAGGTTGGGCATTACTTTACAGGGGAAAGGAACAACTTTTTTCAATCCCTATTAGCAACAATGGACGACATAGCAACCGCTGCTGCTTTATTCTTGCCCTCAAGTCCTGCCAACGACAGCACCATCAAGAAGCACATCCCTGGCCGTGAATTTCACGACCTTCTAGGTGTGAATGAAATTTCAGAAGGCAAAGTTATATTGGTCTATATTTTATTGGTAAACAGCCTCGGTCAAGTTACTTAGACAAAATAATTAGATTCTGATTACTGATTACTTCTCCAAAAGGTCTAGTGATTACTCATTTTCAAAAGTAATTGGTCATTTTGTTTACTTTAGTTAGTTTTCAAAAACATGATGCACAACATGAATACGCAATAAGCAATAAAGCCTTTCAACCTAATTCTACTCTTTTTGCATATTCCATCATATAATATTGAAAAAAATTAAACTGTCTTTTTAAAAACGTTTTTAATGAGTTTCAATCTTTGATCAATATGGACATTGGCTCAAGCAAAAATTAAATTAAATGCATCAGCCTCTGACTTTGACTTTAAACATATGTTTTGCACATTTCATCATGTTTTAATGAAATAAAGTCTGTTAACTTATATTTCTACTTATTCCAGCATATAAAATATAAATCCTCAAATAAGATGTAAATAAGCCTTCCTTGACTGTACAAATTATTACCATTTACATCTTTTAACAGTGGGTGAGAGAGGAGAAATAATGAGTTAACCAAAAAAAAAATTTGAATTCCACAGTTAGGGTCTTATTCCATTCTTATTTTATGGCTACCCAGACAAGGCCATATGTTTTTTGCTTTTTTTTTTTCTTTTCAGTGAGTGAAACAGTGGTGTTATATCTGTATTTTTTCTACAATACGTCAGAATGATTCAGAGTCTACGGTGGATATATAGATAACATGTCCTTAACAGTATAGCCAGCGACGAGCTTCTTCAGTTCAGCTGCACAAAGTCCTGTCGCTCTTAAGTCTAGTTTCAGAGAGAGTGGCCCTCGTGGGTTTGCCTGGTGGAATTGCACGTGATAACCGCAGCGGGCATGTCATTGGGCGAATCCAATGGTACCTCGGTGAGTCTCACATTTCCGCGCCCATAAAACACGAATGTTTTTTTCTGCTTTTAAAGATTCAAACGCAAATTAATATCAGTACTTCAGAGTATTAAACGCTGCATGGAACTGTTGTCACTGTCGTCACGCCGCTCACACGTCATTTTCATGAGACAGTCTCACAAAACAAAATCACTATTTAGTAACGCAGTGACGCAGCCTGCATGTGGGTGAGTAACATGAGTCATCTAATTACTGTTTTTGCAATTGTAATACCTTACTTTACTCGTTATTGTAAAAAAGTAATTGGATCAGTGTTGGTAAATAAATAATGTATGGATGGAATCATGGCAGTCTTGATTTGATCAAAAAGACATCAAAAGGCTAACACTAATTCATTTTCTTTTCTTGAGGTACATACAGCTAACAATACCAACGTAAATTATGATTTATTTTTATTTAGAGCCACATTTTTCGATGGTATTATTTAGTTTTTATAATATTTTAATTGTGGTTACATGTTATGTAAGTTACCATCATCTCCATCTCAAACAATAAAGTACTTTGCATGATAAATATTTTTGATGTCATCATATTTTCAGGAGTGTAGTTATATTCAGGATGAGGTGGCCGTGACAATTCTGACCATGCATGCTGCGATGGTGCAGAACTGCGAGTCATTGGTGACCGCTAAGACACAGACAGAGTGGGCTGAAAAGGCCGCAGAGTTGGAGACAGACACGCAGTGATGACAGCCTGAATGAGTATCGTCTGACTCGGGGGGACTCTGTGAATGAGGACGTTGAGAGGCCGCCACAGAGCCACGAGAAAAGTCTAATTACAACATAGCAATGAAAGTACAAAATCATGCATACGAAATTGCATAGATGTACATATGACATCATAGAACAACAACGGGTGTATTATTTATTGGCATGAAATTGTATTTACGTCCATGAGTTTTAATGGTAGCCTTTGTAATCAATCTGTGGAAATGTCCTCCTTATGCTTGACACAACACATGAATTTAAAAGATTGTTCCGATCCATGAATGTGATCGGCTAATACCAATTACCGTAATTTCTGGACTATAAGCCGCACCAGCTAAAATTCGGGGATATTTTAGTTTTTTTCTTATATAAGCCGCACGTACACACGCGTTTTTTACAAAGAAAGACAGTACACAGAAAGCCTTTTTAAAGTTTTAATAACATACTTTAACATGTCTTTCTAAACATTGCCTGTGACGCAGCAGTAGTACCGCAGCAACACGGAAGTGTGCACGCGAGTTATTAACAAAGAAAGACAGGACACAGAAAGCTTTTTTAAAGTTTTAATAACATACCTTAACATTTCTTTCCAAACACTGCCTGTGACGCGGCAGTAATACCGCAGCAACACGGAAGTAACACAAGACTAATAGGGCTGGATTAAAAAAAACATACCGGTAAAAGTCACTGAGACGCGGGGTAACACAGCAGCAACACAGCAGCAACACGGTAGTACAGCACCAACAGGGCTCGTTAAAAAACATACCAGTAAAAGTAAAAAAAGAGCCATCTTCATCTTCCTCCTGTGCACTGAAACCATCGAAGTCTTCCTCCTCAGTGTCCGATTGGAATAGCGTTAGATATCCTTCGCCACACAGTCTCAGTCTCTCTTTTGTCGTCGCTTTTATGCATTTCTTCGAGTGTGATGAGGGTCTGTTCATGCTAATTTTATTCATGCACGAAGCGCTAAATTACATTAAACTAGCGAGCGACACGTATAGCTCCAGAGTAGACGGGACCACGAAATAAAGAAAAGGGTGACGCAACACAATGTCATCAACATCGACTGCCTTTAGCTTAAAAACGGCATCATATGCATTTCTTTTGTCCCCCATAATGACGGTTTGTGTATAAAAGCTTCCTGTCAGTAATGTCCGTCTTGACAAACTAGCACGTCTTCTTCGGCGCATTATCTCTTCTTCGTCTGTCTCGCTCTTGCTTCCTGCTAGAGCGCCCCCTGGAGGCCGTAAAAATCCATAAATACGCCGCGCCGCCATTTAAGCTCTATTTCCCTCTTTGACAGCCAAATCGATTGCTTTTAACTTAAAAGCTGCATCAAATGCATTTCTTTGTGTGTTTTCCATGATGAGAGTGTGTGCGTGATGCGCGAAATGTTCAAAACACAAACTAGCACGTCTTCTTCGGCGCATTATCTCTTCTTCGTCTGTCTCGCTCTTGCTTCCTGCTAGAGCGCCCCCTGGAGGCCGTAAAAATCCATAAATACGCCACGCCGCCATTTAAGCCTCGGGGTTCAAAGTAACCTTCTGAATAAAATGCATTAAAACTTCACGTTCATTACAACTTGTTTTTGGTGAGCAAAATGTCAGAAGAATTTAATTTAAATGCTGATTGATTGGGTTTTAATACAATGCAGATGGTCCAAACAGCGCCACTGCTTTGTGTAATCTCTGAGTCACATGGCAGAGTAAGAGAAAGGGTTTAGAGCCCTTTGACGCAGGTCACCTAGCTCATAATAGTCACAAGCAACACAGCCAGAATAAGCAGCAGCCATAGTAGTGTTTCAAAATAGTATTTTTGTTGTTGTTTTTTTCTTCAAGATACCGCAGTGTATAAAAGTGATCAAGTCATCACAAAAATCACGAAAAAAATCCTTATATAAGCCGCACCTGACTATAAGCCGCAGGGTTCAAAATCTTGGAAAAAAGTCGCGGCTTATAGTCCGGAAATTACGGTATGTTGTCTCAGTGTAAAATTTTTAATTTTAGAGCTAAATAATCAGTTGATTTTTTTTCACTTAATTAATTATATTTAAAGAGTAAAAAACATGTTAAATTTCGATCCTTTTTAATTAAAAAAAAAAAAAAAAAACTTCAAGTAATTGAGAACTTTGATAGCACCATTGAGGACTGGACAGCTTATGTGAACAAGTTGAACTGTATTGCCTTGCTAATGAGATCGACAATGAAAGGAAAGTGGCAGTCCTACTCTGTGTTATCAGAATCTGAATCAGAATCAGCTTTATTGACCAAGTTTGTGCATGCCAAATAGGGAATTTGACTCCGGTTGATCTCAGCCTCTGTACAACATTTAAGTGACTGTCTACATTCAGGTAACTAACAACATTGAAGTGGTGAGAGCATGATGTTATTGCACAGTGATGTCTCTGAGTCTCTATGAGTGGTGTGAGTTCATCAGAGCAACAGCCTGGGGAAAGAAGCTGTGTCTGTTGTCACGGATAGAAATGGAGCCAGGGTGACCAAATGCAGCTTGGACCAGGGTTTATTGAGGGAAAGGGGTGTTGGAATAAACACACTAACATAACGGCCTAACAAAACAACGACGGGACTGACTGACCGACAGGGCTTGCTAACGGAAACAGAATCGACAGACAAAGACGAGAATAATCCGACAAGGGATTGACACACAGACAGGACTTAAATACGCGACAGGTAATGAGAGGCAGGTGACTGTGATTAGTACATAGATTGTGAGTAGACACAGGAAGGGAGGGGCGAGTAAGGACTTAAATACGCGACAGGTAACGAGAGGCAGGTGACTATGATGAGTACATAGATTGTGAGTAGACACGGGAACGGAGGGGCGAGTACACAGAGACGCGGACAGAAACCATGACAACCTATACACAATAAAATGATCAGAGACGAGTCGTGACAGTCTGTGTCTGCTGGTTTTGGCGTACAGCGCTCTGTAACGCCATCCGGAGGGGAGGAGTTTGAGCAGACTGTGTCCTGGGTGAGAAGGGTCTGCGGAGATGTTACTTAATAATAATAATAATAATAATACATTTTATTTATAAGGCGCCTTTCAAGGCACTCAAGGTCGCCGTACAGACATAAAATAAAATGAAAACCAACAGTACCACGATCATCAAAATTGAGTGATCTGCTGCAGACTTTGCAGAAAATCAAAGCAAAACGTTAAAAAATGACCGGAGAGCAACGGCAGCAAGTCGCGCCAGCGTTCACTCACATCCGGGTTGAATGAATAATGAAGACCATTATGTTGTATATAAATAGAATGACAAAAATCCCCCACTTTATCTTCCCATGGAAACTCACCATGAAACTTTGCTTGGATGTCCTCTGAGCGAGCGTCAGTCACACTAGCAAAAATGCCCCCTTGCCCGTTGAGGATGACCATGTCGGTGGCCGTGAAATACGGCAAGGGACGATCAAGTTCCTCGGCAAAAAGCCAGATCCTATAAAACGGACTCCATGTTTTCGCAATACTCGTAGTCCCCCAGATTGTATATGAACTGCGTCCGGTCCACTTTGGAAGCCTCCGAGAGCGATGGGTAGAAGTCGCCGGGTGCCATGTTGGCCGGGCGCCATGTTGGCCGGGCACCAGGTTGGCCTCGTGATAGCGGGTCCGGCATTGCTGGCACGAGGCCCGGTGATGCCGCGGATCCGGCGACGCTGGGGTGGGGCCCGATGGCGGCCACGGGTCCGGCGCCGCTGGCAGGAGGTCCGGCGACGGCTGCGGGTCCGGCGTTGCTGGGACGAAGTCCGACGGCGGTCGCGGAGCCGATGGCGCTGGAACGAGCTCCGACGACGGACAACTTGCACGTTTCGTGGTCCTGGACAGTCTTGGATGGATGGGAGATTAGTCCCGATAATCTTTTCCGCTGACCTGATTGTCCGTTGTAGTCTGTGCTTGTCTTGTTTGGTGGCCGATCCAAACCAGACAGTGATGGAGGTGCAGAGGATAGACTGGATGATGGCAGTGTAGAAGGTTTTCAGCAGCTCCTGTGGCAGGTTGAACTTCCTGAGATGTCTCAGAAAGTACAACCTCTGCTGGGCCTTTTTCCGGACCGAGTCTATGTGGCCGGTCCATTTCGGTCCCAGGAGATTGGGAATAGCATTACTGAGGATGGTGAAGGGTGGGAGTGGCGAAGGGTCTCTCCTGAAGTCCACTGTCATCTCCATGGTCTTGAGCAGGTTTATCTCCAGGTGGTTTTAGCTGCACCAGTGGACCAGCTGCTCCACCTCCTGTCTGTACGCAGTCTCTCTTCTGCACGTACAACAACGACAAACCTTGGTTTACACCGAACCTCAGGAGGCTGCGCAAAGTCAAGGAGGAGGCCTACAGGAGCGGCGACCGCGACCTGTTCAGGCAGACCAGAAACACACTGAACCGAGAGGTCAGGAAAGCCAAGAGGTGTTACGGGGAGAACCTGAAGAGACACCTCTCTGCCAATCCTGATCCCTCAACAGTGTGGAAAGGTCTGCAGAGCATCACGGGCTACAAGAAACGAACCCCCCGTCCTGTGGAGAGCCCAAGGCTTGCTAACCAGCTGAATAAGTTCTACTGCAGGTTTGATCGGTCCTCCCACACAACGGGACTTCCTGCAGCACAATCTACATACTCACCTCTCCCCACAACTGCTCTGTCCACACCTCTATCATCGTTGTCACCCACTCTCTCTCTTGCAGAGGCCGCACCCGCACTCCAGGTCCGCGAGGAGGAAGTGCGCCAGATGTTCCGGAGACAAAAGACCAGGAAGGCACCGGGCCCAGACGGCGTGTCACCTTCCTGCTTGAAAGTCTGCGCTGAACAGCTGGCGCCCACCTTTGCACGGATCTTCAACCGTTCTCTGGAGCTGTGTGAGGTGCCCTCGTGCTTCAAGAGCTCCACCATCGTTCCAGTGGCCAAGAAGCCCGCCATCACAGCTTTGAATGACTATAGACCCGTCGCACTGACATCTGTGGTCATGAAATCTTTCGAGAGGTTAGTGCTGAACCACCTGAAGGAGGTCACGGGCCCCCTGCTTGACCCCCTCCAGTTTGCCTACCGGGCAAACAGGTCAGTGGATGATGCGGTCAACATGGGACTGCACTACATCCTGCACCACCTGGACACCCCAGGAACGTACGCCAGGATCCTGTTCGTGGACTTCAGCTCGGCGTTCAACACCATCGCTCCTGACATCCTCCAACAGAAGCTCATCCAGCTTGCGGTGCCTGCCCCCACCTGTCAGTGGATCACCAGCTTCCTGACCGACAGGAGACAGCGTGTGAGGCTGGGGGGCATCACATCTGACACCCGGACCACCAATACTGGAGCCCCTCAGGGGTGCGTCCTCTCCCCACTGCTCTTCTCTCTCTACACCAATGATTTCTCCTCAGATGACTCTCCTGTGAAGCTCCTGAAGTATGCAGACGACACCACTCTCATCGGACTGATCCAGGACGGTGATGAGACTGCGTACAGACAGGAGGTGGAGCGGCTGGTCCACTGGTGCAACCAAAACCATCTGGAGCTGAACCCGCTCAAGACCGTGGAGATGACAGTGGATTTCAGGCGAGACCCTTCACCACTTTTACCCCTCACTATCCGCAGTAATACTATTCTCTCCACAGACACCTTCAAGTTCCTGGGAACCACAATCTCTCGGGACCTGAAATGGACCGGCCACATAGACTCTGTCCGGAAGAAGGCCCAGCAGAGGCTGTACTTCCTGAGACAGCTCAAGAAGTTCAACCTGCCGCGAGAGCTTCTGAAGACTTTCTACACTGCCATCATCCAGTCTGTCCTCTGCACCTCCATCACTGTCTGGTTTGGATCAGCCTCCAAACAAGACAAGCACAGACTGCAACGGACAATCAGGACTGCAGAAAAGATCATTGGAATCAACCTCCCATCTATCCAAGACTTGTACCTGTCCAGGACCAGGAAACGTGCAAGGAACATCTCTACAGACCCTTCTCACCCAGGTTGCAGTCTGTTTGAACTACTCCCCTCCGGACGGCGTTATAGAGCTCGGTACGCCAAAACCAGCAGACACCGAGACAGCTTCTTCCCCCGGGCTGTTGCTCTGATGAACTCACACCACTCATAGAGTCTCAGAGGCATTACTGTGCAATAACATCCTGCTCTTCACACCTTTTGAATTTGTCTACACTGTTTTTGCCATTATTCACATGTCCTGAGTGTTGTTAGTCACCTATATGTTGAACAGAGGGTGTGTTTTACCGAAGTCAAATTCCTTGTTTGGCACGCTCAAACATGGCGAATAAAAACTCTTGAATCTTGAATCTTGGAGTCTCGTCACCGTCCCGGATCAGTCCGATGAGAGTGGTGTCTTCCGCATACTTTACGAGCTTCACAGAAGAGTCGCCTGAAGCGCAATGGGTGTAGAGAGAGAGAAGAGCATTGGGGAGAGTACACACCCCTGGGGGGCGCCAGTGCTGGTGGTTCGGGTGTCGGATGTGATGGTCCCCAGCAATGTTCCCTCTAATTTTTCATGTATCTGGGCATAGACACAAGCTCCCTGAGCAAACTGAGGACTACAGTGAGCAACATCAGGTCGCTTCGGGGGGGGGGGGGTGCTAATGGGACGTCCAACGCTGCGTGTTCGTTTCGCTTCGGGGGGGGGGGTGCTAATGGGGCGTCCAACGCTGCGTGTTCGCTTCGCTTCGGGGTGTGTGTGTGCAAATGGGGCGTTAAACGCTGCGCGTTCGCTTCGCTTCGGGGGGGCGGGGGGGGTGCGGGGGATGTTTATGCGCTGGATAGATTTCTTGTGCGCTGAGAACGTGCGGGCAGTGCGCGATTGCGCACGCGCGCAGCTTAGAGGGAACATTGGTCCCCAGCCTCACCTGCTGTCTCCTGTTGGTCAGGAAGCTGGTGATCCACTGACAGGTGTAGGTAGGCACCGCGAGCTGAGTGAGCTTCTGGTGGAGGATATCGGGAGCAATGGTGTTGAACGCCGAATTGAAGTCCACAAACAGGATCCTGGCGTACGTTCCTGGGGTGTCTAGGTGTCACAGGATGTAGTGCAGTCCCATGTTGACCGCATCATCCACCGACCTGTTTGCCCGGTAGGCAAACTGCAGAGGGTCGAGCAGGGGGCCTGTTATGTCCTTCAGGTGGCTCAACACTAGCCTCTCAAAAGACTTCATGACCACATATGTCAGGGCAACGGGTCTGTCATCATTCAATCCTGTAATGGCGGGCTTCTTGGCCACCGGTACGATGGTGGAGCTTTTGAAGCACGAAGGCACCTCACACAGCTCCAGGGAACGGTTGAAGATCCGTGCAAAGGTCTGGGCCGGGCTTGGTGCCTTCCTGAACTTCTGTCTCCGGAACATCTGACACACCTCCGCCTCGCAGATTTGAAGTGCGGACGCGACTTCTGAAAGAGAGAGAGTAGGTGTTAACGGTGATGGAGGTGTGAACAGGGGGGTTGTGGGGGGGTGGGGTGGATGTTGATTGTGATGCAGGAGGTCCTGTTGTGTGGTTGGACCGGTCAAACCTGCAGTAAAACCTGTTTAGCTAGTTTGCAAGCCTTGGGTTCTCCACAGGATAGGGGGTTGGTCTCTTGAAACCCGCAATGCTCTGCAGGCCTTCCACACTGATGAGGGATCAGGGTTGGCAGAGAGGTGTCTCTCCAAGCCCTGCCCATAGCTTGTCTTAGCTTTCCTGATCTCTCGGGTCAGTATGTTCCTGGCCTGCCTGAACAGGTCACGGTTCCCACTCTTGTAGGCCTCCTCCTTGGCTTTGCGCAACATCCTGAGGTTTGGTGTAAACAACGGTTTGTTGTTGTTGTACGTGCAGAAGGTGTCAGTCTGCACACACAAGTCCTCACAAAAGCTGATGTATGATGTCACAGTGTCGAGGAGTTCATGCTGGTCTAAAGTTGCAGCTTCAAAAACACCCCAATCGGTGCAGTCAAAGCAGGCTTGGAGGTCCTGCGTTGACTCCACTGTCCATTTCCTCACAGTCCTCACCACAGACTTAGACATTTTTAATATCTGCCTGTAGGTTGGGATCAGTGGTCCGAGAGTCCTAAAGCTGCACGTGGCACAGAGCGATATGCGTCCTTTATTACTGAGTACCAGTGGTCCAGTGTCTGTGTGCCTCTGGTGGGACACGTGATGTGCTGTCTGTATTTTGGGAGTTCGTGTGTGAGGTTTACTCTGTTAAAATCACCCAAATAAATGGTCAGTGAGTTTGGGAGTTTTTTGTCCACGTCTGTTATCTGGTCAGCCAGCAGCTGCGTGGCTTCGATCGCACGTGCGTGTGGTGGAATGTAAACAGCCGCCATTACGATCGAGGAGAATTCCCGTGGTGAATAAAACGGCCGGCAGTTTATGAAAACTGTCTCTAAGAGAGGGCTGCAAGACTCTTTCAACACTGTGACATCAGTACACCAACCTTTCTTAATGTAGAAGCATAGACCATCTCCCTTTGTTTTCCCCGTGAGCGCAGTGCTGCGATTGGCGCGTAGGAGACAAAATCCAGGCAGCTGTACGGCATGGTCAAGTATGTGTTCGTTGAGCCACGTTTCCGTGAAGCATAGGGCGGCGGATCTGCTAATATCCGGGTTCGTTGGAATGAGATGGACGCGAATATCTACGACTTGCTCCGCAGTTTCATTGCCCCGACTAAACTGGCTGACAAAACATTTGACGAGATAGCGGCTGTTTTCAAAAAACATCAAATCCAGTGCCCAAGCAACAGAAAATAGTTTACACAATATATGCATGGATGCATTTACCATTCACACACACACATACACACGCACACACACATACACACACACACACGCGCGCGCGCGCGCGCGCGTGCACACGCATACACACACACACACACGTGCACACGCATACACACACACACACACACACACACACACACACACACACACACAGAAACTAACAAAAAGACGTTTCATAACATGCATTGTTTCAGGGTTGTTTAACGTTTCATTAAGGGACTCAGTAAATTTGCTGCCTGGCAACGTTACAAAACTAATTTGAGAGACAGACGATGCTAGACAAAGTTAACGTTACTTTCCAAGGCAGCTCATTAAGGCTGGGGCTTATCATCGCAACGAGATATGGGCAACACGTGATTTAAAATGCACGACCTTGAATTCTTTGTACAAGCCTGGACATCGTTGTTTTAGGTGTTTCGCTCAGTTGGATGTGTTCCCACCCCTATGGAATCACCACCTTTAACGTGGTGGGGTGGTATGCATGTCTCCGTGACCACGAGAGCCATGACGGGTAGGGCCACCCATGCAGAACAGGTCGAAGGGTAGAGACCAATCAAAGAGTGATCCCACTGGCCCTCCAGATTGGAAGTTGGGCTGTGGGCTGATAACCCGCACCTGGAAAAAACAAATTATTAAAGAAACCAGAAACAGAGCATATCCGGGGAATGCTGAAGCCAGTCCTCAGAACAGGAGAGACACCATGACGCACAGGGGCCAAAGCCAACAGAAAGACGGCCTTCGCCGAATAGGCTACCGCTGTACCTGAAAAGCTCCTTGAAGATCGGAAACTGGAATGTATGAACACTCTACGCAAGCGCTAAGATTTTACTAGTAGCAAGAGAAATGAAGAACAGAGGAATCAACATTATGGGAATCAATGAATCAGTACAACAGGACAAGGAAAAGTGGAACTAGCAGAAGGAAAAAAAACATCATTTACTCTGGAGGAGACGACTACAGCCATAGACAAAGAGTAGACATATTGATGTCAAGAACAGCAGTAAAAAACCCAGAATCAAGGATGAAACGGCAAAGCTGAAGGATAAAACCATCTTAAAGACTTTGTCATCAGTTTGCGAAACAGGTTTCAGGCGCTGAAGAAGTAGATCGTGACGCCCAAGAAATAGAGAAGGCATACAAAGAAGTAGCTGAAGCAGTCCTTGCAAGACCACGGAAAAAGAAGAAGCCATGGATCAGTGAAGAATCTTGGAACCTTGTAGAACAAAGAGAAAGACTAAATAAAGTCCTAGACACAAATTAGGAAAGAATGCGCACATACTGAGGTCTGCCCGTCAGGTAGTCCATGATCTATGCCTTCAGGTGTGAACTCATGCCCATCACCAACATCTTGTCACTCAGAAGCACAGGCTGAATGGTGTTAAAGGCGCTGGACAAATCCAGGAAAGTAATCCTCACAGCCCCTTTTCCCTTCTCCAGGCGAGAGAGTCACTTATAGGCAAGATCATCTTATTGATAGTGAAGCTGAAGACGCCGCAAGAAAACAACACATGAAGACCCTATATGGACTCACAGACATGTAACGAGAGACCCAGACAGAGTACAGCAGTACTAGACAAAGATGTGTCACGCGCCCGTGCCACACTCCTTCCAGCCGGTAGCCTTCCACTCATTCACAGCCATGCCCCTCCCATCAAGACAATCACCTGCACCTGTCACTATTTAAACACCACACAACAGTCAGTCATTGTCAGTACGTCCCCTTATGCTACCCGTGCCTTGTACCTCGGTCCTTGTCCTATTCCTTGTGCCTTTGTTTGATCCTACGCTTGCTCGCCGCCTCCCCGGACCAACTGCCCGTTGCCGACAACGCCTGCTTGCCGCCTGCCCCGACCAACTGCCCGTTGCAGACTACGCCCGCTCGCCGCCTGCCCCGACCAACTGCCTGTTGCCGACTACGCCCGCTCGCTGCCTGCCCCGACCATGACCACGTCCTCATCTCACCCCTCGAACCATGTCGTGCCTTGATCTCCACCTTCCACAATCACCAGAGAGATCAAATAAACACAGTCTTTGCACTTGGTCGTCCTGCTCACTCTCTTTTGACAAGATGGTAACCTCATCAGCGGAAGAAACGCAATCAAGTTACGATGGACAGAACACTTGAAGGCTGTATTTAATACAGAAGAACTGGAAAAAACAATGACAGATGATGAATGTGATTTCAATAACAGAATCAAAGAGCTCACAGTAAATGAACCATCAATCGTTGAAGTCAAAGAAGAAAAAAAAAGTTGCAGAATAGTAAAGCACCAGTAATCAACTGCATCACAGCCAAGCTATTAAAGGCTGATGTAGACGTCTCAGGAATAAAAGTGCACCAATTACTAGGAAAGATATGGAAACATGAAGATTATCTTCAAACTAGCACTCAAGAGGCATAACCCTACTATCTGTTGTGGGAAAGATACTGCTCAGGATTATTGTAGACCATATATGAGTTGCAGACTATGAAAAGAACAAGCAGGTTACAGAGCAGGAAGGGGAACAACAGAGCAAGTCTTGGGAGTACGGAACATCATAGAACAGGTTAATGAGTGGCAAGCAACGCCGTATATGAATTTTGTAGACTCTGAGAAGGCTTTTGACTCTGTCCATCACAAGTTTGTGGATGGTCATTGAATGGTATATGGTGTATGGAATGCCAGAGAATATTGTGAGAATGGTCAGAATGTTCTATTGAGACTTCCAGTGTGTGTTTGAAGACCAGGGAGAAGTATGTGAATGGTTGATGTTAAAACTGGTATCAAACAAGGCTGCAATGTCAGGATTTTGATTCTTGATTGTGATGGATTGTATCACGTTAAACAGGGAAAAAATTAAATTCGATGGAAGCTCACATAAAAACTGGATGATTTGGACTTTGTAGATGACATAACACTACTATCCTCGACAAAACAACAAATTCAGAATAAAACAACACGGTTGGATGAAGAGGCCAGGCAAGTATGTCTTAAGATCAACACACACAAAAAACCCCAATGAGGATTAACGCAAGCAACCAGGAAAGAATTCAGATCAATGGAAAAGACATTGAAGCGGTAGAGCAGTTCACATACTTGAGAGCCACAGTTTGTAAAGAGGGAGGCAGAATGAAGGACCTGAAGAACTGATTATCAAAAGCAAGAGGTGGAGCTCTAACAGCATCACATGAAAAACAAAACTAAGACTTTCCAAGAAACTACTGGTGCCAGTCTTGCTATATGGATGTGAAACATGGAAAATAAACAAACAAACAAACAAACAAACAAACAAACAAACAAACACAGTGAACGTGTTCCATAATAGATACCGACACAAAATACTCTGTATACATTGGCAAGATCACGTCAGAACTCAAAACCTGCTAGAAAGAGCTGAGATGAAGGCTCTGAGTGAAGAAGTGAAGCTACATAGATGGAAAATTACTGGAGACATACAACTCCAATATAGCACTGACCTGGGCACCAGAAGGGAAAAGAAGAAAAGGAAGACCTGGAGATGTACTGTGGAGAAAGAAAGAAAAGCAGTAGGATGGACATCATGGGCTGAAGTGAGGACTGCAGCAGCTGTGGAAGTGCTCTGTGAAAGCCTTATGTGCCAGAAGGCACCAAATGGATAGGTAACAGGATTAATTCCCCTCTTTTGTCTGGAAACGGTTACGGCATCTTTTCCAAACAAGTATCTGAGGATCAACTATCAATCCCTACTCATCAACCCCAAATGCAAAGTACCTCAAATGCAAGATACGTGACTTTTTTGGCATTTTTTATCTCAACTAATGGAGACAATGCCAATGCACATGCCACTGCCATGGTGCATGCATTGAGAGCACATGTAGCAGGGTAGCACGTCATCAGACGGCGCATGGGTTTCCAGAAAACCGTTCATTTAGACCCCTAAAAACAAAACAAATATTTCACGTGCTGGACTAGGCCTTGATTTCGACATTGCTGCAACCTGTCAGATGGGTCAGTAATGTGGCCCAGTTTGAACAGGACCAGATACCATTTGGACCCTTGCTAAAAACAGAGTGGACAGTCAGCCTTAAAAATCTGATTTGAAGAGGAATGTGATTGGAATCAGATATGCCTGCAGTCTGAACGCAGCCATAGGGTCTGTTGTGATGGTTAGTGACGTCGTTTCTGGATGTATCAGTTGTTATGAAGTTGCTGATCCTTTATGCTTCGTCCTTTTATTATAAGTTCATTCTGTCATAAGCCTGATTCCATAAAGTATCAGTTGCTATACAGTTGCCGTTTCCCTGATATGCTTTGTCCTGTTATGTCAGTCTTTATTCTATCATATAGACCTGATCTCTTACAGTAGGGGTGTCCAAACTACGGCCCGCGGGCCAACCGCGGCCCGCGGTCCAGTTTTTATTGGCCCGCAGCAAATTCTGAAAACATAATTGAATGTGGCCCGCACAACAGCTTGAGCACTTCTCAGTTTCCACACTAGATGGAGCCCGCCACACAAAGCGCTTGACGTCCGATTAGCCCCCCCCCCCCCGGAAGAGAAGCGAACGCGCAGCGTTTGATTTGACGTCACACTAGCCGCCCCCCCCCCCCCCCCCCCGGGAGAGAAGCGAACGCGCTGCGCTTGACGTCCGATTAGCCCCCCCCCCGGAAGAGAAGGGAACGCGCAGCGTTGGACGTCCCACTAGCACCCCCCCGGAAGAGAAGGGAACGCGCAGCGTTGGACGTCCCACTAGCACCCCCCCCCCCCGGGAGAAATTGGCCCCCGGGCCCCTTCACGTTACTAAATATGGCCCTCCTTGCAAAAAGTTTGGACACCCCTATCTTACAGTATATAAGCTTGGGTTACTCTGTGAGAAGTTGTCGGAGCGTCGAGCTTTCTTCCAGGTAGAACATCTAATTTCCTTGAGTGCCCAGCCCTGCTTTCTGTTAATACTTGATAAAGACTTTTACTTTTCAACTTTGTTCTCATGTCTGCTTCTGGGTCCCTATTCTGCTCCACACGTGACAGGGTCATCGACACCGATATCTCGATTTTACTCACTTTGATCCGACATGACTTTTTGTTTAACGAGGTTTGGTCATGGACCCCAATATTTTTTTTCATAAATACAATTTCAAGTAATATTTTAAATAGATGATATAAGGACCATACGAAGCTAAATGACTAGCGCGTAAACCTTAGCACTAGTGATTCGATGAATTTCCCTGACCAATTTAAAGGCGTTAGATAATAAGAAGTCTGGCTGTTTAATCTTTATGACTGCTTTATTAGTGTTGCGGATAGATTGTTTTTGATTCGGAAAGAGGGAAGTTTGTGGAAACACCTCATCCACGCAGTCGCTCCAAAGTCAAGGAGAGTGGCCGGACACAGGAGTAGAATAAGTGGCTGCTTTACTCTCTCTTCCATCCAATTCACATAGCATCAAAATCCGCCTAATATTGTCATTCATGTATTGCTTCTCTTTTAATGAAATATCACAGACTTCGATGTGTGAAGAGCAAACGGACACCTTCTGCTGCCGAACAACATGGCAGACCTCAATTAACACAACAAAGGACCCTTTTGGCTGTCTAAAAACACGTCTTTCTAAAAAAGACCTCAATTAACACAACAAAGGACCCTTTTTGGCTGCCTAAATATATGCCTTTCTGAAAAAAAAAAGACTTTTTGGTATACAACGCGCTTTGCGGTTAACACGATTCGCAAATTCTGGACCCCAAAGTCAGCGGAAAATAGAGATTTAGGTGTAATTTGTCTCAAAAGCAAATACAAAACACAAGCTTAACCCTTTTTTTAATTGACTTTTAGTCTAGTCAATTTCTAAAAAATTTTCATGGTCCACAATGAGGACCATGAATATTCTCGGAATTCTGAATGAAAGTTTGAAGTCTTTATGATCATTTTCTACTTGCTGTCTACAGTAGTTCTGAAACAAATAGGCGAGTGAGATAACAGTGACTCATACGTAAATACATGGCTTTTGCAGGTGGCAGTAGCAGAGAACATCAAATTGTTTTCAGAAGATAATTGTCCATGAAGCCATGCGTCTTTTAAACTTGAAATCTTACACATTGAAAATGTTTCAATATATAGATATATATTAATTTAAAACTGCCATCAGCTGAGTCTTGTCAAGAAACTACCAAATTCAGGAAAACTTGCAACTTAAAGAATCTATTTGGCATGGCAACAGTACATGCCATTCAAACTAAAGTGCTTTGACAGCAAACATAGGAAAGCCAAGACTTTGGTTTCTCTGACATGTTTGCTGTCACTTGAGGTTTTAAAACACTGTTATAGCTCTGAGAGGGAAGGAAAATTATCTGGAGCTCAAATATAGAAAGTTTAACTTTGCAATATACAATCTAGCTTCTCTGTGGAATTTCAACACTTTGTAGTGCTACCAAGGGTCGTTATTATCACCTTGTTACATTGACACACAGCTGACTTTGCAATGTTGTTATATTTTTGTTGGTATCAACTTAGTCCGTACTGTAGGCATATTTATTGTGCACTTTCCTATAGGGCAGTTAGTTTATTTGTAGTCAGCGAGTTTATTTGTTGTCAGCACCGGCGCGCCCGATACGCGCACTACGCAGTTAGCGTTCGGCCTCGCGACTCACGTGACGTCATCATTCTGTCACGTGTTGTAACTTGTCTAGACGAGTAGCGCTGTATGCAGGGGTGGCCAACCAGTCAGAGACTAAGAGCCACATTTTTTACTGTGTCATCGCAAAGAGCCACATCATACACATGAGCACACACGCACACAAACACGCACGCACACGCACGCACACACACGCACACACACCCCTCTGCTCTCTGCCAAATTTATTGTGTGACATTATTATGTCACGCACCAACATGATAATGACAAATTGACTCCTACAGTACTAAAACCACAGACCAAAGACCACATTTTCAACAATGAGCATTGTGTGCATTGTCTCACACAGACAAACTCTCAGTTCAACAAATTCCACAAACAAAAATATAATAAGTTTTTTCACTTACTATGTGTGGCGGGACATTTCGGGACCATTCGTTTTAGTTTGTCGTTTTCAGGAGACAAGATTTCAATAACGTCACTGAGGCATATTTTAACGAACACTTCATTGTATGGCTTTTTAGCCCGTGCAATGTTCCAAGCCAGTTGAAACAATGCAAGTGTGACAGTCTCTGAGTGCTTCGTAATTTTTTTGAAAAACTGTACCTGTTTTTCTGCCTGACTTTTCAAAGTCTCCAAACTTGTGCTTGCGAAATTCAGTCCCTTTTGCAAAGTCCTTATCGATATTGGCATGAAGTGAGCTGAAGTGGCGCTGACCATTTGAAGCTTTTAAATGCGCCAATGACGTCCGACATATCAGGCAGAATGGCTTGCCATAGCGTTCAACAAAAAACAACTTTAACTCTGTTAAAAACGTCCTGTGTTCGTCGTCATATATTCGTTTAGCTGTGCATTTTTTCCTTGCCATTTTGGCAAGCGTCTTGTCAGCCTTTCTGGACCTAATGGGCCCCCGTAGTCACAGTCGCCATTCATAAAAAAAGCGGGCAAAACCAATTCACCTCACGCGCATGCGCGTTTGACCAAAATACCATATTGAACTCAAGCGAAGCAAATACGCACGAAAAATAAACACAAATGTTGATATGAACGTAAAAGAGCCGCATGAAACTAGCCAAAGAGCCGCATGCGGCTCGCGAGCCCCGGGTTGGCCACCGCTGGCTGTATGTCTTGCAGCAGCGTGTTGTGGTAGAGTATAGACTCGTAGCCTCAAAGATGTCGTGGCATTTTAAATCAGGTAATGACAAAAGAAAGAGGCGTCTTCATGACAATGAGCAAAGACTACAGCAGTCAGGTAAGCAAGGCAACGTAACCCCTCTCTTTTTATGGTTAGGCTACCCATTGCCATTAATTAATTTTACATATTGACTTCTTAACATATTAATTGATATAAAAAGCGTTTTAGACCAGTTTACTAAAAAGCAAGTTACTATTAGGGGCAGTCTATAAACTGAGGAAATAATGATAAATTAAGTGTAGCCAATTTGTTACCTGTCGTTGCGCAAACCGACAGATGGAGACCATGAGGGATGTATTTTGTGCTGATTCTTTGAGTCTTATTCCCTTCCGTCTTCCATGAGGGTGATGAAGAAGAAGCGCTGCCTCGGATGTACTTGCGACACTTTTGCTTTGAACAATAAAATTAACAAGGTGCTCTTTAAACCACTGGGATTGCACCTGTGGCTAAAGATGTTGAATTACAGTTAAGGTAAACTGTCTCAAGACAAACTCACAAAAACTACAAGTTATTTGTTGATGTTTCGTCGTCCTTATACTGTGGTGGGTGCTCCCGTCCCATCCCCCTGAATGCAACTGTTATCTGGCTTATTATCCCTCGCCAGACTGACTGGCACAAAGGCACATTTGAATCACGTTCAAATTTTCCCAACAGAATGACACCTAAACAAAAGTATTCGGAAAACAGCGAGGCCACAAAAGGTGAACCGCGATATAGCAAGGGAACACTGCAAAAGACTGTCCGTAAAGCAATGACCAGAGTTTAACCTCTGATGTGAGAGGTCAGACTCAGACTCTTAGTTTCTCTATTTTTAAGGCTTCAGTCATTGTAGTATTCAGACTGGATAAATACCGGATGCTTCTTCACATTACTCTATTTTCAGGAACTATTTTGTCTTTCAAGAAGCAAAAGATCAAAGATGCCTTTCCCAAAGTGAACTAAACAGTTGCATCCTCTTAAGCCTTTAAACCATCCTCTTTCACTGTCCAGCAGGTTGGACAAAGAGACTGACGAGACATCCATCGAGACAATCTGATGTGACCTGAAAGCTCAGGTTCAGGTATGACATGGTGAATGGAGAGAGGTAGTGTTGGACCTCAGTGACTAACAGACGGAAAAGGATTGAGTGTGTACAAGGCCTGTCCCCGATCTGAACTTCACTTGATCAATTAACTCCATTATGTTTATCTGGGATGCACTCCATGTTCCTGTTGGCTCTGAGTTCACATAGAAACCCTGAAGATGAGCCAGCACAAGGGACAGAAGGATGAGTTCATTTCCTGCCCATCATTGAATCGGGTCAAATACGGAGCCCGTGGCTAACCGTCCTCGGGTGAGCTCACATCTTTCTGTACGGCTAAAACATGCAAGATAACCACTTCAATATCTGTAAAGCAATATCAATTGATTTGATCAGCCACGATTTAGTTTTTTTCTTTCATTTTCCAAGACATTCATGGGCCCCAGCTTCCTTCCGTAACATGTAAACCAAGTGCACTGGAGGGCACACTAAAATACACAATTTAGGCAGTTTGATTCCACCCTATCCAAGTGGGGAATAAGGAGCTTTAAGATGAATTAAACAAAAACGTGTGTGTGTGTGTGTGTGTATGTGCGCGTGTGCGTGTGCATGTGCGTGCATGCGTGTGTGTGCGCACGCATGCATGCGTGCTGCCTGCTTACCTGTGCAGTTTGCGTGTACATGCCCGCAACGACAGGACCTGAGACTTCAGGACCCAGACTTCATTTCTTGGACTTGGCAAACACCTGAAGACCATTTCAATGACCAAGCGGTGTGACTAAATATAACCTGGCATAAGGTCCAAGAAGTAACATGGCATGAATGGCGAGGAATGATTTACTGCTGCGAGATGCCATGATAACTACACATCTAGTTGGATTACAGTGTGGGTTGTGTGTGCAAATTGGTACCAGCTGTGTGGTATTTAGTTGTACTGTAGACAGAAAAGATGTTGATGAATCATATTGTCTTATAGGTCTTCCGATCCATGGTAACTGAACATTGAAGGAAGCAAAATGTCAACTTGACATGTTCAAGTGGATTTGAAAATTCCAAGATTTATTTAGTAGACAGATCCTCAAGAAGAAAACAGAGCCCTTAGAGTTAATTTGAATTACATGGCTATTTGGTTGTTTAATTCACCATACTTTGTTGAACAAAATTTGAAAATTATTATCCTGTTCATTGAAGTCAATTCGATTAAAGGGCTAGAAACATCACGCACAGATTTTGCTTTGCACTAACAATAGTTCTAATGGGAGCAGGGAGTGCATGTTGGCACACAACATATTTGTGGCCTTTGTAATCATCGAAGGAAACCATTTGTTGTAGATTGAAAGCTTGGTGAAGAAATTGCCTTAGAAGGAATTTTCTCAAAACATGTCCTCAAGTGCACCTCTCTATTATATTACAACCTTATCCAGTGACCGCCCAGAGGAGTCTATCTGTTTTCAAGCCACTTTTGTGGAGAGGCACACTTTTGGGTTTCACTTGCATTCCTGGAATTAAGTATTGACTACTATTGGAAGAAACATATATTCTGGCAAATGCCTATTTAGGCAATGTTCCACAATACACCTAAACCTTGATTTCTACATGACAATATTAGGCGAACTGAGTCAGTCATTTTGATGCTATGTGAATTGGATGGAAGAAAGAATAAAGCAACCACTCACTACTACTACTGCGTATGGCCACGCTCTTTGATTTGTGAGTGACTGAGTGGATGAGGTGCTTCGGCAAACTTCCACCTTTCTGAATCAAAAACATTCCTGGCTTTCCGTAACACTGTAATAAGGCATTCATAAAGATCAAACAGCCCGACTTCTTATTTTTAAACTCCTTTAAATTGGTCACGGAAATTCATCAAATCACTAGCGCTAAGGTTTACGCGCTAGTCATTTAGCTTCGCTACATCATCCATTTAAATACTACTTAAAAATATATTTATGACAAAAAAATGGGGTCTGTGACCAAACCGTGTTAGATAGAAAGTCGCATGGCATCGAAGCGTGTGAAATCCAGGTTCAGGTGTAGTTCAAAGAACTACTATGTTTTTGCGGGGATGTGACAGTTGATATGAGATGAGATGATATTGTAATTTAAAGTAGTGTGAGGTTTGGCTAACAAATGAGGTTCACTGCTTTGGAAGTGCAGTCACCACTGCTTGTGTATGCTTTTCACATTCTGGATGTGTAACACTGTCTGCCAGGTCGTACAAAGGCTCTCATAGAGCCAATTTGATAATTAAACTTTTTGCACCACGATTACCCCCAACTCATTAGGTCTTTGCCTAGACCCTGTTGCGCGATAAAGGCACGATCAATTATAGTACTGTTTTTACTGGTATGTAGTATATTACCACTCTGCTCTTGCCACATCTGTCAGGCTTCGGGGTGGAGTAATGGAGCGAGGCGACCAAGTGCAGCTTGGACCAGGGTTTATTGTGGAAACCAAAGGACTCGGCAAACTGACGTGACGTAACAACAAACTAACAGGACTGACCGACCAAAACGTGAAACAAAAGACAGGAACCAAACAAACTCATGACAGTGAGACATGCATTGTCCGCACATCTCAAGCAATGCTCCGACATAGAGTGACACGCAAACAGAACTTAAATACAACACAGGTAATGAGAGGCAGGTGCGTGTGATCACACAAATCAAGGGCACACAGGAAGGGAGGGGCGAGCACACAGACACACTGACAAACTATGGACATGATCAGGGACACATACCAAAAGGGGGACGAGACATGACAGAACCCGGACAGAAACCATGGCAACCTGAACACCTAACAAAACTGGGGACGAGACATGACAACATCTGAACCAGCTGGTTTGTCATGAAGGGCTGAGAGGAATAAGAGCTAATGCTGTGGCTTAGGAATCTTCCTATAAAAACACACGCCTTTGACTCTATGACAGACCACACCACTGCTTGGACCTGATCTGTTTTATACTTAAACAGTTTGCATGGGACCCCTGCTGGGGTTACTGACAGTCCTGTCTGGCGTGTTGCCATCCACAGTTCCCGTGAGTGGGTAAGGTAAATCAATCAATCATTCAGTATGACTCTATTTTAATAACACCTGTCATTTGGATAAGTGCAGTGTAAAGGGATTCACAAATGACTGACAAGCAGGTCATGTTTTGTATGTTTAAAAATGTGAGATTTATAATCTGGTGAAAGACTATAAAATTAACATGACAGTTTTTAAAAAACAATATAAAGTCTGACCTTCAACATGGTTGTTACAGTATGCGTTCTCGCCTACTCTTAATGGGCACTTTGACTGACGTGAGCTGAAGTGCCCATAACATGTTGGTGCATATTTGAAGATAATGAACCAAAATAACCGCATCTCTTATTTTTTGTTGCCATTAACTTTCAGTGAAACTGTCAATCCACCCTCCTAATAATGCATATGGTATGGTCTCTTTCACACTATACCAGAATATATCACTGCCATGCTGCTTGTAGTAAGGAATAATTTGTTTTCTACTGTACCTGTATATCATGAGGAAAAGCTGCATAATATTGAGGAAACATATGAAACAGTTTTCCTCTCAACACAAGCTACTCGCGACAGGCCACATCATAAGCGGAAGTGACGCAGTGCTACCGCGGCATGCTGTGGCATAAGCGGAAGTGATGAAGTACATACAGCGACAACCCATCCGGCTGCCGCAAAATGCACAAGCTCTTACTGCCGTAAGCAGGTCTGTAACTGTCAGATTAGCGCTAACAATATAACGGCAGATGCAGTGACGTCACACCATCTCATCCGAGTGCGCAAATAGTTCTGAAAGTGAATTTCAATCGGTTGGCAGCTCTGTCGCGTTCTTCCCCCAATCGCACAGAAATGAACAAATGCTTCTGTGTGTCTCAATAGATGAGTTTTCATTGTCGCCAGAAATGAAATGCACACTGCGCAATCGGAAACTGGTAATGAAAAGAGACATTTTCAAAAACTTCTCAAATATCGCAAAAATAATTTTTCCGCTTTTATGTGGTCGTTTTTGAGACGTGTCTATAAAGAAGTATATCGCAAAAGTAAAATGGAAACACATTTTTCCCATTTCCACTAATCATGTGACAACACCTCCAAAAGCCACAGCGTTGAGCATTGCTTTGACTGAGGACTGGCAAGGGGTTTACCACACCCAAGCGGCGGGAGTTGCGAGCACAAGGTTGCGGAGGAAATTGAAGCCCCCCCAGGCCTCCCTGCACCACGGTTGTGCCAAGCCTTTGAAGGCCGTTGCTCAGCTGGGGGCCACTGTGCCCCGAGCTGTGGGTCACCGCAAAAGGTGACCTCGATCGCCGCTGCACCCGCCAGGTTGAATCCCCAGTGCAGATTGCTGAGTGCCTGAGGCCCACCTGTTTACCTCCCAACGGTTTCATGCTGTCACAAATATTGCTAGAACATTTAACAAGAATTAACGAGAATCACGCCTCGGAAACAAAACACTCTTCAATGAAAATACCTACACGTTGCAATTACTTTATCAACATTTTACAAATATCGCTTTAATGTTGTGAAAAATTGTAATTGAAACTGGTCAGGGTGAGAAGCTGAGTTCGAGTGAGAAGCTCAGTCATCCAAGAGGGATTCATGGGCAAGCCGCTGCTCCTCCGCATTGAGAGGAGCCAGATGAGGTTGTTCGGGCATCTGATTAGGATGGACGTCTCCCTATTGAGGTGTTCCGGGCATGTCCCACTTGACAGGAGACCCCAGGGACGACGGACACGCTGGAGAGACAGTCTCTCAGTTAGCTTGGGAACGCCTTGGGATCCTCCTGGATGCAGATGACTGGGGACAGGGAGGTCTGGGCTTCCCTGCTGAAGCTGCTGCCCCTGCGACCTGACTCATGATAAGCGGTAGAAAATGGATGGATAGATGGAATTAAAACCCAGCTAATTACAGTGATGGATTGTCTATGCAACAATTTCCCCTCTTCCACCGTGTAACCCCAGTAATCTGATGTATTTGAGATGTAACAGTGGAGATGGGATTTAATGACTTCTACATTTCCGACAGAGCTCGCCATTTCCTGAAATGTGTGTTCACACTGCTGAAGCGTGCTTCCCGTCGTACCAATCAGATGCATGGCAAAATAAGCCCAACAGTGATAATCACAACAAAGAGACATGGACAGCAAATATTATTCAATATACAAAGGTTCAACTGTAGACTAAATCGTTTACATTACAGGTTCACAGCTCGTTCATTGCTTGCCGTTTGTCATCTTGAACTCTTGTCTGGCAGTTTAATTTGCGTTGAGAAATTTGTATTCAATTACTAATTTTCAAGTGGCCTGATGCTTAAACATTGAGATAAGCTGGAACTCAGTTTACAGTTAATAGTTAATATATTCACCAAAATTCTCGTTCAAAACTATCAATGAAACCCGTTCAATGGATCATCGTTCAATGGATCACCACTTAAATGACTTTGGGTTGAAATGACCACTAGAATGACTTCAGGCTGAGGCACAGTAACAAGTAGGAGGGAAACAAATGTCATTATGCAACCGCATTCATTTACTTATGACGGCAAACCATCACAAAACTCAACTTTGCTCAATTGGCTATTCATAACATTCAAAGCCAAGTATAAACTGCTCCTGCAGCTCATGCATCATAACGGGAAGGCTATGGGTGGAACGTTTGAATTAAACATAGGCATAAACCTCAAGATTCCTTTTTGTGTCCATTCAAAAAATTTAATGTAAATACCTCTAAGCGCTAAATGGAATCCGTGAAGGAGATATAAACTACGGTGATGCAGGAATGGACTGAGTTGAAGTTCATGGAAGAAGGCCTTGGGCACAGAAAGTAGTTTACACAGCAAATGCATGGATGTATTTAGCGTTCACGCACGCACGCACGCACGCACGCACGCACGCACGCACGCACGCACGCACGCACGCACGCACGCACGCACGCACGCACACACACACACACACACACACACACACACACACACAGTCATCCTTACCACCAATCCAGGAGGAGGAATGCAAGTCCAGTAAAATCTCTGGAAGAAGAGAGATGACAGATCGGAGTCAAAAACACAATAATTACCACATACTTCCCACCACTGTGCATGTCTGCAACATCCACAGCTCCTCAGGCCAGAAAAAATCAGTCCAAAAAAGGTCCCATAGCCACTTGATGGCCCACAAAGAAGCCTTACATTACATTAAAGATTACATCCAACAGGGAGTGAAATGCCCAACAGGTAATTCAGCTGTATTGGTTTAAAATGACCCAAGTTATGTGATTCATCAAAGGTCAGACAAATCAGGAGGAAGAAATATGTGTATCAGGAAGTGGTCTCTCTTCATCAAGCCCACACGGACAGACTCCAATAGGGCGGTACTAGACACGGGTGCAACTCCTAATGACTCAACTTCAATTCTCAAGCATTCAACTCCCATCCAACCCACAGGTATGACCACAAATGTTGAAAAGGCCAGGACAGTATAATCATCAGATCGGTGTTTGAACCCATGCTGATAAGTGGCACCCACCATCCTGACAACTAAGCTACATCTCTCTGGCTCTTAAAAATGTCTCTATTATGCCATTCCTTTTGGCCAAACTAGAACTCGAGACTTGTTGCAGCAGAGCTTCGAAAGTTTACATCCAACTTTGGAGTTGAGATGATATGCAACAGTTTGCATAGTTGCACAGTTTTCTAGGAAAGCAGGCACGTCCAAGGAGCTTTGTCAAATGGATGTGCGATGTCTTAGAATTGCTTGAAAATAAATTTAGATAAAAACAAACTGTAATTTCACATACTCAAATATCTTTCTAATTACTTAACAGCATGTAAATGCAGTCATTAGAATTGTGTAAACTAAAAGCCTGCAGTTGAGGTTCTTGGAATAGAAGTACAGTGACAATGTGAAAAAAAATATACATAAAAACCACGGATGATTTAGACAATTTGGTAAGAAAAACTTACTTCCAGCGCTAAAAAAAATCAGTGTAATAATCTAGGGGCACATTTTAACGTGGCAATAATTAGTCTTCCTTAAAAACAAGCAATCATCTGTGGTAAACAGGAATTTGGTCTGGAAACTGGCCATTCCAAAATTTAAATCTCCTGTTGAATACACTTTGTTGCACTTACTTAGAGTTTTACAGTTACTTCAATCTCCTCGAAGGTTGTCAAAACCCTTTCTAGGGTTTTTAAATTAATATACAACACATGATTCCTGATAATGTGCAAAGAGACACAAAGAAAAAATAAAATAATAATTTGTGTGTGCGTGGATGTGTGCTCGTGTTAGTCGTTTCCAGATGTTTTAGGGCACACCAAGCGATACTTTCAAATCCAGCAAAGACCCAGCCGTCTCAAATATTGACTGTTGGCCATTCACCCTCAAAATTTAGGCTATTTAGCAGATTCCTTGCAATGGGAAGTGTGCAAGTCTTTCTGAGGGTTGCTGCTGTTTGGGCAATTTGTTTTACTGGCTGTATCTACCACAGAATGTTGCCGAACCCCATGTTGTGTGTTGGGTTCTTATCATGAACGAGAAAGCAGGCAAATTGGAGTGTTTGGATACCGTTTTTCCCCGGACTATAAGTTGCAGTTTGTTTCATAGTTTGGGTGCGACCTACTCAGGAGCAATTTATGTGTGAAATTATGAACACATATCATTTCACATGTTATTTTCACACTAAAGCCCCAAGAGGACACTCTAGCCTGTGGAATAATTGGAACTGCAACTGATGATGAGTCTGATGTAAGCAACGTAGAAGAGTAAGCGCCGCATCTTCTACTTACGGAGTTAGCGGAGTTGTTTAAAAGTGACATAGAGGATGAAGATTTCATTGGATTTAGTGATTTGGAGTGACACGGATGGTTTGGTAAAATTGTTAGCATGTTATTTATGCTATAGTTATTTGAATAACTCTTAATATGTTATGTTAACATACCAGGCATGTTCTCAGTTCGTTGTTTATGTGTCATATAATGTTAGCATACCGTACAATTATTCAGCCTGTTGTTGTCTCCATTCTATTTTTATTTTAAATTGCCTTTCAAGATGACATGTCTGTTCTTGGTGTTGGATTTTATCAAATAAATGTCCCCCAAAGATGCGACTTATACTCCAGTGCGACTTGTATATGTCTTTTTCTTCTTTATTGTGCATTTTATGGCTGGAGCGATTTATAGTCCAGAAAATACGATAATTACAGACCAATCGCCATGGTCAGTGTTTTGTCCATTCTGTGACAAACAAGGCGGAGCAACCAAGTGCGGCACAAACTTGTTCATTGAAAAAAGTGGAAAGGGGAGTGGGCGATTAGAACGCCGGCAGAGCTGGTGCAGCAAGGAGGCAGCGCTGACGGAGCAGGACGGCAGGTGTCGGGGCTTGGCAGAGAGCTCACGGAATGAGAGCAGGCAGGTGAGCAGACAGATAACAGATGGGTCAACTGGCAGATGAGCAGACAGGCGGGCAGGAGCAAAACGGGGAATGAGGTCGAGCTTCGCCGAGCTATTGCCAAGGGTCAGGCAATAGGTCAAGCAGAGTTGAGGAACGGGCGGTCAAACAGACAGGCAGGCAAGGTGGACAATGGGAGTCAGTTGGGGAACAGCCGGTGAGCGTGAACGGGTAGCAACACAGACAAACTGACACGCGTAGGGCAGGAGAGTTGCGCTTAAGTGGGCATCTTGATGAGCGGCTATGGAGGAACAGATGGCATGCTATGAGCGCTGATTACTGCAGGGTGTAGCTGAGAGCGATGTGTGTCAATGGGAAGTGGCTGTGAACAATGTGCGTCAGGGAAATGTACTGACCAGGGTGCAGGTAGAGCGGACACGTGACAGTCCTAGAAAATAATTTACTGGACAGACTGATTTTTTTTCATGGTACCACTGAGAACAAGTTTGGCTTCAAAGCTAAGCATGATTTATGCATCAATGCACTGAAGGGGTCGACATGTATAAAAGTCAGACCTCTTCTGCATTAATTGGTTTTATTGATGCCTCGAAAGCTTTTCATCAAGTCAACCTTAATAAGCCGTTCTAAAACTGTACTTTATATTTGTAAAGGGACTGTACATATTAATGAACATATCTCCATCCATCCATTTTTAACACCGCTTATCCTGTTCAGGGATGAACATATGTGTTGAGTTATTTGTGCTCTCATTATATTATTATTATATACGTATGTCATTGTGTTATTTGTTCGGTGTCTTATGCCGTATTTTGTGTTTACTGTAGTGACGTGGTGTTTTCTCTTTTATGTACTGTGGACACTTTACGTTGGTTTTTACCTTGTTTGCGGCAACGGGAAGTAAGAAGTGAATATAAGGAAGCGCGCCAAGAAGCGCAGGTAAAACAAATGAGAGTGTGCGAGGAACAATAAAGAAGTGAATAGCAAACGTCACCATCGTATCATGTTGTGTCTGAAGGGAAATGGACTATGAAGTTGCAAACCCAACAGGTTATGGGCCCAGACACAGCAACCAAGTGGGGAGATGGCAGCGGTTCGTTTTCGACGGAGACGAAAACAACTACGAACTTTGGGAGGTAAAATCCCTCGGCCACTTAAGAATGCTTGGATTGAAAGACACTATACTATCCACCACCGCACCGGACCCAGGGAAGAATGAAGAGTGCTACGCGGAGCTAATTCAGTTCCTCGATGACACAAGCTTGACCCTGGTAATGAGAGAAGCGGCAGACGACAACAAGAAGGTGCTGGAAATACTCCGCGGCCATTACGCGAGTCAGGGTAAGCCCAGAATTATCACCCTGTACACGGAACTGACTTCCCTAAAGAAAGAGCCGGAAGAAACTATCACTGAATATATAATTCGTGCTGAAAAAGCAGTAACATCACTGAGAAATGCAAGAGAGATAATAAGTGATGGGCTGATAATAGCTATGATTCTGAATGGGACTCCTGGAGTCACACAAGCCTTTCAGCATTCACACAACGCAAAGCAGCTTTCCCAGTTTAAGAGTGTACTGCGAAGCTTTGAGGAGACAGGGAAATTTGACTCTAATATCAAAACGGACAATGTGATGAAAGTGGATGTGTCATCAGTGACCTGCTATGGATGTGGAAATCGTGGACATATTGTGAGAGATTGCCCCCAAAAAGGGCTTAAGGAGTGGTGCAACTATCACAAAAGTGCCTCACACAGTGATGAGACATGCAGGCAAAACGTTAAGTGGAGAGACGATGCAAAACAAATAGCGAGGCGGAAAAGACATTTGTCTTCAAGATCAATCTGAAACACCTTCCAGAGGACATCAAAAGAAAAGGATTACCGTTTTTTTCCATGTATAATGCGCAAAATTTAACGAATTTATTGTCCTAAAATTTGGGGTGCGCATTATACATGGATACATTTTTTTTTTTTTGAAGAAGAAGAAAATCTCCCTCGAAATAAAACTTGAAATCACCTTTCTTCTTGTTTGTTGTCAATCGCGCATCGCATTCAGCCATCCTGCCCAACACACTTAGTAAAATTCATAATTGACGACACATCGTTTGATGCGATGATGCAATCCTTGATGGTGTGTTATTGTCAAATATTATTTGTTTTTTAATCTCCATCGCAAACCGGATATCATACGGAGGCCGCCATTACAGATGCGCAGAACGGATGCGCAAGACACGTCAGCTATATAAAGAGCGAGACTTCAGTTCTCTACCTAAATGCGTATTACAGGTAATATTTTATTTCACAACACTTTGCCTTGTTCCTTTCTTCTCTGCTGTTCACTTCAAACACGCTCCATACGAACACAATGCTCTCGTATCAGACGCTTGCTCGATCACCTGCTCGTTTGCTGTCACAATGTACCCTACACAAATCCGAAACATTTCTTCGCTATCGAGTTTGCTAGCGCATGCGCAGTGATACTGACCGGCAGAATAACATCCGGTTGTTCCCAAAGATGATCTTTTTTCTGAAATAATTTTACGTTTACGGACTTAAGTAGGAGTCAAAATTTGGGTGCATATTATACATGGGTACAGGCTTTTTTCCAGCATCGACATGCCATTTTAGGGTGCGTATTATACATGGGGGCGCATTATACATGAAAAAAGACGGTAATGGTTGATTGTGGAGCCACATCACATATCATGAATGAAGAAGACAAATTCACATTTGACGAGACTTTTAACCCAGCAAAGCACTACATGGAACTAGCTGATGGAACCAGGGAAAACAACGTGGCATTGAGGAGAGGAGATGCCAAGGTATTCCTTAAGGACAAGAAAGGAGCACGGTAAATCCAAAAGAACAATGTTTTGATGAATCAATCAGTGACATGACGACCAAAGACGATGTGATGTTAACTTGTGATATCAAAACATGGCATGAGATTTTGGGACATTGTAATGTTGATGATGTGTTGAAATTGCCAAGTGTGGTAAAGGGTATGAAAATTACCGGTATAACAAGAGGAGATTGTAATGTGTGCGCAGAGGGAAAATTCATAAACACGAGAAATAAGAAATCAGATGCAAAAGCGAATGCTCCTCTTGAGATGGTACACACTGACTTGTCAGGTCCCATTGAGCCAACTAGTCGAGATGGTTATAGGTATACCATATCATTCACAGATGATTTTTCAGGAACTGTGTCTGTCTATTTCCTCAAAAAAATAAGTGATGTATTATTAGCAACCGAAATATTTCTAGCTGACAGCGCCCCATATGGTAGTGTCAAACATATGCGGTCAGATAATGGCACAGAGTGCACCAGTAATGCCTTTCAGTCGCTCTTGAGGAATAGACGAATTAGACACGAAACATCATCACCAATGCTTTCCGCACCAAAATGGTACCGCTGAACGACAGTAGAGAAACTTTTCGAAATGACTGGCTGTATGTTACTAGAAAAGGGGTTACCAAAAGTGCTGTGGCCTTATGAGGTCCAAAATGCTGCCCATATCCGTAACAGATGTTACAATGACAGGACCAAAAACACCCCATATTATATGCGGGAAGAATGCCAGATCTTTCCAAAATGTGGGTGTTTGGATCAGAATGCTATACGTACAAGCAGGGCTGTGGACTCGGTCGGATTTTTGCACCGAGTCCGAGTCCGGCCTCTTGACCACGAGTCCGAGTCCGGCTGTCCATTTTTTCTGTTAATTCATGTGACTGCTTAGTCTTTATTCAAGGCTAATTTAGATCAAAATGTAAATAATTACAACAGTTTTGTGATGGCTTTGTCTTTATTAAACATATAAACGAATACAATAAACAGATACTTTCAAGTTTTAATCATTAGACTTAGACTTAGACAAACTTTATTGTCATTTTGTCAACACTAGGTGTACACAAAACGAAATTTCGTTGCATACGGCTTTCAACAATGTAGTGGTATTGCGGCTGGTTAAAAAGTGACATTCTATATAAAAATATGAAATAAGATAAGTATAAAGTACAAAGTGCAGCAGTGATAAAGTATGTAAACAGTGCAGGAGACAAAAGCAGTATTTACAAGTGTGCAGAGGAATGCTACGTTTGAATGTTCAACAGTCTGACGACAGCAGGGAAAAAACTATTGCAGAACCTGGTGGACCTGCAGCGGATGCTGCGAAACCTCTTCCCAGAGGGCAGCAGGGAGAACAGTCCATGGTGGGGGTGTGATGGGTCACTGATAATATTACGGGCTCGGGACACGCAGCGCTGGGATGACAAGTCCTGAATGGAGGGAAGAGGAGCCCCGATGATCCTCTCTGCTGTCCTCACCACTCTCCTCAGGTTCTTCCAATCGGAGGCGCTGCAACCTCCACACCACACCGAGAGACAGCTTGTCAGAATGCTCTCTATGGTGCTTCGGTAGAACGTCCTCATGATGGGTGGGGGCAGGTGGGCTCTCCTCATCCTCCGCAGGAAGTACAAGCGCTTCTGTGCCCTCTTGACCAGTGTTGTGGCGTTCACAGTCCAGGTGAGGTCGTCTGTGATGTGGACTCCCAGGAATTTAGTGCTGCTGACCACCTCCACAGCTGAGCTGTTGATGATCAGTGGAGCGTGGTGAGGCTGGTTCTTCCTGAAGTCGACGATGATCTCCTTCGTCTTCTCCACATTCAGGATCAGGCTATTTTCTCTGCACCAGCCCACCAACTGCTCCACCTCCTCTCTGTAGTCCAGGTCGTTGTTGTCCCTGATGAGGCCCACCACCGTTGTGTCGTCTGCAAACTTCACGATGTGATTGGTGGTGAACCTGGGGGCGCAGTCGTGTGTCATCAGGGTGAACAGCAGGGGGCTCAGGACGCAGCCCTGAGGGGAGCCTGTGCTGAGGGTGATGACATCTGAGGTGTTCTGTCCGACCCGGACTGACTGAGGTCTGTTGGTGAGGAAGTCTAGCAGCCAGTTTCGAAGGGGGGTGCTGAAGCCCAGGTGTTCCAGTTTTTCCACCAGATGTTGTGGAATGATGGTGTTAAACGCTGAGCTGAAGTCCAGGAACAGCAACCGCACGTGGGTGTTCCTCTCCTCCAGGTGAGCCAGGCTCAGGTGAAGAACGGAGGAGATGGCATCCTCAGTAGAGCGGTTCTGCCGGTAGGCAAACTGGAACGGATCGAATGTTGGGGGGAGTCTGGAGACGATGTGTTCTTTGAGCAGCCTTTCGAAGCACTTCATCATGATGGGAGTCAGTGCCACAGGTCTGTAGTCATTCAATGAGGTGATTTGAGGTTTCTTCGGCACCGGAATGATGGAGGCAGCCTTGAAGCATACTGGCACTTTGGCTTGGTCCAGCGAGATGTTAAAAATGTCTGTGATGACACCAGCCAGCTGGCCTGCACATTCCTTGAACACCCGCCCAGGTATGTTGTCGGGGCCTGGGGCCTTACGTGGGTTGACTCTTCTCAGAGTCTTCCACACGTCGGCTGAGTCAAGGCAGAGGGCCTCCTCTTCCTGGTGGGGAACAGTTTTAACTGCAGGAGTGCTGTTTAGTGCCTCAAAACGCCCAAAGAAGTTATTTAGACCATTTAGGAAGTCAGCATCAACCTCACCCACCGGGGGGGAGGGTAAGTTGTAGTCCGTGATCGCCCGTATGCCTTGCCACATACTCCTGGTGTTATTGGCGTCGTGGAAAAAATCCTGAATTTTTCGACTGTGGCTTCGCTTCGCTAGCCTGATGGCACGGTTCAAGTTGGCTCTCGCTGTCCTCAGTGCCTCCTTGTCGCCAGACTTGAAGGCTGAGTTCCGTGCTCGTAGCGTATGACGTACCTCCTCAGTCATCCAGGGTCGTTGGTTGGCTCGGGTGATGATGTTCTTAGTGGTGCTGACGTCCTCGGAGCACTTGTTGATGTAGGCTGACACAGTCATGGCGTACTCATCAATGTCGATCTGATTGTCATATGTTGCTGCTGATTTGATCATGTCCCAGTCAGAGCACTCAAAGCAGTCCTGGAGTGCCTCGATGGCCCCCTCAGACCACACCCTCACCTGCTTCACTGTGGGTTTTGCTCTGATCAGCAGGGGCCTGTATGCAGGGATTAGCATAACAGATAGGTGGTCTGAAGAGCCGAGGTGGGGGCGGGGGGGCTGCTCTGAATGCATCCTTTATATTGGTGTAAACCAAGTCCAGAGTGTTCTCTCCCCGAGTTGGAAAATCCACGTGTTGGTAAAAATGAGGGAGAATAGTCTTCGTTAGCCTGGTTGAAGTCCCCAGCAATGATGAAAACCCCCTCTGTGTGCGTGGATTGCAGCTCACTGATTGTCCGATAGAGAACCCTCATGGCCTCTTTAGTATTAGCGCTAGGAGGCACATACACAGCCGTGATGCTAACAACAGTAAACTCTCTGGGCAGGTAGAAGGGTCTGCAGTTAACAGTCAAAAGCTCGATGTCCGAAGAGCAGAAGCTGGCGACAGATCTAGCATTTTTGCACCAGTTGTTGTTGATGTAGACACACAGCCCACCTCCTCGGGATTTACCGCTTAGCTCGCTGTTTCTGTCGGCGCGGAATGTAGCGAGCCCCTCCAGGCTAACGGCGTTGTCCGGTATTGATGAGTTCAGCCATGTCTCCGTCAGGATGAGAGCGCAGCAGTTTCTAACCTCCCTCTTTGAAGAGAGTTCCAGTTGTAGATGGTCCATTTTATTATCCAGTGAGCGGACGTTGGAGAGGAAGATGGATGGAAGCGGCGGTTTGTAGGGGTTAGCTTTAAGCTTAGCCGTTAGCCCACCTCGACAGCCGCGCTTTCGCCGCCGGTCACACCGCCTACGCTTACTCCTCCTCCGGCGTGTGCTGCCCGGCGAGCCCGCTGCATCGTGAGCTTCTGGGGCTAGCGCCCTAAGCACTCCGAGGCTACGTAAACAGACTAGGGTAGTTGTGGCTACGAGTCCGAAAACACTTGATGACCGTACCTCCAGCAGGCGCTGGCGATCATACACTAATCTACTGGATGGATAAACTAAACTTTGTGTTGTTTGTAGTGTCCTAGGCGACATATTTTGTGAAAATACTCGTCGGTTGTTGAGCGCCGGGCGGCCGCGGCCAACTGGGGCGCCGCCATCTTGGATTAATTACACCATTATAGCTCAGACATTTATCTAAACACAAATAATTAGTGACGACCCCACAACTATCGAAACACATCAATGATATAAGCTGGGTGACATAATCGTCCTTGACATTGGTACATAATGTAAACATTAGCCTAAGTGCAACTCAACGTGGCCGCATTGATCGTAACTTACGCTCCGTTTCCCCCCCAAATCTAGAGGCAAAACATTGTTCTCTCGCTGCTCCCGGGTTCTTCCATCTTGGCTGCGCGCGGGGCATTGTGGGTCTTGTACGTGCACGCACGCAGGCGCGGGCGCGCACGCAACAACTAAATTTGTCTTCATAACAAGCAAGCAGGGCTGTGGACAGTATTCCTACGCGCATTGTCAGCAGCATAATGAAAATAAAATTGAACGTATTTTTTTTATTGTCGGACTCGGTGGACTCGGTCAAAATCAGCACCGAGTCCGGCAAAAATGACCGAGTCCGACGAGTCCGAGTCCCCGAGTCCGAGTCCACAGCCCTGCGTACAAGCATGATCATAAGAAACTAGATGCTAGAGGTGAGAAAGGGATATTTGTTAGGTATAATAGGAGTCGCCCAGCATATCTGGTCTACAACTCACAGACAGGAAAAGTATCAAAACACAGGCTAGTGAAATTCATCAAAAGCTCAGCGTTGACAGTCAAATACAAACAGATGACGACTATGATTCAGAAACCATGGACATCAGGAGTAGAACCACTGAAACTAGGATTGGTGAGGAGACATCAAATCAAATCAAATCAATTTTTATTTGCCAAGTTTGAGCATGCCAAACAAGGAATTTGACTCTGGTACATCTCGGCTTCTGTACAACATTTAGGTAGCTAACAACATTCAGGACAGCATGTGCAAAAATGGACAATTATTCTCAAACATCCCCTGATCATAAACTCCCAGGAGGGCAAGGAAAAACTCAAAACTCCTACTAGGAGAAATGAGAAACCCTCTTCCAGGATGACCAGGCTGCAATGGATGCAGAGAGGACACATAGTACACATAATATGGACAATCCAAAGGTAAAGCATAAAAAGCAGGATGTTATTGCACAGTCATGACTCTGTGACTCTATGAGTGGTGTGAGTTCATCAGAGCGACAGCCTGGGGGAAGAAGCTATGTCTGTCTGCTGGTTTTGGCGTACAGTGCTCTGTAACGCCGTCCGGAGGGGAGTAGTTTGGACAGACTGAAACCAGGGTGAGAAGGGTCTGTAGAGATGTTACTTGCACGTTTCCTGGTCCTGGACAGGTACAAGTCCTGGATAGATGGGAGATTGCTCCCGATTATCTTTTCTGCAGTCCTGATTGTCCGTTGCAGTCTGTGCTTGTCTTGTTTGGTGGCCGATCCAAACCAGACAGTGATGGAGGTGCAGAGGATAGACTGGATGATGGCAGTATAGAAGGTCTTCAGCAGCTCCTGTGGCACGTTGAACTTCCTGAGCTGTCTCAGAAAGTACAGCCTCTGCTGGGCCTTCTTCCGGACAGAGTCTATGTGGCTGGTCCATTTCAGGTCCCGAGAGATTGTGGATCCCAGGAACTTGAAGGTGTCTGTGGAGAGAATAGTATTACTGTGGATAGTGAGGGGTGGAAGTGGTGAAGGGTCTCTCCTGAACTCCACTGTCATCTCCATGGTCTTGAGCGGGTTCAGCTCCAGGTGGTTTTGGCTGCACCAGTGGACCAGCCACTCCACCTCCTGTCTGTACGCAGTCTCGTCACTGTCTCGGAACAGTCTGATGAGAGTGGTGTTGTCCGCATACTTCAGGAGCTTCACACAAGAGTCGCCTGAGGAGCAATCGTTAGTGTAGAGAGAGAAGAGCAGTGGGGAGAGGACGCACCCCTGGAGGGCACCAGTATTGGTGGTCCGGGTGTCAGATGTGATGGTCCCCAGCCTCACATGCTTCCTCCTGTTGGTCAGGAAGCTGGTGATCCACTGGTGGAGTCAGGAACCGCGAGCTGGATGAGATTTTGGTGAAGGATGTCAGGAGCGATGGTATTGAACGCCGAGTTGAAGTCCACAAACAGGATCCTGGCGCACGTCCCTGGGGTGTCCAGGTGGTGCAGGATGTAGTGCAGTCCCATGTTGACCGCATCATCCACCGACCTGTTTGCCTGGTAGGCAAACTGCAGGGGGTCGAGCAGGGGGCCCGTGAAGACCTTCAGGTGTTTCAACACTAACCTCTCGAAGGATTTCATGACCATAAATGTCAGGGCGACAGGTCTATAGTCATTCAAACCTGTGATGGCGGGCTTTTTGTCCACCGGTACGATGATGGAGCTCTTGAAGCACGAGGGCACCTCACACAGCTCCAGGGAAAGGTTGAAGATCCATGCAAAGGTGGGTGCCAGTTGTTCAGAACAGACTTTCAGGCAGGAGGGTGACACCCCGTCTGGGCCTGTTGCTTTCCTGACCTTTTGTCTCTGGAACATCTGACACACCTCCTCCTCGCGAATCTGAAGTGCGGGTGCGGCTTCTGTAAGACAGAGAGTAGGTGATAACGATGATGGAGGTGTGGACAAGGGGGTTGTGGGGGGAGGTGTGTATGGTGTGTATGTTGATTGTGATGCAGGAGGTCCTGTTGTGTGGGTGGATCGTTCAAACTTGTTTAGCTGGTTTGCAAGCCTTGGGTTCTCCACAGGACGGGGGGTTGGTTTCTTGTAGCCCGTGATGCTCTGCAGACCTTTCCACACTGTCGAGGGATCAGGAATGGCAGAGAGGTGTCTCTCCAGGCTCTCCCCATAACACCTCTTGGCTTTCCTGATCTCTTGGTTCAGTGTGTTCCTGGTCTGCCTGAAAGGGTCCCGGTCCCCACTCCCGTAGGCCTCCTCCTCGGCTTTGCGCAGCATCCTGAGGTTTGGTGTAAACCAAGGTTTGTTGTTGTTGTACGTGCAGAAGGTCTTAGTCTGCACACACAAGTCCTCACAAAAGCTGATGTATGATGGGACAGTATCAGTGAGTTCATGCAGGTCTGAAGTTGCAGCTAAAAAAAAAAACCCAATCGGTGCAGTCCAAGCAGGCTTGGAGGTCCTGCTTTGACTCCACTGTCCACTTCCTCACAGTCCTCACCACAGGCTTAGAAGTTTTTAATTTCTGCCTATAGGTTGGGATCAGATGAACTAGACAGTGGTCCGAGAGTCCTAAAGCTGCACGTGGCACAGAGCTGTATGCGTCCTTTATTAAGGTGTAGCAGTGGTCCAGTGTCTGCGTCCCTCTGGTGGGACACGTTATGTGCTGTCTATATTTGGGGAGCTCATGTGTGAGGTTCGCCCTGTTAAAATCACCCAAAACAATGATTAGTGAGTTTGGTAGTATTTTCTCCATGTCTGTTACCTGATCAGCCAGCAGCTGCGTGGCTTCGATCGCCCGTGTGTGTGGTAGAACGTAAACAGCCGCCATTACGATCGAGGAGAGCTCACATGGTGAATAAAACGGCCGGCAAGACTCTTTCAACACCGTGACATCAGTACATCAACGTTCATTAATGTAGAAACATAGACCACCTCCCTTTGATTTTCCGGTGAGCTCCGCGCTGCAGTCTGCCAGTAGTAGCCGAAACCCAAGTAGCTCTACGGCGTGGTGGAGGGTGTGTCCGTCAAGCCACGTTTCAACGAAGCACAGGGCGGCGGATCTGCTGAAGTCCGTGTTCCTTGAAATGAGAATCAGCAGCTCGTCCATCTTGTTCGCCAGGGAGCGGACATTTGCCAGATGAATTGATGGTAGGGGAGAATGGAACCCTCTCTGCCTCAGCTTCACGAGGGCTCTCACTTGCCATGCCGCTGTCTTCGGCATGCTAGCTTGTAGAGCGCCGCCGCTCCGGCCAAAATCTCGGTCAAACAGTCTGGGTCAGAGAATACTGGAGAGAAAGTACCAGGAGAAGACTGTCCGATGTTAAAAAGTTATTCTCTGGTAAAGGTGATCCGGGATGGGCAGCAGAAGACGCAGAAAACACACAAAATAAGACAAAGTAGCAGAGAGCGAGTCACCGAGGCGCCCATCCGAGGCGCCATCTTGAAGGTCGTAGTGAAGATAATGGTGACATGATTGAGAACAAGTGATGGATGAACACAGATGCATCACAGCATAATAAGGCAGAAGTACAACACGAGAACCAGACTGGTGTAGACACTGAGCATCACCGCTATCCAAGAAGGGAAAGGAAGACTCCAAAATACTTAGACGATTATGTAACACACAGCCGAGTTAACAATATTGTCAATACGAACATTGATTATTGTTACGGAGCCATATGTGGAATTCCCCAGACCTACAATGAAGCCCTGAGGTCTGATGAGGCAACCAAATGGATGCAAGCAATGAAAGAAGAAATCCAATCACTCCATGAAAACGAAACATTTGAACTGGTCTCTTTACCCAAAGGTAGAAGCACAGTAGGGGGAAATTGGGTGTATGCCTTAAAAGAAAATGCTGAAAGAGGAAAAGTATATAAAGCTAGATATGTAGCTAAAGGTTATAATCAAATAGAAGGCATAGACTATCACGAGACGTTTGCTCCAACAGCAAACATCACATCTATACGGGCGTTGATGCAAATAACTGTTCAAAACAAACTCATTGTCCATCAAATGGATGTAAAGACAGCATATTTGCGTGCGCCAATAGAGGAAGAAGTTTTCTTGGAGCAACCAGAGAGTTTTGAAAAGACACAGAAAGGAACAAAGTTAGTGTATAAGCTGAAAAAATCCCTCTATGGTCTCAAACAGTCTGGGAGAAACTGGTACAAACTTTTGAATGACAACTTAGAACAAGACAATTTTGTGAGAAATCTATCAGATCACTGTGTATATCGAAAACAGGTGGAAAATGATCTGGTCATTGTCATCATTTGGGTGGACGACCTAATCATTGCAGCAAGCAACACTCTTTTACTCAATCGATTCAAAGACACCTTGAAATCCAGGTTTAACATAAAAGATCTAGGAAAAATATCACATTTCCTGGGCATCCAGTTTGAACAAGAGGATGAGAAAATCAGAATGAGCCAGAAAAGATACATTCTAAAGATGCTTGAAAGATTTGGAATCTCAGAGTGTAAACCAAGGTACACACCGTGTGAAACAAAACTAGACTTGGATGAAGAAAGGGATGGAAAAGAGGTTGACAATCCTAAAGACTACTGGGAAATTGTAGACAGCCTAATTTACACCATGACTTGCACAAGACCAGATATCAGCTGGATTGTGAGCAAATTGTCACAAACATTGGCTAACCCAAAAGCTAGCAACCTAGTGGCTGCCAAACATGTTTTAAGATATCTAAAAGGTACATTGGATTACGAATTAATTTTCAAGAAAAATGATGAAGGATTACATCTAGTGGCTTTCAGTGACGCCGATTGGGCATCGTCAGTGGAAGATAGACGCAGCACAACAGGCTATTGTTTTGGCATGGCCAAACATGGACCTGGAATATGCTGGAAATCAAAGAAACAGTGGCTCTTTCGACTTGTGAAGCCGAATACATTGCTTTAGCGACTACCACTCAAGAAAGCATGTACATAACCCAATTGCTAAATGGCATTGACAATGGGACATACAGTTGCACAAAGATTTATGGGGACAATCAAGGAGCCATTGCTTTGAGTAAGAACCCGGTGAATAGACAGAGATCAAAACTCATTGATGTTAAGTTCCACTTAATTTGTGAAGCACTTAACTGTGGAAAGATTGATATTGTGTACTGTCCATCAGAAAACATGATTGCTGACATATTAATATTTCGCTTGTTATGCTTTTGTTTATTTATCTATTTATTTTTTCAAACACTTGAGAGACATTTGCCTACACAGCACTTTGTTGTACCGTAATTTTCGGACTATAAGTCGCTCCGGAGTACAAGTCGCATCAGCCATAAAATGCCCAAAAATGTGAAAAAAACATATATAAGTCGCTCCGGAGTATAAGTCGCATTTTAGGGGGGCAATTTATTCGACAAAATTCAACACCAAGAACAGTCATGAACGAGCAACAACAGGCTAAACGATAGGTATGCTAACGTGACATAAACACAAACGAAGAGCTGAGAACGGCCCTGATGTAAAATTCAGAGTTATTAAAAAAAACTATTACATAAATAACACGTTAATAAAACTATCTGTGTCACTCCAATTCATTAAATCCATCGATCGTCCTTTGTCAACAATGCGTGCGCGCCGCTGACGGCGCTTGCACTTCAAAATATTCCACAGGCCCATATAACGATATATAAATTATATATCAAATAACTATTATATAAGAAATAATATTATCAAACCATCTGTGTCACTCCAAATCATTAAATCTATCGATCGTCCTTTGTCAACAATGGGTGCGCGCAGCTGACGGCGCTTGCACTTCAAAATATTCCACAGGCCCATATAACGATATATAAATTAGATATCAAATAACTATTATACAAGCAATAGTATTATCAAACCATCTGTGCACTCTAAATCATTAAATCCATCGATCAAATTCCTCGTCCTTCGTCAACAACGCCGCGCGTGCGCCCTGACGTCAGCCTGGTCGTCATTCCACAGATCTACTCTATAACTATATTGTAGCGTTAACAAAGTTCAAGGAAAGACGTGGGTTTGGTAAACGGCTCTTTATTTAACAAAACAAACTTCCAGGCGTGTGGCGGCGTGGACTTCCAGCCACGGAAGTGGAAGAGCGCTCCATAGAATAGGACCGGGCGTGCGTAAAAGCCATGACCGAGCCCCATCCACCGTCCCCGGACAGCCACCCGGCCAAGCGCTGGCCTTCGACTTCCATCCACGGAGGTGAAAGACAGCTCGGTAGAGTAGGACCGGGCGTGCGTAAAAGCATTGTCCGAGCCCCATCCACCATCCCTGGACAGCCACCCGGCCGAGCGCCGGCCCCCCGACTTCAATCCACGGAAGTGAAAGAGAGCTCCGTAGAGTAGGACCGGGCGTGGGTAAAAGCCATAATAGTTTTTCAAACCTTCTGTGTCACTCCAAATACTTAAATCCTTCAAACTCTTCGTCCGCCGTGTCACTTAGAAACAAAGCCGCTAATGATGGCGGTAGTACGTGGGGCCCTTCGTCATCTTTGTCATCCCGTGATCAATCTTTGTCCTTTATGTAAACAACCGCCGCGCCACGCCGCGTCGCGCTGCTGACGTCACTTGAAATTCAAATTACAGTAATCCCTTGCTACATCGCGGTTCGTTTATCGCGGTTTCACTTTTTTTTTTTTTTTGAAAATCTTTGAAAATTTTTGGATAAAAACACATATAAGTCGCTCCTTATTATAAATCGCCCCCCCACCCAAACTATGAAAAAAAACGCGACTTATAGTCCGAAAATTACGGTATATTTAACAGGAGTGGAGCTCTCTACAAGCCCTAGGCTTCGTCTCCCTCCTTGCACTGTTATTGCTGTAATAATATGTGCTAAACAATAAACGAAACCAAACGAAATTAACAAAACCTGTATCTAGGATTAGAATTAACACATTCAAAAGTTGTTTTTTTGGAAACTGAGGAAGCATTCAGTGAAAAGGTTTTGGGATGATGAGAGCAAGGGGAGGTGTTGAGTTATTTGTGCTCTCATTATATTATTATTATATATGTCATTGTGTTATTTGTTCGGTGTCTTATGCCTTATTTTGTGTTTACTGCAGTGACGTGACGTTTTCTCTTTTATGTACTGTGGACACTTTACGTTGGTTTTTACCTTGTTTGCGGCAACAGGAAGTAAGAAGTGAATATAAGGAAGCGTGCCAAGAAGCGCAGGTAAAACAAATGAGAGTGTACGAGGAACAATAAAGACGTGAATACTAAACGCCACCATCGTGTCGTGTTGTGTCTGAAGGGAAATGTACTACGAAGCTGCAAACCCAACAATATGGATTGTATGTAAATATGACAGATTATATCCAATGGCCCCCTCCGTGAGTCGTCACCTTACCGTGGTGGAGGGGTTTGCGTGTTCCAATGATCCTATGAGCCATGTTGTCTGGGGCTTCATGCCCCTGGTAGGGTCACCCATGGCAAAAGGGTCCTAGGTGAGGGGCCAGACAAAGCACGGCTCAAAAAGCCCCTGATGACGAAAAAAAATAATATGGACTCAGATTTCCCTCGCCCGGACGCGGGTCTCCAGGGCCCCCCTCTGGAGCCAGGCCTGGAGGTGGGGCACGAAGGCGAGCGCCTGGTGGTCGGGCCTTCGCCCATGGGGCCCGGCCGGGCACAGCCCGAAAAGGAAACGTGGGTCCCCCTTTCCATGGGCTCACCACCTGTAGGAGGGGCCAAAGGGGTCGGGTTCAGTGTGAGCTGGGCGGCGGCCAAATGCAGGGACCTTGGCGGTCCGATCCCCGGCTGCAAAAGCTGGCTCTTGGGACATGGAATGTTACCACTCTGGCTGGAAAGGAGCCCGAGCTGGTGTGCGAGGCAGAAAAGTTCCGACTAAACATAGTGGGATTTGCCTCCACACACAGTTTGGGTTCCGGTACAAGCCCTCTCTCGAGAGGGGCTGGACTCTCTTCCACTCTGGAGTTGCCCACGGTGAGAGGCGTCGAGCAGGTGTGGGTATACTTATTGCCCCCCAGCTGGGCGCCTGCACATTGGGGTTCACCCGGGCGAACAAGCGGGTAGCCTCCCTCCGCATTCGGGTGGGGGGACGGGTCCTGACTGTTGTTTGTGTCTATGCACCAAACGGCAGCTCAGAGTACTCACCCTTCTTGGAGTCCCTAGAAGAAGTGCTGGAGAGTGCTCCTTCTGGGGACTCGATTGTTCTACTGGGTTACTTCAATGCTCACGTGGGCAATGACAGTGAGACCTGGAAGGACGTGATTGGGAGGAACGCCCCCCCTCGATCTGAACTCGAGCGGTGTTCTATTATTGGAATTCTGTGCTCGACATGGATTGTCAATGATGAACACCATGTTCAAACATAAGGGTGTCCATGTGTGCACTTGGCGCCAGGACACCCGACGCCGCAGTTTGATGATCGACTTTGTAGTCGTGTCATCGGATTTGCGGCCGCATGTTTTGGACACTTGGGTGAAGAAAGGGGGCGAGCTGTCAACTGACCACCACCTGGTGGTGGGTTGGCTCTGATGGTGGGGGAAGATGCCGGTCCGAAACTGGCAGGCCCAAACGTACTGTGAGGGTCTGCTGGGAACGTCTGGCAGAATCCCCTGTCAGGAAGAGCTTCAACTCCCACCTCCGGCAGAGCTTTTCCCACATCCCGGAGGAGGCGGGGGACATTGAGTCCGAGTGGACCATGTTCCGCGCCTCAATTGTTGAAGCAGCCGACCGGAGCTGTGGCCGTAAGATCGTTGGTGCCTGTCGTCGCGGCAATCCTCGAACCTGCTGGTGGACACCGGCGGTAGGGGATGCCGTCAAGCTGAAGAAGGAGTCCTATCGGGCCGTTTTGGCCTGTGGGACTCCGGAGGCAGCTGACAGGTACCGGATAGCCAAGCGGAACGCGGCTTCGGCGGTTGCTGAGGCAAAAACCCGGGCGTGGGAGGACTTTGGCGAATCCATGGAGAATGACTTCCGGACGGCTTCGAGGAAATTCTGGTCCACCATCCGGCGTCTCAGGAGGGGGAAGCGGTGCACCGTGAACACTGTTAACAGTGGAGATGGCGTGCTGCTGACCTCGACTCGGGATGTCGTGAGTCGGTGGGGAGAATACTTCGAAGACCTCAATTCCACCTACACGCCTTCCATTGTAGAAGCAGGGCCTGGAGACTCTGAGGCGGACTTTCCAATCTCTGGGGTCGAAGTCTCTGAGGTAGTTAAAAAAACTCCTCGGGGGCAAGGCTCCAGGGGTGGATGAGATCCGCCCGGAGTTCTTAAAGGCTCTGTATGTTGTGGGGCTGTCATGGCTGACACGCCTCTAAAACATTGCGTGGACATCGGGGACGGTACCTCTGGATTGGCAGACTGGAATGGTGGTTCCCCTCTTTAAGAAGGGGGACCAGAGGGTGTGTTCCAATTACAGGGGAATCACACTCCTCAGCCTCCCTGGTAAGGTCTATTCAGGGGTGCTGGAGAGGAGGGTCCATCGGGAGGTTGAACCTCGGATTCAGGAGGAGCAGTGTGGCTTTCGTCCTGGCCGTGGAACAGTGGACCAGCTCTACACCCTCGGCAGGATCCTCGAGGGGGCATGGGAGTTCGCCCAACCAGTCCACGTGTTTTGTGGACTTGGAGAAGGCGTTCGACCGTGTCGCTCGGGAAGTTCTGTGGAGGGTGCTTCGGGGGTACGGGGTGCCGAGCCAACTGATAAGGGCGGTTATCACCGATGCCAGAGGTTGGTCCGCATTTCCGGCAGTAAGTCGGACTCATTCCCAGTGAGGGTTGGACTCCGCCAAGGCTGCCCTTTGTTACCAATTCTGTACATAATTTTCATGGACAGAATTTCTAAGTGCAGCCGAGGCGTTGAGGGTGTCCGGACTACAAGCCCGCGCCGCAGAGCTGTGAGGGCGACGTCCGTCTGCTCAACGATCTTACCCGCTTCTTTGCTCGCTTCGACGCTCAGAGCAGCACTTGCCCGCTGAAGACCCCTCCCCCTCCACACGAGCAGCCCCTGTGCCTCTCTGCCGATAGCGTGAGGAGGGCGCTTGCCGCTATCAACACCCGTAAGGCGGCGGGCCCTGACAACATCCCAGGTCGAGCGCTGAAGGACTGCGCTGGGGAGCTGACGGGTGTCTTCACGGACATCTTTAACATTTCCCTGCAGCAGGCCATCGTCCCTTCGTGTTTCAAGGCTGCCACCATCGTACCTGTGCCGAAGAAACCTGCTCTGTCCTGCTTCAATGACTACCGCCCCGTGGCACTGACGCCAATCATCATGAAGTGCTTTGAGCGGCTTGTCATGGAGCACATCAGAGCCATTCTCCCCCCCCACCATAGACCCCTTCCAGTTTGCGTGCCGAGCCAAACGGTCCTCTGAGGATGCCATCTGCTCTGCCCTCCAAAGTCCTAATCTAGGTTCTTGTGAAATGCGCTCAAAGGTTTGTGTTGATCTTAAACATTCCTTAAAATAATTCTTAAATGTTGTCCAACTTGGAGCATCCCTTACGTAAGTTGGCAAACTATTCTATTGCACACAGCCCTTGTATGATAATACATGTTGACCAAATGCAGTTGTTCTAACAGGTTTATCTCACAATCACCTCTGCTCATGATTTGTCATCCGTGTCATCCTATATTTTATGTAATCTTGTATGTTGGACACACTGGTGAGCACATCCGCCTCACAAGTCAGAGGTGAAGGATATGATTCGGCTCTGGCCTTCTTGCGTGACATACAGAATCAGAATCAGCTTTATTGGCCAAGTTTGTGCATGCCAAACAAGGAATTTGACTCCGGTTGATCTCAGCCTCTGTACAACATTTAAGTGACTAACAACATTCAGGTGACTAACAACATTCAAGTGGCAAGAGCAGGATGTTATTGCCCAGTGATGTCTCTGAGACTCTATGAGTGGTGTGAGTTCATCAGAGCAACAGCCTGGGGGCAGAAGTTGTGTCTGTGTCTGCTGGTTTTGGCGTACAACGCTCTGTAACGCCGTCTGGAGGGGAGTAGTTCGAATAGACTGTGACCTGAGTGAGAAGGGTCTGTAGAGATGTTACCTGCATGTTTCCTGGTCCTGGACAGGTACAAGTCTTGGATAGATGGGAGGTTGGTCCCGATTATCTTTTCTGCAGTCCTGATTGTCCGTTGCAGTCTGTGCTTGTCTAGTTTGGTGGCCGATCCAAACCAGACAGTGATGGAGGTGCAGAGGATAGACTGGATGATGACAGTGTAGAAGGTCTTCAGAAGCTCCTGTGGCAGGTTGAACTTCCTGAGCTGTCTCAGAAAGTACAACCTCTGCTGGGCCTTCTTCCGTACAGTCTATGGGGCCGATCCATTTCAGGTCCCGGGAGATTGTGGATCCCAGGAACTTGAAGGTGTCTGTGGTGGGAATAGCATTACTGAGGATGGTGAGGGTTGGAAGTGGTGAAGGGTCTCTCCTGAAGTCCACTGTCATCTCCACGGTCTTGAGTGGGTTCAGCTCCAGGTGGTTTTGGCTTCACCAGTGGACCAGCCGCTCCACCTCCTGTCCGTACGCAATCTTGTCACCATCCCGGATTAGTCCGATGAGAGCGGTGTAGTCCGCATACTTCACCAGCTTCACAGAAGGGTCTCCTGAGGAGCAATCGTTGGTGTAGAGCAGTGCTTCTCAATTAATTTCTGTGATGCCCCCCCAGGGAGAAGAAAACATTTCGTGCCCCCCAAGTTATTAACATTAGAGAAAACAAAAAATAAATAAAAAAGAAAGATCAACTCACAATAAAGAATAACTTTATTGATAACATTGTTTTTTTTAGTCTGTAACAGAACAGATTCAAAGAGCACTTTTCCTTAAAATAAAAAATAAATTATAATTATTCAAACTTTAAACATTCTTGACCAACTGCCATTTTATGCTGAAAAAAATACAATAAAATAATAATAAACATACATAATATTAAATTAAATAAAAGCAATAAATAATATTCAATTCAAAGTAATCAGCAACATTAACTCAGGAGCACAATATATAAAACATTTTTACCTACAAAACAAAAATGAATAAAACAATTTGTGCTGTTTTTTAATCAAAATGAGGCAACATTCCACGGCTGCAGGTAGTATCAGCTCTTCTGCAATGGTGGTTTTTTTTGCACTGAGCAATATGGTACGCTGCTTTATATGATACTTACAGTGCTTGCTGATTGACTGAAGTAGCATTCACAAAGTGGGATGATTGTTGGCAATATTCAGCCCGTTTTCACTGAAAAACCTCAAGCATCTTATCAGCGTGATTGGGGTGCAATGACTTCATAAGTGCCGCCTTAATTTATTTGGCTTCATACTGTCCGCTGCCAACATTGTAACGCACAGTAAACAGTCTTTCCTCGTCTCCCATCGTAGTCGCACTGAAGTGGAGCGCTACGTACGCTTCGTCATATTTCCTTGGCTTAGCTTTCGTGTGACTCTCAATTCTCTTATCTCTGTCTCTCTCTGTCGTTCTTTTCAACCCAGTTCAATATTTTTCCATGGTGTCCCACTGCACTTATTATCGCCTGCTCTGTGCTGTGTGTGCGTATGTTCCGTGCGCTCTACACTGTAGAGCGACTATTCCTTGTGCACACTCTTACAGTGATACCACCACTCCCACCTACTGCAGTGGATGTCTAATTACCCTTTAATCTAGTACAGCCAAAAGAAGAGCATGTTCCCTGGTGTCAAACGCACCCCCCCTTGGTATCGCGCCCTGGGGGGGCGCGCCCCACTATTTGAGAAGCACTGGTGTAGAGAGAGAAGAGCAGTGGGGAGAGTACACAGCCTTGGGGGGGCGTCAGTACTGGTGGTCCGGGTGTTGGATGTGATGGTCCCCAGCCTCACCTGCTGTCTCCTGTTGGTCAGGAAGCTGGTCATCCATTGACAGGTGGAGGCAGGCACCGCGAGCTGGATGAGCTTCTGGTGGAGGATGTCGGGAGCGATGGTGTTGAACGCTGAGCTGAAGTCCACAAACAGGATCCTGGCGTACGTCCCTGGGGTGTCTAGGTGGCGCAGGATGTAGTGCAGCCCCAGGTAAGCCTGTCGGGAGGCAATCACAGACTCATTGTCAGTGGCGGCACCAATTACTTCACAGGCCTAGTGGGCCTTCATGCGGTTTAAAGTGACAATAACATGTGAAGTGATCAACTATAGTATATTACCGTAATTTTCGGACTATAAGTCGCGTTTTTTTTCATAGTTTGGGTGGGGGGCGACTTATAATAAGGAGCGACTTATATGTTTTTTTTCAAAACTTTTCCCAAAAAAAAAAAGTGAAACCACGATAAACGAACCGCGATGTAGCAAGGGATTACTGTAATTTGAATTTCAAGTGACGTCAGCAGCGCGACGCGGCGTGGCGGTTGTTTACAAAAAGGACAAAGATTGATCACAGGATGACGAAGAGGACGAAGGGCCCCACGTACTACCGGCAGCATTAGCGGCTTCGTTTCTAAGTGACACGGAGGACGAAGAGTTTGAAGGATTTAAGGATTTGGAGTGACACAGAAGGTTTGAAAAACTATTATGGCTTTTGCGCACGCCCGGTCCTACTCTACGGAGCTCTCTTTCACCTCCGTGGATAAAAGTCGGGGGCGGGCGCTCGGCCGGGTGGCTGTCCGGGGACGGTGGATGGGGCTCGGACATGGCTTTTACGCATGCCCGGTCCTACTCTACGGAGCTCTCTTTCACCTCCGTGGATGGAAGTCGAGGGCCGGCGCTCGGCCGGGTGGCTGTCCGGGGACGGTGGATGGGGCTCGGTCATAGCTTTTACGCACGCCCGGTCCTATTCTATGGATCTCTCTTCCACCTCCGTGGCTGGAAGTCCACGCCCCCAAACGCCTGGAAGTTTGTTTTGTTAAATAAAGAGCCGTTTACCAAACCCACGTCTTTCCTTGTACTTTGTTAACGCTACAATCTAGTTATATACTATAGGGCTGTGGACTCGGTCGGATTTTTGCACCGAGTCCGAGTCTGGCCTCTTGACCATGAGTCCGAGTCCGAGTCCGAGTCCGGCTGTCCATTTTTTCTGTTAATTCATGTGACTGCTTAGTCTTTATTCAAGGCTAATTTAGATCAAAATCTAAATAATTACAACAGTTTTGTGATGGCTTTGTCTTTATTAAACATATAAACGAATACAATAAACAGATACTTTAAAGTTTTAATCATTAATTACACCATTATAGCTCAGACATTTATCTAAACACAAATAATTAGTGACGACCCCTTATTTGGAAAGCGAAAAACCCATGTCGTACGGCGTCAGCACTATGTTGTTTTCAATAAAAACATGAAGAACTCACGTTTGCGTCAGTCAATTTTAATTTTTATAAAGGATTATTCTCATTTGATGTCTTTAAATTCATCCGCGTTCTGCCATTGAAGCGGGGTGCATTCAAAGACCAGTCGTACAGACGGAAACGTTTTGTGATCAAATCTAGTATATTATACTAGGTCTGTGGAATAATGACGAGGCTGACGTCAGGGCGCACGCGCGGCATTGTTGACAAAGGACGAGGAATTTGATTGATGGATTTAATGATTTAGAGTGCACAGATGGTTTGATAATATTATTGCTTATATAATAGTTATTTGATATCTAATTTATATATCGTTATATGGGCCTGTGGAATATTTTGAAGTGCAAGCGCCGTCAGCGACGCGCACCCAAAGGACAAAGGACGATCGATGGATTTAATGAATTGGAGTGACACAGATGGTTTTATAAACGTGTTATTTATGTAATAGTTTTTTTTAATAACTCTGAATGTTACGTCAGGCCCGTTCTCAGCTCTTTGTGTTTATGTCACGTTAGCATACCTATCGTTTAGCCTGTTGTTGCTCGTTCATGTCTGTTCTTGGTGTTGGATTTTGTCGAATAAATTGCCCCCCAAAATGCGACTTATACTCCGGAGCGACTTATATCTGGGTTTTTTTCACTTTTTTGGGCATTTTATGGCTGATGCGACTTGTACTCCGAGCGACTTTTAGTCCGAAAATTACGGTAAGTAAGTAATATGTTAATGATCAAGTAATAATATAATATACCGTTTTTTTCCGTGTATAATGCGCCCCCATGTATAATACGCACCCTAAAAATGGCATGTTGATGCTGGAAAAAAGCCTGTACCCATGTATAATACGCACCCAATTTTTTTTATTTATTTTTTTATTTATTTTTTTTTTTTAAGTCCCAATGATCGTCACACACGCAGGGAGGCAATGGGTCCCATTTTTATAGTCTTTGGTATGGTCTTAACTAGGCTGGATGTATTTTCTTTTGTTGGCGTTGATTTCTCCGACTGCCCATAAAGGCACCACCGCGATCAGATGAAGAGAGAGGAAAGTGACGTGCGGACATGTGAAAAAGGCGGCTCTGTATGGGAGAGACGTTGAAGAGGAATAAAAACACCCTTGGAAACCAAAACTTGCCCCTCGTCGTGACTCGGATCCGCAACAAATGTTTCGGATTTGTGTAGGGTACATTGTGACAGCAAACGAGCAGGTGATCGAGCAAGCGTCTGATACAAGAGCATTGCGTTCGTATGGAGCGTGTTTGAAGTGAACAGCAGAGACGAAAGGAACAAGGCAAAGTGTTGTGAAATAAAATATTACCTGTAATACGCATTTTGTTATTTGCTGATTGTATTAAACTATCACATTCATTGTCAGTCAAGAAGAGAAGAGGACTATTATCCCTTCTTTGACGAAATGACCAGAGCACAGTACAAACACACTATTGTTCTTGTAACGTGTTTTGTATTTAAGTCCTGTCTGCCCCTCGCTCACCGTCGGATCATTGCATGTGTTACTGTCATGATGTCTGTTTGGTTTCTGTTCCTGTCTTTGGTAATGTCACCCTGTCTTTTTGTTCCACGTCTTTGTCGGTCAGTCCTGTTGTTGGTTTTGTTGTACCATGATTTTCTTAAAAAAAAAAAAAAAAAAATTAAAAAAAAGAAAAAATGTAAAAGAATTTGTACCCATGTATAATGCGCACCCCAGATTTTAGGACAATAAATTAGTTAAATTTTGCGTATTATACATGGAAAAAAACGGTAATATATCCATCCATCCATCCATTTTCTGTACCGCTTAGTCCCCACGGGGGTCGCGGGCGTGCCGGAGCCTATCCCAGCCGTCATCGGGCAGTAGGCGGGGGACACCCTGAACCGGTTGCCAGCAGGGCACACAGAGACAAACAACCATACCTACCAAGCATGTTTTTGGGATGTGGGAGGAAACCGGAGAGCCCGGAGAAAACCCACGCGGGCCCGGGGAGAACATGCAAACTCCACACAGGGAGGGCCGGAGGTGGAATCGAACCCACACCCTCCTAACTGTGAGGTGGACGTGCTACCCAGTGCGCCACCGAGCCGCCTAATATAATATAATATAAAATAATATAATATAATATAATGTCACATATAAGTTGTTCTGATTATAAATCGCACCCCTGGCCAAACTATGAAAAAACTGCGATTTATAATCCGGAAAATACAGTAATAACATTTTACAACTGTTTTTTTCCATGGCAAATATAACTCTTACAATAAAGCTCAATAACCATCCAAATGAGAAATGTAGTATTTAAGTTAAGAAGCTTATCCAACTTCCATGTGTGCATCACTGCATTCTCCTACCAACTCTGTACTTTTATCAATTGTGATCCATCATTACGTTAGGACTGTGCTCCACACATTGTTCCATAAGAAATTCCATTGTTGACGCAATATACATACACTTGTATCGAATTTCACTGCTTGTCTTTTTCTCTCTTTTTGGTGAAGATTGGTGGTGTAGGGAGAAAAAATAGACTACCATTAGTATAGGACAGGAATTCATCAGCTGCCCAGAATCTGAGAGAGAACCACAAGCTGCTTTCACAAATGCTTATGTCAGATGTTATAAATTTCCCATGTGGACCTTATGAAGGAGACCTGTATGCCATCTTTAATAAAGGGTCCTTGTATCCCCAGAGCTCCTCCGAGTTGTCTGGTGAGGGCCTCTGTGCTAAAAATGAATACACATGTATTTGCATTTTAGGAGTTTGTGCATTTATACAAATTCACATGTCCTGATATTTAAACATGACTGTTCATTTACAAATAAACAAGAGGACATTTTTATTCAAATGATTCAGGGCCTTATAACAGCAACACTATAAAAAACAGGCGCAGTTTCCAGACAACTTTGGGAGGAGGCTGGGAACATGTTGGTCAGTTTTCAAGGTCCTAAATTCATCTCCACACTGTGTCACTTGATGTATTATCAAAATAGTTGCACTTAATCAGTGAGATTTCCCTCACCAGCAAAACATTCTTAGTTCATAAACAAAGATTACACTGGAGGGTTTGTGTCTCCAGCTCCTCCTGCAGCGAGGAGCCTGTCAAAACATTTAACCATCCCTGCATTTTTAAGGAAATTGAGCTATTTCCCTCCTTAACATAGCCATGATTAATAGCCGAATTATAGCTTGCGGTTGTATGAGTATTGTGAACGGTGACGATTGTATGGAGGATTCCAGAGGCAAGTAGCAGCTATTTACAGTGTAATGCAAAAAGAAATCCCACAAGCACAAACTGTCAGACACCAAAAACACAGACAGATTTAATCAGCAAATTGTGTTGAAAGATGGACTGAAACCCCAATTCATTAAAATGGTTTGAGTCAATCAAATCAGGACACAACCCGCAAGTGAATCAAGTGTTCAGATTTCATGGTCTAGCTAGCCAGTAAAGCACAACTACGTGGTCTAAGGTCTTACCAAAGTCTTGGCAGCAAGTGTTTTAATGGTTTCCTGTGTGCTCACTTTAACCACCATGTGAAAGGAAAGAGCCATGTACATTCTTTTAACTCACAAAATGAGCATAAATTAGCGAATGCAAAAGTTGCATCATTCAAAGGCGTATTATAGAGTTGTCTATAATAAATCAATGGTAATGGAAGGGGGACATGGTTGGGCGTGGTCAGGCTCTGATTGACAGCAGCAGATGACATTAATAATTTCTTTACTATGACAAGCTATATACTAAGGGTACATTGGAAAATTTACTCCTAACACACAAGTTCAAGTGTGACCGGTTGTAAGTTCAGTGCATTGCTTGATTTTTGCCGTTCAAAAATTCAGAGTGCGCCAAATACAGAGTGGCAGTGTGCGCACTCGGCACTCTGACTCGGGACATGGTGCGCCAGTGCGTCCCGAAGTACAAGGGTAGCGGCGCACGCACTCTGCCTCTCAAAACACATCCACTCGCAGAGTAGTGCATGGGAGTCAGTGTTAAACATGCTAAAAAAAATATCCATATGCTGTGCTAATAAATCCCTAACCTGAAAAATCAATGTTAAAATGTTCGCAAATGCTGCTAGTCCAACTCGCTATAGAAGCGTGCATGAAACTGGGCCCCTCATACACCACCATTTTGTTCGTAGCGAGCCAATGTGAAATGGCATAGTCACAGGTCAGCCATCTTGAGACAAGGCTGCTGGATCACTCAGCACCTGAACATTTCTCACACTCGTTAGTGCACCCAAAAGTCTGACATGTCAGCAACACTCTAATAAGTGTATTGATTCAGAGGCGAGGTGGCAATGTGGAGGTTGGGAGGGGGGATACGCAGAGCAGATGTCAATCTTGCATCTACAGAGAAAATTTAGAGCCTCTTTAGCTGAGTAAATTCCATGTTTTCAATTTATTATTTTAGTATAATTACTTGGTAGACAAAAGTTTAAAAAACACTGTTAAATTTGAGTTTGACTGGCGACTAGTCGAGTCAAGTCGCCTCGTTAACCATGCAACCTTGGATGCTACTTTACCCGTTTTTTATCAGGCTGTTGACTGTTCTACGAGAAACAACAGGACAATTGACCTCCTGACGTCAGTGCCTCCCCAGTCATGAACCTCACTGCACGTCACTGAGTCATAGTCATACATAGTGACCGGAACCGGCCCGCCAGGGGGTTTAGTCCGGCGCGGGGATAAATTTGCATTATTAAAAAATATATATATATTTTTGTGACCGGAACCGGCCCGCCAGGGGGTTTTGTCCGGCCCGGGGGTACATTTGCATTATTAAAAAAAATATTGTTATTATTTTTTTTTTAAATCTGCAGTTCCTATGTTGTTCGCTAGAGGTGTTGTGTTTTAGTCAGTTCAATCGCTTTACCCGCTTTTTCTCTTGGAACGGGCACCCCATCAGCGAAATGTCTTTGTCAAAAAAGAGAAAAGTGGACACAGAGTGTCGGATTTTTCAAGAAAAATTGACTTCTTCCTATGTGTTCACGGAGGTGAATGGGAAACCCGTGTGCCTGGTGTGCATGCAGCAAGTTTCGGTGCTTAAGGAGTACAATATTCGGCATCACTATGAAACTCAGGGGTGATTTCATTGCATTTTGCATCAGGAGGCATTATGCTGCAAGTCCTTAAAAATGGATCACGTCATGGAGGTGGTTATACGAACTGTTAATGTAATCCGAGCTAGAGATCTCAATCATCGTCAGTTTGACAGCCTTCTCAGTGATTGTAACATTACCCATGGTCTGCCATACGACACTGAGGTAAGATGGTTAAGCAGAGTTGCTGTGGTGAAGTGCTTCTTTGATCTACGTGGGGAAATCGGACAATTTATGGGGAAAAAAAGGAAAACCTGTTAAGGAATTAGAGTGCCCACCTTTGATGCAGGACCTTGCATTTATGGTTGATATTACAGAGCACTTGAATAATCTGAACAGAATGCTGCAGGGACGCAAAAAAATTGTAACATTGTATTATGACAGCATACGTGCGTTCAAGTTAAAGCTCGCGTTAGGGGAGACGCAGACATTCAAGCGTAGACCCTGCTCATTTTCCCTGTCAACGAGATGTGTGCACAGCAAGCGTTAATCCTGACTTGAAATAGTACAAAGTCGAGATTTCAGGGTTGCCTAGGGAATTTGAGAAACAATTTCAGGTCTTTAGCGAACTCGAGACTAAATTCACAGTTTTTCGCTCACCATTCATAGTCAGAGCTTCTGATGTGCCTGTTGACATGCAACTTGAAATCATTGATTTGCAGTGTGATGTAGAATTGAAGGACAAATTTGCCTCTGTGAGCTTGGACACATTTTACAAGTATCTTCTACCACGCTATCCTAAATTGACAGCACTGGCTGCAAAAATGTCCATGTTTGGGACTACCTACCTTTGTGAGCAAGTTTTCTCACTAATGAACATTAATAAAACAAAGCTTCGCTCAAAGCTCACACATAAGCACTTATATGAGATTCTGAAACTGGCTTCTACTCAGGATATGATGCCTGATATTGATGCACTTGTGCAAGCTAAAAGATGCTAAGTTTCAGGGGCAAATACTGTGCAAGACTAAATTCTATGGAATGCTGCTTTGAACGTTGCACTATAAAATAAACAAATGTGAATATTTGCTCTCGTAATTGCTGTGAAAGTCAGTGGTAGTCAGAAACAGATTTACAAGAGAAGAGTATTGTTAAGTAAAATATTGTCTTATGCATGCCACATATGTTATCTATATGAGGGGTTTTATTGGTTTACATTTTATGTATTAACAAGGAAGGGGCCAAATTTACTTGATCAAATGTCTGTTTAAAACAGCTGCCACTTAAGATTTCAAGTGTGTGGCCTCAATGTCTATGTTCAGAATTGCTACCTAGATGTGGAAAATACATTTTAAATTCCTTCATTTCTAAATTTCGATGTGGTTGATGTATTTTATTTGTTTTTAAGTTCCACAAAACATTTTGTTGACAAAATGTTTTAAAACATTGTACAATCACTGTAATCAGTTTTTTTTATGTATAATGCACTTAAATAAATGTTAAACTGAGTAAAAGTGTAAAATGACAATTAATTGAATGTAATGTATTTTTATAATCTATTTCTTCTTTGCACTAATAAAAAGAAAAAAGTGGACTTACTGTTCTATATAATTTTGGAATGAGTTTACTGGTCTGGCCCCCTTGAGATGAGATTAATTAAGCCGTATGCGGCCCCCAGACCAAAATGAGTTTGACACCCCTGACATAGTCACTGACACACTGCCTGAAGGACTATTTGAACCTCTGCACTGACATGGTCTCTCCTGTTGAGACAGTCCGCTACTACCCAAATAATAATCCCTGAGGAACGTGGGAATTCAACGCTGTCCTGAACAGGAAGAAGGCTGCCTTCAGGAACAGGGACATGGAGACCATGAGCGCAGCCCAGCGGGAGGTGAAACTGTGTGAGGGTGGCCAAAGACGCCTACAGGAGAAAGGTGGAGCAGAGGCTGAGGGCCATGTGGGATGATGTGAGGACCATAACGGGCTACAAAACGGAGTCCAGGTCTGTTGAAGGGTCAATGGAGCTGGCAAATGAACTGAATGTCTTTTTTAACAGGTTTGACCAGCAGGAGCGGAATTTAGACCATATGTCACACACTCACGATGTCACTCTACAGTACTGGTATAGGTCCTAGTTTTTGATGAAAGCAGCCAGCCTTCTGCTGTCTTTGTGCTGTTCAAGACAAATAAAGGCTATAGTGGAATTATGAAATTCACAAATAAATTATAAATAACGTTCCATTAAGATATCCCATTTCTGTTAAAAAAAAAGTTTTTTTTTTTTTTTTTTTTTTAAATCGATGATTTGGTTTCGTTGGTACTTTTTAGGTACGAACCGTGCAACTCTGACAGCAGGTCTTCAATTAGCATTAAGCAGTGGCTTTCAGGCGTCATGGCCTTATGAGGTCCCCTCATATCCACTCACTATTTCTCTTATGAGTAACGACAATGACGGACACCCATCCATCAATCCATCCATCCATCTTCTTCCGCTTATCCGGGGTTGGGTCGCGGGGGCAGCGGCTTTAGGAGGGACTCCCACACTTCCCTCTTCCCAGCCACTTCAACCAGCTCATCCTGTGCGATTCCAAGGCGTTCCCAGGCCAGTAGCAAGTAGCAAGAAATGGCGCAAGACCAACTTGTGAAACGAATGTCGTCAACCAAACGTCGAGCTCGTCGAGCTCGAGCTGGCAGGCTTAGGACCGGCGGACGGGCAGTCATCCCGACCGTCGAAAACCGAGGCCTGTCAGTGCTTCAACTCAATGTCGAGGGCCTAACAACCGCCAAACTCGAAGTCCTGCGTCACCTGGCTGACTCCAACGAGGCAGCGGTTCTGCTCCTGCAGGAGACACACTGCACATCCGACAACATCCTCAAGATCCCTGGGTTCCATCTTGCTGGGTCCATCTACAGCAAGCAACACGGTGTGGCAACGTTCGTCAGGACTGAATTGGCCAGCAGCCAATCCCCACCAGGCTCTAACATCGAGTGGCTGGTTACAAAAATCCAGGAAACATCAGTCGTCAACGTATACAAACCCCCACCATCGGAGCTGTCCGTGACATCACTCCCATCAACAACTGCACCTGCCATCTATGCAGGTGACTTCAAATGTCAGCACACAGACTGGGGGTACAACCACACAACACCTAATGGAGTGGCGCTGAGTGAATGGGCCTCCAACACTGATGCTCTGCTGCTGTACGACCCCAAGGAGCCTCCAACGTTCTTCTCTGCACGCTGGAACACCTCCACCAACCCGGACCTGGCCTTCGCCATCTGCCACAGTAACGACCCGAAACCGGAGAGACGCATCCTGGATAGGTTTCCCCGATCACATCACTTCATTCCCCATCCATCATTAAAGTCCCAGCACTGGTGGAACCGGTACCAGGGAAACCCGTCAAGCGATGGAACTTCCGAAAGGCCAACTGGGAGTCGTATGCTGAGGAGACTGAAAGAAGGTCAGCTGGCCTGCCAGACCCAGACACAGCCGACCTGGATGCGGCCTATGCAGCCTACTGCCAGGTCCTCCTGGGTGCGGCAAAGAAGACCATCCCACGGGGCTATAACAGGAACTACATCCCGGGTTGGGACAAAGAATGCAGCCGCCTTCTGTGTGATCACCAGAGGGCTAGCTCCAGAGAAGAGGTGGACATGACTGCAGCAGCACTGCTCCAGAAGCTGGACATCACCCGTAGGGCCAGATGGACAGAAGTCGTCGAATCAATCGACTTCACCCATTCTAGTCGCAAGGCGTGGCAGACCATCAACCAGCTCACAGGCAGAAATACAACACCCCACAGCTGCCCAGTCACAGCAAATGCCATTGCATCCCATCTCCTGAAGAACGGCCGCTTCCCGGATGCTGACAAAGTTTTTGCCCGACTGATATCGTGTGAGGTGTCTGGCCTCTTGGGAGCGGCCAGTGTCGATTCCAACCTCTCGGGAGAATTCACAGCAGAGGAACTCAGTGAGGCCTTGAGCAAGCACAAGCCAGGCAAATCCCCTGGTCGTGACAACATCCACCCAGAGTTTGTCATCCACCAGAGCACAACAACATCTGGTTGGCTCTGTGCTTTCTTTACATCATGCTACCGGAGATTAAAGCTCCCAAAGACTTGGCGCCGTGCCTCTGTCATAGCGCTGCCGAAGCCAAATAAACCTGCAGAAGATCCTAAGTCATACAGACCAATCTCGCTGCTCTGTGTCCCATTTAAGATCTTGGAGAAGATGATCCATAGCCGCATCGAGCCAGTAGTGGACTCACAGCTCCCACGGGAACAAGCTGGTTTCCGTCGTGGAAGATCAACAGCAGACCAGGTAACACTACTCTGTCAGGACATCGAGGACAGCTTCCAGGACAATGAGAAAGCTGGGGTAGTGTACCTGGATCTGACGGCTGCATATGACACCGTGTGGCACCGGGGACTCCACCTGAAGCTGCTGAGGACAATACCAGACCGGCACATGGTGAAGTTCATCATGGAGACAATTTCCAACCGCAGCTTCATCCTCCAGACCAGCAGTGGCCAGTGCAGTAGGCTCAGAAGACTGAGGAACGGGGTACCGCAGGGGTCTGTCCTCTCGCCGATGTTGTTCAATGTTTACATCCACGACCTACCTGATACAGCATCGAGAAAGTATGGCTACGCAGACGACCTTGCCATCATGATGAGCCGACCAACGTGGAAGGCGATGGAAGAGGGTCTTAATGAAGACATGGGCACACTGGTAGCATACCTTCGGAGGTGGCGTCTACAGCTCAGCGTCGGAAAGACAGTCGCAGCGGCATACCACCTTAGCACCAGAGAAGCCAGGAGGGAACTTGAGGTGCGCGTAGACAACAAATGTCTGGAGGTCCAGCAAGCCCCGAAGTACCTTGGAGTGCGCCTAGATCGGACATTATCGTTCAAACAACACCTGGAAGAAGTCAAGGCCAAGGTGACATCCAGAGCCGCGCTGATCCGCCGCCTCGCTGGAACAACCTGGGGAGCCTCCGCTAAGACGCTGCGAATATCCACCCAAGCCCTGGTCTTCTCTGCAGCAGAATACTGCAGCCCAGTCTGGAGCAGAAGCCCGCATCTGAGAAAGGTCGACGTGGCTATTAATACCTCCCTCCGGATAATAACTGGATGCTTGAAACCTACTCCTGTGTCCCTCTTGCCGGTCCTCGCGGGAATAGCACCGGCCGGCCTCCGACGGGAGGCTGCCACCCTCGCCCTGGCCAGGAAGGCACAAAAATATGACTGGCACATCTTGCACAACACCACAATAACACCAGCACCTCCAAGCAGACTCAAGGCAGCACAAGAGATGCTCGACTCCACCTCTGAGGACATCTCCAGAGACGCATGGTTGGCAGCAGTTTGGAAGCAGGAGTGGGAGTCGGCCGGACCCTCCCGAGTCCACCACTACATTTGGGACCCAGGAGATGGCGCCATGGGAGGAGACGACCTACCACGCCGGCAATGGACCACGCTGAACCGCCTACGGACTGGGGTCGGTCGCTTTGGGTCATCAATGAAGACGTGGGGCTTGGCGGACAGTGCGGCATGCGAGTGTGGTGACCCTAAGCAGACCGCCGACCATATAATCAACATCTGCCCCTTATATGGACCACCCTCGGAAGCCAGCCTCTTCGACCTAGGACCAGAGATGCGGGCATGGCTACGCGACACCGAGTTGGACATTTGACGTTACACGAAAGAAGAAGAAGGCCAGCCGAGAGACATAGTCTCTCCAGCGCGTCCTGGGTCGTCCACGGGGTCTCCTACCGGTGGGACATACCCGGAACACCTCCCCAGGGAGGCGTCCAAGAGGCATTCTGATGAGATGCCCAAGCCACCTCATCTGGCTCCTCTCAACGTGGAGGAGCAGCGCCCCTACTCCGAGTCTCTCCCGAGCTTCTCACCCTATCTCTAAGGGAGAGCCCGGACACCCTGCGGAGGAAACTCATTTCGGCCGCTTGTATCCGGGATCTCGTTCTTTCGGTCACGACCCATAGCTCGTGACCATAGGTGAGGGTAGGAGCGTAGATCGACCGGTAAATTGAGAGCTTTGAGTGCGATAACAGTAGATGTGGCGGACGCAGACGCTGACTGTAGTCAGCGCGCTAGCCCAGTTAGCATTAGCCCCAAGCGGCTTGCTAATCGCGATGAGCCAGGTAAGACGCATAGCCGTCCAAAGTCATCTCGGTCTACTGGCCCTCGCACTTTGGTCATAGGTGACTCCATTACCCGAAATATTACGCTCCTTGTGTAGACTAGAGCGTCACAGTTTGAATAGTGCTACAGTACACGTGAACACACTTTCTACTGAGGTAGTAGACAAATCCAATCACTCCACCCCGACCGGTATCACTGATTAAACGATGCCTGTTTCAGATAATATTACATGTGTAACAAATATTTACTATCAAATTCCCACGGTCGTATCATCCCACCGTGCTAATAAACATTTGATAGGTGATGTCAGGCCTAGAGAACACAATCTTACTCGCATTTCGTTTAAAAATCCTTCGATAGATACGAACCCTGATCGACCGATTACACTTAAACTCGGTTTTATGAATATTAGATCGCTTCATACGAAAGCAGTTCTCGTTAATTACCTCATCACAGAATATAATCTAAACGTTTTTGGTCTTTGCGAGACCTGGTTAAGACCTAATGAACTGGTGCCGCTTACTAAGGCCTCACCTCCAAATTTTGTGAGCTCGCATGTGGCGCGTCCTCGAAAAAAGGGTGGGGGTGTCGCCCTCGTCTCAAATTCCGATCTTAGATTCAGGCCTCATTCGATAAACGTACCGTATTTTCCGCCCTAAAAGGCGCACCGGGTTATAAGGCGCACCTTCAATGAACGGCCCATTTTAAAACTTTGTCCATATATAAGGCGCACCGGATTATAAGGCGCATAAAATAGAAGCTATACTGCATCAAACTGAGGTTGACTAGGGTTGCGGTATGCATCCACTAGCCAATAACCAACGAGCCCTCTGTAAACAATCGCGTTTCTCAAACGATCTCCTATAAAATGATCAGAACTGACTAAAGTTCGATCTAACGCATTGGTACTACTTACCTATGTTTCCCTTCCATATCGATCCGTAGATTTACTCGAAACATTAACAGAGCAGCCTATTTTGACATGAAATAGCCTGGTACGTATAGCAGCTATCGCAATAGCATTAGCCATCCGCAAAGTCTCACGAGCCTCAGCTCGCAATCTCCCATGAGCCTCAGCAAAGTGTAAACAATCGCGTTTCTCAAACGATCTCCTATAAAATGAGAAAACTTGAGGTTTTCCATCAGGCATGGCAGGACAGCCTCCGGAAATATGACAAATATGACATGAAATAGCCTCGCGGGTACAACAGCTATTCGGTGACGCCCCCTGACTACAGTTGCCGTAATGCTGGGAAGCGATGCGACCTTGTAATTTACTAGTCGTACTAAAACGTACTGAAACATTTTGGCAGAGCACTGTGTACAACCAGTATGGATTAACAAATTCATCAGTTGATCCATATATAAGGCGCACTGGCCTATAAGGCGCACTGTCGGCTTTTGAGAAAATTTTAGGTTTTTAGGTGCGCCTTTTAGGGCGGAAAATACGGTATTTAAAACATTTGAAGTTCTCACTGTCCGATCCACCGCTTTACTGTCATTTTATCTTGCTGTTATTTACCGTCCACCCGGGGCTTACTCTGGCTTCCTGGATGAATTTTCAGAATTCGTGGCTGATCTAGTGACAAATGCGGATAATATAATAATCATGGGCGATTTCAATATCCACATGAATTTACCGTCAGAGCCACTTACTTCGGCGTTTCAGACTTTAACTGATACGTTTGGTTTTACACAAGCCGTACAGGCAGCAACGCATAAGAATGGAAATACCTTAGATCTGGTATTATCTCGAGGATTTGCAACCTCAAATATAACAGTACTGCCATACACTACTGTTTTGTCTGATCATTACTTAATAAAATTTGAAATTTTAGTTCTTTGTCAAAGACAAGAGAGCAATCAGAATTATAGCAGCCGTAATATTAACTCCATGACTGCAACTGCGCGATCTGAGTTACTGTCGCCGGCAACTGCCATATTTCCCGCATATATCGGCTCTATTGATAATCTTACAAATTAATTCAATGCGACATTGTTAAATGCTATCGACTCCGTGGCGCCGCTACGTCTGAAAATTCGCCGTAGATTGCCTACTCCGTGGTTCACAGATGAAACACGTACGCTTAAGCAATTATGTAGAAAGCATGAGCGCAGATGGCGTTTAACCAAACTTGAGGTTTTCCATCAGGCATGGCAGGACAGCCTCCGGAAATATAAGACTATTATTGGTGCTTCACTCCCCTCCTTGATGGACATTTACACCTCCCATCTCACCCGCAAGGCGACCACGATTGTGAGTGATGTGAGTCACCCCGCTCACTCTTTGTTCGATCTTCTGCCCTCTGGGAGGAGGTACAGGAGCCTGCGCTCCCACACCACCAGACTCACCAACAGCTTCATACTCCAGGCTGTTAGGATCCTGAACTCTCTCCCCCCTTCTGCGTAGCGTCCTGTACTTTTGCGCTATATTCTGACTGTCTGCTGTGTGCACACTTGCTCCGTTTTGCTCCTCTTATTTATTGTGTTATTTGTTTATTTATTATTTAGTCATCACTCTTATTATTCATTGTTTGTGCCTTCTTGTTTTTATTTTGTGTTGTTTACTTGTATGTATATTGTGTACTATGTCTTGTCACCGTGGGATAGTGGAAACGTAATTTCGATTTCTTTGTGTGTCTTGGCATGTGAAGAGATTGACAATAAAGCAGACTTTGACTTTGACTTTTTAACATTCTACATTGTTCATACAAATTACAGCTGGTTGGGAGTGGCTGATGGTGTAGGGCAGGGGTCACCAACACAATACCCGCGGGCACCAGGTCGCCCGCAGGACTGTTCTAAAATTGGCACTTGTCAGTGAGCTGCATCTATTTATTTTACAGTCAAACCTCGGTTTTCGAACGTCCCGGTTCTCGAACAAATCGGAATTCGAACAAAAAAGTCGAGATTTTTTTGCTTCGGTTGTCGAAAACTCATTTTTCGCAAGTCATTAATCTCAATAAAAACAGTCCTAAATACCGATTTGATACAGTGGCAAAGCTAACACTACGCCAGCCGACCCTCGATAGCTCCTTCCACTCAGCTGACGAGTTCATGAAATTCGACGCTCGAAAGATTGAATCCATTAGGGATGAGATCAAGATGACCATTCCAATCGCTCATTCGAGAATGCCGATTACCGGCGCTGACGATCATGCAATAACCCTCTCAAATTTTAAAAGCGTGTCCCTTGAAAGGCTTACACAATTGGTTAGTGTGGCTAAACAAACAACATGTTTACTCGACCTGCTTCCAGCCAAACTATTTAAAGAATTATTTCAAATTTTAGGACCGTCCGTCTTAAATATAATTAATCTGTCTTTCTCCTCTGGGATAGTGCCAACAGCCTTTAAAACCGCTATCATTAAACCGTTACTTAAGCGACCAAATCTTGACCCAGACTGTCTCAGTAATTATAGACCAGTTTCAAACCTCCCATTCATAGCAAAACTTCTTGAAAAAGTAGTAGCGCAACAGCTTATTGATTACATGGTCGCCAATAATCGATATGAATCTTTTCAGTCTGGTTTTAGAGCTAATCATTCCACTGAGACAGCACTTGCTATAGTGACTAATGATCTCCTTATAGCTATGGATTCAAACACTTCATCAGTATTGTTACTACTCGATCTTAGTGCTGCCTTCGACACTGTAGACTTCGATATTTTATTAGAGCGTCTTAAAAGTTGTGTTGGTATTTCAGAGTCAGCACTAGGCTGGTTCTATTTCTATCTATCAGACAGGACGCACCGAGTGGTCCATGGCAATACGTCCTCTGAGCTCTATAATGTTACATGTGGTGTCCCACAGGGATCGGGACTCGGACCAATTCTATTTAATATTTATATGATTCTGCTTGGGGACATAATACGTAAATATAATATTAGTTTTCAATGTTACGCGGATGACACCCAATTATATATGCCGTTATCGATGACAGATCCGCGGGACTGTTGAGGCGTGCCTTGCGGAGATCAAGCAATGGATGTCTCAACTTCCTTCGTCTTAACCCAGATAAAACTGAGATATTGATAATTGGTCCAACCCGTCATCAACACTTATTTAAGGAAACCACTATATCTAGAGATAACTGTACTATCACTCAGAGCGATACTGTAACTAATCTCGGGGTAATATTTGACCAAACGCTCTCCTTTCAAAAGCACATTAAGAATATAACCAGAATTGCGTTTTTTCACCTTCGTAATATTGCTAAGATTCGTCCGATCCTCTCGACCGGTGATGCGGAAACTATTATACATGCGTTCGTCACGTCGCGCCTGGACTACTGTAATGCATTATTCTCTGATCTTTCTAAGTCCAGCATCAAAAGTCTACAGTTAGTACAAAATGCTGCTGCGAGGTTGCTCTCACGGACAAGAAAATTTGATCACATTACCCAATATAAGCCAACTTACATTGGCTCCCGGTCCATTGAAGATGTGACTTCAAGGTTCTTCTATTAACCTATAAATCACTGCATGGCTTAGCGCCTTCATATCTTGTCGACCTAGTTGTTCCTTATGTTCCGTCTCGTAACCTTCGTTCGCAAAACGCTAGTCTTTTAGTGACACCGAGGGCCAAGAAAATGTCTGCAGGGTCTAGAGCATTTTCTATTCGGGTTCCAGAGCTTTGGAATGCCCTACCAATGGATATTAGAACTGCTACCTCACTAGAAACATTTAAGACACGTTTAAAGACACATTTCTATGATATGGCCTTTAATTAACCTGTAGTGGCCGATTCGGCTGGAGTTTGTTTTCACTCCCTCTGCGCCTAGATATTCTGTCCATAAAAGTTATGAACAGAACCGGTGACAAAGGGCAGCCTTGGCGGAGTCCAACCCTCACTGGGAAAGAATCCGACTTACTGCCGGAAATGCGGATGAAACTCTGGCATCGATGATACAGGGACCGAACCGCCCTTATCAGTTGGCTCGGCACACCGTCCTCCCGAAGCACCCTCCACAGAACTTCCCGAGGGACACGATCGAACGCCTTCTCCAAGTCCACAAAACACATGTGGACTGGTTGAGCGAACTCCCATGCCCCCTCGAGGATCCTTCTGAGGGTGTAGAGCTGGTCCACTGTTCCACGGCCAGGACGAAAGCCACACTGCTCCTCCTGAATCCGAGGTTCGACCTCCCGACGGACCCTCCTCTCCAGCACCCCTGAATAGACCTTACCAGGGAGGCTGAGGAGTGTGACTCCCCTGTAATTGGAACACACCCTCCGGTCCCCCTTCTTAAAGAGGGGAACCACCACCCCAGTCTGCCAATCCAGAGGCACCGTCCCTGATGTCCACGCAATGTTGTAGAGGCGTGTCAGCCATGACAGCCCCACAACATCCTTTAAGAACTTCGGGCGGATCTCATCCACCCCTGGGGCCTTGCCCCCGAGGAGTTTTTTAACTACCTCAGTGACTTTGACCCCAGAGATTGGAAGGTCCGCCTCAGAATCTCCAGGCCCTGCTTCCACAATGGAAGGCGTGTAGGTGGAATTGAGGAGGTCTTCGAAGTATTCTCCCCACCGACTCACGATGTCCTGAGTCGAGGTCAGCAGCACGCCATCTCCACTGTAAACAGTGTTGACGGTGCACTGCTTCCCCCTCCTGAGACGCCGGATGGTGGACCAGAATTCAGAGGGTTCAAATCTTAGCTTACACCCTCCTGTGTGGAATTCATTTATCAATTCTTCATAGGTGTGAATGGTTGTTTGTGACACTATACTCATGCCTGCCAACCTGTCTACAGTGTATCCTAGCAAAGGTCAGTCAGAATGGGCTCCATCTCACCCACGTCTGTAATGAGGACAAGCGGTAGAGAAAATAGCTGAATAGTAAACGTAGTAGATGTAGAAATGTGTTATGTGCTGAAGCACATAACAATAGAAATCTATAAATGCAAGACGACATATGGTAAAACTGTACTTGAAGTGATTGTCACAGAGATTTGCTCTCCATTTATTCCCTCTTTCTTCTCAAAAGTTCTACATCCAATCTGCTCTTAATTTTGCTTGTCACTATCCATATGTGTTGATGTTGCTAGATGAGTAATTGGAATGTGCACATGTGTTTGTACGTGCATGCACATGTTCATTCGATGAGTGCTGGGGTTGCAATGGTCCAAGGAGACTTTTCATCTGCGGCACAGCCCCCGCTGCTTTCAACTAGCTTTGCGGAAAAATCCAATGAGTCCCGACACGCACATCACAGCGATCAATTACCCCTAACTTTGTAACACACATTGTAAACAACAAATATTCCAAGACATCCTACAATTGAAACATTATGGCATTGTGGTTCAGAAGCATATGGGAAATGTCAGTTTGATCACGATCGACCACTAATTCATGAGCTGACTAATTAACCACAGCTATTCTAAATATATAGTGTGCTTTATTTATATCATGGCCAGTCTCCCGCTTGAAAAGCATATGTTTTTCTTCAGATAACACTGAAAAGGAATTATATGGGACCATTATGCTACAGCTATAAAAGTTTTTTTTTTGTTATCAGAAATGCCAGAATTTATATGAGTGTTCTCCAAAGAGGCCACATCAAACAACACGTTCCCAATGGGAAACCCAACAAGGTCATTATTATTATTATATTGTTATGATATTATTATATTATTATAAGGTCTGCAGAAAAGATAATCGGGACCAACCATCTATCCAAGACTTGTACCTCTCCAGGACCAGGAAACGTGCAAGTAACATTCAAGATTCAAGATTCAACTGTTTTTATTCGCCATGTTTGAGCGTGCCAAACAAGGAATTTGACTTCGGTAAATCACACCCTCTGTTCAACATTTAGGTGACTAAGAACACTCAGGACATGTGAAAAATGGCAAATATTCTCAAACATCCCCTGATCTTAAACTCCCAAAAGGGCAAGGAAAAACTCAAAACTCCAGCTAGGGGAAATGAGAAACCTTGAGAAGAGACCACAGATGGGAAGGTCCCTCTTCCAGGATGACCAGGCTGCAATGGATGCAGAGAGGACACATAGTACAAACAGTGTAGACAAATTCAAAAAGGTGTGGAGAGCAGGATGTTATTGCACAGTAATGACTCTGAGACTCTAAGTTAAAAGTGGTGTGAGTTCATCAGAGCAACAGCCTGGGGGAAGAAGCTGTCTCTGTGTCTGCTGGTTTTGGCGTACCGAGCTCTATAACGCCGTCCGGAGGGGAGTAGTTCAAACAGACTGCAACCTGGGTGAGAAGGGTCTGTAGAGATGTTCCTTGCACGTTTCCTGGTCCTGGACAGGTACAAGTCTTGGATAGATGGGAGGTTGATTCCAATGATCTTTTCTGCAGTCCTGATTGTCCGTTGCAGTCTGTGCTTGTCTTGTTTGGAGGCCGATCCAAACCAGACAGTAATGGAGGTGCAGAGGACAGACTGGATGATGGCAGTATAGAAGGTCTTCAGCAGCTCCTGTGGCAGGTTGAACTTCCTGAGTTGTCTCAGAAAGTACAACCTCTGCTGGGCCTTCTTCCGTACAGTCTATGGGGCCGATCCATTTCAGGTCCCGGGAGATTGTGGATCCCAGGAACTTGAAGATGTCTGTGGTGGGAATAGCATTACTGAGGTCTTCAGAAGCTCTCGCGGCAGGTTGAACTTCTTGAGCTGTCTCAGGAAGTACAGCCTCTGCTGGGCCTTCTCCCGGACAGAGTCTATTTGGCCGGTCCATTTCAGGTCCCGAGAGATTGTGGTTCCCAGGAACTTGAAGGTGTCTGTGGAGAGAATAGTATTACTGCGGATAGTGAGGGGTAAAAGTGGTGAAGGGTCTCGCCTGAAGTCCACTGTCATCTCCACGGTCTTGAGCGGGTTCAGCTCCAGATGGTTTTGGCTGCACCAGTGGACCAGCCGCTCCACCTCCTGTCTGTACGCAGTCTCATCACCGTCCTGGATCAGTCCGATGAGAGTGGTGTCGTCTGCATACTTCAGGAGCTTCACAGGAGAGTCACCTGAGGAGAAATCATTGGTGTAGAGAGAGAAGAGCAGTGGGGAGAGGACGCACCCCTGAGGGGCTCCAGTATTGGTGGTCCGGGTGTCAGATGTGATGCCCCCCAGCCTCACACGCTGTCTCCTGTTGGTCAGGAAGCTGGTGATGCACTGACAGGTGGAGGCAGGCACCGCAAGCTGGATGAGCTTCTGTTGGAGGATGTCAGGAGCGATGGTGTTGAACGCCGAGCTGAAGTCCACGAACAGGATCCTGGCGTACGTTCCTGGGGTGTCCAGGTGGTGCAGGATGTAGTGCAGTCCCATGTTGACCGCATCATCCACTGACCTGTTTGCCCGGTAGGCAAACTGGAGGGGGTCAAGCAGGGGGCCCGTGACATCCTTCAGGTGGTTCAGCACTAACCTCTCGAAAGATTTCATGACCACAGATGTCAGTGCGACAGGTCTATAGTCCTTCAAACCTGTGATGGCGGGCTTCTTGGCCACTGGAACGATGGTGGAGCTCTTGAAGCACGAGGGCACCTCACACAGCTCCAGAGAACGGTTGAAGATCCGTGCAAAGGTGGGCGCCAGCTGCTCAGCGCAGACTTCCAAGCAGGAAGGTGACACGCCGTCTAGGCCCGGTGCCTTCCTGGTCTTTTGTCTCCGGAACATCTGGCGCACTTCCTCCTCGCGGATCTGGAGTGCGGGCGCGGCCTCTGCAAGAGAGAGAGTGGGTGACAACGATGATAGAGGTGTGGACAGAGCAGTTGTGGGTAGAGGTGAGTATGTAGATTGTGCTGCAGGAAGTCCCGTTGTGTGGGAGGACCGATCAAACCTGCAGTAGAACCTGTTTAGCTGGTTAGCAAGCCTTGGGCTCTCCACAGGACGGGGGGTTCGTTTCTTGTAGCCCGTGATGCTCTGCAGACCTTTCCACACTGTTGAGGGATCAGGATTGGCAGAGAGGTGTCTCTTCAGGTTCTCCCCGTAACACCTCCTGGCTTTCCTGACCTCTCGGTTCAGTGTGTTTCTGGTCTGCTTGAACAGGTCGCGGTCGCCGCATCTCTGCAGACCCTTCTCACCCAGGTCACAGTCTGTTCAAACTACTCCCCTCCGGACGGCGTTACAGAGCGCTGTACGCCAACACCAGCAGACACAGACACAGCTTCTTCTCCCAGGCTGTCGCCCTGATGAACTCACACCACTCATAGAGACTCAGAGACATCACAATGCAATAACATCCTGCTCTCACCACTTAAATGTTGTTAGTTACCTGAATGTTGTCAGTCACTTAAATGTTGTACCGAGGCTGAGATCAACCGGAGTCAAATTCCCTGTTTGGCATGCAGAAACTTGGTCAATAAAGCTGATTCTGATTCTGACAAACCTGATGTCAAAGTAAACATTAGCCTTTTCAAATCAGTTCTCACTATAATACATCCCATCCTCAGTGAGCCGTGGCATGGGTGCTGTTGTCAGAGGTGGCAGGTTAACGCTTTGAGTTTCACACAACATTTTTAACATTATGTAAATAATAACTACCGAGTTAGTAAGTTGCTAGCTTTATTATAACGAGCTAGCTAGCTAAACACTAGTTAATGCTATTAACTAATTCTTGCTAGTAACTGGTGTTGCATGTTGTTCGGGATGTCCGTTGTTGAGCCAGGAAAAACAAAGAGTAAGAGTTGGTTCTTTATTGGCAAGATCTTGGGTTGTTTAATGGCGGACAGTACACGAGGCACGGCAGCAGATGAAACAACGGTCTCCTTCTCGAGTTCACAAGGTTTTATACTGTCCAGAAAAGGCGGGAAAGTGTCACCTGACCATTTGGTACCTATGTGTATTGGGAGGTTACCGCCCCTATATGTGTGTGTGTGTGTTGTGTCCACCGTCTGTGCCCATGTGGCCACAAAGTTCTTGATGCTGTACCCGTGTTCTGATTGAACAGTTATGTTTGTATAAAATAATAAGATTTGCCCACATATGAACATGAAAAAGTATATGAGTTTGTCTAACTCAGGGGTGGCCAACCGGTCAGAGACTAAGAGCCACATTTTTTTACTGTGTACCGCAAAGAGGTTGCCATAGTTTTTGTTCGCGTCGCCCCTCCCTTCCTGTGTCACCTCAATCAATGTAACCGCGGTCACCTGCCTCGTGTTTCGTGTTTTGTATTTAAGTCCTGTCTGCCCCTCGCTCACCGTCGCATCATTGTGTTGTTGTCGTCAGGTCCTGTTGTTTTCTTGTCTTACGTCCTGGTCAGTCAGTCTAGTTATTGTTGTGTTAATGTCATGATGTCTTTTTGTTTCACGTCTTTTTCGGTCAGTCTTGTTGTTAGGTTTTGTTAGTGCGTTATGTCAGTTTGCCGAGTCTTTTTGTGTTTGTTTCAATAAACCCTGGTCCAAGCTGCACTTGGTCGCCCTGCTCCATTTCCACACTCCGAAGCCTGACACACAGCCTGGATATGTAAGTTTACTGAGCACTACTGCCTCTATAGGATCATGTTCCCTTTTCTCTCTCTCTCTCGTGTAACGTCAGAGCTCCAACTTGGTGTCGTGGAGCCATGCCAGCATCTCTGGTCCCAGGTCGAAGAGGCCGGCCTCCGAGGGTGGTCTATATAGGGGGCAGGTGTTGATGATGTGGTCGGCTGTCTGCTCGGGGTCTCCGCACTCGCATGCCGCACTGTCCGCCAGTCCCCACTGCCGCATAGACGTGTTGAAGCGCCCAACAGCAGTTCTTAAGCGGTTCAGTGTGGTCCACTGCTGGCGAGGTAGTTCGTCTCCTCCTATGGCGCCGTCTCCTGGTTCCCAGACATAACGGTGCATGAGGGAGGGGCCAGCTGCCTCCCACTCCTGCTTCCAAGCTGCTGCCAGCCAGGCATCTCTGGAGATGTCTTCAGGGATGGAATTGAGCATCTCTTGTGCTGCCATGTTGTAGGGGTGGCGTGCCTTGAGTCTGCTTGGTGGAGCTGGAGTTGTTGTAGTGTTGTGCAGGATGTGCCAGTTGTTATTTTTTGCCTTCCTGGCAAGAACGAGGGTGGCAGCCTCTCGCCGAAGGTTGGCCGGCGCTATTCCCGCAAGGACAGGCAGGAGGGACACAGGGGTGGGTTTCAGGCATCCTGTTATAGTTCGGAGGGCATTGTTAATTTCCACATCCACCTTTTTGGCATGGGGGCTTCTGTTCCAAACTGGAGCGCAGTACTCTGCTGCAGAGAAGACCAGCGCTTGGGTTGATATCCGCAAGATCTTAGCAGAGGCGTTGTTCCAGCAAGGCGGCGGATCAGTGCAACCCTGGATGTCACCTTTGCCTTCAGATCTTCGAGGTGTTGTTTGAAGGATAGGGTCCGATCCAGACGCACGCCGAGGTACTTCAGGGCTTGTTGAACCTCCAGGCGTTTGCCCTCAATGCTCACTGCCAGTTCTCTCCTTGCTTCCCTGGTGCTGAGATGGTATGATGCACCAACAGTCTTTCCAACGCTGAGCTGGAGACGCCACTTTTGAAGCATGTCTTCATTCAGGCCGTCTTCCGTCGCCTTCCACGTTGGTCGACTCAGCATGATGGCAAGGTCGTCTGCATAGCCATACTTTCTGGATGCTGTGTCCGGTATGTTCCCTTTGAGGCAAATGGTCACAATACATTGCAATTACCTTCTTCGCCATTAGGAACTGATAACACCTTCAAGCAACTATAAACTGGGTAAGGGCAAGCAACCCTTTGTTTTCTTGACTTGCAAGTCGCCAGAAGGTCTATATGTAAATCAATTTACATATCAGACTGTAACTTAAAGTTTACTAACTATTGTGAATGTCATACTAAATGTGCATATGGGGAATATACCTCAGAAACAAAAATGAATCTTCATTTTTTATGTCTAAAGGGTTTGTGGCTCTTGTGGGTTTTTTTTATGAAACGTGTTCATATTGCCAATTTCAATAAAATATGTTCCTCATCACTTGCCGTACAGTGATTGTGCCAGGGATGGTCTAAACAACAAATTAAAAAAATAAACTGCAACCAAAATTCATGTTGACGTCTCCACTTATGCACACATCAATCTCTGAAAATATTACAGGAATCACCCCTATATTATAACTATGTAGCATTTACCTTTCTGTAGCGCACTACAGAAGCTTTTGTTGCTTAAGCATTAAAGCGCTCTGTCCTTAAAATACAAAATATTGGGCTGATTTTTGTCATGTATTCTTAGGTCGATGTACGTAGGCATAAGTAGTGATGTCCACATACCGTACAATTTGGTGACGAGTGATTGCAGTTTTATGTTATTTTAAGCAAGATAATCTTTTCTTATGCTTATATTGAGTTTTACGCTTTCCCATGTGCCAGTCCACCGCATTGTCCTCGGGTCTGTACATATCTCACAGACATGTCTTGTCTACAGACATTACACAAGGCCACAAAAAAGGTGCACTTTGAAAAACGTGCGGAACTCTTGCATGCCAGCATTGAAATTTTCGCCACGTAGAGGCTTATGCAGTTAACATCATTTTCAATGAGGCTGATAGGCTGTATATTTTTATTTTCTTAGTGAGAAACAACTTACCATAACATTATCATTTCACAACACAAATTTAGCTGATATGATCAAATATATTTATTAAAAAAATCCATCTATCCATTTCTGAACTGCTTATTCCCACTCATGGGGGTGGGGGTGTGTGTACAGGCATCTTCGTGGGCGGGCGCGGACCCTTATGGCCTGCTTGCGGGATGCATCTGAGTAACAGTATTGCTTTAGATGAGCATGTAATTATTGACTGACTTTGTTTTACTAACCAGTGAATCCATAAATAGATAGCTGGTGTCACAAATCCCTATAAGCACTCATCAGTCCCCCCCACCCCGTTTTAGAATTACAATAGACAGAGGTATTGTCCCACTGCAAGAATACTGTGAGCGGGCTTGTCTTCTAACACGGTCTAATGATGCAGCAACAAACGTTTCTCCGCTAACACTCTTTGTCTACGTGCACTTCCCTGAATATTGTCAATCATCCCCCATGGGTTGGCTGACCTGACTCTCAATGTGGGTCAGAGGCCGCACAATCACCTGGTAATTAACAGAGAGTAAACAACCCAAGCCAATGGAGAGCTTTTAATGATTGTCAGGCTGCCACAAAGGGCCCTTCATCTCTAATGAAAAGTAAGTGTGTCATATTATATTGCATAATTGTTGGACCTGACCAACACGATAAATATAGTATCTCTGGCTGCAATGTTATGGGATCAGGGAAAATTTGAGGGCTGATGTGTGATAGGAGTGTAACTCTGGCCCCTGTGATCTGGTGGTGTGGTGTGATCTGAAATGACCTTACATAATAAGCCCTTTGCCCAGTTCTTGAATCAGATGATTAATTGCTCAGCAGTCTTTCAGCAGCTATGACACCATGTGCCACCCATGGAGTGTGTTTTGGCCTCCTGTCTCAGGCTCATTAAATGGGGCCTTTGTCTACAAGCTGCTCCTCATTTGTCCCAGCGCGTCCACCTATCAGAGAGGTCGACCCCTGTGTCTCTAGTCGAGATGACATCACCTTCTCATCAAGGCGAAGGTGATGTCTCTCTGTGGGCCATCTCTTTCCCCTTATCACTCAATCACTCCTTTGTGCTTGCCAGGCCTGCGGGATTATATGGACGGTAATGAGACTTTGCAATGTGCCAGCGCAATATAAACCAAACAAAGCAACGTCCATAATAGCACATTGTTTTAAGTGAGGTTCATGGGATGAGGTGCGCTCTAGTGTTGTCGCTCGAGAACGATTCGTCCAAAAAGAACGAATCTATTCAGTGAACGCGAGTGAACGAATCACTTCATTTGACCTCAACCAACATGCAATTATGTAACTTATCCAACACAGTAGGTGGCGGTAAAAAAAAAAAGTTAAAGTCCCAATGATCGTCACACACACATCTGGGTGTGGTGAAATTTGTCCTCTCCATTTAACCCATCCCCGTGTGATTTTGATCCATCCCCTGGGGGAGAGGGGAGCAGTGAGCAGCAGCGGTGCCGCGCTCGGGAATCATTTGGTGATCTAACCCCCCAATTCCAACCCTTAATGCTGAGTGCCAAGCAGGGAGGCAATGGGTCCCATTTTTATAGTCTTTGGTATGACCCGGCCGGGGTTTGAACCCACAACCTTCCAGTCTCAGGGCGAACACTCTACCACTAGGCCACTGAGCTGGTAATGCGCCTTTAAGCTGGTGCCTCTCTGCCGTAAAACAAAATGAAGAAGAAGTGACGTAACTTCCCGTTCACGAAAGAGTCAGTGAACTGCATTTCCCGTTCATCAACCGAATGGATCAGTGAGTGAACTGCCTTTACCGTTCAACAACTGAACGGATTAGTGAGTGAACGACTGAACATGCTTACTTTCCCGTTCGTTCGTTCGTTCGTTCGTTCGTTCGTTCGTTCGTTCGTGAGTGAGTGAGTGAGTGAACTGCCTTTCCCGTTCATCACATGAACCAATCAATGATTGAACGACTGAACGTGCTGACTTTCCTGTTCGCGAAAGAGTCAGTGAGTGAACTGCCTTTCCGTGCATCAACAGATCACTAAGTGAACCGATCAGTGAGTGAACAACTAAACGTGCTGACTTTCTTGTTAAAGTTAAAAAAGTTAAAGTCCCAATGATCATCGTCACACACACATCTGGGTGTGGTGAAATTTGTCCTCTGCATTTAACCCATCCCCATGTGATTTTGATCCGTCCCCTGGGGGAGAGGGGAGCAGTTAGTAGCAGCGGTGCCGCGCTCGGGAATCATTTGGTGATCTAACCCCCCAATTCCAACCCTTAATGCTGAGTGCCAAGCAGGGAGGCAACGAGTCCCATTTTTATAGTCTTTGGTATGACCCGGCCGGGGTTTAAACCCACAACCTTCCAGTCTCAGGGCGGACACTCTACCACTAGGCCACGAAAGAGTGCATGCATGTTCGCGAAAGAGTCAGTGAGTGAACTGCCTTTCTGTGCATCAACAGATCAATAAGTGAACGTGTTGCGTCTCCAGGCGTGAACAATTCAGTGAGTGAACAAGATCTGTGTAGGCCAGATCACAGTCAGTAAACGTAGATACATAATTCGGCAAGGAAGGAAGGAACCACTCACCGAAACACAACTGCTTTTGTGCTTGCGTTCTCCAAGCTTACGGCTAATGTGGCGTCCATCCAAGAACTTGGGGCAGCTTGCAAGCGCATGAACATATAAGAGAGAGTGACTGACTGACAGTCTCTTGTCAGTACATGAAGGGATTTTTTTGTTCTCCCCAACTTTATTACATGAAGAATGCGCCGATCTGCAGCAGCGGGGAGATTATGTTGCTCTTTGGGAAGAGTTATTATAAAACATATGAAATAACACACGTATGTATAAGTACACCTAAAAATCATCAGATAATATCCTCTCTGTCTTTTTCATTTTCATATTATAATGCTTGAATGTTTGAAATCAAACTTATTTTAATTCTTGTCTGGTGGTTGAGTGTTTTATTTCTTGTTTTTATTATTGCGCAAGAAAACGTAAAAATCAGCAATGTAAGTATAAGCTTTATATGGCATAATTTATATAATTTATATATTTTATGATGTCATTCCTGACTGAAGGTTGTGGGATCGATCCTCAACCCTGATGACCATGGCAAAGTGTCCTTGAGCAAGACACTGAACCCCAATTAGCTCTCAGAGTGGACCTGGTAGCACCTTGCATGGCAGCAGCCTCCCATTGGTGTATGAAGGGGGGGGGTTAGGGTTCGGGTTACGGGGGGGGACGATTTGGTGAACGAATCTTTTGAACAATTCTTATTAACGAACTGATTCTAAAGATTCAGTTCACTCAAAAGAACTGTGATGTCCATCACTTGTGCTCTCACACTTCACAAAACTGGCTTGCAGAGCAAGGACAGTAAAACCTCTCTATTCACTGGGCAGGTGAGTGATTTGGCCAAACAGTTCCTCACTAGTGGAAAGCAATTAATGTATAATAACCTTCATGAGCTTTACTAAAATCTTTACCAAAATATTTCATTATCATGTATACTAAATAATGATGAAATTTTGCAAGAATTTCTGTTACGCATTTTACGTTTCAGTTTTTATACCGCTTGTGGGTACAAGCGGTATGACAGGGGTTATGGGCGTGCATCGGGCTGTAGTCAGGGACACCCTGAACCGCTTGCCAGCCAATCGCAGGGCACACAGAAACAAACAATCATCCGCACTTGCACTCACACCTAGGGGGAATTTGGAGTCCTCAATCAGCCTACCATGCATGTTTTTGGTATGTGGGAGGAAACCGGAGAAAACCCACGTGTGCACAGGGAGAACATGCAAACTCCACACAGGGAGGGCCGGAGGTGGAATCGAACCCACACTCTCCTAACTGTGAGGCAGACGTGCGCCACTGTGCCGCCCCATAAGTTATACAATATTGGGTATATGGCGATCACAGATAGGTGAAGTGGACACTTGTGCCACAGCAAATGGGATCATTTTAAAAATATATAGTAAATATGGTAGTAATAATAATAATAACAATACAATCATTAAAATTTCCTGCAATGATTCAGAGGGTTCACTGCACACTGTTTTCACATGTATGAAGGGAATACAATGACATCCACCACGCATCCAGTGAGCTTAAATCTTTCTGCGCCATTCATTAGATGTGGTTCCAGCACTTAGAGAAGTGCACACTCAAGTGCAGCGGTCTCTTCTCCAAATATGCTGCCTTTTATCTTTAGGTTTATACTTACTGTAATATTGACCAGCTTGTCATTACCAGCTCATATGCTCGTCCACCCCAAACATACTATATTTTTATTATCCATATGACTTGTTAAACATCTTTGAGTCATTATTATTATTATTCTTGTTCCAAATTGAACACTGATGCAAACTTCAACAGAGTGTGTGCATGCGTGCGTGTGCATGTGTTAACATAAACCTAACAAAGAAGGCTGCATTTACTGTGTCAATATAGAACTGTTAGTTGCTAGAACTTCAAAACATATCTGCTCTAGATATGCAGTTAACAAAGACTCAACAGTGGGACAACAAGATAATACAGTGGAAATTTCAAAATCCAACCGAATTCTGGTTGTTGAAACTAGTTGACTTCCACGTTGTTTCATCAAAGTGTTTGTTTGAGGACTTGTACTGTTGCCACCATAAAACCTTCAATCATACAGTGATTGGTTTTACAGTTCTATTTTATTATTCTTAAGTGTATAGAGAAATTAACCTTTGTTGAACAACTAAATAAAAATAAAAAACAAAAAATATGTCCAATTACTTTCCTTTTCAAGACAATGTTAGTTTGAGGGAAGTGGAAAATGAAAGTGTTGGCTGTGAAAAAATATATAGAACCTTTTTAAGCATTGTAAAAAGGTGCTGTTTGTTGGCACGTGTCTCCGGCCATTTTTATTGGTAGTGACTGTGTTTTGATTACATGACGTAGTAGGAATGCAGCCGGGGGTGGGCTGGCCATCTGTAGTTTTGGGAGATTCCGGCCGGTCTATTTCAAGGCTGGCTGAACACCGGCTGTGATGTCATTTTCACTCGACAACAGTTGGCAAAATGGCCGTCCCCTGAGATGGATAAAAATAGGTGGATTTTAGTTCTTAATTCATATTTCACAATTGCAGAATTAATTACAATGCCATGTTTAGACTTGTGGGGCGGCAAAGAACATTACAATTACAATAATTTTGTAATTTTAAATTTTGTGAAAACGGAAAGTTTTTCGAATGAGAAAAATGCAAGCGCTCATCACGTGAATATTTGGAATACGTCAAAAGTGGAATGGAGTGAATCGGATGAATTATGTGGAAGTAGTAGAAGGACAAAAAAGTGAGGAGAATAAAATAGAAGAAGAAGAAGAAGAAAGTTTTGGTGTGGAATAACATATGTGTGAAGGTCTTTACCTTCACACATATAAAGTGAATGGTGTAGAGCAGTGGTCCCCAACCTTTTTTGCACCACGGACCGGTTACGTGTCAGAAATATTTTCGCGGACCGGCCTTTATATAAATAAACATATTTATATATTTATTATTTAAATATTTATATATATAAATAGGATGAAATAAAATGATACTACTGGCATAAAAACAAATATAAACCACATAAAAATAAAACGTTGAATTAGTGGGAGCACCGAGCTCTTTTCTCAGAAATGAGCCGTTCCCATCTAGGCGTAATCAGAGACAATGACACCCGAAGTGGTTAAGGTTTGTCTTTAAATGCAGGATGCTTGGTCTCCATGTGCCGAAGCAGGTTTGAAGGCTTCAGGTGGAAGCTATGACCACAATGCGGCCCGCGAAAAAAATGAGTTTGACACCCTTGGTGTAACATAAATGTGAAGGCCTTTGCCTTCACACTAATTAAATGAATCATACTTTAGATAGTAAGACGAATTTTGTCTCACATTTTTCTTCTTAATGAACAAAGTGATGGAAACTAAAAAAGGTAGAGTGTGTGACTTTCAGAAAGGAGTTGAGACAGGCTCTGGGTGGGCATTAGGCGCTTCCAGATGACTGGACAACTACAGCTAATGTGATCAGGGAGACAGGCAGGAGGGTACTTGGTGTGGAAAGTCGATAAGGAGACTTGGTGGTGGAACGAGGACGTGCAGGACTGCATATGTGGCAAGAGGTTAGCTAAGAAGAAGAAGACACTGAGAAGACTGAAGAGAGTATACAGGGATACAGGGAAATACAGCGTAAGGCGAAAGCAGAAGTGGCAAAGGCCAAACAAAGAGCATACGAAGACCTGTATGCCAGGTTGGACACTAAGGAGGGAGAGAAGGATTTATACAAGCTGGCAAGACAGAGAGACAGAGATGGGAAGGACGTGCAGCAGGTTAGGGTGATGACAGAAAGACATGGAAATGTTTTGACAGATACTAGAAGTGTGATAGGAAGATGGAAAGAGTACTTTGAAGAGTTGATGAATGAGGAAAACGAGAGAGAACGAAGCGTAGAAGAGGTGGCCACTGTAACCAGAAAGTTGCGAAGATCAGTAGGGATGAAGTGAGGAGGGCACTGATGAGGATGAAGAGTGGAAAGGCAGTTGGATTGGATGATATACCTGTGGAGATTTGGAAGTGTCTTGGAGAAGTGTCTGTAGAGTTTTTGACCAGACTGTTCAATGACATCTTATAGAATGAGAGGATTGCGGGTGGAATGGAAGACAAGTGTATTGATACCGATCTATAAGAACAAGGGGGATGCGCAGAGTTTGTCAGGCTTGGAGCAGGGAGAGGACTCGAATGCAGAGTTCCAACAAGAGGTGTTTTATTCTCTTAAGCGGAAGACCGCACAAAAACAAAAAGCGCCTCACGATGAGGGACAAAAAGGCAAAAACCAAAGCGCCTCAAAAACGAGGAAAAAAGGCTGGGAACAGCAAACAAAAGGCGCCTCAACAATGAGGGAAAACAATGGCAAAAACCTAACTAAACAAAAAACACCGAGCTCACGCTGGGCAACGGGTATCTTCTATTTATAACTCTCTGGGGATGACTGTGACAAAAGTGATCGCTAGTGTGCATGACGAGGCAAGACGCACTGGCACAAGACGAGGGGAAGACGCAGGCTATATACACACACAGAAGGAGGAGGACACAGGTGCAGACAATTAGGGTCAACGACACTGGTGCACACGGTTGGGATCAGGGAAGTCAAGTGGCCTGACGCGCAGAGGAACTGAAACGAGAGGAGAGTTACAAAAAGAAAACAGGAAGTGACAATACGAAGGACAGGACAAGACAAAAACAACCCACAAAACACGACAGCATGACAGAGTTGTGGCAACTACAGAGGAATAAAGTTAATGAACCATACAATGAAGTTATGGGAAAGAGTGGTGGAAGCTAGACTAAGAGCAGAAGTGAGTATCTGTGAGCAGCAGTATGGTTTCATGCCCAGAAATAGTACTCCAGATGCAGTATACAGAGAGGGTCAGAAGGAGCTGCATTGTGTCTTTGTAGATCTGGAGAAGGTATATGACAGGGTGCCCAGAGAGGAACTGTGGTATTGTATGAAGAAGTCTGGAGTGGCAGAGAAGTATGTGAGAGTGATACAGGATATGTATGAAAGCTGCAGGACAGGAGTGAGATGTGCTGTAGGAATGACAGAGGCGGAGGTGGGACTGCATCAAGGACAGGAGTGAGATGTGCTGTAGGAAAGACAGAGGTGGAGGTGGGACTGCATCAAGGCTGAGCTCTGAGCCCCTTCTTGTTTGCTATGGTGATGGACAGGCTGACAAATGAGGTCAGACAGGAATCTCCATGGACCATGATGTGTGCAGTTGACATTGTGAACTGTAGAGCAGGGCTGTGGACTCGGTCGGATTTTTGCACCGAGTCCGAGTCCGGCCTCTTGACCACGAGTCCGAGTCCGGCTGTCCATTTTTTCTGTTAATTCATGTGACTGCGTAGTCTTTATTCAAGGCTAATTTAAATCAAAATCTAAATAATTACAACAGTTTTGTGATGGCTTTGTCTTTATTAAACATATAAACGAATACAATAAACAGATACTTTCAAGTTTTGATCATTAATTACACCATTATAGCTCAGACATTTATCTAAACACAAATAATTAGTGACGACCCCACAACTATCGAAACACATCAATGATATAAGCTGGGTGACATAATCGTCCTTGACATTGGTACATAATGTAAACATTAGCCTAAGTGCAACTCAACGTGGCCGCATTGATCGTAACTTACGCTCCGTTTCCCCCCCAAATCTAGAGGCAAAACATTGTTCTCTCGCTGCTCCCGGGTTCTTCCATCTTGGCTGCGCGCGGGGCATTGTGGGTCTTGTACGTGCACGCACGCAGGCAGGCAGGCGCGGGCGCGCACGCAACAACTAAATTTGTCTTCATAACAAGCAAGCAGGGCTGTGGACAGTATTCCTACGCGCATTCTCAGCAGCATGATGAAAATAAAATTGAACGTATTTTTTTTATTGTCGGACTCGGTGGACTCAGTCAAAATCAGCACCGAGTCCAAGTCCGGCAAAAAATGGCCGAGTCCGGCGAGTCCGAGTCCCCGAGTCCGAGTCCACAGCCCTGGACTAGTGAGAGTAGGGAGCAGGTGGAGGGAAATCTAGAGAAGTGGAGGTATGCCCTAGAAAGGAGAGGAATGAAGATTAGCCGAAAGAAGACAGAATACATGTGTGTGAATGAGAGGGATCCAAGTGGAACGGTGTGGCTACAGGGAGAAGAGATCCAGAAGGTAGAGAATTTTAAGGACTTAGGGTCAACAGTCCAGAGCAACGGAGAGTGTGAAAAAGAGGTGAAGAAGCGCATCCAAGCAGGGTGAAACTGGTAGAGAAAAGTGTCAGGGGAGATGTGTGATAAAAGAGTATCAGCAAAAATGAATGAAAAGGTGTACAAGACAGTGGTGAGACCAGCAATGCTGTATGGTTTAGAGACAGTGGCACTGGGGAAAAGGCAGAAGGCGGAGAAGGAGGTCGTGGAGATGAAGATGCTGAGGTTCTCTTTGGGAGTGACACGGTTGGATAAGATCGGGAATGAGTAAATCAGAGGGACAGCGCATGTTAGGTGTTTCGGAGATAAAGCCAGAGATGCAAGACCGGGCTGGTTCGGACATGTTCAGAGGAGGGATAGTGAATATATTGGTAGAAGGAACCTGAGGATGGAACCACCAGGCAGGAGGTCAAGAGGAAGACCAAAGAGGAGATTTATGGATGGAGTGAAAGAGGACATGAAGTTAGTTGGGGTGAGAGAAAAGGATTCACAGGATTAGGTGAGATGGAAGCAGATGGTTCGCTGTGGCGACCCCTGAGGGGAAAAGCCGAAAGATTTATACAAGACTATCCCTGGCACAAAATAAAAGAATAAATAATATTACATGTGCGAAAAGCAGAAGTCATTAATTTTATTGTGATGTCATGCACTAATCTTCAACCTCTCTTTGAAATTTTTGATTGACCTTAAATTGACCCAGTAATTTTTCCAGGATATCATTACTGAAATGCCAGGTTTACCACTTTGAGGATATTCAAGGTTCTACTGTTAAAAAAAACTACTGTTATTGCTGAAGTGTTTCCAAGGCAACCTTGTGCAAAATGGTTTGCGTGTTCTTCAAAAGTGTGAAAATGTTAATGCGTTTGGCATCAAAAGAAGCATGTCTTTAAATGATGAACATACTTGTCTAGATCCATCGCATTAGTTTGGATTTGACCACATTTTTTCCCATGGATTGTGAATGCAGCATCAGACAGAGGTGACTCGCATTAGTGGCCTGTGGTCAAATGCAACTCACTGATTGGATCAAATTGAGGGTGTGTTTATAGCGAGGGTGGGTTTCAACCGACATCAGTTGAGCAGGAGATTCCAGTTTGTGGTTAAAGCTCGAGTGGAAACATGCAAACCCTCCCGAGATGTGTGCCATGGTGCGTTACACTCTCCTAATGTGAGTTACCCAAATACAGCAGACTAAATATTGCTGCATTGCAATTTCCACTCTGCTCCCGTCAACCTAAAACATTTTGTGGTGCATAGACTGGAACTTTTTTTCATTTTTTGTTTGAGCATTATGTGACTATTAAAAGAGTATTTTAAGAAAGTCCATCATGTGATTATCTTATTGAAAAAAATATGAGGGTGAATAAATACCAGGATTATTTTCCTACATTTCCCTAAATATTAAACCCATCTATTTTCTATATTGCTTAACCTCAATCGGCTCGATAGTGAAGCCGAATCTAAGAAGAGGCGGCGTGCATTTTGACTGAGGTGACTAACCACGCACCCACCATTCCACCCCAAATAAGACAATGAGAAGGAAATTGAAATGCTGAGGTTTTGAAAGCATTAACTAGCTAAAATACACAATTGCACATTCCACTAATTAACCTCCATTAAAATGATGGATATTACCATTATATATATTTATTGACACATTTGTGTTATGTTAAACCCATAATCCATTTCCAACCATGAGATAAATCCAATAAATTTTATAACCAGATTTTTCAGAGAATGGAATGCTGCCCAAGATTGCTTTTCTTGGGTGCCTCAGTGGGGGTAGTATGTGACCTTTTACCGGGCCAGATGAAATCAAAGAATGCCAAGACCCGCAGATCAGCAGAGGTTGTTTATTTGTTCAAGTATCAAAACAAAAAGAGCCTAACTAATCTATTCACATAGACAAATCCACACAATTGAAATTCTAATATACCAAGGAAAGCAATCATTATAGTAGAATAAACAAATTGCCAAATTATTATGTAAAGTTTTCTTTAATAAATGTAAAATGGTTCAACAGTGTTTTGTTTTTTTTAACTTACAGTAATAGACAAAAATCACCAAAATGGAGGTTAGCATCGCAGAGTGTGGAGTTTCTGGGACCAACCAGCAAAATAGTATTGTCATAAACCAAAACATTTCATAGCAGCAGTGACCAGGATTGGACTGTATTCAGGCAAGGCAAAGTTTTTGGGCTTTTTTTTTGGGGGGGGGGCTTGGTGTGTATGTTATTAACACCATTTATTGTCACTTCATTTGACTGAGTGGGATTTTTCCTGCGTGGGGACCCTTCACCATATAAGCAAGTGGAGTACTGCTAGTGCAAGCAAGTACTGAAGCTGTTATACAGGCAAAGGCTTGTGCCTTTCCATTTCATATAAATAAATTCTTTTGTTCAGACAATAAAAATTTTAGATGTTACCTGCTGACAGATTCGACTGCTACTCCAATCTTCTTCAGAGCCGTCATCTGACGTGCTGCAGACGTGTCAATTATCCATTGGCCGGCTCGGCAGACCTGTCAAAGTCCGCCGAGCTGGCCCCTCTGCCTTTGGTGGTCTTTGGAGAAGGGAATCCCAGGTGTGTGACCGGATATACGTCCCCTTGTCTCTGTTGATGGTCCCGCTTACTCGTTTCCTTATTTCTATGGCCTCCAACGAGCAAGTGGGACCATCAACAGAGACGAGGGGGCGTACATCCTGTTACACATCTGGGATTCCCTTCTCCAAGCAAGTAGCAGTCGAAAGTGTCAGCAGGTAACATTCTAAAATGTTTATTGTCTGAACAAAAGAATCTGTTTATAGTATTACAACAACATGATGAATCTCATCGAAACTTTCCATTTCATGCTTGTTTGAAAGTACGTAGTATGTACTAATTTTCCCAATAATGTCATTTCTTTTGAGTGGAAATTCTTTATAGTTGCTACTATTTCGTCCAATCTTTCACAAATACAAAATAAACCGCGCACCAGGGAAGAGCATGACTGAATTCCGAAGTGTTGTTCCACCATCGGGCCAAATTTCTCAGACCGTCATACTCAAATGCTGTATGAGACAATTGAGCAACAATTTGTATCTGTAGAGCCCCCTGGAGGATTATAACCCAAGTGCACTTTGCCGACCATTCACTTTAGTTGACAATCAGTCTCCATTTGGTGGCACGCAAGCAGTATGGAGATGGATTGGGGTCAAAAGTTCTGTACTTGGAAAAACAAAACTCATACTTGAAAAGATAAAACTTGAAACGGAAAATAAACGTGTTGAGCTTGAAACTTGAAAAATAGAAACATTTATTCAAAATAAAAATGCTTGTATGAAAATATTTTTCGAGTTGAAAATAGTTTTGCTTCGCATTGGTAAATTACTATTCATATAATATTTAAAACTATTTATTTTCAGGTTTCACCTCCATTTATTTTTCAAGTTTTGAGGTCTTTTTTTCCAGTTGCATGTTTTATATTTTCAGATTCACATCTCTTTTGTTCAGGTTCAACTCTTGTTTTTTCAGATTATTATTTTTTAGGTTTAAATCTTTCTTTCGAGTTTCACACTTTTGATCCGAATTTGACGTGGGGGGCGAGGTACTGGCTAAGCGGGGCGTGGCATCACGAGTGACAGCCTATTTTCAACCGTTGGTCCGCGGTCCTTTAGTGGTTCGTGGTGGTATTGCAGGTGGTCCACCATATTGGAAATGGAAAATAATCATAACTTTTTTAAAAAGTTTCTTTTTTATTATTGAGACTTGATTTATTTTCCAGCTAATTTTGTAAATTGTTTACCCGTCCAAATTATGTCAAATGTATCTGCGATTCCTTCTGTATTCCTTCAGTGCAAAACAAAAATAATATTCCGCCAAAGCAGTGAGTGGTCCCTGAGTTGCCTCTTAGTTATAATGGTGGTAACTTGGACAAACCAGGTGTAAATAGTACAATTTCACTTCACATGTAAAATGATTCATATAACTATAACTTCATATATTTTAATATAACTAATATATAACTACTACTTTATATTACTTCATATAATATAAGGGTCAGATCTGAGTAAGGTTAAATTAATATGTCTAATTCGTTGTCCAACTTGTCGCATGTACTATATTGTTTTTCTGACATTAAATGTAGGTTGAAATTTTTGCCATAGACTCACCGGCGTTCCAAATGCTGCTTAGTCATCCAAGCGGCAGCAATGCCAGTCAGTCGCGGTTTTGGGCACGTTTTTCTTTAATTCTAACACTTTCGCGGGTCACAAGTTACTTTTATTCAGTAATTCAATTAATAACTCAGATACTTATTTGAACAAGTAGTGAGTTCCCAACACTGTAAATTAAAGGGTAATAATAATTTGTGATATAGCCTACCTTTTACGTTTGTTAGCATTCTGTTTAAGTTAGTTTTCTGCCCTCCCTTATGCTTGCTTTGCTTATAGGCTACAACATATAATTTGGTTTTAACTCGACAAACATGAGATATAATTTGAAGACCATAAGATTGTGCTTTGCAACAAAACTGTTACAAGTTGGTTATTAGGCCTACTTATTTCCCTTTGGTTAATGTTGGCCCGTAATTAGCTAATGTTCATACCTGAAACGAGTTCCACAGACATACATTTGTCATTTGCTCGCACAACTATATTTCGTGACAACTGTTTTTTGTGTCACAACTGGAAGTGGGCTAAGCATAGAATTCGGGGCAGTCACCAAGGAGCTAATCGGTCCTCCTTCCTTGAAAGACTGATTAATGTCGATTATGACATTTATTACATTATTATTTTAATTATTCCTTACATTATTATGGTATTTACGTGAATGATATTTACCTTGTAAACGCATGTTTATTTAAATTCATAATTCAAGGAGGGATGTTTTGTACAAGAGTTATATTGTGGTATATCAAGTTCAATTATAATTGCATTTACAGGAGCTCTTTTAAAATATTTTGGTGCATATACTGTTCTAAGAAAAAAACGTCTGTGTGAAATAAAATGCGGTTTTTCTTTTGGGGGGCGGGGGGCGGAAGTAGTCTCGATCAGTGAAGAACCGCCACTGATTCCAGTTCACTGTCGAGCGTTTCTTTATTAGACCCACAGTTTTGTGTTAAACTTTATGTGGCCACGCCCCCTCCAAGCAACGGACTTGGATGTCGAGGCCTCTGATTGGCTGAGAGGGGCCGAGCGACAACACCTGCTTAACTCCTTCATCCAAATTGACACGCGCGACTCTGAGAGATATAGCAGCATCCAAGGGAGCGCATGCATTCATTTCGACACCGAGCCGCAACTGCGCGGTTCCCACATCTAAGGTGAACTATCACGTGCCATCCAGGCACGCTTTCCACGGATACTGGCGGATCTTTGCCGGAGAAGAGGCGGAGACGCGATGTTTCTTAAAGTGGCCGTAGCGCTGCTGGTTCTCTCCGTACTGGAGCAAGTGGTGGGCTCGGATAATATCGACATTTACGACACCCCGCCGGAGAAACCTGCCATTCCCAAAGGACGCCTCTCCTTGCAAAATACAGGTTAGCAACAGAGTGCAATTAATTAAGAGGCTATACGTGGTGGAGCCAGTAGGACACGTGTGTGTAAAGCGGAGCGTAGGAGTCGAGTCCAGCCATTAGGATATTTCTTTACAGCTTTATGCTGGAATGCGTAATCTAGGAAGACGCAATGCAATATACTGATGTCCAAATAATTGTGCACTGGAATCTAGTATGTTGCCAATCAAATCATAGTTTGTTCTAATGCAAATACGTTACCCAACCTTTATTGAGCAAAGGCATTACATTAAAAGAAAAATCCCGACTGCACACCAACAAACACAAACGTCACAAACAGGAGATACACAGGTTAATTGTGTACCTTCTGCCATCTAGTGGAAGATAATTTCATTTTTCCGCATGTACGTCGCCGACATAGATGGGTAATCAAAGCGTTACATGTGTACTATATGTGGTCAATAATTTCAGTGAGTATAATCTTTTCGCAGATTGACCTCAGGCAATTGGTCATGTGTAAGATGGTAGTTCTAGTCAAAGACAGTGTGACATCCTCACAACTAATTACTTATTTTATGAGCTTGCACCTGTATACATTATAGAATGCAGCCCCAATCATTCGCTGTAGCCGAGGTATTGGAGGCTGATTTTCTTGGTAAAATGACAAATTCCACAGCGGGTTTAATAGTGGACCCCCACCCCCTTTCCCCTCCAAGTCCCGCAACAGCAGTGTGTAACTCAATGCTCGTATGATCCAAGCACATTCCCCTGATGCCAAAACAAGCACTGCCATCAGCGGCTCACTTTTCCTACGCTCTTAAGTTCAACTAAGGCCTATAAACCAGGTTGTTTGTGTGGCGATTTTGCACACAAAGCTTTCCGAGCTAACTTACCATTGATCACGCTTACTCGAGTCCAACAAGTGTGAGGCAGAACAAAAAATCTCAAGTGATTGACTTTCAGCAGTATTTATGTGGCTTGTCCGTGTCATTCACGACTGTAGTGAGTCAGAAAGTGTGATGCAGAACACAAAATCTTAAGTGATTGACTTTCAGCAGTATTTATGTGGCTTGGTCGTGTCATTCACGACTGTAGTGAGTCAGAAAAGTAACAACCAGTAGGCAGTTTTCACCGAGTTTGCTCCTGTTTACAGTTGTACATATTCTCTAATTATTGCGTAATATTTAGCCAACTTAAATGATGGCATGCACAGTGGAGTCTACCAGAAGAAATTAAGCCTGCATGCATCTGTAATGCACCATCCAATGTTGAATTCAGCCATAGCAGGTGGACCATGGTGCAGTTATTTCAACCGCCAAGGGAAATAAGACCTTAGCACCTCTTGTGTCCTGCTTGTATTTTTCTTTTTCAGGCTAACCATTCACTTACATTTGTGCAAATATTTGTATACGATGTGTCCAGCAGCTTCACTTTCAACTCACTGCTGCTGCCACCTCACACAACATGTTCTTTTTTTATTCCAGCTGAGATCCAGCACTGTTTGGTGGGCGCAGGCGACGTCGGCTGCGGCGTGTTTGAATGCTTTGAGAATAACTCCTGCGAGATACGAGGGCTGCAGGAGATCTGCATGACGTTCCTGCATAATGCTGGCAAATTTGACTCTCAGGTATTACGGGACTGTTTGCAACAATTGTGTAACCAGAGGGCAACATTCCTGAACACTGACTCGCTCCAGACTCATCTGCGAATAGATTTATTTTTGTTTGCGCATGCCTCAAAAGAGGGGATTGTTTTTGTAAAAATGCAACCATGGCATCACCTTTTCTAACTGCTTAAGTTGATCCACATAGCAGTTATGACTAAGTCTCAAGCTGGCTGGCCAAAAGTCAATTAAGCCAGTTTATTCAGAGCTGTTTGTAATAATTCCACACGTGCATGGTGGGCTGGTTCTAACATTCTTTACCATTATGTGAATATTTTTACTTGGCACAGTGTGCCTGTATTACCTCCGAATGTGACATGATTTTGTATTGTCATTAACTATATTCTAGTGTGACATCACTTGCTGTTAGTCTATGTGATTTGCTTAATTGTAGTTATTGAAATTGTTCCCCTTTCTTCACCATTCTGTGGCATTTGTTTAACAACCACAGAGTGAATGTTTGTGTGGACAAAGAATTGCAGTGTCAGCACTATTTTGGGGCTGAAATGATATGTTTGGCTCCCATTGTAATTTAAATGGAGAGTACGCCATTAATGACATGCCTTTGTGGTGGGTTTTTCCCTCTTTTCCAGGGGAAATCCTTCATCAAGGATGCTCTGAAATGTATGGCCCACGGTCTTCGCCATAAGTTTAGCTGCATTAGTAGAAAGTGTGTTTCCATTAAGGAGATGGTGTTCCAGCTGCAAAGGGAGTGTTATGTCAAACACAATCTGTGCTCAGCTGCTAAAGAGAATGTGGCCGTCATGGTGGAGATGATCCATTTCCAAGATCTGTTTCCCAAAGGGTAAGCGATTGGACAGTGTGGTTTGAAATAAAGCCTGACCTTTCTAGATTATCTTTTGCCATTCCTCCTTGTTCAGTCAAAGTATTTGACCTTTATTTGTCCAAACATCGTGTAATTTATTGGTTGTGTGTGTGTGTGTGTGTGTGTGTGTGTGTGTGTGTGTGTGTGTGTGTGTGTGTGTGTGTGTGCGCGTGTGTGTGTGCGCATGTGTGTGTGTGTGCGTGCATATGTGCGTGCATATGTGTGTGTGTGTGCGCGCATGTGTGTGTGTGTGTGTGTGTGCGTGTGTGTACCAAGTCCTTATGTGGAGCTGGTGAATATTCTACTGGGTTGCGGAGAGGAAGTGAAGGAGGCATTAACTCGTAGTGTCCGGCTTCAGTGTGAGCAGAACTGGGGAGCTTTGTGCGACAGCCTCAGCCTCTGCTCCTCCCTGACGCCCTCGCCCTCAGCTGCCGAGCAACGCCGCCCCTCGCCATCCCACCCACAGCTTGAGCACCATCGCCACGCACGCCACGGCGACAGGGACAAAGCCGGCAAGGCTGGATTCCATACCCACCCTCGCGGTCGCAATCAGGGACTGCGCCGCCAGGGTTCAGATGTTGGTGTTGCAGTAGAGCAGGAAGACCCAGAGCCAAGTGACATTAGGAGGTGAAAAAATGTGGGAGATTACAACACTGATAACCCTTATCACCATTTAATAGCACACTTGGACATTGGCGCATGAACACACACACACACACACACACACACACACACACACACACTGAGGAGAGGGAAACAAATCATTTTTCTATGTTTATTTTTTTCACCTTCTCCAGTCATTCCAGCAGTCCCACGTGGTAAACTTGCAGGGCAATTGTGGCATATTTGGCATAATTGTTACGCCTGACTGTAGGCCACTTGGGTTTTTGTTTTTCTAACAAATGATGGTTGTTATTATCGTGATTATTTCTATTTTTAGGACTGTTTTTGCTCTAATCTAACATTTCTTTAATCCTACTTAGTGTCAGATTTGACTCTTTCTATTATTTATTTTCTTCTTTATGCAATGTTGAAATATACAAATGTAAATAGGTGGGAAAAGTTATCTATATTTATATGAACATGTATAAATATAGTAAAATCTAGGCTTTAGAGGTAATATATAGTGTTTTCCTTACAGTATTGCACCTATCTCACATTGTTCTGTAGATATGTAACATATACAGTCTTGTTTGGAAGTGGAAATGTGTCTTGTAATTATATAGCTACTTGATAGTGGAATACCAATTGTACATGTTTGAAGTCCACTTCTGGCACATATTAATCGCTGCGCATTGACACCAACAGAAAAGTTAAATTAGAAAACGACCATACAATTAATTGATTCCGCATCACGTAAAACTGCAAATTGTTGAAAAAATTAACTCCCTGCAGACATGAGTAATTAACTGGGATTTTCTTTTTTATTTCTATGCAGAAAAAAGTCAGATCGTTCATTGAACAGAACAGACAGATGTCACTTTTAAGCTGTTCTTGAGCACCGGCAAATGTTTCACCATTCTCTTCATCCTTCTTTTTCATGTAGCCATTCGCACGAGTTACATCTCACAGCTGAACTATCAGGCAATGAAAGGGCGTTTTATTAAAAAAAGTGGGGTAACTGAGTGTTCTGTCTTTATGATTTTGAGCGACAAATGTCTTTGCTGTTGTACTTTCGTTAGCTTTTGTTGGACTGCTGAAAGTTTAAGAGAACAAACCATGTGACCCACCATCAACCCTCTCAACAATCCACTACTTAATTCGACCAAGCATCATCTATCACCAAGTCCTGTATGTGTGCTCATTGATCTGGGCTGGATTGAGCCATGTCACCCATTGCTGTGCCCCCCCCACCACCACCTTGCATACACCCTTGAAAGTAGTCCCCCTCTGCAGCAATGTGGGGGACTGTTATTCTGTCTGTTTAAGCTGCAGGCAATACATCAAGGACCCGGGAAGAGGGTTACATCCACACATGGGGTATGTTATTATAAATGTTATATTTACAGAGGCCACCAGAGCATTCCTCTGGGCCTCACCCAAGAGCCAGCAACTCCAGGAGGCAGGCCTGTGTAGGAAGGAGCCGATAAAAACCTTTTTTTCCCCACCGAGATACTTCTCTCAGACACAGGCTGCTGACCTTTTAAGGCCAGCCATGCTTTTGCAGTAGAAATGAAGTTCAGAAGCATGTCATAAATTACTTCCAATCACAATGGCAATGTACAATCAATACAATTTCACTTTTCATTTTGTTAGCTGTAATGTAAAACCCTGTAATTTAGAAATAATACAAACTCAATTTTTAAAAGTTTTCTCCCCTCCATTCTGTTAGAGGTTGGCGACCTAAGGAGACATAAGCTATTTTTATTGACTATGTACTGTATATGTGTAACATGACATTCTTTGTAATATAGAGGCTTTTCTTTATATATTTATATGTACATGTATGTATGAATGGTTGGAGAACAATAAACTAACCTGTTCCTTTTATCATCACCCAATGATGTATTTTATGTTCCTTATATACCAGTGGTTCACAACATTTTTGTGTTCACAAAACCTATCTGTTGGAATAATTGTTTTTGCAGAAGCGCTGGTCGGCCTGAACCGGAGGCCTCATATGTTCGCTCAAGCAAACATATGTCTAGCTCTGGGGAGTTCTTAGACTCCCTTCCTTTTCTTAACTGTGAGAGGCCCTCACTAGTTATGAACAGAACACCTTTGTTCTTTGTTTAGTTCAAGACAAGTTATTTCCCTTTTATACCTTGTAGTTTCTATTCATAAATTGTTGTTGACCGGGACAGTTTTTAAGTTATCCCATATTTACTCAATGTTTGTTTAAGTAGACTTCATGCAAGTTATCTCACTTCAACTTAACGTTTGTTGGAGTGTATGCACGAGAGGTATCTGATTATTTACTCATTATTATTATTGTGTGATACTTAGCAAGAAAGTCTGGAGCGTTGTTTTACAGGGACACGGCACCCAGCACGTTTGAAGATCGCAGCCTAGGAGGAGACTGCCAACCAACTAAGGACTGACTGCATTGCTGGGGTCACATATCGGCCAAGGCCTCGCACCACACAACATCCTTTAGTTAGCTAAATCAGCGTTGCTACAGCCACAATCTCCCCTCCCTTTTGTGTAGCCTCTTGTAACCAGGGCAACCCAAAATAAAAAGAGGAGATCACGGAAGAAGAGTCCAGAATTGGTGGAGGACTGTAACTGGGCCTTCTACGTAATTCTCATCGCGAGCAAAAGGAATACTGGTTGTCTTCTCCTCTTCTTTCAGTGTATAAAATAATGTCTTGTGGTACTTAGACCTGACACTATCATACAATGAATACGCCCTCACTCATATGGGTTGATGATTCGCCAAAAGTAGAATGTAACACTTATTTTATGTACTAAGTCATCCATCCATCGATTTTCTGTACCGCTTGTCCCCACGGGGACTAAAGCCTATCCCAGCAGTCATCGGGCAGTAGGCAAGGGACACCCTGAACACGGTTGCCTGCCTATTGCAGGGCACACAGAGACGAACAACCATCCGCACACGCACTCACACTTAGAGGCAAGTTGGAGTGCTCAATCAGGTTGCCATGCATGTTTTTGGGAAGTGGGAGGAAACCCGAGTGGCCGGAGAAAACCCACACAGGCACGGGGAGAACATGCAAACTCCACACAGGGAAGGCTGGGGGTTGAATCGAACCCGCACCCTCTGAACTGTGAGGCGGATGTGCTAACCAGTGCGCACCGCGCTCTGAGAGTCATTATTTTTTAATTCTCAGGCATCACTGTATCTTCTTTTTCAAGTCAAGTGAATTATATTTATATAGCCTAAACTTGTCTCGAAGGGCTTCACATGGCCTCAGTTGACAATAAATCTCGACATCCGCTTATCTTAACTCCCAGGAGGGCAAGGAAAAACTCCCAAAACCTCAACTGGGGAAAACTTTTATGAAATAATTATAAATAATTAAACAACTTTAATTAATTAGTTTTATTTAAAACTTAAACATAAATTGATCACCATCCATCCATCCATCTTCTTCTGCTTATCCGGGGTCAGGTTGCAGGGGCAGCAGCTTTAGGAGGGACTCCCAGACTTCCCTCTCCCCAGCCACTTCATCCAGCTCATCCCGGGGGATCCCAAGGCGATCCCAGGCCAGCCGAGAGACATAGTCTCTCCAGCGCGTCCTGGGTCGTCCACGGGGTCTCCTACCGGTGGGACATGCCCGGAACACCTCCCCAGGGAGGCGTCCACGAGGTATCCTGATGAGATGCCCGAGCCACCTCATCTGGCTCCTCTCAACGTGGAGGAGCAGCGGCTCTACTCTGAGTCTCTCCCGGATGACCGAACTTCTCACCTTATCTCTAAGGAAGAGCCCGGACACCCTGTGGAGGAAACTCATTTCGGCCGCTTGTATCCGGGATCTCGTTCTTTCGGTCACGACCCGTAGGAGCGTAGATCGACCGGTAAATTGAGAGCTTTGCTTTTTGGCTCAGCTCTCTCTTCACCACCACGGACCGGTACAGAGTCTGCATTACTGCCGACGCTGCACCGATACGCCTGTCGATCTCGCGCTCCATCCTGCCATCACTCGTGAACAAGACCCCAAGATACTTGAACTCCTCCACTTGGGGCAGGATCTCGTCCCCGATCCGGAGAGGGCATTCCACCCTTTTCCGACCAAGGACCATGGACTCGGATTTGGAGGTGCTGACCCTCATCCCGACCGCTTCACACTCGGCTGCGAACCGCTCCAGTGAGAGCTGGACATCACGGCTTGAAGAAGCCAACAGCACCATGTCGTCTGCAAAAAGCAGAGACGCAATGCTGAGGTCCCCAAACTGGACACGCTCAACGCCTCGGCTGCGCCTAGAAATTCTGTCCATAAAAGTTATGAACAGAATCGGTGACAAAGGGCAGCCTTGGTGGAGTCCAACCCTCACTGAGAACGAATCCGACTTACTGCCGGAAATGCGGACCAAACTCTGGCATCGGTAATACAGAGACCGAACCGTTCTTATCAGTTGGGTCGGCATCCCGTACTCCCGAAGCACCCTCCACAGAACTTCCCGAGGGACACGGTCGAACGCCTTCTGTGTGTGATTCCTTGAAACTAAACTAAAGATGTAATAGACATTTAAAAAAGAAATCAAATATTCTGAAGATGAATGAATGAATGAATGAATGAATGAATGAATGAACGAACGAACGAACGAACGAACGAACGATTTGAGTGAATCCCCTTTAAGCTGGCTTTTAAAATTTATCACAAACGAAACTTGTTTCTCCAGGGAAATAAGTTGTAGAGCACCATATTATTAACGGGTTTATGAAATAACAGTGAATAATTAGTTATTTTTAACCCAAATTTTGTTATTTTTGAACCAGCAGTTTTAAGAGTATTTTCGCATTCACGAAGTCATACCTTCCCACCATTAAAATGTATCTTTAGTTTGTTCAGCAAACGGTGTGTTGGTATGCGTGTGTCTGTTTTTACAATAGTTCAATATGGAGTAATCGCATCAGTGGTATTGGTAACGCAATCAAAGTCAAAGTCAAAGTCTGCTTTATTGTCAACTTCTTCACATGCCAAGACACACAAAGAAATCGAAATTACGTTTCCACTATCCCACGGTGACAAGACATAGTACACGACATACATACACAATCAGGTCAGCAGAGAGCGTTCATCGTCTCAGGTGACCACACATGTTAAAACATACCCAATTGTCGTCTGATTTGCCATCATTGTAGTGAAATACTGCCTGTGTTATACGTTTTAAAGTCTCCAGTACCGTACTGGAAATAGCTGCTTATGGAAGGGTCATGACATTGAAATAATTACACAAAGTTGTAAATCACAACATACCAAACATACAATCGCAAAATACCAAAACTGTTTATGTGTATCAACCTCCATCCGATCACTCTGAGTCAAAGCGTCATGAAGAGGGTGTGGTGATAGAAAATGACCACTAAGTGGAGGCATTTGTCAGCTGTTCCTCAGAGGGAAGTTGAAGCAAAGCCGCAAAGTATTTAAAGGGAGGGTAAAGCGAGCCAACATTGGCACTTACTATGGGAAAGAAATGTATTAAAATATGATGTCAGTGCTAAGAGATTTAACAATATTTGGGAACAGAAGAGCTGTACACTTGACGCCCACCTTTTTGGCGGAGTTTGACGGAAGGAAGAGATCACAATTTCCCCATTGGAAATCATTGTAAAGACTAGCCCAGTTTATATTTTATCAGGAAAATGAAAAAAGTTAACATTTTCTATTTTATCAATTCATTTTGGAGAAATAATGAAACAACGAATGCCTTTAAAAACGCCCACTTTTAATGAGGAATAGTGCCACACACCCCGCCCCCCATGTATTTGTTGATGACGTCACGGAAGGAAACGATCACAATTTCCCCATTGGAAATCAGTGTACAGTTTCCCCTTTGGAAATCAATTGGCACCAAAATTTACATGGACATCTCTACTTATCACTTGGCCTAAAATTTGGTTTAAAGAGAAAAAACAAGACTATGAAGTCAGATTCAGTCATTGAATGTACAATCTCACCTCTCACCCCCTCCATGACATTGTGCGATCCCTAAGCAGCTCGTCTAGCAGCAGACTTTTACACCCACGGTGTAGGAAGGAACGGTTCCGCAGGTCATTCATTCTCTCTGCTGTCAGACTTTACTACACGCGTGGCACCTGATAAAATTGTGTTTCGTCTCTACTAGCGGCACTTGTATTTGTCCTTGTCTGTTATTTATCCTTTTTTGAAATTTTGGCACTTGTATTCTTGCACTCCCAACAACCTTTATTACGCTGCAGACTGGTTTGTTTGTACAAGTCCACATGTTTCGCAGACAGGCCACTATTAATCGACGACCCAGGCTTGGGGAGCTAATGTTACAACAATAAATAAAGTAAATGTTACAGCCAAGCCCACAAAAGGTACGTGCGGTATACGAACCAAATTGTGCCGTTGCACATGACTGTGTGAGGGATGACACCTTAGCCAAACATGCTGCTGGCTGGATTCAACTCCACTACACTCATTTGGTTGCTATGGCAACTGAGCTATATCAATATTGAGATGTGCAGAGACCTCTGAAAGTGTCCTCTCAATTGAGAAACCTGAGATAAGCAGCTTTGGCTGCATGTAACCCTCTCTGTGGAAACTAATAAATATATAGATGACTTGGTGTCCGGATGAATGAATAATTTTAGTAACAAATGGATGCAAACTGTCTCATTTTGAGTCTTAAAACACAATGTCTTAGATTAGGGGCCACCAACTTCGGTCCTCAAGGGCTCTCATTCACAATGTTTTAGATGTATCCCTCATCCAACACACCACGTTTACCATTTTATTCAGATAAAGATTCAGGTTCAAACAACTCTTTGTATGTACCACTGTGAATATTAAAACCAGGAAGCACCTGGACCTCGAGCTTTAGTTCTTAAAAGAAAACATAAGCTCAAAGCAGTCTGAGTTGTTAAACCACCCCAACAGGCCCTGCAGCACATGGTGAGGCACGGCTTGGGTGGTGAGTGCAGCATAGAAGGGACATAAATGAGTGGTGGCTGGTTGGCCTGGTATTAAACATACAGAGGAGACAATATAGCTAAAGAAAATGACCTATAAAAAATCTTATTATCTCTAGATATTTTGCATCTGTACTAACAAATCAACATATAAAGCATTGTTGCAGAATTGCAAAGGCATTTACATTTGGTCAGAATAGGCAGCATCAGTAACTCCAACTGGAACTGGTGAAGGAATCATGTTTTGGTTGAACAAGTTTAATGCAAGTCATTTTACTCCAACATGAATAATGTATAATGCAGGCCAGTGCCGGCTCTACGCAGGGGCAAGAGGGGGCAACGCCCCCTCAAACAGATGTCCTGCCCCCTCGAATCAAACTTCTAGAAGTGAAAAATCCGCTGATAGAAACACACGTTAATCAGCCCCCTCTCTTCTCTCATGTCGGTGCAGTGTGTGTCCTCCCTCACACAGCCTGCTGTCAGGACTCCGCGCCCCTCCGTAAACATCCAATCACTGTGAGTATGCAAATGAGGCAAGACGCAGCCAGAGAGTGTCAAGTTACAGTCAGCGCGGTAGGAGTTGGAAGAAGCAGTAAAAACTCCACCAAACTCGTCGTAATGACCCGTGATATAACTAATGATTAGCAACAACTCAAATAATACTTAATATAACATTCATATTATATGTTTCCCCCCCCCCCTCCTGAGAGATTGCCACCTTATTGTGGTCAGGGGGTTTGCGTGCCTCAGTGACCCTAAGAGCAATACCAGCAGAAGCTTTAATCTTCAGGTGGGACACCCAAGCTGGACAGGTCTTAGTGTAGAGGCCTGACAGAGTGCAATCCACTTCTCCAGGTTGAGATCTGGACACACAGCTAACAACTGCCGTGAAGAAAACACTAACAGTGTTAAAAATGTGTAAAAAAAAAAATATGAAAAAAGAACATGCCCCCTTCACATTTCTGACTGCCCCCTCTTATGTGCATTCCTAGAACCGGCCCTGATGCAGGCCCTCATTTGAAGAACTTCTCTGTTAGAGTGAGAGTGGAAAATGAAAATCAAGCCTAGCAACATGCACACATGTATGCTTTTCGACACAAACAAAAGATTTTAAAAATATATTATAAGAGTGAAATGATTCTGGAGAAAATTATGAGGTAGTGAATTTCCTGATCTGTCATGAGCTGCTGGGTGAGGTGGAGGGCCGACTTTGTTTAATCAAATCGTGCCCACTGCATTTTTCACTAAATTGCTGAAAATAGTGCACCATTCTGCTTAACCCGTTTATTTTGCCTGAAATGACCTCATTCCAAAAAGGTCTTTGACAAACATTACAGCAGGATATCTACATTTGATCATTAACGTGCTCCCCTGCAACTCCTCCCTTTAATTTCAATGCATCCTTATGTGGGTGGAGAACATGTGCCATTTGTTGAATTAAGGCGTGCCATAGCGCGGCTACACGATAATTATCCAATCAAACGGAAGATGACGGGGCGGGACTAAAGTGAAAACCCTGACGCTCATTGGCTTCCTGGTCGCAGTCAGGGCGGGGCTTGGACTCGGAAGTGTCCGCCGACTGGCTCAGCTGTCATCTGGATGAAAGAAGAAACCACTTACACCGACCGTCTGTGAAATGCAGAAAAAGTATAAACGCTGAAATATGGCAACATCAAAACGAGGTCATGACGCCGAACTGAAGGTAGTTATGACCAAGTTGCTACCGATTTACTCTTATTCTCGGTACTTTAGGGAAGCAGAGGCAGTTGCAATGCGTTGTTTCGGGGTGAAAATTTGATGGCTTTGCTGTGTGACATTGAACATACAGGGAATGAAATAGACAAGGGCGTTTAAATAGCCAAGCTCCATTTCCCACTTGTCATCCCGGGAAATTTCCACCGAGCTTTCGTCCGTGATGGTGTCGCGTACATTCGTTCGTTTCGTTTGACACTGTTATCCGCAGAAAGCGCTTTAATGCTAGCCAGCTGCTGTGCAAATATGCTAGCGTTGTGTCAACGTCCCTTGAGCTAGCATAGCGGATCCAGTAAGGGAACTACCCTACATTGAGTACCGACGATAGACGTCATCAGCATTTTCCTGTATTTAAATGGCTACGTGTGAGGAGGTCATTGCTTAGAAAGGAAAATTTCACGGTAGGTGTCCACGCTGGTGCCCACCTCGGCGCAGACCGGTTCTGTCACAAATACACAGTAATGCTGCGGGGTGCTTTAAAATAGCTTGGTTCGTGTGCATGATGAAAAGGACACATGCAAGGTGGTGGAGTCGATGTTAGCTTTGCCGCTAGCTGCGCAACGACCTTTGTAGGCGTCAAGCCGGCCGTTTAGTTGCTGCCTATGCTGGTTCTGTTGGGTGTTATCCCTATTTGCATTTACCAGCATTATCACCCCAGCTAGACGCATCTTTCGTTTCTGTTCTTGCATTAGAAAACAGACATGATGCGATGTAAGTACTAATCCACTGCCATACGTATATGTTGTTTTTAATAACCAGACTCATTCAAGGTGTACTTTGATGTGAGATTTTTGATCATTCTAATCCAATTGTGCAATTGTCCTCTTTTTCAGGATTAAAAAAAAAAATTGGTGAAAGCCTAAACCTACTGAATATTTACTGGGTGTCCTAAATGGGGGACTACGGGTTTGGAGTTCTGGTGAAAAACAGCAGTGGTAACAAATCTGCTTTCCCTGTAAGGATCCCTCCACTACTCCAACCCCAGCACCCTCACCATCCCTCCAACCCTCCAAGCCCCCCCTCCTTTGTAAACAACACCTGCTCCACCAATGGGGGAAGTGGTTGGCTGTTCCCTGCAGTAGCCCAACAAAGTAGCATGCAAGATGAGATTCTGGAGTCGGACAAGTCCAAGGCTTTAGACCTCCAGGAAATGCAGGAAAAGTCTCAGGTCCAGGCTCAGCCTCAGGCCCTCTCTCCAGGCCAGCAGGAGGCTGGTGCTTCCTTAGGAGATCAGGAGGGAGCTCTTCCTGAAGACAACTTATTGGAGAAAGGTTCTCTGGAGAGCAGTGGTGGGAAGGAGAAGCTAAGGATGGAGTCACCAGTGCTAAGTGCGTTTGATTACCAGGATACCCTGGGAATGGGTACAGGGTGCACACAGTCCCCCACTTCCTCACTGACGAGCTTCAACAACTGGTCCCCTGCTGTTCCTTGTACCCAGTCTCCAGTGGTAGGTGATGATGTTGGGGGCTTCTTTGGGCCTGCTGGCTCCAATGGCAATGCACCTCCCCTGCTGTTCCAGAGCTTCTCCCACCACGCCGGGCCTGGCTTTGGTGCAGGTGGCAATTTTTCCCCACAGATCGGACCAGTCTCCCAGCACCATCCTCCCGCACCCCAGCCCCCGCCCTATCATCCTCACGGACAAGGCGTTCCACCGCAGCACCGGCGCTCTCCGGCAAGCCCTCATGCTCCTCAGCCCTCCTTTCCTCCGCACGCTCATCGGACCGGAGGCTTCCCCCAGCTGCCCCACCTCACTCCTGCCCAGAGCAAACACCCTTCACCCTGGGGAAGCTTCCAGAGCCCCCCCACACCCACATCAACCACCTGGAGCCCGGGCAGCTATGGAGGCTGGGGGGGCACACATGGGGTTCGAGAATACCGACGTGGTGTAGGTGGAGGAATGACTGGCCTTAACTCCATCTCTCCGCTAAAGAAGTCCTTCCCCAACAGTCAGGTAGATTCAAATGTCCCGAGTCATCAAAACGTGTGTACATGTAAATCTGCAAAGTGGATGTTGATATTTTTTTTGCATAGTAATTGACATTGAATGGCTACTATGATCGAGTGGTATTTTATAGGGGTTGCTTAACTTAATAAGTTGGACATTGGTCCACAGGCAGTACAACAGCACTCGTTTTGTGGTTGCTTTGTCTCAATATTGTATACTGTTTTATACACGTAAATATTAGGAATTAAATGTTTCAATATGACGCATGCTATATTCCAGAAAGTTAGATTATTTTAAAACATCATTTCCGTCACTACCGTATTTAGTGCATCTGAGTAGTTGTCTTTTAGCTGCTAGTAGTTATGTAAGCATGTGCCTGATTAAAAATATGTTATACAATTTCATATTAAGAGTAGTATTAATACAAAATAATGTTGGCCTGTGGATGAAAGTCTTCCTGTTCCTCAGGTTCCTTCCCAGAAGTTTCCCCGAAATAACTCTGGCTTCAATCACAAGGGTTGGGTGGAGGATGCTGTGACCCGCAGTGATAATGTCTACCCTTTCCAGGTGAAGCTATCACAATATATCCATTAATTTTGTTTAGCTGGTTGTGACGCTGTGGTCATGTCTTCCACTGGGGTTCCTGTAGGTCACAGGTGTCAAACTCAAGGCCAGATACGGCCCGCCACATCATTTTATGTGGCCCGCAAAGGCAAATTGTGCATCAAATTCGTGTCATTACTAGATTGCAAATTGTCTTCACTATAATATCTTTTTTTTTTTCAATATTTGACCAGTTTTTACTTGTCTGATCTGAAAACAAGTTATTTGTCAGTTTGTTTTGTAACTTTTACTGTATATATGTGCTTTTACATTTATTTGGGTTGACAGTCATAATGGCCCTCCGAAAGAAGCTATGATTACAATGCGGCCCGTGAAAAAAATGAGTTTGACACCCCTGCTGTAGGTCATCAGTGATAACTAGTATGTCCTCCTTGGGTCTTATAATTCTCATACTATTGACTACATTCGTCTGCAAATGCATTAGCCATTGAGCAAAACAGGATATGTGATGGTCATGTGTACGTCACTTGGCCGGAGGGAATTATTCTCATTCCCTGGCTTGCTTACGCTCATTTCAGAAGTCCTGTGCTATATGTAAGTATACTGATGCTTTGTCTGCTTTCAAGCCTCTTAGATGTACAGTCGGCATCACGCTTTGCAGAATTTGTTTCAAATGCCAAAAACATGCTTGGTAGGACAATTGAGTACTCCAAAATGCCCCTGGGTGTGAGTGTGCCCTGCGATTGGCTGGCAACCGGTTCAGGGTGTCCCCCGCCTACTGCCCGATGACTGCTGGGATAGGCTCCAGCACGCCCGCGACCCCCGTCGGGACAGGACAGGACAGGACAGGACAGGACAGGACAGGACAGGACAGGACAGGACAGGACACGACCGACCGACCGACCGAAAACATTTTGTTTAGTGTCATTGACTCCCCCAGGATAAGTAGGGTTAGGGTTATTTTAGTTTGTGAATTTTCATTCATGCAGTGAATGTTGCCAGGTACCTATTGTTGCAGTAATCCTGCCGTCCATGCATTCATTATCTGAACCGCTTCACGAGGGTAATTTTCAATAAAGAATTGCATTTTTGTGTAACTAAATGTGAACGAAAGCTCACCAAAAGTACAAAAACAAGATGTCTGTAGCACCCCACCCCCTACAATGGTTGAACAAATCCCTGTCCTGGTACGTTTGACCTACAGCTACAAAAATTGAGCGTAACATGGCGCTTCTAGACGTACAAAAATGACTGGTCATTTTATGTTTTCAGCATAATATATGATAGAGGCCGGGCATCAAAATTTGTTGTTGTACATTTCACTGAGACCTACAAAAATTGTGAGGCATGTCACAAGCCACGACGTACAAAAAAGGTCTTCCACTTTGATTTACTTTGACATTTTCCACCATTTTTGGGGACCTTTCTATAGAGACAGCTAGAGATTTTTGTTTGATTGTTTTCAAACTTTGTATGTTTGATTTAAAATGGAAGTCATATTTCAACAAACTCCAACAGATTTAATCCGATTCTCTTCAAACTTTGAGCGTTTTTAACAAGTTTTAACATGAAGCATTGCCAATACAAAATAATGATAAAAATTAATATTTTACCTTTTTTGTTGCCATTTTCCCCCCAAACATGGCTGTATAGCCCCCCCTCCACACACACACACACACACACACACACACACACACACACCAAATTTTAACAAAGTACTCCCAGTTCTACATTTCACGTAGATCCCTGAAAATTCAGCTACATACATAACAGCCCAAGACCCACAAAATGTCTTTGGGAGCCACATACCAAACTTAACA